>NC_071406.1:5300599-6033724 GCF_017976375.1 Cuculus canorus | reverse complement strand
ATTCTTCTGGTGAAAGCAAGACGAAGCTTTGGAAAATTGCAAGACATAATGAATATTTTTTGCCATGCTGGGCTATTCTCATTTACTTTCTCAAATCAAATCAGACCGTTTGGATTGTTTGAGAATGCCTTGTCTTTTCCCACTGGCTCTAGGCAGGCAGCCTTCCCTTGACACCATCCTTTCTATTCTCCTCTTTCTTCACCTCAGGATGTGCTCATTTTTTTCTCATGTTTCAGAGTTTAGGAAAATCCACAGGAGTGAACTTGCAAACTATTAGTTGTGTCTGATTTTACTGTATATGTAACACCTTGCGGCGAAGCATATTGTGAGATTTGAGGGAGGCTGATGCCTTTACAGAAAGCTCATATTCAAATTAAAAACACTCTCAATTGTACGTTATGTAAAAGCTCCAGACTGAGTGGGGAGCAATTCCATCTCAGTAGTGATGCTACATGCAACCATCTATTTTAAGATAAAAACTTCTGTTTAAAATACTGCCTTAAAAAGTCTGTTGTCTTTTTTTTTTTATTATTATTGACTTTTACACAGAATTTCATCTGAGAAAATTCTGACAAGCTCTGTGTTGTGTCAGCCCTCACACATCTATTATTCACTGAGTTGATTTTGTCCCCGATGCTTAATTTAATCTTCTAGCAGACAACAGGTATGAACATTACTGGCAACACTTTCATGTTTCTCAGTCACAGGAAATGAAGTAAAACCCCCAAATAACAAGAATATCCTCCATCACTTGGAACTTTATTCCCTGAAGTAAAACTGCAGAAGATGATAAAGTTCTTCCTTTGTCTTTAAAGGACTTTTTTTATCTTCTCCTTCTTCACAAGGCATCTGAAAAAAGTTGTTTGGTCAGACCTTCCTTACTCAGAGTTAAATTCTTATGGGATTAGTAGGTTTGTTATACTCAGAATACAAAAGTAAACAGCATATGGCTCTGTTAATATCCTTGTAATGTCACAACACAATCTGTCAGAATGTAAAGTTTTTTGGCAGTTTCATTTAGTTCAAATTCACACTATGAAAAACAAAACCCCAAGACTTATGAATCCTTCTGTGTCACCTAAAAGAAAGCAAGCTATTCCTTAATTCTTGGTTTGTGCTCCCAGCTTAATAAGTGTGTCTACACACATTACCTTCAGTAACAAAAACACAGTGAAAAATACCTTACTTAGTTAGTAGGAGTTAAAAGGTCATTTCACCTTGATGAAAAGCTTGTTCTATCAGATAAGTAGCTGCTGCACTCCGTAAAACTGGCAGCCCTTCAAAAGGTTTTAGAAATTAAAGGCATTGTTTGAAGATAAAGGCAATAGGGTCATTTGCCTTGTGTTTAGTCCTGCAAACCTTTCTGAGTGACCCCTTGATATTCAAATGAAGACTACTTTAAATTGTTCTGTCTTCATAAAGGTAATGAGTGCTGGTTGACAATCACTTTTAAGACTAGTTGAAACTCAGCTAGAAATAAATTTTGTAAAATATTGCAATGTATTTCTGCTAAGGGGGAGGATGCCTGCACAAGGTTTGCCAGAACTGTGTCCATAATCACTCACAGCATTAGATTCTGCTAATCTAATGCTGCTTTTCTCAGGGTTTTCTTATTAACTCTTGTTTTTTCTAACTGAATAATGTCTAACTTGATTTTCAATGTATTCCTGCAGTAGATTAATAAAGCTATATAGACAAACTACGTATGTAAAATCTATGTCCTCTTTGAACTCCATGCTGGAGTGAAACAAGCCTTACACTTAATGCATACAGTAGCAAAAAAAATTACTCATGAACTTTTTATTGCCCGAAACTTTATAGCTGTGCATTATTATATGTGTAATTAACTAATCTATAACATCGGCCTGATATGTGGTGCATATACTCCCCTCCTTAGAGAAAGAGGTTGTTATTTTAAAGCTTTTTCTTCTTTTATGGTTCATTTCATGTATTCCATTTATAGAGAAATGTTATGAATATTCTTTAAATCACTGGGGTTTTTTTTTTTTCAAATAGGAAGTAAGAATCCTCAGGAGTCTGTAATTTCTTTAAAAAAATTAAATAAAAGTGAAAGTTCTCTAACAGATAATAAACATTGTGCACCATAAGCATCCTTGGTTATAACTGTGACCTTCTTCATTACTTTAGAAGTTGGCTATTTTAATCATACCTCCATTCCATTTTGGAGACTCTTTCTAAAAATAACCCTCTATCACTCTAACCCACATTCAAAAGCAAACGTAAACAAGATCATCTCAGTTTAAAATGCACATCAACTCTATCCCCCAAATATCTTAGTTTAAAATACACATGAACTCTATCCCCCAAATGACTATCAGATAATGTAAAAGCACAAAATCCTTACCTAATGGAGCTGACTCAGTGCTAATGGCCAGCAAGGGAATCCAACAGAGATAGGTAACGTAGGTAACACGTTGGAGATGCTGATGGAAAGGAAAGGGCTGCTGCATATTGTCCAGGATAGGTTTTATCCATGCATCTGCAATTGCTTAGAAGTTAACTTTTGAAGTACTAAACTTTGCAGGAAAAGCCATCAGCCTGCCTGCTTGTTTCAACTTTTTTTTCTTTTTTTCTTTTTCTTTTGTCCTTTCAATCCATTTTCTTGGAGAGGGCTTAATGTGTCATTAATCCCAGAATTTCCAAGAGGGAAACCCTCCAGCTATACAGAAACCACACTCACCCACGCACCCACCCAAACAGCTCAGCCCAGAGCATATGTCCCTGCAGCTGCTCCGGCTGCAGCTGCTCTGATTTACACACCCAGTCCCACACCCACCCGCACGCCGAGAGTGAGAACTGAATGTACCTTCAGTATCAGTGGTAGGAGGTGATCCTACAGAAATTAGGGTTGTTAACCAAACGTGCCCAGTTGGGAGGACTTTAAAGCAGACAACGCTAACTTTGGGTTACTGCCGTCATATCTGGCACTGTGTTTATATGCAAGGGGTTTAAAAGATGCTAAAATACGAGCTTGCAAATCATTTGGGTTTTGATTAAGATTGCTGGAAATGACATACACGCTGTTACAGAAGTGGTCCGTGCAGCGTAACGAGCAGTCCTGAAGGTTTGTGTCTTGAGTCACTGTGTCATTGTTTGGTGCTTTAGAGAATAGCCCGCTGCTGCTAAAATAAAGAGCTGCAGCATTTACTCTGCCAAGCTGTCCTGAAAAATGAGATGTACCTTTCAGAAGGTCGGCTCACCGGCAATGGTATCAGAAACAGAAGCAAACAGCAGTGAAAGAATTCAATCACTCACGTCTCTCAATCACATTTTTCTAAAGTTTTGTCTTGTTAGAAAGTGCCCCGTTGTTACCACATGCGTCCTTTGTGCTACTTGTAGTCAGTATGAAAAATGTTTATTGTGTGACAATGCACATCGCCAGCCTAATGCACAATATGAAGAATTTCCTATTCAATCACATGCTATACTTTGATATTCATGGTGTTTAATTTAGAAAATATTGTATCCCCACGCACGGTTCAGTGTTTTCCATACCAGCTAGGACTTCTTTTCTTTGACTTGTCAAGTCTGGTTACTTGGTGTCTGCTTGTTTAGGTGAGGATATTGTGAATTATCTGACAACAGAGTAGTACACAAGTCTGTAAACATTCCACGCAAATCACTGTCAGAAGCATTTCATCTGAAAGCATAAACAAAGCTATTAAAAAAAAATTGCTGTATAACTGAGGAGACTCAAATACTGTTCATTTGTTTTAACAAAACACCTTGAGGAGTTTTACCATTGGGTTCCTCGAGGGAAATACAGTTTATTTAAGAAGAAACTTCCCTAAGTTTTTTCTGAATTTTGATTTTGGATTTTGATGTTGCAAAATCATTGTTTTTAATAATCTCATGGAATTAGCTGCCTCATAGGCCTGACTTGTAGCCCATCTGGAGTCTTTGTGAGTCTTCACACTGATTTTACTGATATTTAGATTACGTTCCTTCAAGATCATTAAGATGCCAAGCCCAGTATTTCTGATTTTTTTTTCCTAAGACATCACAATTCATTTCTTGAGTGCAAATGTATGACAAATTTCCAGTTTATTTTCAACAGGACACAACTTCTACATTTAAATAGTTTTCTCAGCTAATGATTGAGCTTATTTATATCTGTTTCTGCAAACAGATACGGGCCCAATTGTCTTTGACTCTAAATTTTGGGCTAACAGGCATAGCTGTAATGTTCAGCCTTTAATGTGAAAAAGACTGAAATGTGTTGTGGGTTGAGATTTGTTCTTGTCAAAATACTGGCAACCATAACAAATTGATAAAAAGTAATAGACTTGTCCACAAACAATCCATCCTCTGTTAAAGCAAAAGTAACCAGGCAAAAAAAAAGTACATGGAAGGTAGTCAGGGCAATAGGAGAAAAGGGACAGCTTTGTAGAGTTACTTATACCCTTATCCATTGTCTTCCTGAGCAGTTTTTAATCAAAGAAAGCCTTTGAAGGTGGTTACTCCTAGTAAAGATGAAATGAAGATTCCCATTGTCTCAGCCAAGGAGTTTCCTTGGACTGGATGTGAATCCTTTCAATTCAGGTGGACAATGAGCTTCAAGACAGACAATGAGATGCAAACATTCCTGATTTTCCATTCTTCCAGCCCAAGACAAGACCTTGCAGAAGTCAGAAAAACGGCTAACACCGTTTCTCCGTCCCTCAAGCATTAATCTAAAAACATCATGGGAAACTGAAACTACAGAGAACCTACAGAAAAAGTATTGCAAAATGCTCTCACAGTCTCCACACCATTAATCTCAATAAGAGGAGAAACTGAAAATCCCCACAAAGTTGGTATAGTCATATGTGGGTAGCAAACACTTGAAACAATTATCTTCACTGTCTGTACAAAAAGATGACACAACGCTGAAGGCCTCGCACGAGTCCTTCTTGTATTAAATTGATTTTCAATGGTAGAGATGGATATGGGGAGTTAAAACCAGCCAAAAGTCACAGCTGGAAGCTGGCAGCAACACTCCAAACTATTTGATTGTTATGCGTTAGGTAGTCAGATCTCTCCACTTTATGAGAAAAAGACTGTGTTTGCCTGAAACATCCTTCTCAGTGAGTTGGTGCTGAGATGCTGGGGATAAGCTGGAGGAGCTGCGTTGACTCAGGGGTAGGAGGACTTGGCAGCCCAGGGAGATGTAGCGGACATAGGAGGAAGGCTCTGGGAAGAGTATTAAGAACAGTAATTTTTGCTTTTTTCTTCAGACGCAGAACCAAACCTCAGGATGGGAATGGATGATAACGCAGTGATAAAAATGCAAATATGTTGAAGGTCTCAAAAGATGTGAGGGTTTTGTGGCACGTATGAAATGCTCAGGCTCCTGAGTCAATAAAGGAAGTTTCAAAGTTGCGTGCAGAAGTCCTGGGCAGCAGTGGGGTTCTGAGAGATGAATCTCATCACTCAGGTATCTTCTGAAGGTGATATGGAAGTCTCCATATGCTTTCCACCCCAGGAAGGAGCAGAGAGGGGAAGTACCATGCTTCTCTTCTCTAATATTGAGTGTGGCTGACGCTTTCCTTTTGCACTTGATCAGGCAGTTGTACAAATCTTTTAAACTCTGACATACTCACCAGAAACTGATCTAAAAACGGCAGTCCAGAATTATTTCCTTCTGCTTCCTATGAGGAACAGCCTCACTGTGAGGGTGTCCCCTGGGGTGGCTTTCTAGGCACTGAAGAGATTTGTCATTCGTAGGAGATACAGAGACCATGACCCTGCCTATACACACACTTTCCTAGCAGGACAGAGTCCTTCACAGGGAAAAGATGCCCTCGTTAAACAGTATATATATTTTTTTTGCAAGTCTGTATTTACACATTTACATCTGCCAAACCCCAACGCTGTGTTTTTGTTTGCTTGTTTTATCTGGTAAGATATACCTGCCAAGTCCGGTGACAAGAAATAAACTGACGGTACTTCCAGGGCAATCCCTTCCCTGTAGATATGGGCTAGCTGTGTCCACCAACCCTTGCAGTCCTTTCTGCAGCTTCCATTCAGGTGGAAAGGTTGGCATAACAGATTTTAACTAAGTCCTGGAAGTCTCCAGCAAGGGGCTTCCTCTCAAAGGATTTTTCCTAAAAAGCATGAAAAGGGGTTCAGGCATGGGATTATCTCTCTCTGCTCTTGGCTCCGATTGCCAAATGCACTTATAGCTGAAGTACAGTGTTCACGCACCTCGTTAGGCCAAACAACTACTCGTTATCTCACCACTCTTATTTCAAGACTGCACAGGTGAGTGACATTAAATGGGAGGCACTTCTCAGCTTACGCCTAGTTTGGGGAAATAAATGGTGGTCACACAGTGATTAAAACCCGTGTTTTACTCTGGTTTTTGTTCTACTGTAAAGAACACAGCATATCTGGTTCTTCAGAAAATAATACGAGAAGCAGCACATGTAAATTACAGGACCAAGCTCTTAATTTAAATGAGAACTAGATGTGGCTTTTAGGGTAATATTTCATTATACAGAAGCGTATCGCCTTTAACATAACTCCCAGAGCACAGAGAATGATTTGTACATTCACTCATTTGGTGTGTTTATCTTTCAGATTCTAATTCCCTTGTGGGAGGACTCTGATGGCCTTCAGTGCATCACTCTTCATTATCCAGTGGGCCACACTGTGGGAGTTCAAACTCTGTAGTGAGATTAAGTGAAGAAACCTATTCTTTATCTCAATTTTTTTTTTTAAGGATTTACAGAGCATGAGCATTTGGGCTCTGAGACCGCGTAAGTGAGTTTATAAAGTTTTACGGGGTATGGCATGCCCTTATTAAAGATTCCGCATGCAGCATCACCACCGTTCTCAGCCTCAACCCCTCTGCCAGGGAAAATGAGCTATACATGAGCCAAGCCCCCTGTGAACCCATGTGTGCTAGGGCATGGTCTTGACTGAGGAGTCCATTCTTCATACGTGTTCTGTACTTTAGCAGAAAACACCAGACTTGCAGAGATGTCAATATAAATCACATCTGTAATTCATCTCTGCTCCAGTGTCCTAGGACATATCTAAATGAATAGTTGTCATTGCTCAGCAGCTCGAAAGCAAGAAGGACTTTTCTATGTGAAGAGATTGGTGAGGCACTGGCACAGGTTGCCCACAGAAGTTGTGGATTCTCCATTCCTGGAGGTGTTCAAGGCCAGGTTGGATGGGCCTCGGGCAGCCTGATTTAGTGGGATGTCCCTGTCCAGGGGGGTTGGAACTGGATGATCTTTAAGGTCCGTTCCAACCCAGACTACTCTATAATTCTATCATTGACAGCGAATACAAGTAAAAAGAGGACACTTAGGTTCAAACTGTGTATATTGGAACTGCCTGGGGATCCTTCATCAGAATACATTTTCAGAAAAGTATATGGTTTCCATAATATCAGCAGGAAGAAGATAAATTTTTTTAGTTATCTTTTTTTGTTCTTAGATCATCTCAGTATTTCTTTCTTTTTTTTTTTTTGGTTTTTTTTTGGTTTTTTTGTGACCTGCTGTGAAGCTGAATCACTTATGGTCCTGTCTTCCACAAGGAACTGCTTCAGCTTCTGCAATCTGTTTATTGCACAACTTTGCTGAAACAGAACACTTGATTTAAAAAAATAAATTGTGATTTGATTGTTCTTCTGCAAAATTACTCTGAATAAGTATGGAAGTATCACAATACTCTTATGGGGTGGGAATTTACAAAGCGCTTTTACACTGGTGGATTAGTCCACTGACACAGAATATAGTAGGGAAAAGCAATTGGACTTCTTATGAAAAACTTCACCTGTTCTCCCCAAGTCCTGACTTACTTTGACTGGACAGTAAACAGAAAGACTGAAAAAATCGCTGCTCCTAATGTTGATTATGGACAGATAACACCAACACAAAACCCATTATTACTCAGAAAAATTGCAGACTGAATTTTCTCATTGAGTGAACTTTCCTTTTAGGAAACAGTTCCCTTTGAAACGACAGCAGAAAGGTATTTCACAGGAATTTTTCATCAGCATTAACAATGGAAAGGCATAAAGTGGAAAGGTGTCGCTCCTGCTTTGAAACATTTCATTCAAGTTTTTTTTCTGGAACTTCTCATTTTGAAGAAAACAAAATCACAAAGGGCAACCAGTGCAGTGGCAATCCCCCCGAGATCTTCCAGCCGGGAGAATAACGAGGTTCAGAGCAGAACCACCAGGTTTAATAACAAAAGGTGGCAATTTGGCTTGGCTTAAAACCAGCATAAAACCGGTATTAAAACTCACTGTCCATGTATCTGCCATCTCTTTTTCCATCCCCCTTTTTCATCTTGGAAGCTAACAATTTGATCTTGTAAGAAAGTCTATGCAAGCAGATGCTATGTTCACAGAAAGCTTGATTACTGCAAGTGGCTTTGGCAGGGCTCCTCTCGAGCAGACCTAATAGTTGCTTCTACTTCTTCAACACAGATGTTGCCTCTTCAAGGCTTTTAGACTGCTGAATGAGCAATGAATGCTAGAAGTAAATAAAAAACCCATCATAGCTGTGCCAAAACCAACAATATAAATAGTATCAGAATGTAAAATATGGCTAACTAGTGGATGAATGAAAATAAGTGGCAGAGAAATGTGAGTATTGCAGCATAGATCCCTCCCCTAATTTTATTTGATTGCCTTTCTACATTCATTCAAGAAAGAAAAAATATTGCAAATATTATTTCTTTTCAGAGATGACAGCTTAATCTAAGTATTAATAGGGATATTCATCACTATCAGATTAACTCTAAAGTTTAGCTTTAAAAGACTGGCATGCCAGCAGATTTAATAAGGACAGTTATAGTAGATTCCTCTGTAGGATAATACTGACAGTG
This sequence comes from Cuculus canorus, assembly GCF_017976375.1. Taxonomy (NCBI): domain Eukaryota; kingdom Metazoa; phylum Chordata; class Aves; order Cuculiformes; family Cuculidae; genus Cuculus; species Cuculus canorus. The sequence continues at coordinate 6,024,877 of NC_071406.1, read as the reverse complement.
TATAGTTTTTGGGTCTGTGAGAAATCCCCTGGAGAAAAGCCACTGCATCACTGTAAAGGAAACCAAGGCATGTCAGCCTACTTTCAAAATTCCCCCTCTTCTTCTTGCTATCAGTATCATACACAGATAGAAAATGAGTTTTAACAATTTTGTTACAACATTTGCAGTGGAATAAATAGGAATTTTATTTCAAGCTCCCAGTAGCATCTGTTTCACTCTGTAAGCTTATCACAGGGCAGGTTGCTTTAGAAAAGGCAGGGATTTATTTGGTTGCATTTTTCTTTCATCTCTTTATAGTTCTATTGATGATTTTAAATGTTTGTGCTATTGGTACTTACATACAGTAAATGATAAATGATATATTACAACAACAACTCCATGAAGCTGAATTGCTTTCTTTAGTGAATTTACTGCCTTGAAAGGTAACAGATTGATAGTACTGGTGAATTAAATCCTCTCCTTATCCCCAGAACAAGTATAATATGGGCATTGCAAATATTTTCCAGACCTATAAATCAACGATGACACCTCAACTATCATCCACAGGGACCTGCAGCTCCCTGCTTTCCTCTTTAGTTTTTTTTTTCCCTAAAACTTTTGCCCTAGGGATTTTACAGAATACACCAGTTTCAGGGGAGCAAAAGGGTAATGGGACATCTCATGAGATTCTCTTTTCTGTGTGAAACAATAATGATCAACTTTTTATATTCGAAGAGGTATGGAGAATATCATGTGTTGGTGGTTAGTGGTGTCTTGGAAGGTGGAACAGGAGCTGCTGAAATGCAGGTCATAAATGACATAGCTGGGAAATTCTCCTTCACCTCTTACAGAAACTGTGTGTTCAAAATCTTAGTTGTCTTACTGCTAATATTGCTATAAATGTCTAAGTGGCCACTGGCTTTAGCCCACCTTGAAAATAACAGAAACCAGAGAAATGTTGGAAATACAGGGCTGGGTTCTCTCAGATAAATTTACTCCGTTGCTCTCAGTAGAGTTAATCTGATTTATACTCATCAGCCCATAGGAAAAGCAGGTTTCCAACAGAGCTCAGGAAGATCTCACAGGAGTTAAGGGGCAATTCATAGGCAGCCCAACAATTTATTTTCCATGAGGCTTCCTCTGTTCAGTATTCTCAATCAGACATTTTGTAAATGTCAGGTTCTCATCTTTTGAGATGGGTGAAAATCAATTCATTACTGAATTTTTCTGAAGAAAACTCGGTGTAGGGAAAAAAACAGGTGTTAAATAAAACCAGAACCACTCCAATCACATTATTTCAGCTCTTATAAATAACAGTCGTCTTATAAATTCATCTTATAAATTCATCTGTTGTGAAGAGATCTCATATAATTTACCAGCTTTTGAAATCCTAGGAATATGAAATTAATTGAACGTTTACTTTTATAGACCAGTAACATTTTAGACAAAAAGAATTTGCTAGAATAGGTTTATTTTGTATGTTTGGGGTTTTTTTTTTCCCTAAGGTAAGCATTCATTCCAAATATCACATAAATTGGAATCATAACTCTGCTTTACAAACCTGTTCGACTTTCTGGTCAGTAAATAATGGGCTGCTCTTAAATAATTGTGTCACCGTCTCACGCTGTACATAGACCTCTCTTGGGATTTTTTTTTTTGAATGCTTCCTTTCTTTTGGTCCAACTTTTTTGTTATCATCCATTTCAACAGGCATGAACACTTTTCTGACCTCACTTTAGATTAACTGTTCTTAGTCACTTTTTTTAAGGGACTTTTCACCTTGAATCCAACAGCCCTTGGCTTCTAATATTCATAAAATTCAGATCTTGCCTAGAGTCTGTTATTCTCATTGTTCCTTTCTAAAGTTGCTTTTCTATCCTTTCAGTTACACTGGCAACATGAGATTTGCTATTAAACACCCAACAACTCCGCAGTCACAGCTTCTGAAGGTTCATGGAAACAACATAACACAATAGAGAAAATATTTTGTTTTCCAGTTTTATATTTTTATCTTGGCTCGAACTGATACAGTACAGGTACTTGAAATCAGTCTGCTATCACAGTAGATTTCATACAAGCATTGTGGTATCTATTTATATAAACCCAAGAAAAATATTTTTTTCTTTACTGGGGACGTTAATAACATTTATGTATTTGGATTTTAGAGCATCGGTGTCACACGATAGGTTTTACACGCCTGATTGCCTAATAATTAAATAGTCTAATCCAGCCTCTAATTCTGTCTTTTAATGGTTGAAAGCCCAATTAAGTACCTATTTCTGTAATAGCTTTGGAGAAAAGGGGATGTTTTTTGTTGTTTCACTCTGATTTTCTTGGGCATACTCTGGCTGAGCCATCTAATGGGGCTGCCCATGTCCTTTTGGTTTGAGTTTGGTGTCAGAGAAGCACAAAGCACTTTTTCAGGAGTGTGCTCATGACGAAAAGAAGACAGACTCGCTCTGTGTGCGTTGTCAACAAGAAAACACTCCCATAAATGTTTCCTGTTAGTATATATATGTAATATTATTTATTATCCTAAAATAATTGTCTGTGAATCTATTTTCAGCATTGAAATTTATAACAATTGGGCCAAACCCTTTCCCTACCCTGCTGGGCAGTCTGGATGAAGCTAAATAACTTCTCTTTTTTTTGCCTAACGTGCACAGAGCTTTATTAAACTCCGGACCAAGTTGAACCAGACTAGGTTACAGGACCATTTTCCTCTTCAGCTATAAAAAAAGAAGCAGACTTTGCACCTGCCAAATTTGCTTTTGACTTCCGTGCCGTGAACTTGTAATCACTGCAGATAATGGCATCTTGCTGAAGAGTTAACTCAACAAGTAGCATTAGGGGACGTGGAAATTATGATTCATTTTGTTACGGCATTTTTTTTTACACACTTAGGAGAACTGACTAAATATTGATGGCTAAACTATGACTGGATACCACTGGCTAAGTTATCGAGGTGGCTGATTTTATAACTCTATACAAATGTGCTTTGCTAATTTGTAGGTTCTCTAATGTATTATGAATGGTCCATTTTTTTAATTATTCTAGAATATGTCAACTTACATCGTTGCTTGGCCTAAAGTCAAACGTAACAAAAGCTTTGTTAAATAATTGGTCTAAGACTAGAGAACAAAGTCATCCATCATCAAGTCACTGCTTTTGTTTTGTTTCCAATAAATTGTTTCAGTGCAATTTCCTTTGGTCATAAATCTTAAATCTGTGATATTCAATAGCATTACACAACACTGAATTTACTATATGTGTTTAAATGCAGGCTGAATGCCTGTATGAAAACCAAGAGCTTACAAAGCCCTTTTGCAGCATTTTTGAGTATATAATGGACATAAAATATTTAAGATGACTACTGTTCAGCAGAAGAAGAAACTTCTGCTATTCCCCCAGTGCTCATTATCAAGTTTGCTGAACTTTCCTCAGAAGCAGCTGGTGCTGGGCTATGCTCGACACGATGAACAACAGTCTGGCTTGTCGCATCACAAATAAGTCTCTCAAGTTCGGAGTGGGTCACAGAACAGAAATGAGCTGTTTCATGGTGCAGGAATTTTTGTGTTAACCATATTTTCAACCTTTGTGTAAGGCACACATTACTGGTCCTGAGTAAGGAACCTGGCCCTAGAGAGCTGTGCAGTAGGTGCTGAGAATGAGCAGATGGGGAAAAAGACACATCAGTGATGCAAAGGAAGCTCAACAGGCATTTTGGGAAGGCATGGTCCATTTTGTAGCATAACTTAGTGAGTTAATCTCAGAATCTGCTTCCCGTTGTAATACCCTTCTCTGATTTTCTTAAAAAATTATTTAAATAGTTTGGAAGACGAATTGATCAGCAGAGGACCCACTTCCACAAGCTCATAGGGACATGAGAGTGCAAGTGGTTCAATAAATTGAACAATAAATGGAAATATCTTTGGATTTTTAAGGCTTTCTCCAGGTTTTAAGATCTAAATGAACGAAAATGGTACAGACAGTCAAATTTTGACTTTTTTAAAATTGAAATTACTGAGAATTTTCCTGGTTTAGGATTTTCAGATGAAATATGAAGACCGTATTATCACAAGTTTCACAGAGATTTTATTCAGGTTTACCTGGAAAAATCTTGGGATTTTGTTCAAAAAACACCAGTACAAATCAATGTTCTGTTTCCCTAATTCCCACTAACAGTGCTGCCAGAATGCATCAAAGAAGAGATACAGCTCCAGAGGCATACATGATCATCAGCTCCATGGATGACAGTATAGACACCTTCAACTCTTTTATGAGTTTTTTGGTATTATTTTGTAAGGTGAAGACAAAGTATACAAGGTATTTGTTACATTAAACCAAACCCTAAGAGTACATTAGGGGCAGTGAATAAAAGCATTGGCCACTCAAAAAGGCTTGTCAGGAGTTTCTGGAATACCTGCAGTGTTTCAGCAATTGCAATACAAATTGCAAATGTCATCTTGTGACAGAATGCAAATAATTAAAAATGGCGAAATATATTGCCTGTAAATGGGCTTTTTGAAAACTTTGATCACAGACTGAAAGGAATTCTTTTAAAAGCCTACTGTTAACAGTAGGTAAAAAGTTAATGAGAAACATGTAAATAATTAATTCTTCCTCTAGAGCCAGAAAAGATTTTTTGTTGCTGCTAATGGACTCACAACATAGGTTGCATTGTCTTTTCTAAAGTAAACACTGAATTACTTTATCTCCATAGAAACAGAAAACTATTTCACCAATAAGTATATTAGTGTTCATATTTCCAATAAAGCATATTTTCCGGGGTTTACTGAATCAACTTTCTTTGATGATGCATACAGGATGGCTGAGCAAAACTGACACTTCAAAATAAACAGCAGACTTCAAATAAAAAAAAATAAACTCTTGAAAGAAAATATGCAAAAGAGGTCTGGCACTTCGTATCTGCAAGGAAGTAATTGCAAAGCACACAGGACTATTTAAAATGAGCCAATTGTTATACTGCATTAAAATACGTATCCTTCCTCCACGTAATGTTCCTTGAAACAGTATAAGGAGGGAAGCAATGGTTTCCCTTTACTTACACATCTAGAGTCTGCAGAGTCATCACAACTTGAAGGTAATTCAGGTCAAAAATGCTTACAGGATCACAGGTGTTCAGGTGTGGTCATTTCACAACTGAACTGAAAATACACCCTTCCTACATTATTTGATAAATATTTTGGAGATATTAAAACAATCTCTCATATGACATTATGACATTAAGTTATCTGATTGCTCCCGGTTGTCCTATTGAAAACAATTCTTGCATAGTTCTGCTGAACTTATAAATATCATGCGAGGTTGCTGCGTATGTTGTCTGCAGAGTATTAAAAACCGTGCTGAGGCAGATCCATCTCAGGGACGACAGGAATACCTTGGCACAAACCAGCAGAGAGCTTGGGGATAGGTAACAGATTTAAAAAATGTGTAAAAAATTGTCTTCCAAGTTCTTTCTGCGTAAGACAGACCATCCACTCCTGACACAGCTTCACTCATGTGTGGCAGACACCGATAATATTTAATCATAATAAATGCACAGGATCTACTGTTGCTTCTGACAGAGAAAACGCACCTTGGCTATCTGATGCTATTAATTTTCATTTATATGTAAATATGAGTGAATAACTATATTAGACGGAAGGTTATTTTTTTTTTCCTGAGGCTAGGGATTTACCACCATTCATCTGTAAAACTATACATTAATATTAAGCAATCTCATCTAACAGCCACACAGAAAAAAAAACCCTCAAATATCCCCAGTGAATATTTTTCAGCTGTGGTTACACTGATCTTTATGGGAAAAAGCCCTGGGAAGGCCCAGAGCAGGGATGCTGCAGCCATACCTCTGCCCATGACATTGGAGCTATCTGTCCTCAGCCTCGCATTGTGAATATTTCTCAGGTCTCCATGCATCCCATAACAAAATGGCCAAATTCTCCATCCAGCCTCATGATTCCCACTGAGCAGCATCGCATTGCAGGTGGCATTGTCCTGCCTCCAGGCAAAGCTTTGCAGCTCAGGTAGCAGATTGCAGCTCAGGTAGCAGATTGCGTCTCCTCTGGATGTTTCTTCCTGTAAAGGAGAGCTTTTCAAATTTCAGTAGCACCTACCGGTGGGAGCACGAGGAGATTTAATGACTTCATCCTTTTTGTCTTTTACCCCGCGGGGGTCTGAAATAGCTAGAGGCTTTAACAGCTTTTATAACTTTGTGAAAACGTAAAAGGTGGTCTTGCATAAATCCAGCGATTCTTTCTCTGCAGAAGAAGGAAATGTCACTGTCTTTCATGTGAGGGCCGTTACTTTCATTTAAGGAACAGTAACATATTGTCTCCCACATGAGTGGATGTATGTTTTAGCCTTGTTTCTGACTCCCAGGAAAGCTATTCTCTACCAATCCCACTCTTCCCAAGGCCCTGGTCATTTAGGGTGGGGGAGAGGGGAGCACAAGTTTCATGCGATATTGCCTACATTGTCCAATTTTGTGTCTTATGGTATAGGAAGTTATGTGCCTTAACCATGTTAGCGGAGTTGCTGGAGCCGTCACTTTTCAGCTCCTTTTTGCACAATACCACCTATGTATCACAGATACCCCATGTTATTGCTGGAAACATTTTTTATCAGAAATAGGCATGGACGAAGGCTACAGTAAGTCTAATACACCCCAACAGCAAAAAATCCCACAGCATTTATACTTCTTGCAAGAATAATTTCTAGGTCTTTGTCACATGTTGTTTCCCACATCTTGCATCTAAGCTTGTCAGTGGATGTTACTATTTCTAGGTTTCTGCTTTGCAGGCTTGGTGTGTGCAGCTGCCTGTGAGCTAGCAACGGATCTGTAGGAGCAAATAATATCAATACTGATGGGAATCAAACTAATATATCTTTCGGAGTTACAGCTGCTGTACAAGGGCTGCTCCTTGCACAGAAACACTATAAAAAATGTTCCCCTTTTCCCTACTCATGTACATCCATGCAAGGCAGTCATTTTTCATTATGTATCTATTTAGCTATGCTTTACATAGAAATCAGGCTGGAGAAGCGTCAGTTAATATTAATAATAAAAATAATTAAGAGCTACATGATCAGAGCTTACCAAGCATGTTCTGGTATGTACCAAAGAAGCCGTGACCGGGAGTCGCATACACTTATATCTCCGGAAGGTCTTCCCGTTCGCTGTATTAACCGGCTGCCCAGTAGATGGTGGTGTTATTTCAACTACTCCGCTCTGCGCCGCCTGGGAAGCAGCCAAGCTGCACAGTACATCCATGGGAAAAGTTACTTTAGGATTTCACAATGCTTAGTTTTGCACTTACAGGTCATTTCTTGAAATGTCCTGATATTCCTCCCTGTAGGAATAAATGCTACTGATTTATATATATATATTAAATTACACATTCTTCTAACTGGCTCGATGAAAATATTGGTGGCAGAAGGAAGGACCCCTTCTCACAAGGAGGAAGGGATATTTCTTTGAAGGATGGTTTTTCGAGAAATCTCAGGCTCCTACAAGCTGTGCTCCAGCCTTGGTCTGGTCATGTAATCACCTCCTTCTGGGATTTCCAGTCTTCTCTGCAGTTTATGTGGGATAACCTAATTACTCATGCTGGTAAAGTACCAGCAATACCTTGTTTCTTTCTCTTTCAGTTCTTGTAACACTTTTACTCTTCTTTGTTCTTGTCTCCTCCTGAGCAGATGCCTCAGTAGATCTGCTGAATATCTTCAATCTATTATTAAGATCCCACAGGGGAGTAGTAAACCCCATCACACGTTTGATGGTGTTTTCCCCTTTATATGGAAGTTAGAGGGGAGGAAATAGAATTTTTAGAGTGAAGTCCTTCTCTACAAACACTAAACAAAGTTTATTTCATATTTTTCTTAATTGAAGAATTATGATAGCCACTGCGGTGTAACATGGTCAGTAATCAGCTGGAAATGATCATCCAAAGGCAGTGTGAGAAATTTGTTTGCTGAATTGATGACATTCAATCAATTATAGACTAACACAAAACCTGGAGACTAATTTATGTTTGAGGAATGACATGTTTCAGTGCATACTTTTTAAGTTAATCCATGTGTTTAGTTAACCAGCGTATATTTTCATGAATGCTTTACAAGAACTCGAAGTCTGAAACATGATGCAAGAGATTTTTCTGATGCCAGCAAGAGTAGAAATGTGTAACACTTGTTCAGGTCTGTGTTTCCACATTGTAACGCTAAGAAAACAATAACTGATTATAAATATTATAGAATAGCTACAAAATTTTAGAATCAAAACCTGTTTCATGGCAAAACCCATAACAAGACGTACAGTCTAAACAACCTGAGCGCCCTTAATGACCTACAGTAAAGGAGTTCTACACACACATATATCTATGTTAACATAATTTGATACTATTATTTTTTCCATTCTTTAACCATGAATTTAGCTGCTGGATTTCTTGCATCCGCAGTGGCCACCGACATAGGCAGACCCACAGCTCCAAGTCAGCAGCTCACTTGCAATATGCTGAGGCTGCATTAGTTACCTCGAGGTCATGTTGCATAGAGGTAGCAATGCACTTGCAATCTCTGACATTCCTGGCTCTAGTGAGAGCTCCCAGAAATATAGAAGTGTTGGAGTACCCACAGCGCAGACACAGCTGCAATTTGTGGGCAGGGCCCAAATTTTTGCTTCCAGTGTGTTTCCTCCACTAACACAGTCCATACATGATCAAGAGGCAGTTGCAGTCCCGTAGCTTTGATTGCAGTTATCCCAAGCAAACAGCCATTCGCATCCACTTAGCCATGCAGAGTAAGGTATAAAAATGTAAACCACATGAAAACGAGACTGCTTGAGAAGTACAGAATATATTTTTTTTGTAATATAAGGCAATTTATATGTAAAACATCTGTAATCACAAAAGTGCCTTAAATACAATATTCAGATTTCAGCAATAAAAATCCTGTATCTGACAATGATAAATCAGCACATTAAAAACATGTCACTCAGAGAGCAGATGCTCTTTGCAGGGGAAACAAGGCTTGTAATGTGGAGTTAAAATAGTGGTGACATAAACAGGAACAGTCACGCACAGCTGGTCTGTGTCCCCAGCAGTGCCAGGATGGGAGCTGAAGAGGTGCAGGATTACTTCATACAGCAGCGTGTTGCTATGGGCACAATGGCTTCTTCACTGGGGCTGACAGGATTATGTGTTTACAAGGTCAGACCTCATGCTGCCCCTAAAATGATGGGAGCTACTTGCTGATCAAGTCATAAATTCTACTAAATGTGCTCTAATAGGAATATCCTAGTTATTTCTTTCTTCTTTGTGCTCCGGGACCCAAATCACTCCACTTTCACAGTTTAAAATAATTCATGAACTAAACCAATGTTATCTAATTACCTTGGTGTACCCCGGTATGAAAACAGCCTTTTGATCAGACATGTCCCTGGTCTTTGGATGAGTTTCTGTACTGTACTTGGTTTCTACACGGACGATCAAAAACTAAGGATGTCTCTTAAAGTGGAAAACATAAATGGTTCCATTGCTTAGAGGAAAAGCACCCCCAAAAAAATCAGTAAAGACAGTGTAATTAGTGCATACCATAAAGCCACAAACTCAGCCTGAACTGAGCTTTAGACAGCTCTATAGGGATTGGGAAAATTCAATCATACAATGCAAAGCATGGAGTCACAAGCTGACCTTCATGGAAATTAGACCTTTAACTATCTTGTCTGTGCTTGATGGGCTCAAGTGCAAGAGGTTTTCTAGTATTTTCTTATAAACCTATTTCCAAAGCAATAAGATGGAAGGTTTAGATCCACTGTGTCATCAAACAGTCTCAGTCACAGAAGACTTGAACATGTAATACAGTATGCAATTTAACAGGATTATCAGAATGTAATAGTTAAGGTTTTGTTCATCTAAATTTTCACCCATCCTTTGTGAAGTCTTCCTAATTACCAGGACTTTAATAGTAATGTTTAACAGCCCCAAGAACTCCAGGGTCTTTTAATATCTGCCACAACAGAGTTTTCAATTATCATAATTCTGTCCTTAATTTCCATCATCATAATTATCCTTCATTACAGCAACATTCTTAAATCCGACTCGTCAAAGCAAAATTTTTCCTTGTTTCACTTGACGTACAGCTCGAAATGGGATTTAATCTCCCAAACAGTCATTTCACCCTATAGTTTCAATGAATGAAAGAAAAAAATCTCTTCTCTGGTTTCCTAAATGCAACAGTTGCTCTATCACTGTAGGGGACACACAATACTTTTTTTTTTCCCAAAGCCAAGTGTCAAAGGTTGAATATTTATACAATCCTTATAATAATAACAGTAAAAACACAGGACAGAAATCTCTAATATTTGCAAAAGTCACTCTATCACTATATGGTTGACCTTCAGAAACCCTAGCACGTGACACCAAAAATGTTTGTAGTAGATAACACTCATCTCTCTGATAATTCACCTGTCTTCAAAAGAGCAATTGATTTGATATGTCATTAATTACATTAAAAATACTGGGATACAGATAAGCTGCATATAGTAATTTATTTAAATTGCTTATATGCAATTCACTTTCAAAGTGTCTCAACATTTGTTCTTGAAAAATGTTATCAGCCTGCAAAAAGTTTGGATATCCTCAGTGTCCGATTTTCTAGCCTCCACCAGCTCTGACTGATCTCATTTTGATGGCCAAACCGGGATGGACTCTGTCTTCCTCAAAATATGTTTTTCAAACCCATGGAAGAAGGGTCACCGCAACCGGTTGCATCGAGTCATTCCCCAGCTCGCTCTGAGTTTATTGAAGTCAATGAGGGTTTTATTGCTGGTTTTGTGGGAACAGGCTCCAGCCCTCCATCTCTTTGTCAGTGTGCTTTCAAAACCCTTTCTGCAGTGCTTCATCCAAGTCAAGAACTCAATTTAACAGACTCAGACCAGGAAGACTACACCACAAATATAGCTGTAACAAGCAGGTCATGATAAAAGGGTTATACTTTATATTACTTCAAGTACTTCTGTGGTATTTCCACTTTTAAGTCTATTTAGCAGCCTCAGCCTGGAAGTTTCTAAATTAAAAACAGAATGTAAGAAATGCTACATCATAAGACTTTAATAGAGAAAAATAACTGGCAATCTTCTCACAAGGTCTAATACGTGGTCTAATGGATGAAGCAAGCCCTGGCAGCCAGCTGAGCCTTGGAGTGACTGTGGGATTTTGGACCAGTCACTTGACCTTCTTTTGCTTCACTCAAGCCAGCTGGAAAATTAGCGGTTACATAAAGACAGAGTGAAAACTGGATATTGCTTATAGCAGTATTTTCTAGAAAGGTAGATCACAAAAACGTGATTTGTTCAGTGTGTGGTACACTCAAACAACAGTTCTATATATACACAGAATGCTATACAAAATTATGAGTTTTATAAATGCACATCTTAGCTTTTGGCTGTGTGTTATGCACAAAGAAATATTCTTGTGACTGCCTAAAAACTACAGCTAATAAAAATGCAGCCCATACTCAATTTCTAATGAATCTAAGATCCTCTTTTTAAAATTTTATTAATTTTAATGTAGCTGATTAGTGGGCAAAAGGCATGATTTATATAAGTGCTGCAGTTAGCTCATTGCAGGAGGTTTAAGCTGTCTGCTGGAACTCTGAGGTCTTGCACAGAACAGCTAAGGAGGCTTGGAAATCTGCAAACCTTGGAAACATCCTCCAGAGGTTTTTCAAGTCTTGGCCTTGGCTGACCTGCTGTGCTCCCAGTGATCGTCCTGCTTCAAGAAGGCTGGAGAAGATGAACTTCAGGTGTTCCTTCAACCAAAACTCCTAGGCTCCCCTGCTCAGGCCAGCTCAGTGGTAGAAGATCAGCTTGGGCATGATGGCATCATCTCTGAGCATGGGCAACATCTGGGACTTAGTTACAGTATTAACTTATTTAAGAGGCTATCTTGGTGACTTAAGAGCTCACTTTCATTTGCATTAACTGGTAAACTCTCTCAGATGTGCAAGTCTGGATCTGAGTCTTATTCATAGGTCCTCTTTAATTGCCTTTCATCCAAAATCTGCAACTGATGTAATAGGGAGGTGATGGAACTTGTTTACAAAAAGAATTGTAGACAGCATAAAATATATTTCAATCTAAGATGATAGCTGAATTTTAGTAAAGTTTTCTGTCTCAGAAAACTGTTCCTGAGCTGCTGTCAATTTAAGAGTAGGGTCTTGAAATGAGTTTTGTTCTTCCTTTTTGGTAAAGCTCTTTCATTTGTCACAGTTGCAGCAGCAGGATAATAGTAGTGCCGAGATCTACCTTTATCAGATCAACATGATTTAATTTAAAGTCTGTGTGAGATATTCCATTCATAACTATAGAAATATTTGTTTTAAAAAATCAAGTACAGCAAAGAAATATGTCAGAGCGACTGGCAATAACTGTATAAAGATATCAATAATACCACATGTCTGTGTATGACACCAAAGAAATAAGTAATTACAAGACATAGCTTAAATACTACCACTACAGTGTGAAATCTGTTCCCTTACTGCAATCTAAAGCAAAGACGAGTATCTTTTTTTTATTCCTGATGGCATTTTGAGAACCAGCCCCCATACAAGCTGGTTACCCTTAACTCGATACTGTTAAGAGTTGTTAAGAATAAAGTAAATTTATGAACAAGAAAGAGTAAGCAAATGCATGTGTTTGAATTTACATTTGTGTTTTCATGCTCTTCCAGCTAACTGCTTTATGCTCATAAATCTAAGCAAGATCATGACTTGTCTGTTGCCCATTTCAAATCTTCAGAAACTATTAGCTACCGTAGATAATGATATGAGAAAATGTTATTTTCATTTAGCTGCTTTTTGGACCAGCTTTGTGCTGAAATTCTTGCAGCGTAGAACAATGTTTAATTAAAAATAAGTTTATTAATGTTTTAAAAATATTTACTTAAAAATACTTCTACTTGCACAATGTTACCTATTAGTCTTCAACTTAAATTGATTACACGCTGAAATTCAAAGACGATCATGCAGAACATAGTGTCCTAAGCTAAAGTACATTTATAAATGAGTTATATCTGTCCTGGATGCATTACCAGCACTTGATAGGCATCACAAAACACTACTATGGTTATGGGCAATCTGCCATTTAGCATATTCTACCCAATATCTTCTGTCTGAAGAAAGTAAAAGAATGTCATTCTTTGCCTAGCCTCTACAGGAGCACAATCAGTGACATAAAGTCTTACCACCCCGTATGGAGAAAGAATAAAAACTAGCACTTCGAGTCAGCCGTGTTGGAAAAGGGTTACGTTTCAGAAGTCCTTCACAGCTGGAATTTTTATTTCATCTGGTGGAACTGAATCAGTTCATTTCATCCAAGCAGTAATTCAAGCCCCCAGAAGGGCCAGGCAGGCAAATTCTCCCAGAGAATCAAAATTTGGCTGTGCATGGAGAGTTGACTCTGGCCTTGATCTACCTTTATGAATACAAGTACATATTTGAAACTCTGCAAGCACATATGGTATTGGCTGGCAATTAAGCATCCCCCGGTAAGGTTGTTAGTCTTCAGAGTCAACAAATACAGTGCGATTAACCTTTGATTGGATAAAAAACAAATATATTAAAGTTCCTTATTTAGAATTATTTACTTTGTTTACCATTCATAAAAGTCTAATCATGCCATCATTTAATCTAATAAAATAATACTAAAAGACCCATTGCAGGTAGGTAAAATGTAACAACAAAAGCTCAACAAGAGATTTTCTCTGTAGTTTGATTACAATGATTTACTGGCATAGCATAAAACCACTAAACAGAATGGAAAACCTTCAGCCTGTTCTCTTTTCTATTAGCACAAGGCTGTTCTGCCTGTTGTTTCCTCAGTGTCTTGTCTACCCTGGTCTCCCATGTTCCTGACTATACAACCTCTGAAATAATTTAACACCAAAATAGATACTACTGGTAAAATTCCCTCATTGCTCTGTATTGGCATTTGCCAGTCATTTCACTCTTCTCTAACCAACAAGAAGTGAATAAATGTGAAGATTCTCTGTTCTTCACGGGTTTTTTTTATTAAATACAATGAAACCAAAGATTTTTTTTAAAGTCATACTTAAATTAGGATTGTTATAAACGCGACTGATAAAATGTAACTAATTGCATTTGCAGCCCTTGAGCTAGTGTCCCTCCTGATAAATAATATTTTGTGTCCTTTATCCCATATTTCCATCATTGATAAGAATTATCTACCCTATAATGTCAACAATAAAATCTGTTATTCATTGTCATGTTTTTAAATGAATCTGTCATAAACATATTCTTTTCAACAGAGCTTTCTTTAACAAAATATTAAATGAATTTTTGCAAATTAAATAACATACAAAGAAAATCACGATAAAGGCAAATAAGTCAACAGACACGGGATAGCCAGTCCTGCCCTCGACTGACTGAGGGAAAGCTTTTCTGATTTAGTAAATATTAAGAGTAGAATTTGGAAAACACTAATTAATGTGCACAGCCCCTAATTGACTTTCAGAAAGACACGACTTTCAAGGTCACTTAGCCATTTTTAGTTATTTCATCCTTAGTCTTTAACAGGAAACTCACATCACCATGGTATTCCAGAAAAAAAGATGTGCCATGTATTTGAAACTACCTTAATGTCTGAAAAATTTGAATCCATTTTAGTTAACTATTTAAAACCTCTCATTAGAAGTGTCTTCAACAGAGATTTGCCTGGCATCTGGCCAACGGGATCCAAATGTTACTTGGATGCCTTTCCCTGCTTAGCTGGGGAGGTTAAAGGGTATAATTCCCTCTGATAGTAAATGCAAATCAGTTAATCTTCATCTGACTCCAAAATACTTTTGCGTGGGCACAAAGTGAAATGTCACCAAGAATAAATATCATAAGTAAAATATCATTTAACCATGTGCGGTAAAGAACATATACAATACTTCAATAGGAACAGCAAACTGAATGACTGCTCGTAGAGAAGTACTGTTTTTTATGAGCAGCATCAGAGTGAAAATCAGTGTCTTAGAATGGTTTCCTTTTTGGTTCATTCTTGGATGTGAAAAGAACTACCTGTCCTTCTCCAGGGAACAGTAGATTGTTTGTTTTTAAAGGAAAAATCCAAAAGGCAATAAAGAGGAATCATACAACCTGCCAGCAGTGCAAACAGTGAGATCTGGGCACGTACATCATATCGCAAGCTGACAACAGACACTGTCAAATATCAGCAGACCATACTTCTCTCCTCTCACCGCTCATCTTAATCTCACTTCGAAAAAGTGGGATTCTAGTTATGACAACAGAGAGATTCCTGTCCTGATACAGTGGAGAGTCAGTGATGGAGGGAAACACTGAGCTATAAGTAGGAGTTCATAAAGGAGAAAGAGTTCTATTACAATTAACAGAAGAAGAAAAATGAGTTATGTGTGCAGCAGGAGGCTTTGTGTGATTTGAAAATTCAGTTCTTCTGTATGAACGAGACGCATAAAATTCTGACATAGAAACATCATTTCAAATCTAACTGCCCTGTAACTTGCCCTATAATCAAGACTTAAGGTCTATTTCCAGCTCTGCCACTAGAACTACAGTGACTCAGGCTGAGCCACCCACCTCTCCTGTGTCTCTGATTCCAGCTATGGAAATGGGTTAATAACCCCTGTCTTGCAGCGAAGTTGTGTGCTTGCATTTTTCAGTCACATTGGGGACGGTAAGAAATCATGGTGAGGTAATTGACTGATACTTGCAAAGTGATTTGAATGTAAATATCAAGTAGTCTTACTTTATTCAGGCTTTCTTATCTTTAATTTCCTGTTTACAAACCAGTGCGCATGCAGCAAGTTTCTTAGTTACAAAAGACATTTTTTAAGGAAATTTATATCAGTCATATATCTGAAGGTCTGAACAGAGAGGATTTGTTTTGCTTCTTTCAGATTAACCGCTCATAGCTTTTACCACTGAAGTCTCAAAAGAGCAAGAAAAGAAATATAAATGCCTATTTGGCTTTAAAAGCATTTGAAAGACTACAACATGATGGTCTTCTCCCCACATTGAAGAGCCTAGTCATTTTTGGTGACTTTCTTCTTTCCATTGCTGTCTTAATCTTGGGCTTTTATCGGTTTTAGTTTTTCACCTTCTCTTTGATTTCACCCTCTCTAAGTGCACACACTTATAATCTCTCGCTTCCTTCTCTCTCTCAAGGTATGAAATCCACTGTGGCTGTCCAGTGCAGTGGCTCTTGTATTGCTCAAGGTCAAATCTTGCTGTGCCTGTGACTTGCCATATGTTTTGTAATTCTTCTTGTGTCTCTGAAAATGGTAATTCTGCCTCTGCACTAGGAGGCCATTAGCTGTGGGTGTGCTACAGATGGCAGCAGAACTGCCCCAGGCACACCAGAAAGAGGGCAAAAGGTAGGAACCAGCAAATTTACCAACAGCCCTCATGAGACCCAACCCACAGAAATGCTCCCAGGGAGTGTCTATTCTTCCTCATGGATTTGCAGAGGTGAGAGTCTCCTCTTCCTCCTTCATTTCCCAACAGATTGAGGCATCACCAGTGTCCTGATTCATAGCTCAAGCTACGCGTTTTGCAAAACCGAATGACCTGGCAAATCTGGCCTTTGGAGAGTTGAGCTGATCATGTGTAACTGCACTGGGAATCTGGTGTGAATCCTGTTAGGAGTGGTTTGCAGTCAGTGCTGGAGTGAGTGGCCTTGAAGTTCACAAGGACTTTCATTTCAATTTGCTTTCTGCTCTGCTTACAATCTTCAACATGACCTGACTGGTGCCTCTGAACAATTGTGGCCATGGTTGTTACTAAAACAAATACAGAAATTATTGTTCTCATTAGTCAAATATTGATTCACACGCTGTTTCTCCTGGATAGTTGTCATACACAACAGTACCAAGACATGAGGAACAAGTCCATTTCCACTCTACGGGTTGTCGAGTTCCAAAGGTTATAACATTCCCTTTGGATGATCTAGGACAAACTTTTAGTGGCTTAGCCAAAAGTCCTTTAAAGCTCTAGTAGTTTAAAAGATCATTTTAAATATCTACTCTTTCATGTCCCTGATTCAAGCATGTAAGTAAAAACCTGTCAGCTGTAATAGCATGCCTTGCCACACTGAAGCACACAGAGTTTTCATCAAAGTTCATACTTTCCATTGTATTTTCACGCTCCAGGCATTTGAAGGTGCACGAGTATTTAGCCTTTGATTTCAAATTGTGATGTTGCTTTTGCTAAATGGAAATCCTTTTGAGACAATTGTGTTCTTGCTCCAGTAATCCCTACAGCTGCTTGTTTCCATCACACAACTTTCTCTGTGCTGGAGTGATTGAAGTTTCTTCCAGCTCAGAAGCACTGCTACAGACAGAGACTGGTTAAAACTAGTTCTGACATGCACGAAATTCTGACTTTTTTACTTTTTTTTTTCATGCGAGTCACTAATCATTTTATTTGGTCTTTAAAATGAAGGGTCGTTGTGCAGTGTTGTTGCAGAAGGCTTCCATGTCATTGACCAAGAAATATGAATCCATCACACTGTGTAATTGGGTGTGAACTGTCATCCCCTCACAACAGGCACTTTGGCAACATCAGAAAGGGATGCACATTCACTTAAACAGTCATCATGGCAGGATCTTGTGTTCTTGGTAATAGAACTGTTACTAACTGAGGATGCGGAAGAAAATTTATCATAGCTGCTTGAAGAAGCTAGAAGCAACTTTTGAATATATTGCACAGGCTCTCGTGATACCACAAGTCTTCCCCATTATTAAAATAGATGGGTTTTTGGTCATAGTGTTGAGTAGCCAAGTACTCACCGAATCAATATCACTGCACAGCAGTGTCTAGAGCGGCCAACGAGTGGTATACTGGGTGGAGTCCAGGCAGATGGGAATTTGAACTGGTTTTGTTAGAGGGGAGTCTTCCTGGTTTTCTGACAAGTCCTGAAACACCATACCTTCTGCTATACAGATTTTAATTCATTGTTTGACCTTCTCAGGCATACTGTAGAAGTTCAGATGCTTGTCTCATACTTAACTCCCTCTTATACACTCTATTCTGCTCTGATCTCTACCGTGAATGAAGGCAAGCAACTCATATCATTCCTACTCTTTATTCCCTCTCTTTATCCCTCTTCGCCTGTGAGATTTGCAGAGGAGGGATTGTATTTCTGAAGTGTCAGAAAGCATCACACTTGTGCATAGTGTTACCAAAAATTAAATAGAGTAAAAATGCATGAGAGATTATTTTCATAATCAAACTGGTATATTTTATTGGCTTCCATCACTCAGTAGGATGTGCATGAAGAAATCATGCATACAGATGACTTCAGAAATGGAAACATATATTTGCCTGCTAAAGTAAGAGCACTTATAAATATTTGAAGTTATATTCAGCCTTGCCTTTATAAATGCACCATGAGTTCTTTTATTATGGGAATCCAGTCAAGTAAGGGTGGAGACCACTGCCTTCTCTGTTTTTCTCATTATTTTTTAAAAAAAAATATTACCAAAAAAGCCATGGCAGTGTATGGCAAGCTTTGTATAAAGGAGGTTTACAATGGATTTGCTGATGACTCTTAGTGCACTAGCCAACAGAACTATAATAAAGAGCTTTATCTGGGATTAAAGCTTCTGGAATTACTCATTAATTGGATTAATGAACTGTAATTCATCATGCATGTCAATTCTGCTTTAGTCTAACTCCTTCTTCCGCCCTCCTTGTAACATTCATCCAAGGAAGACCTATGTTCTGGGACAGTTCAAGAACAATGTTAAGACTTCCATGATTTCACATTCATTTTATATCCCTCTCTTTACTCCTTCCCTGAACACCTCTGTAACTTTTTTTTATATAATATTTAGAGTCCTTCAGGTATTTTATTTTAAATATCCCACTTCAGTGCTCAGATTTGAAAGGTATTTTTTTTAAATTTCAAGGCTAAGTGTTTACACTGGGATTTTTTATTT
The DNA here is from genome assembly GCF_017976375.1 of Cuculus canorus. Lineage (NCBI taxonomy): Eukaryota > Metazoa > Chordata > Aves > Cuculiformes > Cuculidae > Cuculus > Cuculus canorus. Next base: position 6,005,897 of record NC_071406.1, on the reverse strand, counting down.
AACAAAAAAAAAAAAATACTGGAAGTGTTGGAAATGCAGTACATACTATTAAAATATTTTCTTCAGTGGAGTGAAAAAGATAAGCAACTTAAAAGTCTGTCAGTTTGTGCTCAAAGTCTTCTTTGGAAAACATAGTCTGGTTTATATTTCCTCCCACTTTTTTTTCTTATGTGCTGATAAATGATCTAAAATATTAAAGTAGGTTTTTTAGTTTTTTGTCTCAGATAAGCTATTTCATTTGCACCTTCAAAGGACACTTCTTCACTGAATATATAGAATATACAGTACTTGAGTGATGGCACTCTGAGACAGTAGCCCTGCTCAGCTGTCAAAAGCTGAAAAACAGATTCTGCAGATATCACTCCTCTGGAGTTGTTAATAAACTGCCTCAGAGTGTGGTTACAGAAGAATATGTGCATGGCAGGAAGTCAGAATTTGAAATGAAAATGTTTCTGAAGTTTGGAAGTTACCTAATCACACATCTTCCCATTTACTGTGTCTGTCAAAGCCCCTTGGCCTGAAACTCAAAAGAGTGAGGAGCTCTCTGCTTTCATATCTTGATGGAGAGAAAGAGCCGTTCTATCTGCATATCCCAGTGATTCTCAGTTTTTAGCAGACAGAAGTTCCTAAAGGACGAGAGCTCTCTATTCCCATTTATTTGTAGAGTGGAAGTCGAACATGGTCATAGAGATGATTTAGTGTACATTTAGTTTCTATACAGAGCATTTGCAGTGAAATGGCAGGACTCATCACGCTAAAAGAAGTGCAGAATAAACTGAGGAATGGAGCAAAAAGAGCTTCTGTTATTTTATATCAAGGACCTCTTTCTCTGCTCCTGGCCCCTCTGTTTTGATGGGATGGGGAGCAGTGAAACCCTGCATCTCACAGAGGCGCACTGTAGAGCCCTTCTTCAGGAGGGGATAATGGAGATGAACTGACACCACTGAGATCTCACCATCTCAACTTCTCAATGTGACTCACATCGTTACAGCTGGGATTAAGGTGCCTCAGGAGAGACCAGGCTTGAGAAATGAACTGGAAGACAAGTCAGGCTCATTGCACCCAAACTCTGATAACATAATACTCTATAGCTCCAAGGTAGGGACATGGCTTCGCTGAGGAAGAAGGAGAAAGGGGAGGTGATATCCAAAGTGGCATTTTTCCACATGGTCTTCACTTGGTCTGGGGAAGTTTAGTTAGTGAAATACTGATAATTTTTCTGTGAATGAATGCATGATTTAACATTAAGAGAAATAACTTTCATAGGGAAATGTAATGTCCCCTATTAAACCAAATAATGTAATTAGAAAACAGACGGACTTTCAAGCCAGAGTCCCTTTGTCAGTCTGACAAGAACAAACTTTGTCCTAATGTAGGTCAAACCCAACCACTCTTAATTCAACCTAACTGTGTTAATCACTTTGTGGCAGAGAAGGGAGCCGGCACCTTGGCACAGCAAGGGCTGTCGGCAGGGGACGGTCACTGTATCACCTTAGCTTGGGTGAAACACGAAGGTGCGCAGTGTTGTAGGGTGGGTGTGAGGAAGATTGCAACGTACTGTAAAAGCAGAGCATTTGCAGATTTCCATTAATCAGTTGAGTTCTAAGGTTTTAGTCCCCTGTTTGGTTTTTGGAACTATTTTCTTGGGTTTTCTGAGAGAATCAGTTCTGAGAGATGAAAGATGGAACACCTGTTTGGAAATAAGGTTCTTCCACATGAAAAAAAAAACCAATTGTGATTAATATGGCACTGTTGTCTTCCTAATAGAACCGTTTGCTCTTTATTTGCCCCTAAAAGTTTCCCTTGTTTTGTATACAGACTCTCAGAATCACTGATATTTAGCTGCCTTGTGTATGATAGCCATCACCTAATCAACTAAGGCAAAAACACTCCTCCAGAGGAGCGTTCATGTCACTAGCCTTCAAGAGAGGCTGATATTGGATTCACTTAATGCATTTGACAGAAAACATTAGTAATTCAATAGCTTTCATATCATCTACAGCATCCTACAAAGGGGTGGTGACTCGGGGAATACCCAGCTGGGGACAGTAACCACAGAAGTTATCCAGCCTAAGCTATTCCTGATATTTCTGATACATTGTAAGATGGGTTGGATCTGCCTTTATAGGTGGTAAACAGAAGGCACCAAGGTAAGAAGCTTTAAGCAGCTACCTTACCTATGTAGTCATCTCAAGTTTAGAACAATTCTTAAACTGTAAGTAGGGCTTAGTAAAATCTCAGGAATTCACAGAAGCTGCTGAGGCCAGAAGTAGTTTTCTTTTAAAGAGGTCAGCTCATTACGAGGATTCTTCACAAGGTCATGTAGAGATAGGAAGAGGGGGGGATTGCTTTAAATTGAAGGGAGGAAGATTTAGACTGGACATTAGGAAGAAAGGGGGCCTACAAGAAAGCTGAGGAGGGACTGTTCACAAAGGCTTGTAGTGATAGGACAAGGGGCAATGGGTACAAACTGGAGAGGGGCAGATTTAGACTGGACATTAGGAAGAATTTCTTCACCATGGTGTTGGTGAGGCCCTGGCACAGGTTGCCCAGGGAAGCTGTGGCTGCCCCATCCCTGGAGATGTTCAAGGCCAGGTTGGATGGGCCTTGGGCAGCCTGAGCCAGTGGGATGTCCCTGCCCATGGCAGGGGGCTTGGAACTGGATGATCTTTAAGGTCCCCCCCAACCCAAACTATTCTATGATTCCATGATTTATAAGCTGCAGTTTGGAATCTGCAGACTCTAGGGTCTGTCTCTGATACCACCAGCAGCAGCTTGATGTGTGTCCATGAAGCAAATGAATCAGATTTTTTGTTACCCAAGGCAAAACTGTCTGCTGCAACCACAAAATCTGAGCGATTTGCATGAAATTTAACATATATAGTTCAGACCACAGAATATGACAGTGAGCAATCACTACATAGGAACGCCACTGCCTATATTAGTATGCTAGGAGAGCGTTCTGTTGAATTGAAATTGTATTTCTGGCTGTAATCTCCTTACGTGAAACCAGGGTTGCATATCTCACAGTTTGAGATGCACTGCTGGCATATTTCTACTTGTAAGTGTCCTCTCCTCTGAAACCCTCGTGCGGCCAAAGTACAACTCCTCATAATAAACATTGAGATGAACCTTATTTTGTGTACTTTGTCTTTTCCTTTATTTGAAGCAGACCTCAGGGGCTTTTCCATACCACAATATACAAGTGATATACTCTGCATCTATTGCATTTAATCTGAGTGTTTTTACTCTTCAAAGCAGGTAAGCATTGATTTCATTCTTCTCCTGGGTCACCTCCACCCTGAGTTTTGTTCTGTGCATCACAGAGCCCTGATTCCCCTTCACAGACGTTACTCCAAGGAAATGATAACACGTTATCTGTATTTTAAGATGTAGATTGAGGACTAAGATTGCTTTTCTAAAAAAATCTCACATCTTCCACCACTGTGGAGCTTTTGTTCAATATAGTGGACACCAAATCAAATTGAATATTTTTAGATGACTGCCACAAAAAACATCAAACTCTTCTGTTGACTGTAAAAGTCAATGTCTGAACCCCAGGAAACACTGCTGGAATTATCATTTAAAATGTCAGCACCAGCTAGAAAGAAAATGAATTTTCAGCTACTCCGAGAAACACACTTATTAGGAGATTTTTCTAGAATTTTGAGAATTCTGTGATGTGTGAGGGAGAAAACAACTTTTTATATATAAAAATTTATTCGCAGGGGTACAGATTATATTACCTTATTATTTTATTAACACTTAATGACTAGATCACCTTACCAGGCAGATGATACTTTCTGCACAACTGCAAAAAATACGTGAGCCTAGCAAATAAAATCTGATTTACTAACACAAGATAAATTATGGTATGTAGTTTTACAAAAGGGTGAATGCCACAATATTAAAGAAAAAGTTTATTACAGATAATTGCTTGATCTGTTTATGCTGTTTCTGTAGAACTTGGATAAGCAATTTAAGTTACAGAGATTTATAACTGTTTTCATGAAGATGTATGAAACTAAAAAAAAACCGCAAGTCTTTTTAATCCACCTATAAATCATTTTATACATTTAATTTCTTCCATATAAATTTTATGGGTGCTTATATAAAATACAAGCTAAAAGTGCTACATGCTTTCAGATGAACCAGCTATTGCATTTCTTCTCACTTTTTTTATTATTTCCTCTCTCTTCAAGTATAATACGTTAAAATCCCCACAGGTTACTTAATATTAAATATTTAATAGCTGTTATAATTCCACATTTAAAAATATTTTTGTAGGGATGTCAGTGGTGGGTATTGCGTATGTTTCTTCTTGATAGAACTAATGATGCGTTCATTAGTTTGGAAACTGGATTGACGGTGAGTGAGCCTGGAACAAAACCAGCCAAGGCTGAATGCAGGGTAATCGGCAAAGCAGAGGGAAATCAGAACAGGAGCAAGAAAGCCCCAAAGGTGTTGAGATCCGGTGCTCTTGGGTCAGGGTAAAATCTTCCACCAGAGCTGGCTGATTCCTGCCCTAGAAGCAAGCGCTGGGGAACTGGGGATGCTGGAGCCAACACTCAAACCGTCTCTTTTTTTCCAAGCAAGACACCACAAAATCCCTCTTTTGCTGGCAAGACTCTATGGATTTAATTGGAAGCAAGAGGCGGGTGCCAAGGCTCTTTCTCCTTCCTGGCCTTGGTAGCTCACGCTGTCCTGGTCTCCTCTCTTCTCGCTGTCATGCCCACCCTGCAGCTGTCACAGGGCCAGTCCTGTTTCCCTGATGTTAATGGATGTTTCGCTGTAATTTTGGTGGAAACACTACTTTAAATTGTGAAATCCCCTACAGAGTTTTCTGAAACCTGTTAGTCTGCAGCATGACTATGTCACTTCTATGGCAACAACATGACATTGTTCACTTATAATTGTTTTGACCGCTTATTCATAAGAGTGGATTATTATGCACATTTGTGCTTTGCAAGAGCTTATTTCTGGGAATAAAAAACACTCTGGAAAATAGATTTAAAACATCCTTTTAACATTACATTCTATAGATAAGTCAAATACATACAGAAAAATTTAGACGGCCCTTTCTGTTTGCATTTTATCTAATAATACCAGAAGTTCTGCCTTCAGAAATGGGGAGATCCGATCATTAAGATTCCTTTAGAAGCATAATTACAATTTTTAAAAGAATTAGAGAAGCAGTGGAGATAAAATGCCCATTTTCTTTGAATGTTCTGTAGGAGAAAATTTCACCTAGGGCAAGTTTAGCAGAATTTCTTTCTGTGAAAACAGATGGGGACATTCTTTTCATTATTTGTACAGAACTCTTGTTTTCACTGAAGGAGGTTACAACTCAATCTCACTGCGAAAAACCCTAATACTGTGACTAGAGGCATGGCACTAAGGAAAACAGCATGAGTTTTCCTTTGCCACTTGACTTCCAGCTGAAGTTCCATGAAGTGTCTGAGCAGCTCCTTCGTGTTGTGCTTTCTTTTACATTTGTCTTCTGATTGCGTTACCTACTGTCTCTCTTCATCCCTTTTGTAATTTTCCTCTTTTTTTAATTGCGTATATGCATATGGTTTTGGTGACAGTGGGGTGCATTTAGTATACAAACCAAATTATGGGAGATATTCCTCTTTTCTGCGAAGAAGCCCTCCAGTTCCCTCCTCTTTGCTCCAGGACATAATATACCAGCTGGTCCACCAGGATTTCCGTTTCCTTCCACCCTTCAGTGAACTCACAGGTTATTTAATGATTTTTCAAAAGACTTAACAAGGTTATGGCCACTGAAGTGCTTATATCTCAGAGGACTGAGAAAAGGAATTATACAGTATAAGCCACGGATCTTTACAAAATCTTTTTGGAGAATAATGCTCCAGACTTTGTATTTAAGCATCTGGGACGTATACCTTGTTGATATGCAACTCTTATCAGCATGCTGCTATGTATATTTTGAACAAGACAGGGCTTCAATTACAAATTACTTGCTTGTTTCTGTATTGTTTTAAGTGGTAGTCAAGAAATTCAAAGCCATTTCATTATTACTGTGAAATTTATCTGTGGGGACATTAGAATAAAAAGTACTTATTTGCTTTGTGACATGAATTGCACCATTGTGGGGTATCAGCTTGCATTTTAAAGCTATAAATTTACAAAATTATGTTATGTTTATAGCTGTCATCAAAATATAAAAGGGAACATTAATCTTCCTGAATTTAATTTTGCCTGGATTTTAATTCTAGTTCTTGTTACCAGAGGGATTTATAGATTTTTTTCTTAATATCTCTGAATTCACAAAGTTTATGTTGGAAAAAAATATGCTACCACACTAAAGTAATTTTCCAGTTGATAGGTTTAGCATTCCCCTCTTACTCTCTTATAATTTATAAACAAGTATTAAGTACTCCATTTCTTGTCTCAATTCAACAGAAATTTTATGCCTGCAGTATTTCAGCTCTCAACTGAAATACAGTGCTGGGAATAAGGTTGAGTTTCCTGGATTCTGAACCAACTTCTCACAGCTCTGCTCAGATTAGAGGTGGAACCAGACACCAGAAAAGATGCTCTGATACTTCTTTGAACAGTCAAGTGTTTTTCGTTATTAGATTCAAGCTCGTTTTCCAGCAACTTTTAACTTCCCATCTCTTTCCAGTATTAAATCTCCTAGACATGGGCTGAACGTTGCTAAGGTTTCATGCACCTGTATGTGATCATCTCTCTAGCTACACAAATTGAGAGAAGGAAGAGAATGATGTAGTACTCACTCTCCTTTGGTCTAAAAACATCCTTCTGTATTAGTGTACTTCAGAATAAACATTAGCTTGTTAATGCACAATTATTTGTCTTGTGATGTAGGAAGAGCAGGAGAAGTAAGAATGTGCTAAATGAAAAACGTACTCTTGCCTAGACCTTAAAATACTTTTATTTAAGAGTTTACACTTGTTCTGTATTTAAATTTCCTAATAAAATAATAAGAATAATCTGAGAAATGGTGAGAAATTACTGGCACTGTTCATTGTCTTCTGCATGGTCACCAGGAGAGCCCCCATAATATTCACTCCTTCTTGGATACTGCCTGTATTTTCTGTGACTTCTGGGGTTGATTGTTCTGTGCCGGTAGGTGTCACAACAAGGACGTCAGCAATTCCTGAACTGCCCATTTGGGGCAAATTTCTGATACTGGCAATTACCACCAGTGTCCAAGTTGAGGGAGTGACCTCTCTTTTACCTATAAATCAGGCACTTTTCTTCATTGCCTGTCCATTCTTCTGTTGCCTGAGTTTTTATGGTCTGCATTTTAGCTTTACTTGAGACAACAGCAGCTCCTACATTATGAAACATTTTCACAGACGGCAGCTTAGCTCTTCATTTATTTTGGTTTGGATTTTAGTTTTTCCATTTCATTCTACAAAAGCAGGAAGAAGACCCAACTTGCAAAAAGGATAGTTCGCAATGTTTACTAACCAGACTTGAGAAAGGGAAATAGTTAATTTGGACACCTTCATTTAGATGATCCTTTTACTGGTCCTTGTGGGAAGAAAATTAATTACTTGCAGGTATTAAAATCACAAAAATGTGACTGAGATGCTAGTTTAATCGAAGTCAGACCTTATAAATATTCCATGTGCCTGGGATTGTATATTGCATTTCTGCAATTTTCATACTGGTATGATCTCTTTTTTTTATTATGAGCTTTATTCCATCAGCATCTCTGATAACTTTGGTAAAAAGTTTATTTAAAAATAAAAAATCTAAAAAGATTTTCATTGTAGACTAAGTTAGTGTATTTTTGGACTGTCAGTCATTCTTATTTCTAGCTGGGATTTATTACCTGTTTGTCGCTTGGAGTCTCCAGATCATACTTATCAGTAAACAAAGACCTGTCTTTTATTGTAGCTTATGCACGTCAAGGATTTCTCCCTTACCTTAGACATCAGACAAGGCAATTTGTGAATGTCCTGCACTTCTGGTTTGTCAGTTCACAGAATGACATGACACCCTCGCTGTCAATTTTGAGGGTATAGCTATACTAAATTTTGTGTCAGGTTCTAATTTGTGGGTCTGTGACTGAAGTTAGAAATGTGAACAATTTCTGAGGGTCTATTTGATCTCACAAGTTCCTTTGGATTAAATGGCTTGGGGTCCAATTTAAACTCAAAATTAAGAAAAACGTGGTTGATTTCAGAGTTTAAAGAGTTCTTTTTCTACAATCAGTCTGGTAGACCCTTTGTTGGGGAGAGATAATGTATGTCTCTTATAAAAACTGATCCAGGATCTTCCTACTTACCTTCCTACATTGGTTAAAGCAATCGCACAGTGAGGAGGAGGCATTTGGATGGGACCATATCTTTCATATGCATTCCAGACAGACTAAATAAATAATATATCTATTTCTAATGTCTCAGCAGGATGATCTTTCACCCTTTTGCTCTGGTCTCCGGGAAGCCATTGTAGTTCCTGTTAAAGTCATGCTCTTCTGATTTTTGAAAAGGTTACCACAGTTTTATCTTTAATAGCTGCTTGATCACTGCAGAAGCTAACAAGTCATGTTGGAAAAATTAGTCAGGGAGACAGGGGAATATATCTGGATGTCTCGCACAATTATAAGGAGAGTTATTCTCCTGCTGTTATCACTACATTACCGTGGCTGATATTGAAATGGCATATTTATTAGGGAAAAGTACATGAGGTTCAAGAAGTTTTGGGTGCCTGCCAGCAGGGAAGTGTTTGCCTCTCTCTCCTCCATCTGGTCAGCTGATTGTCCAAACCAGCTCACAAAAATAATCAAGCTATTGTTGCTTCTCTTATGTTTGAGGATCCCACATTGGCACTTTCATTAAGGGTATCACCAAGTTCACTGTCAGAGTGATTTGGTTAAATGGCACAGTGCTGTTAAGTAGAAAGCCAAATAAAACAGCTTTTTTTTTTTTTTTTGTACCTAACTAAGCATATGTGCCACTGTGTAAATTGTCTTTGATAAATAAATTGTAAGTAATTCTTTCGTTCATTTGAAAAAGCAATTTTGACATCTTTCCGACATATCTCTGACCATATCCAGCATAGCTCTGTCTTCAAAAGAACAAGTAAACACCTTACATCCCTCCTTCCTTGGGTTTCATCTTCTCTGTATGGTCTGGTCTTGGCATACATGCAATGGCTTGAAAAATCAGAAACTGTCACTTATTCCTTCCTTCCCCAGCTCAGTGTTCAAGAGGAAGCTCCGGTCTTGCACAGTGGTGGTGAAAGGCCAGCTTTACTCTACTTTCACCTCCACCCTGGTGTAGAGGAGAGCAGATACCAGTGTGGAGGCAACACCAGGATCCCGACAGAGACTGCTTTGCTGACCCTGACTCTCTCCTATGTTCAGCACCTGCCTATACTTAAAGATGAGCCTGACTCAAGCTCTATAGACGGAGATAAACGGAAAAAAACACCCCAAAGTGCTGTGATCAAATTTGTTACTTCCAGCCTTGTACCTCATTTGTGCTGAACCTCCTGGATTTATGCTTCCTGATTCCACCTGCACTCGATCATGCCACACACAGAGACGTTACTTTTGCACCGCAGCTGGGAAACCTTGCCAAAAAAACAGCTCAGCAGGTAACGCTGGTTAAGTCTTTGTGGCTTGGATGTTGCATAATTTCATGGCCATGCACCAACAGAAGGGCATTTCCATGCTTTTTGAAGTAGTTAGGAAACCAATCTAATACTACTGTGAAAGAGGATTGCATTTCTAATATATTTGCATGTTGAACTACTTGAAAGAGAAGAGAAACTTGAAATGGCCTGAATAGGAAAGAAAAATAAATACGGGAGGGATAAAAGCTGGAGGAGGAGTTGGAAGAAGCACCGTTGCCAATGCTCTTTTATCTGCCTTCAGCTGGATTACAGACAAAGCGTTTTGCAGTGTACAGACTAAGTATCAGGAGCTGAAGTGATATGAGAACTGGAGTCATGGGACAGGTCAAGGAACATAAGCGAAATTTGTTGCCTTTTATGTCTTTTCAGCCATAAACCAACCACTTTCCAACAATCCGGATTAAGATATAATTCTTCCCATAGTGTACATAGCCATCTGCTCTGGGAAGGGTGTAGAAAGATGCAGATATTCTTAAAGTGCTTGTTCACTGGGAGAGGAAAACTATATAAACTTGGAGATCAGCACACTGAGATGATGTTATTTGGCAGTAGTCTATAACTGTGGCTTATTTCTAGTATTGTCATGCATTTTTTCTTGGTTTAGTTCATAAAATATCTAGTAAAGAAAGACTACAAATAAGACAAATATTGCTATGTATTCCTTTTTGTTACAAAATAGAATATTATCATACTACTTCTGTACATTATGAATGTATACATGCATCTATATATAAAATCATATAACTATATTGATAAATACAGAACAAAACTGCTGTGATCAAACCCGTTGCTCCCAGCCTCGTATCTCATTTATGGTACATCTCTCTCTTCCCGATTCCAATATCTTATATCGATACAGATAGATATCTACACAGATAGATATTAACGTATATATTTGCAAAAACATTTCTGTTTAAGAAATGAATATTCCAAGCAAAGGATGACTAGCAACAACTCTAAGAAATATCTGCAGCTGTTAACAAGGTTGTTCAGGTGACTGTTGATATCGAAGTAGCATAAAGAGTTTCCTATGTGTAAAATACAGTGTATTAGTGAAGGCACACTTTCTGTCAGGTACAGGGAAACGATATTCTGGGTAACAAGGTCAATATTTACCCACATCCCACCACGTTTTAGGTGAATATGGGTTAATATTGCAACATATTTGTTAAAACTTTTCATTGAAAGAGGTATCATAGTGGCAGAATTTGTAGCTAATTTCACATTGAATTACTATCAGATTGCATTTAAAGTATTTTAGTGGCTTAGTGTTACTACTGGACAATGGTAGTTAGTCACTATAATTGACTGAAGATTCCATATTAGTTTTAAATGGGGAAAAGAAAGACTAATGAAGTTATACAATTAGAGTAATCATAGCTAATGGTTAAATAAGGATGTGAATTGCATCCATGGAGCTATTCTGGGTTTTTTGATGTCCTGGATTTAATGACTTCTAGCTGAATCTTAAAAGCAGAAGCTCAAAAGAAATTAAATGTTCCCCATGTAAAGCTTATGACCCGAGACTCTGCAACCACTTAAAAAGATTAAAATCCTACTTTAAAACCCAGTCTACATCTACATATTTTTGTAGATGTATACACCTAGTGTTATTGCAATAACATTTTGATTTTTACTGTCACTTTTTGAAAATATTTTGAAATTCAAAAAAATCTGTAGAAAAGAGGCTGTGCTCATGTGTTTTGTAATTTTGGACTATTCTGCTGCTTAATCTAAACACTGGGTGATGTCTCAGCTATTTGATAGTGTGTCATACTGAAAATGATTATGTCAGCTTGAATAAACCTAAACAAATTCAAAATAATTGGACAAGTATCTTCCATTGCAACCTCTGGTTGAGTAAACTAATAGTAAAGGAGAATGCCATGAAGGAAATATGCATAGAAAACACATGAAAAGCTAAATGGTGACTAGTTTTTTTTCATCATAGGCACTGAGGGAGGTGCATCAAGCATTGCTTCTCACACAGGCTTGTGAGCCTTCATTATTTCAGCTTTCAGCAAGGCCATCGGGGAGCAGCATACCTGAGGAGGATTTGTACCCAAATACCTTTGGCTCTGCCTTGTCAGCAAAGGCTCAGCTAGCACAGAGCACCTTCGGTCTTTTTTTTGCAAGGAGAACACACTTTCCAACATTTTGTTTTCTGTTTTCTCTGGGATGTTTTACTCATCACTATAACGCTCAAGAAGTTCAAACCACAAAAAGTTTAAGCATATTTTTATGCTTTCTAACAGTAATAACAGTGCCACGCCTTTAACAAAATATTATGTAGAGAATTAACCATATCAATGATCTTTAACTACAATGTCTGCAATATATATTGTACCATGGCCCACGATCTTGCGATCATCAGTGAATAAACAGTGAAAATCTGACATGAAATTGCAACGGTGAAACAAAACTTGGCTCTAGAATAAGGAAAACAGAACAAAGTTGACTGAAAATGTTGATGCAACTTGTGACAGGCTTACAGGCTTTGGCCACAACCCACCACCTAAACCCTTACGCCTGTCCACTGAGTTTAAACCCAATGTGACAAAAGCCAGCCTGCAAAATCCAAAAGAACAACCAGGGTAAGTTAAATAAGCTGGGGTAAGTTAAATAAACTTCTGCTGGAGAGCAAAGCCAGTGCTGAGCAGCTCAAAACCTGGCAAGAGCATCTCAAAGAACTACTAAGAATATCATTAAAAGAGATCCTTCAACCTATCAAGTCTGTAAAAAAAAACCAAAACAGGAGATAGGAACAAACTTAGAACAGATGTAGCTGTCATTTAACATCAAATCAAAAAGCTGGTGGTACAAACGCTTACAATGTGTGCAATCGTGCTTGTTTCTACCAAAGGAAAAGAAGCAACATCTCTTAAAAATATTTCTGCTAAAACCAAAAGAATTATGAAGTGCACCAAAAATAAATAAATCAAGACACTGAATAGAAGAGCTCTTCAATATGTCCACACATGAATCCTATAAGCACCTCTAAGCCCTGTCTTCAAGGACCAATAATCCCTCCAAGAAATCATTTTCTTTCCTTTTGACAAATCGTGTTGAAACATTAAGTCATAAATTCTGCTGCTGACAAGGTGAAAATACACCTGCTCTAAATCTGAGTGAAACAAGGAGCAGGAAGAGTTAACAAAACCCGTGACATAACACAGTTATGAGCCTGGGCAGAGGAGAGCTGCCGGAGCCCAGGATCAACTGCTTAGAAAAGAAGCAGAGAAGATAGTTGTTTTAGGAAAATAGACCCCTTTCAAACCAAGCAGCTCTCCCACTGAACACAAATCAGTAATGCTTCCAAAATTAAGCCTCCTGCTATCTTGGAAATAAAGTAATCTTCCTATATTAGTCTATACCATATCCAAACACCGCACATCTCCCCTAAGTAAGAGGAGTGAGTGGTACAGAGAGCAGCTCATGTCACCAGGGCCTTTTTCAGGTTCTCCGGACCGGAGAACTCTGAGTGAATAGGCCATTGCACACACAAAGTGGGATAATTGCTTTCAGTTATATCCAAAATCCACTTTTACTCAAGTAGAACCAAACTACATATATATATATTTACATACACGAGCACACATATAAAACAACATTTGCAGAAATGTATCTAAACTCTCACATATTCTCCCTAACTAATAAAAAAATATAATCATATATTTTTGTTTCTCTTAGGTTTCGGAAATTCTCTCTCTTCTGTTCTGCATATATGGTTTTAAAACATCCTTGTTTGTTGTTTTACCTAATATATTAACACTTGCATACAAAGAAATGTAATTTCTGAATTACTTCTTCTGCTAAACAGGCTAGAATTCCTTCCTAAGTGAGTGAAATCCTAATTTTTAAGAGTCTATCCAATTATTTGTATTTTAAAAATCATCTTGGCTAATGACTGACAAGCTGCACAGTACGTGGAATCAGCTGAGTGCGTATTTTTTAAAAGTACTATATAATCAAAACACTTAATCAAATGTTTTATATGCCCCAGGACAAAAAAAAATGCTCTGTCAATAAAATTATAAGGCATAGCACAATCTACAACAGATGCTTTATTGAATTCTTCAAATACGTTGCTCTATTAACATCATTTTGTGTCACTGTTACACTTCAGGTGAAACCTTCTCAAATGAACACCAGACAAAGGACAGACCTGTTGCAGGAACAGATTTACTATTATGGATTTAAGAGGTCTCCACTGTATTCACATTACTTTATTACCATTTAGCACATTCTAATTAAAAATAAAAAGACTTCTCTTTGCCTTCTTCCCTTGTGCATTTTGAAGTGATTTAATTCTAAAGAGAGAGAGCAAATGACAGATCAAAAGAAAATGTTAGACTATAAATTACCTGCTTCTCTGGACATATGGACTATTCATTAAGTACGAGGTTGAATGCTTGTTAAACTCCTCACTTGTCTGATACGCTAATTCACCCAAGCCATTTTACACATCATGTAAGACATTCCCATGCTGTGATTTAGGGAATTGCTTCTCACATTTCTTTTAGGGAGATGTTTCTTAAATCCCAGAGACTCAACGACTGCTTCTGTGCTGGTACAGCAAAGAGACGCTCCGCTCACCGGCAAAGTCACCCTTGCTTTTACCTTCCAGGAATCAAAAAAGGGATTTTGCTCAAGACCTACCAGTGCCAGCACCAGCTTGGCCTGCAACAAACACAAAGCAAAAGTCCTGCTCTCAGGACAGCAAAGCATCCTTTCCATCAGCCTGCTCTTGGGGAATGGCTCATGGGAAAAGGAGTGCAACTGAGACATCAAAACCCCATCTGGCTGGGCTATGGCTAGGTGAGCCTAGAACCCGCTGGAGTCTTTGCAAGACCAGGGAGGCAAGCCCAGGCAGGTTTCTGCTCTACCATTGCCATTAAAAACCTTAAATTAATTTAATTAGCTTTGGATCACATCCCAAGAAGGTAAGCAATCTCAGCAGAGAAGATAACCACAAAATTGCTTGGAGTACAAATGAGAAGTTGATGGGGTGGTCTTTCTCCTGGAAAGACTCTTTTCTACTTATATGACACCTGTCAGATGCTGGGCTGCCTCATCTTCAAAAGCGTCCAGATCTTTAAAGATAGCCAGAGCTCAGGAGCGCTTTAGTTCAGTATTGGCCATATAGGGAAATTGCTCTCAAATATAAACAATCGCAGCAAAAACCCGCTTGTTTGACAGCCTAAAGTATATTAATGGGAGAGTGGGTAACCCATACCCTTTTGCATGTTGTGAATGGTTTGTGCGTAAAAATAATCACAGAATTTTGTTGGAAGCTGCAAAATATCTACCTTTTTGCTATATTTTATTTAATTTTAACAGTCCCATAGAATTTGCAATATTTAGGCAATATCTTCAGTATGATAAAATTGTCATTATTGATGGATGGAAGCCCTGAATGCTCATTGCTGGATTTTTGTTTAAATGTTAATGATTCTTAACATTCATAAAAGCAAGAAGCCAATTTGCACTGGATGGATCCTTACAAAGCCCTGCCAGAATCAGCTTAGCCTTCTCAGCAGAGCTGAGTGAATGCAATTTAGCATTCTCCAGCGATCCTGAGCACTTCCCAGGCTTCTTTCCATCAGAGACTTGCCAAGGTGTTTTAAACCACTTGCTTTTTTTTCTGAGTTAGGTAAACATCCTGTAGGAAATTAGATTAACACTAGTTCACAATGAAAAGCCTTTATGACCCTATTTCATTATTACTACTCAGATCATCATTCACATCATGAATAAAGATGTAGGGTATTGCTCCTGGAAATACATTATGCTGCTTAAAGGCTGTGTTGTTTAATACTACCTTTGCCTTGCTAGAAAGGAAAAGGTGGCGTTGAGGCAGCCTTGAAAATCTTCTCCTGTTGCCAAAGGGACTTGCTGCAGGGAACTTTCCAAAAGCAAACATCCTCTGGAAGCTGAATGAGGTGGCACTGGTATCTACCCTGTGCTGATGAATCAGGTCCAATGGTGTCCGTTGCTTTGCTGGCGAGGAGCTCGCTTCAGCAAGTCGAGCTTCTCTCGTCGTGGAGTAGAGGATTAATGATCAGTATTAGCAATATAAGACCAAAGGAAGTCTTCCTATTCACCCTTTCTCCAGCAGTGCAAGCGCCAAAGGACACACACTGAGAAATAGGGAATATTGCTTTCGCCTAGACCTTTCTTTCTTTATGATCTTCTATAGCATACCTGAGTCTCAGGTTAAAGATTTTCCTTGCCACAACCTAAGGACAGATTAATAAGGATGGAGTTTAGTCACAGGATGACATTGCTGAGTGGGTTTCCAAACTGATGACCACATGGTTAAAATTTATTTCAGTATTTCTTTAGAAAGTAAACGTACCGAAGGAAAATCACTTTTGTGAGAGAAGAAGAGAAACTTTCCGTGTATGTCAAACCACTTTGGACATTTGGGGTATAATGAAGAGTAGGTTATCCACTTTTAGCTGGGTAGGCATGTCAGAGAGTAGCTTTTAACTACTAAGCAGGAATTTGGATATGGATATTAGAGGGGGTCACTGTCAATTTTCTGAAAAGCTCCACTGTTGTCAATCATGGCAGGAGGCACCAGGACATTTTGTTAATGACAGTCTTAAAGGTTTGGGTTTGAGTTTTTTTTCCAAGGGAAAGCAAAGTAGAATTTTTGTCTGGAAAAAAATACAGTATTATTTGCTGTTCTCCTTAAAGAGTGGTCCTTTGAGACAAATGGTCAGACAGCTGAGAACTTATTCTTTTGTTTTATTCTCCATCTTTCAAGGCAGTTCCCAGGACAGAGTAGCTTTCTGGGAACTGAACCGTGGTACATGGGTTAAAGTCTTCAGAAGAATAGGTTACGGATTTCCTGCATATGACTTTTTCCTATTAAGAGACTGATGTGTATATGTACAAAGTAAGTTAAACTGAGACTATAACCAGACCCTGCTTCACTGATTTCTGCTTGCTGAGAGCTACTCTCAGATCCTTTAGAGGCAACCTTGAATACTGTGTTCAGTTCTGGACCCCTCACCACAAGAAGGATGTTGAGGCTCTGGAGTGTGTCCAGAGAAGAGCAACGAAGCTGGTGAAGGGGCTGGAGAACAAGTCTTATGAGGAGCGGCTGAGAGAGCTGGGGTTGTTTAGCCTGGAGAAGAGGAGGCTGAGGGGAGACCTTATTACTCTCTACAACTACCTGAAAGGAGGTTGTGGAGAGGAGGGAGCTGGGCTCTTCTCCCAAGTGACAGGGGACAGGACAAGGGGGAATGGCCTCAAGCTCTGCCAGAGGAGGTTCAGGTTGGATATCAGAAAAAAATTCTTCACAGTAAGAGCCATCGGGCACTGGCAGAGGCTGCCCAGGGAGGTGGTCGAGTCGCCTTCCCTGGAGGTGTTTAAGGAACGGGTGGATGAAGTGCTTAGGGACATGGTTTAGGGAGCGTTAGGAATGGTTGGACTCGATGATCCAATGGGTCCTTTCCAACCTGGTGATTCTGTGATTCTGTAATTCTAACCTGCAAATGTACATAACTACTTAGAATGATATTGAATGTCTGGGCAATTAGTAAGAGTAAAAATCTGAATTAAAATCTGAATTAAAATTAAAAAATCTTACTTCTGAAGATTTTTGGTTACTGACACTGATTGTGATTGCTCTTGCTTTATCAAGCCCCTGGAAGGAAATTGTGCAGCGAGTTTGCATGGTTTTATTTGTACATAATTGATATTGTATCTCATTGGCAGTGGGTACAGAAGATTTACAGTGTCTGGAAAGATGAGGGGAGGAGCTGGTAGTTCACACTCCAGTAGTCAGAGCTGCTAAACTTAAAATTCCAACTACATTCCTGTAAATATGAAATATGAGCATGAGGAAGTGATTTGAATTTATGAATAGGGAATAATGTTCTCCCACTCTAAAACTCTCTTACCATTTGCTGTAGTTAATGATGGAATGGTTTCTGAATTTACTTTGTGAGTAAAATACAGATGTAACCAATTCTGAGCTTTTTAGAACATCAGAACTGGATTGCATGCAATAAGACATAATTGTCAATTATTGCAATGTATCCATAAAGACAAAGTCATTAAAGAACAGTGAAACTGCAGATGGTTTGAAAGGTATCTAAGCCCTCAGCCCAATTAAAATAATAGACAAGTGTAAAAAAATAGTGCTTTAAGGAGTCTGAGGGAGGAAAAAATCAGACCGGTGATCTAGCAGCCTGTGCTTCGTATAAATAAAGCTCTAAAGACTCAGAGATAAGACACCTTAATAGAAGTCCATTAAAATCAATAGAGGAATAAAAACCAGACAGAATTAGAACAGGAAAGAAAACATGCCGAGGGAGTTTCAAAGTATTGAGTGCACCAATTGAGTTTCAAAATATTGAGTGCTCACCTGTAATTTCTACTGAAGTAACAAAAGCTATTGATGATAAAGAACTCAGGAAATCTTGGATATATGTCTGCTGCTGAATTTTGGCATGAAGTCCTGCACTAAGGACGTTATTCCATTGACCTCTCTCAGCCTGCGATTTCACCCTTATCCCTCCATATTATTTTTTTTTTTCACAAAGTGTGGACTATAAATAAGTCATAATGCTGCATCACTCTCTTTCTGCAGTGCGAAATTCTCTGATCTGCTGCATTTTCTTCATCTGCAAGTGCAGCGAAAAATAGTTGCACCTATTCTCAGGCTTGTAACCAAGTACCCTGTGAGCACCCAATATCTGTAAAAATATAGCTGCCAGTCAGAGAATACTTGTTTCCATCCTGTCCTCCCATCCCTCTTGGCTTTTAGGATCCCGGGGTACCTCATTGTGGTATAGGGACTATTTGACAGCAGTGTTGACCTTATTGTGCTGAATTCATGAGCCAAGCTTCAGCAGCAAAATAATTAGTCTTATTTTTGTTTTCCATCTGCTTTTTCAGCTTCAAATGTCATCTTCAAGTTATTCTTCCTGTCTATGAATAATGATATTTTTCCCATTCAGGGAAATTCATTTTAAAAGAGTGTGATTCTAGGTGTTGAATATTTAGGAACACATTAACTAGAATAAGATTTATAACATGAAATTAAATGAGATTATATTGGTATACCTTCGAGGAAATTTTCCCTTATTTGCCTAACTCTCCTGTCTGTTAAAATAACACAAAGGCAAAAAATATCTTCGGCAATCCTGCATAGTCATCATGTGAATTTGCAGTGCTCTGGCACCCAGTTGACCCATTGGTGATTATCACTACAGCCAGATAGTACTTATTTCAGAAACAGCATTATATTTGATTATAAACTGTGGAATACATATAATTTTAATATGTTATATTGGCCAGATTAACCAGTCTTTCCTCATACGGTATAAGTAGTCTCATTTATTTCTGTATAGAGATAAAATTAAGGAAAAATAAAAGAGCGAATGGGTCAATTTAACGGTCAGGATGGTGCACAGCCTACACCACTGTTTCTGCTTCACTCAAGACAGGCTGCTGTGAGAATTTTAACTGCGCTTGGTCAATGATGATGCAAAACAGGGGCCAAATGCTGCATAACTTGCTTATGCCAGCAGTTCCACTGAACCCCGGTGTTTATAACAGTTTCTGTACTCCATCAACCAAATGATGCCATGAAATGGAGCAGGATAGTCCATTAATTTCTTTTAGTGCAGTACTGGCAAACCGAGTCAGCCAATTGATGGGCTGAACAGGGCGGTGGGAGGTTAGAAATGCAGCCGATACTGAATCTTTTCAAAACAGCTCCAGTAAAAATGATCATTAATCAGTAAACTGCAAAATGCGGTATATTTTCCAATAAAATACCAGTCGCTAAAATGGCTGTCATAGGTAACGTAGAAAAGGCTGGAAGTTTTCGCATTTCAAGTGAGAGGTTGGTATAAATTGGCTAATAAACAAAAGAAATAAGATAATTTGGCAGCCACCCTTAAAAGAAATGTTAGGCCCATCAAGCAAAGAGATGATGTGTTACTGTGACTATGAGCGCATCCCTGGCTCAGAATTTCCTTTGCTTTCATTGGATAGACTAATTAATTCCCATTTATGTTTAAGTAAATGATTCTTCACAGAATTCACTAAGTTCTTATTGGATAAACATAAATAAAATTTATGGGTAACTAAACCCAAGTCCTTGGACTGCTGAGAGGACTTGAGATTTCAGCCTTCAATTTCTAACTTCTTTAAAAGTCCACAGTAAGTAATGATGCTCAGTATATCAGTCTGATACTGCCTTTACACATTAGTGCTGGTTAGATGGTGTCCATAACTCTTGCAATGCTGAAGCCTACAATAAAAACAAGTACCATCATGAGGCTTTTCTCCCTCAATAAAAATGTTTCCTTAAGTGAGGACTTATAAACCTGTATCAAAAGAACTTGTCTAAGTCAGTAGCTCTTTGCTCATCATACTTCGGGGAGCAGAAAGGGCCAAGTTTCAGTTGTCTGAGCAGCTTTCTTTCCTCTGCACGTCTTACAAAACATAAGCCCAAATGAGAGCGATGCTTGATAAATTGACATGGGAACTTGTACTTATTAAGTACTCTGGCATTTTGTAATCATCAACAGGAATGAGTTTACTTTAGTAACTTCCTTGTAAAGGTCAGCTTATATCTTAAACAAGTGTATAAAAAATTATACTTATGAAAGAGAAATCACGATTTTTCAGTTCTTCATCTGTAATATCTAGTAATCACACACTGCCCTTGCCTTTGGCCAGATTTCAGCAAGTAAATTTAGTGTGGATCTGACTAATGGGCACTGTGCTAGTGTAAGAAATCTGCTTAAGCATCAAAAGCAGAAAGGTATTTTAAAGAAACAAGCAGGCAAACAAAACTACGTTTTTGCTTAGAAAGAGGATTCTAATAAGGAAATGGGAAACAGGCTCTGAAAGAACATTTTTTCTTAACAGTGAGGCAGGTAATTTTAGAGAATATCCAGACTACAAGGCCATTAAAACAAAAATAGAGCAATTTACTGAAGAGAACCAAACATTTCAAGAACACTGGATCACATTTTGCTTACTGAAAATTCAAAGAAAAAGGAGGACAAGAAAGAATTTTAAATACTGTTTGCACTGGTAACTATCTTTAAGTCTCAAATAAAAAATGAAACCTTCATCCAGAGCACAGCAATTATAACTATCAAACACCCAATGCAAGTTCCTTCCTTCTACGAGGCAATACGAAGCCTCCAAAACGATTAAGGCCCATCGACATACTTTCTTTTTCAAGTGAAACCTTAAAAACTTTTGAAAAGTCTGATACATTGAGCTTTTAAAAAGGCACTGCTGAAGAGTGATTGTCCTCTGTCGTGTCTGTAGCTTCTAAGTCTTCTGAGCTGTTCACTTTTATGGAGATATACATGAGAGAGAAAAATAAAGAGAGAAAATTAAAGGTTTTAGATTGAGCATGAAGATTGTTATATTGCAAATAATAAACGAAATGCGAGTGCCTGAATAAACTAAATTATTGGGATTTTCAGGCTCAACTTCAAGAGTGTCTCTTTTATTACTAGTTCTATACCTTCTAGAAATTCAAGCTTTAACTGGAAAGAAAATAAACCCATTCCTGGAAAAAAAAAAAATCTTATAAAATTAGCTTAAAATACAGCTTAAATATTTACTTTTTAGCAAGATACTTGGTATAATACATTTTTGCTACAAAATCAGCAGTCTTATATATTCCTCCACTGCGGGAAGACTTAAAAAGAAAAAAGCTATATTGTTTCAGTGTTTCCTCAGGAGGCCTCCTCTTTTCCAGTTCTTTTATGATATCTAAAGTCCTCAAAAGGGAACGACTTATGACAGAAAAGCAGAAAAAATTAGAAGCCTTTTTCTTTCAGTTTCTGTGGACTGCACTTTAAGTAAGAGTTGTGTCTATTTTTCACTCAGGAATCATTTTCACTCAGTTATCAATACTGACAATTTTACTCATTTAGGAAAGACACGATTGGTTTTGAAAAGTCATTGTGAAGGCTGCACCAAATTGTGTGTAACTCCCAGGCTCTCTACTCCGGTTCCCATCCCAGAACATTAAATCTCTGCTTTTCTAGCAGGTCAGATGCCATCATCTTCTCCTGAGGAGATCAATTTCCTCGATGCCAGTGAATAAACGAATGAAGACACCGCCGTGTCAAAAATCATTGCTGGATACTGGTAGTTCACACTAACAAGAGGAAAGAAGAAGGAAAGTGAGTGATTGCTACAGTTAACCTTCACACATACACAGATGGGCCTGAGCGAAAGAAAATGCCACAGGGAGCAAAGCCGCAGAGGCAATACCAGAAAGACAAATGTTCCCGATGGAAAACGATCTTTCACTACCAGGTCGTTGGTTCAAATCCATTCAAAAACTGTGCAAATAAGAAAAGTTAAAGGATAGAAGGTACTTAGAGCCCAAGGCTTTAACAGAGTTTCCCTGTGCTCTCTGTGTACTTAATCGGTAAAGATAAATAAGCATCGATAGCTAAGAGTACCTGGTAAAAAAATTCAACCAAAGATAAGGAATGTTCTTTTAAAAATACAGGATAATAGAGTAAATATGCTTCTTGTATGCTCAGGTAACCTAGCTGTAATGATTAATACAGCCACATTGTCACAGGAAATACAAGCAATAAAAGTTGAATGGGAAAAATGGACATTGCTTATACTACCAATACCATGTAGAAAGCAATGATAATAATGAATAAAAATAAGAGGTGTTGATGTGTGCTCCAGGAGATGACCTGAAAAGTGAATAGAGAGGGGAACAATAGATGTAAATGGAATAAACGTTTGTGATATAAAAATATATGCTGCAGCATCACCCAGCCAGCACATCAACTGCACCTTACACTTGAGCACAGACTTGCCAAAACAATCAAACCCTACTGGCACTTAGCCAGGAGAAGAGATGACTGCTAGAGGTTGTCTATCAAATATATTAGCCTCAGAGATATTAACACTTCAGAAAAGCTGCTGACCTTATGCATGAAAAAACCTGCACAAATACCCACTTAAAATGCGTTCTTTAGAGGAAATCCTGCGAAGCTAAAACACAATTCCTTTTCTGACTCTTCCACTCATTTAATATTTATACTATCTGCAACATGGAAAATAGCTTTAGTTGTGGAGTAGGTTATAATATTGACTTTTCAGGGGACAGGCTTTGCTCCATTTTTTTTGTATTGCTGACTGTATCTTAGTAAAATTATTACTGAAATATTGCTGTTATCTCCAAGAAATTTTCAGTATGTCCTACACTTGCTTAACCTGGATAACATCTATAACCTGCATCTGTTTGGATGGTGCAGGTCATGGCATGTTTCTTTAAAAACCGAGAAGATGCTTAAGTATACTTAAATAACTGGGTCTACACAACTGAAATTGGTTTTGGAAATTCTGCCTTTTATGACATTTATAATTGTCGCCACTTTATTGTTTTGTAGAGGACTGTGAAAGAATGAACTCCACAGGTCAGGTGTTGGTACTGATTGATGTACTTCTGAAAGACATGCAATCGGTAGAAACTTAAGGTCATAAAGGGACCTGTGTGTAACAAAAAATCCTAAGCTCTTTTCTTTCTCTAATGTAAACTAATACGTATTTCCAACACACAATAATCTATTCCACCATTCACTGTGTTGACCAATTATTAATTTTTACCTCTTTTTTCCATTAGTAAGAGGTTTTAATGTTGAATCTTGATTTTTGATGTATGGTTTGTTGGATAGATGACAAATCCCAGCACGAGAATAAGCACAGACAAGTATGAGGGATGCAGAATTAAGCTTTTGGGGCAGCACAGTGAGTGCTATGTCCTGATGGATGCATTTTATTTTTTGTTTGCAAAAACAACTGCAGCATTTCCTCATGCTGTGACTTGTTCAGAATTCAGAAGCAAATGTGGAGAAGTCATCGACAAGTTTCTTCCAGCACAGAAAGTTAATTTAATTTGCTAGTAGACTGGTTTTCATGCGAAAGCACAACAACATCTGACACGGTATGCTTTCTTCTGTGACTTAAATAGTTTTCACCAATTCTTACACTACCACTTGCCTCACTCTCCTTAATGGTTCAGTTACCAAATGAGATAGAGGAAAATGATCCCGTATCCCTTTAAGATATCCAGGAATAATTAACCTCTAAAATAAACTTTTGCTCTACTTTTGGAGGAATCTCTAGGCAATAATAGAAACCATAGACTTTTTAATTAAACTTCACTGGGGAGGCAATTCTAGAATTTGCTGAGCTTGACAGAAGCCTTGACAGCATTTCCTGGTTTTGTTGGCATTTTAGTACTTTTTCTCCCTGACCCTCACGAAGGTTAGCTTTATTTTGGAAGTCTTGATGTCGACAAAGGTGTTCCCAGCAAACTGAATTTTCATCTCAGTTGCACACGGCTTTTGGCTGCCAGTGTCACCTTATGCTCTCCAAACACGTGTTGCTTGCTGCCTTTCTCATCTCAAAGTGGCAGATCAGGGAGCAGAGAGGGAAACAGCTATTCTTTAAATTTTCCTTTGAGCATTGGCTTTCTACTCATGTTTTCTCATAACTCATTTGAAGCCCTGACTTCTCCAGGAGCAAGCCAGATTTTTTAAAGGTATTTCCACTCTATTTCAAAGGTAAAGTCCCTTGGAATTTGGACCATCATTACCGACCACCTTACCCTCGTCTTAGTGACTGGCAGGTACAAAATAGTGCTTTGAGGCAATAAACCTATGGAAGGTCTACCAGGTAAAGGACCAGTAGAAGAAACACCAACTAGAAGACCAGCAACTCAAGATTTTCTTCTCTTTTCAGACTTCTGTACAAGAAGTGAAAAGTAGACCAAAGAGTTGGAGAGGTAAATAAGGTGTCAGAAGGAATGGAGTGTGATGAGCTTATGAAGTCTGTTAGACAAGTGTAATGCCTGAAATGTAAGGAAGTTAGTTGCTAGAGAGTGACACACACAAAATAAGAAATGGCCCTATATTTAGAAATTAGTGAGGTAAACTTAGAAATTAGTGATGGCAAAACTTTAATAGGTTTTCAATGTCTCAAAGAGAGAAAATGTGGTATAGAGATCTAAAACAGGACCAGCTCACACGGAACCCCCAAAGGGAAAACTTACATTCCATAATGCATTTGGGTGCAGCAGAGAAACAAATGTGTAGCCAAACCATGTTGTATTCCAACAATCTGCAAATGCATAATGATGAACGCACTGATACGAGTATCTGAAAGTGGTGTAGCTCTCCGGAAAATGCTGCTGATGATTTTTTGAAGTCTTGGTTAGGTTAAATGCAGAGAGAAAATCAGAAACAAAGAACACATCCCAGGCATGGTGTAACAATTAAATCTTTATCCCCAGTCCAGGAAAAAAGTGGCAGAAAAGGCCTTATAAACGCCATGTGGGGAAGCTACAACCTCAGTTAGGCAGGTATATCAAGATACCATCATAAACTCTTCTTAGGAAATGACTAAAAATTTTATTGTGAGACTATGATGAAAAGTTGGGTATTCATAACCAATAACTATGTGGATGTGCAGAAAAAAAACCATGGCCGTGAAAAATCTAAAAGAAACAAGTATTTACTGTATTATGAAAACTAGTTCCTTAAAATCAATGTATATCTTAGCTGTCATATCTTTCTGTGCATTTGCTCAAAAATTTCACTTCCAACTTGTCCTTCACATCTACAGTAATAATTAAAAATAAACTTGTGTTATCCTCTTCTACCACAAGTTTAAAGAATGGTATTCAATTCTGATCTAATAAATAAAAAATACATAAATAACAGGTTTGGGTTTTTTAAACGTCACTTAGGAAAAAATAATTTGTTTACAAAATTACAGTTTTCAAGCACCAAGGCCTTAAATTTCAGACCAGGTTATTCAAAGGGAAATCACATTGGACTACTGCCAGGCATTACATGAAAAATACGCTCCTAAGTGTCTTCATTAAAATTATGAAAACAGTTCAGTTCAGCTAAATCTAAAAAACTTATCTCTAAGTAATTTTATCATGACTTTTCATTATGGTGCATTAGTTTAAAACACATGTTGAACCCAGGCCAAATCAATATTTGATTTAAAAAGGAAGAACGGTAATTTTTGTAAAACTCTAGAGGTGTCAGCATCTGTGCATGTCTTTTTTTTTCAATAACTAGTCGTTGCAATAACAGAATTTCTACCCTCAGCTGTGTCCCTGAGAAAATATTTGGTTGACATTTTCTACAGGCACAAAACCAAGTCTGATAAAGCCTTAACATAAAGTTTACAAATCCAGCTGAGGCCCACAAGTGTATGAGGGTCCTTTGAACAGCAGAATAAATAAATGACCATTTTCCAGCTCTGACCTGTTAATTTTTCAACTCACATAATTTGAGAAATGCAGAGTTGTCCCTTCCAAGTCATCCATCATCAAAAGGGTACCTAGCAGAGTCTGATCTAATCCTCACAGGAGTTATTTTTCCATTGAGTTCAGCGAAATGTTCAAGACTCCCTATTTTCACCCTTCCTTTATAATATGAGATTTCAGAATGGATACCTGAGGATACAGAAGAAGTTTTTGCATTATATGTTTCTGTAGCTTATTCTAATAGCTATAAAATCTCACTAAAGTGTCACCGGATAAAATTATATTGTTATGTCTTTAACAGTAATGTTAATATATATTAACAATTTCCTAATGCACAATTAAAGTAGTAACATTAAGTATATGTTAAATAGCTAAATGATTTCTAGTCTGAACTACAGCTGCAGCCTTCAGCACTGTTGCTATGTAACAGTCATCAATGCCTGGGAATTCTTGGAAGAGAGTTCAATTTTTCTTCCTAATTTCTCGTTTGCACTTTTTGTGCTCTCAGACTCACTCCGTGGCTTTTTAGGGGAATATTATCCTTTCTGGACATGCATGTTACAGTGCTGTGTCCATGGAAACTAGAGTCCCAAACAGGCAAGAAAAGAGAAGAGGTTTTTTTGCCTCCTTCAAGACCAAGCAGCTAGCCCCAAATCACCTACTGCGCTTCCCTTATCTTCCAGATAATTGTTTGTTTCAAACTAATTTTTTTTTTTCCCCTGAAATGCTTTAGTTTTCAACTATTCTTAAAGGTATCGAGATTGATTACATTCTCTCCCTTTCTTCTCAGCTGCCATTTGTCACTGTTGTGAAAAGCATCAAAATGAAGGCTACTTCTATTAAATGGGAAACACTATAATTCCCATGCAATCTGTCCTTGTATAAGAGAAAAAAAAGAAGAAATTGCCTTCATGGCTAGATTTGATTTCTCCACATAAATCCACACCTTCACACATCCCACCTACGCGTCATTTCATACGTGCTGCCAAGTTAGGGAGAAGCCACCGACTGCAAGCAAAGGGTTTGGAAACAATTGTGTTTATCTGGTGAATGGCACCCTCTGATTAGCTTTCTTATAATCAATCACATTGATATCTGATTCACAAAAGTTCAATTATGCCTCTGTAAAAGCAATTATAAGGAGACCTTAAAAAAAAGCAGATTAAAAGGTTTGAATACTTGGAGAGAGTAATTTAAAAATATTAAAAGGAAATTACTTTTAAATTTTATCTATTCATCTATTTGTAAGTTAATGAAATTAATGAGGCAGGAAATGAAATGGAAATTCCACAACTTTGTGTTTCTATAGTTAGCTTGTTTGCCAGGAGCAGTCCAAAAGAAGCCATATTTACTACAAGTTTCCAGCTAAAAATAATAAATAGTCCAATTACAGGAGTATTTTTATTACGTATTTTACCTCTTTCCTCTCATATCATCTACAAATATCCTAAATATCTCCCTGAAGGAGTCTATGCTGGCCAGCATGAGGCTGAAAGTCTACTGTGAAAGTGTATAAAGTGACCCTGGAAATATTCAGCATTTCTATTAAGATTGCTTTTTCCCTTCTGCGAACAATATCTGCTCAGCTTTCCACGTCAACATAGCTTTGCAACTAAGCATTTGAGAAACTGAAAGCTGTGGCCTAAGAGCTGTGGAAAAGAAACCGTTTCCAGAAGGTATGCGTGTACTCGAAATGTTGTCTTTTTACTGCTACGAGATGAGGAAAGGTTTGTTAGTTTCTTTCGTCTTAGCTTGGAAAAATAAGCAGAATCAAAATAAATCTAAGAAATGGGCTGAAACTCCACCTGCTTTTCCTTTGCAACCATTCAATGTCTGTAGATTGTGATCAAGCACTCAAGATTCAGATGGATTCCATTGATTGATTAGACCAGGTACTCTGACAATATAGCTGGGCTACATCTCCTGATGCTGACATCTACTTGAGTGCTTTCAGATCATGGTAGGTTCTTAGTAGGCTGCCATCCTCAACTAGTTTCCTTTAAAAAAATAATCATAATTCCCCATCCCAGCTCTGGGACACGTTAGTACATACAAGGAATTAATATTTATATTCTAAGAGATGCAGGTTGTGTCTCTTACTTATAAGCTGGTTTTGCCTTAGGTACGAACACACCTCTGGATTAGAGAGGGCTATGCTTGGAGATAGGAGGTTCCAAATGTTATAGCAGAGAGTTTTGTGGGTTTTTTAGGCCCTAAAAACCACTGTCAGTAAGTGTAAACAGAGAGTGAGGGAATAAAAACTGAGTTGAAATGAAGTAGAAATGGGAAGCACTGCTCTTGAAAATTCTCATAAATATTGGGAACGTCATTAAAGAAAACCTTATTCAAGTAGATATTAATATTTGATTATGATCTGAACCTGATTTGGGGTGAACAGAATGGAAATAAGAAACTTGGGGTTTCTTATACGATAAGAAAACTATGTCATTTCCTCTAATAAACCACATGTGGCAGAGAACTAGAGAGGCCAGGGAGAAGGATAGACTTTCTGCCTGTGTCCTTAACCTTTAAGAAGCCAATAATCCGGTCAGATCCCTGGTTTCTGTTAATCTACATATTGTTTGATGTGTATGTTAGGAATTGCAGAATGTAATTCAGAAGAGGAGAAACACCGGATTTTTCACAGCTCTTCAAGCTTTCACTCTCGTTTCTGGAATAATTTGGAAAATAAGTCTGACGTTATTTCTCATTAAATAAGTGGGAACCCCTTGGTTGAATTCTAAGCTCCTTTGGGAACAACTTTAGAAGGAACAGGAAGGGGAACATGCAAAGTATCAAAATCTACATGATTGTATCTCAAGTAAAAAGGAGTCAGTGCAATTATCCAAAGAAAGTGACATCAGGAGACTTCAGTTCTTGTGAGAAAAACACGGAAAGAGAACTTTTGAGAAGAGTGGGAAAAATACACCGTTAAGGCTGGTGTTCCAAGCTAATATAACACCAACTCAGAGCATATTTTACCTTTACTGGAAGCTATGAAATACTTAATTAAAAAGATCATGTTAGCAAGAAGTCTT
This sequence comes from Cuculus canorus, assembly GCF_017976375.1. Taxonomy (NCBI): domain Eukaryota; kingdom Metazoa; phylum Chordata; class Aves; order Cuculiformes; family Cuculidae; genus Cuculus; species Cuculus canorus. The sequence goes on along the minus strand of NC_071406.1, from coordinate 5,976,914 downwards.
TTTATTAGTCATAACTAATTACAAACAATTACTGTGGTATTAAAAAGGTAATACACCAAAAGTGTCATTTATTGTTATGAGAATGTATGCAGTTTAAAGCTTTGTTTAATAAAGATTTGTTTAATAATACCAATAATGATGATAATAACATTAATGGGCAAAGCAATAGCAGGAAGATTGTAAGACCACTCCCCTTCTTGTCGTGCCCAGAAGAAATCCTCGCAGTAATTTCGTATCTCGAATTGTCCTGCTAGGACTCAATCAGACAGTTACTAAGTTGCAGCATTTGGGTCTCACTCCATCAAATATGAAAGTTTTCAAGCTTCTCTATTTCAAAATAAGGTGGGTGAGCTGCTCTCCTTTACTCTGAACCAGGTTTCCTTGCTGGGCATCTGCTGTCAGCCCGTTGCCCTTGGAAACCAGGATGCTGCACAGCAGTTACAGGGCTCCCCATGAAAACAGCTACGTCTGGGACCCCTCTTTGCATTGAGATCTTTCTTTAAGATGAATATTCCAATCATTTTTTTTCAAAGTAAAGCAAATCCTTTAAATTGACTTAAGAGAGATACATAGCACTTCAAAAGAAGCAGACATCTGCCTCTGGATGCTCATTACTCTTTGTCTTGGCTGTAATGTAACAAAGACGCTGATTTGGATTTAGTAAAAATCTGTAAGTATTCATTCTCTGTATGTTCTCTATTACTTTTACACATAGACCTTGACCGTAACAGTCCTTCCTGCACCCTGTTTCTCTTCTGCTAAGCGAGTACCTCTTATCTCACCTGACTTACTAGTTTCCTTCTTCTCTCACTAGTCTCATAGCTGAACAGGAGCTACCTATTGTAAAAATATCACTTCTCTTTTAGTTCTTTCCTACCCACACCTTTTTTTAAATGCCTTTCACAGGGACCTTCCCCTTTATAATTTCAATTAATTTAAAAATTACTTCCAGATCACCCTCAGGAGGGCAGTGAAGTGTTCCCCTTTGATTTTGTTCCAGAACAGTGGCTATGTTTCAGATCTGCTGGTGGCCCATGTGCCTGAATGGTTCTCAAACTTTAACTGCTTTCTGTTCTTCCCAGAGAAAATGTTGCCAATGACAGACTGCATGGGACTCAATAGATACATATATCAAAGCATCCAATTAAGGGACAATTTTAGACCTCTACCCAGAATTCATAAATCCTGCATAAACAGATTCCCCGAACCATTGCTGTTAAGTCAGCTGTGAACATATGTGGGTAAGTGTAAGTGCTTATGTAAGTAAAATAAACAATTAAAGCAGCAGATGACATTACAAGTTTAGCAACAGTAAAATAAATCTCCAAATTAAAAATTGGATTTAATGCGCATTTATCTGAAGGCAGACTTTGGCCTAAGATGTCCAAAAACCTTTAAGCATACTGATAATGCACAGGAGTAAAATATTTAATTTTCCTACTTGCAGCAGACCAAAGCCTCACTGAAAATTTCAGGCAATGGTTTGCAAAGGACTTGACTCTGAGAGGGTTTTAGACCAAACTGGAGTTGGTTGCAAGGCTAAAAAAATTCTACTGAAAGAAACCTATTGCTGTATTTTATTTTGGATTTGAAAGATATAGAATCATAGAATAGTTTGGGTAAGAAAGGACTTTAAAGATCATCCAGTTCCAACTCCCCTGCCATGGGCAGGGACACCTTTTTCAGGATTCAGGTTTCTCAAAGCCTCATCCAGCCCGGCCTTGAACACCTCAGGGGATGGGACAGCAACAATATATCCTTTGAAAATTTTATACTTTCTTAATCATCTTTCTGTTATTTTTACAGGGAGAGATTTTTATTTTAGTGTGCGTAAACCAACACAATATCTTCATTATCTCACTTATTCAAACATATATAAAGTCATGCTACCTTCTTTGATGCTTTCTCATTGAAATTGGCATAAGTGATACTAATTTAATATCATATATCATCTATCATATATTATGATGGCTGCTACATAATTTTAGGAGCATCAGTGCATCCTTAGGTATTTATTATTTTTGTATTTCTCATTGCTATCTTGTGTTTTTATTGGCAGCAGCTTTCTCATCTCTGCTCACATCACTGTCTGATACAATTAATCAACAGTATGTGGTGGTCTGTACAGTCACAGAGTCATAAATATTATAAAAGCTCTGGTCTGCACACTAAAAACATCAAAATAATGATATCAGAATGTATTTCTATCAATCACTCGATTACTTCTATGGAACCACAAATACATCTTTTTCTTCATGGAAAAAAAATCAAGTTTGATTTCCAGAGAAAGAATTCGCTGTATCTCTCCAATTTTACTTGTTCTTCATTTGCTTCATGGATGATTATATTCAAAATATGGAAATTATAATGACTGAATCTTTATTTCAGTGACAGTTTGACTTGAAACTATATAGATCTGCTCAACAGAAAATAAATTAGTTTTGTCTTACAAAATATAATACATAATGGATTCAAATCTTATTGAAAAGAAGTATGGAAAGTTTTCAAACTGTTAATTTAGAAAATTGGATGCTTACATTGATTTCATGCATCCCAGGCTGATCTGCAAGTGGAATCACTTGTTCGCCAAAGCAGAACAGAGAAGTAATAAATTTGCAGAAATATTTAGAGTAAATCTAAATGAAAAAAATATATATTTTTCACTTAAAAATACTTTGTAATATTCAATTCCTGCTTTTCTGCTTTCCATTACTTTGTCAGCTTTTCCAGTGTGATCTCAGCTTCACTGAAGTCCATTGTAAAAACCAAAAATCTTTCCCTGGAGTTAAAAACAAGCTCTTTGTGACAAATGTTGCACTCTGAATATTAAGACCTTGGAAAATTAAAATACTTTTTCTTTTGTCCTGTTCTCATAATATTACCTTTGTGAGCCCTCAGGAACCATCAGCTTATTTTTCATGGGAATTCTGAACACATTTCTGGCTCTATTCTCTTAACCATCCACCAATACAGAAGACAACAATTACCTTCTTTTTCATAAAGCAGAGCTTTGGAGGTATTATTTACCCACAGAACAGACCTATTTGCAGCAGCAGCAAATAACTGTCATCGTGATGTCCACAATTTGTCCAAAATATTCCAGCCTTTGAAATAAAAACATTGCCGTGGCTGGAAATGCCCTTCATTTGCAATACTCTCAATAAGAGCAAGATTTTTTTCATGGTCTGTGCCAATAAGACAGGACATTTATTTTGACCAGCATTCATATGTCTTGACAAGGGAATGAGCAAAGTCCTAACCCACTTTACATAGGCCATGAAATATCCCCATCAAAGTGTAACACTGCTAAACTAAGTCTTGGCCTGATTTTAAGAGGTGAAGAATGCTGTACAAGCATGAATCCTTTGAGCAATTCAGTCCTTTAAAAGGCAGCCATATAACAGGATTTAATCTAGAATAAAAAGTAAAAGACCTACATTCTTGGGTCACACATGAGATAAAGCTCCAATTCATATTTTTAATTTTTTTCCAAGAAAAGGTTTGAAGAATATCCACTTTATTCAACTGCCAGGTCTAAAGCTTTCCCAGATAATGTACTGCTTTCTTTGATCCTGCTTTGGCGCAGACACAATACGTCTCATTGTAATCCGAATCCTCCCTTTTGTTTCATGTTTGACATCAGACATTTTAACAGAAATAAAAAAAAGCCCTCATTCCATCCAGGTCTCAAAACTGCCTTCTCTGAATTTTTTTGCTTTCCTCTGAAATTGGCATGTCTCACAAGTGTAAAATACTGAACATCGCATCTCCAGCTTTCCTGTTTCTGAAAGTTTCCCTGTCCCACAGCTCTTATACGCACAAATCTGGAGTTCGAACCCATAATGGAAAACACCAAATACATTCATGTCTTAAATCTTATGGAAAACACCAAATACATTCATGTCTTGAATCTGTGTTCTGTTCTTGATTACTCACACCTCTAGAAAGCAGCGTAAATTTGCTATCTCTGAGGTGAGTTAGAAACTCAGCCTTACCTCAAGAATCACCAGCTAATCCATCAAGATGGTCTACTTGAGTTTGCTACCGTGATCCAAGGTCTTCAGATTATTCACCCTGAAAACCAAGAACTCAAACTTTAAATCTGGGCTCACTGGCATTGATAGAGCTAGGATTTGCTACTGAGCAACTCTTAAATGCTTATATCAATGAATAGCAATTTCTCTTCTGAGGAAAGTTGAGCTTTCCTATTCAGATCTTCCCACTGCAAAATTAGTTGGCTGTCCTTGACAGTCACAATTTCAAAAGATTTCACAGATTTGCTTCATGTAGTCATTAAATAATAGCCATGTTCTTGATCCATCCGCAACATAGTCCAGCCCTGCAAAAAAAGCAATATCATGGTGCTAATAAGGGGTGTTTCTGGAAAATTAATCCCACAACAAACCAGCCCATAACTAGGAGCGACACATTCACAAAGGACAAGAAGTCTTTTGTAAGTGATTATTAATCTTTATCATCGTATATCTCTTGCTGGAAAGTCTGATGAAGGATTATATAGACTTCCAAATACCTTCTTCTTTCTTCTCTTATTTTGCCCCACTTGTCATCAATGACCTCAACTACTGCATGGAGTTGACCATCTGTTCTGTGTAGACTTCAAATCATTATGTTGTCACGTATTTTTCATGTTAGCCTGCATTTGTATTTGACAGAATCTGATTGAAACAGTTCGTATTTCTCTTGCAAAGAGGTAATTTAGTTAATTATTTTTGTCAGCTCCTTCTGGAGTTTATTTCTGTTTTGGGCTTGACACAATGCTTCCTCCCAATAGATGTTTCCCACCTACATGAGATAAACAACTAGAGAAGAAAGTTTCATTGTATCTTGACAGAAAATCTGTCAGTTATATCGCTCCTCACTAAGTTTTAAATCATCTTTTAGATATTATAGACTGAGGTTTTCCTGGCTACCTTGAAAGAAAACTCTAAAATTTTAAATTTGTTTTTTTTTTTACTTTCACTGCAACAATTTCAGTGAGGGCGAACATGTCTCAGTTGTAGACTGAGTTGTAGCGTCCTTGCATGGCTGAGAATTCAACAATTTGACTGTGCATAAAACAACTAAATATTTTCTGAGTGCTCAAACACTACACATTCTTGCTTTACTTCTTCAGAGCACTATAAATAAGTGGGTCAGATGGGAATGTTTATTCTTTCTTTTTAAATATCTACTTATGGAACAATTGTCAGAAGGCTGAATTATAATGTAAATGTATTTCCAGCCAAAGGTCTGAATATTCCAGGACACTTTAGAATATCCACAGAAGTACATATGATCTACACCCACTCCAGTCACTCAGTAGACCCTATAATTCTCTCAAGAGCACTGTTGGAAAGAAAGAAGCATACATGGGGAAATAGTTGGAATAATTTGATCTAACTGAACTGAGGCTATTATATTTATTATAGGAAGAAAACTTCTTTACAGAGGCCAGAAACAATTACAGTAAAATATATTGTAGTTCATCTTTGACGTCAGAAATGTGTCTAATGAATATTTATTTTCAGCATTAAGAGCATCTTCTAAGAGGATAGTTAAGTCTATCCTTTTTGATACAAGACAGAGAAAAAAATCTACCAAAGGAGAGGGAGGAAAGTGGAGGGGAGAGTAAAGGCATTAGCGCAAAGAAGAACCAGGGCACAGGAACTGAATTTTTCAAGTAGTTTAATAAGTAATAAATAAATAGAAGTAGAGCTGCAAATTATATATGAAATTATAAATACAAAGTGAAATCATGCAAGATGTACAGCAAGACTTAACACTACTCAGTTAGGTAGAAAATATGTCAAGAACTATGCTGTCCCTTCCCCTGGAGAGTCATAATCGTTAGTCATGTTTAAAGGTTTCCGTATACTTTTCTAACTGCACTTTCGGTAGATGGGTGGATAAAGGAGGTCAGAAGTTTAATGAGTACATAGGAAAAGAAAGAACAGTTAGCAAGCAAAAGGAACAGACATTGAGAAAGAGTGCTAGAGTAGTGAAAAGAGAGACTGGGACATTTAGTAGCTTCTTCTGCAAACACAGACATCATTCGCAAAGTTAAAGACCTTACACAAAAGTTTTTTTCATAGAAAACATATATTTGCAATTTGGTCAAATCCCGAAATCAACCCGTGTTTTCCTATAGATCCACACATCTTCCTTCCACAATTTCAAAAGATACCAAAGCCCTCAAGTACCCAGTCTCTATTTTCTTAATGTGAATTGTCTTCACAGACCCTGATCTGTTCTGACAGTCATGCTACATTTATATGCAGCCTCTCAGCTGGAAAAGAGTCGAAGCAGAAGGAAGGATTTTTCTAGACTAGATTGCTAGGACACAAGTTTTTGGCTGTGAAAACAGGCTCTGACTCTCAAATAGGTATGTGTATGTGCTTACACAGTGTTACAAATATTTTTAGCTTTGGATTGGCACCAGCTTGTAAGCTTTCTGTGTGCCTGTACACACTGATTCTTTTTCTCGGTATGAACTTCCTCACCTTCTAGGACAAAAAAATGGTTTGAGTTTACGTTAGGAGGGTAAACACACTTAGCCCTGGGTCTAGGTCAAACATTGACTCGAACAAACAATAATTGTGTCAGTAAACTATTTCTGGCACAATATCTATTACCCATTTCAAACGAGTTGGAGGCAAACATGCCCATTCCTCAGCTTAAACAAAGCTGGCAAGAGATGGTTACATTTCTTTTCTCCTTTCTTTTAATCAAGTTTTAATACATCCTTGTCGCCAGGTTTCAACAGTCATTTTAAGCCTTGATTTTTTTTTCTTATTTTTTTTCCCCTGCCAAATTTGTTGTCTGAGGGGAAATTTCAGAGCTTTGCTCTGCAGAAGATGGGACGCTCATTTCCCTTGTGCTCGTGCCTCCTCTCCTATTGGAGGATCAATTTGTCTGCTTGGGAAGGAATTAAAACTTGGGGAATCATTATGACTAGCAGTCGAAGTATTCAATGCAAGTGTTTGTGTAAATGTTAGGAAATTAAAATCCTATGTATGGTTAACAATATTGCATAGGAGAATAATAGTATTGAATAGATGTATCTCTACATCTGTTCTGGAGAGTTCACATCATATGTGTAGATCAGGACTCACTGAATGCAGCAACTTCTTCTTTAGATGCACTAGTTTAAAGCTTAACTGCAGTGTTATTATTAGATGCGTCTCAGTTTGCTTCTCACTTTACCCATTTCTGAAGTTTTTTAGAGCAATCTTGTTCTTTTCCATCCTAAATGAAGAAAAACAGATGGACGAGATGGGTCATATACAGCCTTGAAATTATGCAGTATTCTCCAAGTAAGGGATGAAATCCTGCAGTTTTATCATTTATGAGGGGCTGTTTACTTATATTGCCTCATAACTAGACCTTGGGATTCATTAATGACTAAAAAAATCAAAGTCCCTGTAGCAAGCGTTTAGGTAAACCTTAGCGAATAAAAAAAAAAGGAGTCATGTATCTTTCATATTATGGTGCAGGAGAATAATAATATAAAATAACCCAGAGTATGCTGCAATGTAAATGTATCAGCTGGAAGTCCACATAAAAATAAGAAGACACATAAAACTTTATAGCCAATGTCTTTTTAATATTCTAAATTACCACATAAGTATAAAAATTTACTTTGCCTATGTCCTTTTAGCCAAGGAAGCCAGAGGTCTAACGTTTCAACTTATAAGTTTATTTTAAGAAATAAAACAGTCTTTGAAAAGTAAGCTGATGCAAAAATAATGATTACATGCAACCTCCTAGCATAAAATGAAATTAGACAAGAAATAAGGGAAATGATACAATACTAATTTGAATGATTAAATTGGTTTAGACTGTGGTCATGCTGCATTAGTGGAAGACATTATATAGACAGAACTATGTGTTCCCTTCCAAAAAAGAGGAGTGAAGTTTAATTGACTCCCACGTCTCAGCAACACATGGGACATGGAGATGTTGGTTTTCACTGTCCTTTTAGCAGGAAACGAAAGCTGCTGTGACCCATATATTCTTGAGTTTGTATTATTTGAAAGGGCTATACCACCGGTCATCTCAGCAAATTAAATTATTCAGGGCAATAGTACCTTCAGCCTAGAGAAGGCTTCGAGAGACCTTATAGTAGACTTCCTACAGGAAAGATGGGGAGGGTTTTTTTATCAGGAAGTTCAGGAATAGAATGAAGTGGAACAGGGGAAAAAGAGGAAGAAAAGAAGGGAAATTTAGATTAGATATTTAGGAAGAAATGTTTTCCTGTGAGGATGGTGAAGCACTGGCACAGGTTGCCCAGAGAAGTCTGGCTGCCCCATCCCTGGAGGTGTTCAAGGCCAGGTTGGATGAGGCTTTGAGGAACCTGATCCAGTGGAAGTTGTCTCTGCCAATGGCAGGGGGTTTGGAACTGGATGATCTCTAAAGTCTCTTCCAGTCCAAACCATTCTATGATTCTAGATCTCCCTCATTCAATGTTTTAGCAAAACCAAGTCTGATTTTGTAAACAAGATCTCCTCAAGTGTTAATCCTTTACTCCTTTTTTTTTTTTTTTTTGCGGAATCAAACCCTATAACCCAAAATGTATTTATTCCAGTCTGGATTCACTGTACCTGCAGATGGAAAACCGGTAATATATGCAGCACCTCACTTCAGAGACTTATTCAATATCCTAAATATTTCATTACTTGGAAAAAGGCTGCAGTTGCTCTTTTCTAACATTCTACAGAGCACCTGACACACAGCATGCAGCTGAATACTGTGTGTTACATTTTTACATATGTCAAACTGATGACTTCATCGGCACCTTCTCCACCTAAATTTCCCATATTATACCAAGTCAGATGTTTCAAAGAAAGCCAAAATCCAAGATAGTCATTTACTTTTCCTTTTCTTTTTATTCAAAACCATAAAATGTTAAAGAAAAAATCATGGTTTCACATCTTCCCTCAAAACTTTTTTTTCTCAAGGCCCTCTTTTAGGAGTTGAAAAGGATACATCAAAATGTATAGACAATGTTTGCGTGAAGTTAAATGAGAATAGATCAGATTATTTAAGATTTTGAAGACTTAACTTATTGTTTAGTTATATCTTTGGCATCATTTTGAGCACGACAAATTCAAAATAAAATTAGGCTAGAGAAATGGTTAGTTTTTAGACCACACACATGCAATTTGATGAGTTCGTTGATGTCAGATTATTATACACGGAAGGTGTTTAAAAGGATTTAAATGAATGATTAGCCATTGGTGTGGATGGAGTGAACATTGACAGAACATCTAATAGGGACATAATGAAGGGGCTACAAGGCCCTTGTCCTTCAGGCCACAACCATTAACTGCAGTGCTTAGGAAGAAAATACTGTTATGACCAAATGTTTCCACCATGATAATTGTTCTTCTCAAACATCAAGAAATGCCTAAAGGACCAAAGGATGCTGCAGTAGATGGACCATAGGACTGTTGTTACATTCCGAGAAACACACCCAGAAAATCAAAATTCATTATTTTAAACCTCTTGATCTATTCTATCTTTTATCCCACCTATTTTGTCTGAAAACTCCATTAAAGTGCATTAACAAACTATAATACTGAAGGCAGACAAGAAATCTAATTATCTTCTGTGGCGAAGCACCATATGCTGCTTTTAACTTCAAATAATAGACTGAAGAACATTAGTATTTTAAATGAATCTTTGATGAAGTTGAACAGGAGAGAGGGGAAAAAAGTTACACAATACATTCCAGATGCATTTGGTTTTGCTAGATGGGTTTACCTTGTCACATACTTATTTTGCAGCACACCAAAGGGTAAATGAAAACAGGTGACATGGTAAGTCACTTTTATGTCAGACATCATTTTCCTTCCAGCTGTGGCCCTGAGGAAGTTTTTGTTCAGGGTTTTTTTATTATTACTGTATTTTTGGGATGCTCATCTAGTTGCAAAAGCACCAGATGTCTCCATTGACTTTTTGGATGAACAAGCAAACAAGAAAATTATAATAATAATTTAAACCTCCCTCATATATTGCATACATAAAGGGTAGTCCTGTTTCTTGGCTTTGTATTTTACTCCAAAATGTTATACTAAAAAAAAAACCCAACCCCCTCAAAGCAATACCTTCTTGCGGCTGACGACAAGTTTGGATCCACTGAACTGAAGGTTGATTGTCCAAAGGCAGTGAAGCCAATATGTTTCCTCTCTATCCTGCTGGATGCCTACGTGCACCAAAGAAAATGCAGTATGGATGCAGAAGACCACCCCAAGCCATAATCCTCACCCGGGATCTCACACAGAGAATTTGTAGTGTTGACACCACACAAGGGATTTTGCCAGTCCTTATTTAAGGGGGGGACATATTGCCCCAAGGAGCTCCAAACAGATGAGCAAAAATCACCCCGCTTCACCTCTTTCTCCAGTGGGATGATGCGCGATGTATTAAATGCAATGTCCATTTTTTCAGGGATACCAGTAAGGAGGTCAACCTTGTTTTCAAATCGCAAAGCTTCTGGTGCTAAAAACAGTACAGAAAAACAATTGTTTAAAAAATATTGCTATTGCTCACCTTTGAAATTTCATTTTTCCTCTTCCGTTCTTGTTCACAGGTATTACGTGAGAGTTTCTGAGGTAACCAGTGTAGGATACCTTTGGCCTTCTCGGCCATGATGGCACCTTGCTGCACTTGCCTTGGTTGAACTCCATTAGGTTCCTCTGTTCCCATCTTTCCAGCCTGTCCAGGTCTTGCTGAATGGCAGCACAGCCTTCTGGTGTATCACCCACTCCTCTCAGTTATGTGTCATCAACAAACTTACTGAGTGTACACACTGTCCCCCCATCCAGGTCATCGATGAATCCGTTGAACAAGACTGGGCTCAGCACTGACCCCTGGGGAACATTGCTGGTTACAGGCTTCCAACTAGACTACACTGTCGATGACAGCTCTGAGCTTTGCCATCCAGCCAGTTTTCAATCCACCTTCCTGTCCACTTATGTAACCCATACTTCCAAAGCTTAACTATCTGGATGTTATGGGAGTCAGTGTAAACAGCCTTGCTGAAGTCAATGTAGACACCATTCAACGTTCTCCCCATCACAATGATTTCCCCTTGGTGAATGCGTGTTGACCACTCCCAATAACATTTTCAACCTTCACATGTTTGGAGACTACATCCAAAATGAGCTGTTCCATCACCTTTCTGGAGATACAGGTAAAGCTAACTGGCCTGTAGTTTGACGTTCATCCTTCCTGCTGTTTTTTGAAGAATTAAGTGGCTTTGGCTTTTCTCCAGTCTTCAGGCATATCTCCTGATCAGGTTTTCCATGATCTTTCAAAGACAGTGGAAAGCAGCTAAGTGATGACATCTGCTAGCTCTCTCAGCACTCATGGATGCATCCCATCAGGGCCCATGGATTTGTGGATGTCCAGTTTGCCCAGATGATCTCTAACCAGATTCTCCTTGATCAAGAAACAGTTTTCCTTTCTCCAGACTTTTTCTCTTTTCTCCATTGTCTGGGTTTTCTGAGGATCAGGTTTATCAATAAAGCCTGAAGCAAACAAGGCATTCTGTAGCCCTGCCTTCTCTGTACTCGCCTCTTTCAGCAGCAGGCCCACATTTTCCCTAGTCTTTATTTTACTCCTGAAAAGGAAGAAACCCTTCTTGATGTTCTTGATATCCTCATATATTTTATTGAGTAATCCATAATTAAACCTTAAAAGATAAACAAATGGCTATTCACAACATTGAAGTTAGAACCACAAAAAATCAGATATTTTAGATACTTGGCAAGACTTGTGTTGCTTTGTCTCCAGCTAGAAAGAAAACACAAACCATTTGGTGATTACTACAAGCCTGTAACTTTAACGGTCCATTTGAAAATAAAGCAAAATATTGGTTTGGATATTTTGATAGCAGTCTTCTCTCCCTTCCCCTATAATTCCCAACCCATTGTTCAGTTTATGCTCATTTTATAACTCCTCGTTACCTACACTGAAATTACACTCCTATTTAGCAAGGAGGAGAGTTGGTAGAAATTTCAGTGGGATCAGGGCTGGTTGCTCGACTTTTACTCCTCTGTCTCTTTCCCACCAGAGCAGCCATGTGTCTTGCAGCATCATATTTTTTTTTCTATTTTAAATGCATTTTTCACTTTTATGTTACTGATCTGGTATCATGTGCTTATTTCAGATTATGTCTCTTTGCCTTTATGTACGACATAAACAATGTACCTTTATGGCTGAGATATAAAAAGAGATGAAAAAGGCTTTAATACATGCACAGACATTTGCTCTGGTTTTCTTTTAAAGGATTACTCGCACTCTTTCCAAAAGGGGTTGGCGATACTTTTTTTCTCAGAAAGGAAATTAATTATAACAACTTTTGGTTTCCTTAAATATATTAGAACTTTAATATTTGGTATTGGGTTAAGATCAGAAAAGAGAAATAAAAGCTGTTAAGTCTTTAACACATCACTTCAATTTCCTCAGAAAGTCTGGGAAAGCAATTCCATCTATCCTATTCATAAAATAAAGCAAAAGAGGATTATTTTATATGTGTTCAGAGACCTTAACTATGTAATATCCTGGTGGAATTCACACGTAATGAAGTTTTTAGATCAAATTCTGCTTTCAGATAAAGCCACAGTAATATCTCTGACTTCGGGACTGGTTTGACTGAAAGCAAACTTTGACCACGTCCTGCTCTGGCAGTTTTTTGGGCAATGCCTTTTTCCCAGCTCAAAGAACTGTTCTTATGGGTGAGTCACACTCCAAATGAAGGCTCAGGAACCATCAGTCATCTGCAATATGCTCTCATTCTGAGTGCAGAGTGAAAGAATTTGGAAACCAGTTAAAGAAATGTAATATTGGTTAGAAGAAGAATTTTACTCAAAGCAATCATACACAAATTAAAATGTTTTTAGAAGGTCCTAAGAATACGATTCTCCAGTTTCATCCACAGAAGAAGAAGTGTAGCTGGCTATAATTTCCAGACTGAAAAGAAATATTTTCCTAGCTAAGCATTTCATTTGGATCCTGACAGTTCATCCAAGATCCTTTGGGTTTTCATCTCTCTACTTCAAGTATATTACTCCAGATAATAGCTACAGTACTTACCATTTTTATCTCCTCCTCTCAGTGGTTCTATAAAAGTGCTTTTTGCATATATTGGTCTAAAGTGTTTCTTGCAGGGCTTTTGAGTGCACTGAGGGTCACTCCATCCAGCGTTGTCTGGGAGCGCTTAAGACAATTTTGACCTTTGCTTCCCCCCATTATCAACTATACTTTTGTATACCTACTGTAAAATTAGTCCATCAACAATCCTCTTAATTGCATTGCTTTATAAGGTCTCTCCTGCGTCTCCTTTACAGTGATTCCTTTTCAGCTGGCCTTGCTTTTTTGGGTCACACATTCAACTTTCCTGGACTAATGAACCTTATATTATTTCTGAAATGTGGAATACAGTTAGAGGGAAGGATGGCGAATGCATCCTCACCAGAAACTGCTGAGAAAGAGACGTAAATTCGATCTTACTTGTGGCTGTGAAGACCTTTCAGCCCCATCGCAAGGCTACTGGTATAACCTCAGTCTGCTAATAAAAAGCACAAAACTACCTCTTTTCTAAAAGTTCTGTTCCACATCTAGCCACAATGCTGTTCTTAAGTCAATCTTCATCAATTCTTCACAAGAAAGCACGTATATGCCTCTCTTCATTCAATACTGTGAAGTGAGGTGCATGTGGATGATAGCATGTCTCCAAAATCCCAAGTGAGAGACCTGGGGGCAGTATGTAAGGGACTTTCTTCTTTTTATGTCTTCCTGTTTTCTTCTTTTTATGTCTTCCCCTCACTTATTTCAAGGGGAAGTATCATTAATTGTACAGTTGAGGATTGTAATAGTCAAGGATGTCTCCTCATTACAGTATTGGGTCACAGATCCCAGGTACTTTAGAGAAAGACTAGGATGTAAATAACTGAAAAAGAAATTATTTTTTTTCTTTTTGTTTTTTTTTTTCCTGTTGTTTGGACTAGAAGATCATTGTAGGTCCTTTCCAAGTGAAAATATTCTGGTCTCTATTTTATTCTTGTTCATGGGTTCAGTCTTAAGCAACTTTTGCACTTACAACTCCCCATCCTGTCTTTGAGTAACAGCTTTTTAAAGTTTCCTGTGGTCACTGGGTAGCAATTCTCTGATCACAAGGAAATAAGAGAGAAATGGACAATTTCCCCCAAGCCATCATAAATATTTCCTGTCAGGACCCCCATGATAAGATGGAGCTGGTGATTTCATTTTTGCAGCTGCATCACAGAATGGCAAAAAAGGAATCATATGGTGTTACTGCTTATAGAGCTCATAAAGCCCTATCTCTGTCTCTACATGCCTGCGCTGAAGAATGGATATGATAAAGCTTGGATATCATCCAGACTCTTCTGTCTGTCTCCAGTTTTGTGTTTTCAGCAGCTCAGCTTTCCAGATATATGCTGGAATAATGTGAGCTCAGGAGATCTTTACTTAAACAAATAGAATTAGGCTGTATAACTATGTTGCTAATGACAGTTTCTGAAAGACATTTAACAGTGATTCGATGTTATTATTACAGTTAAGTAGTTTTCATAAAGCTCCAGTTAAATATTTCTCCACTAACTCATCAAGACAAAGAGTTGACCTCAGCTTTCTTTCAGAGTCCATCAACGCAGCTCCTTGAGAAGCAGAGGGGCCGTTAAAAACAAAAACAAACCTAAGAACTTCTACCTCCTCCTGTTCCATATTAGCTAAACACACTGAGCCTGCAGGGCTGCCCGTCCCCTGATGGCTCATAATAGCCATTTTCATTCTATTTTTAAGGATAAAATTCTTTGTAAAGGTGGACCGCTTGCTGGGCTCCTGATGGATTTAAGATCTTGATATTCAGATTACAGTGGAAGTAGCTAAAGAGGAAAGAAAATACATTCTAGTCTTGCTGTTGTGTTCAACAGAAGTCTGATCACATCAGGTATCTTTTCCAAATCAACATTATTTATGTTTAGCCTTCAATTAACAGTGTTTAGATTAAGCAGTTTGTTACAGTAAAACCACAATGTGCTTAGCTTTAAATGCCATACTTAAAAAATCTCTTAACCTATTCTACAAAGGGGTGTAAAAGCTGTATAGTTGTAGACATCTAGGAAAAGTGTTTGAAAGGAAAAAAACATGCATGTTTTTATATGAGTTTAATCTGTATGAATAAGGTAAAACTATTAGAAGGAATGAAAAAGATGTTTTGCATACACTGTCAATAACAGAGCATCACTGCATTTCACCGACATGATAGAAATGTTTTGCAACTGGGTATTTCCTTCAGAATGTACACATTGCAAACCTCATCACCTCTGACGTTGCCCTAGAGTCTGGGCTCATTGCATCTCATATTCAGGGGGTAGCTCAGAAGCCTTGTCGCTTACTGCTACACGCTCATCTCAGTGCGGTCACCGTGGTGGGGCTGGGCTCATCTACCCTCCCTTCCTACAAAGAGAAAGCTGAGAGAAGTCAGTGGAAAAAAAAGATGGACGTTTCCCACAAAGCACAGAGTTGGGACTTGCATGAATTTTTGAGGAAAGCATGCACATTATTTGGTGCTTGATCTCTCTGGTCTTGGAAACCTCTCCTGTACCCAGGGAAAGATTTGGGCTGCCAGGTAGATCCGGTGTCCCAGAGGTGGCCAACAGGCTTTCAGAAAGGTTTCTAAGTTATCCTGAGGTTTATAAAATGCTGGGGAAAGTCCTCCTACCTTGTGTCCTGCTGTCAATAACATTGCTTTTGAGTCAGTCTGTGAAGATGTCCTGTTATCCTGGATGTCCTTGTCAATGCCTTCTATTTGTCCGCTGTACTTTTAAGCCTGAACTAATGTAAATCTACATTCTTCAAAACGTCAAGGCCCATTTCTTTCAATCTTCCTTATATGAACATTAACTCCTAAGCAGTGTGAGATACATAGAGTTTCCTGACTGGCACATTGCTCTCTCTTCCAGTTCTGGATAAAATTAACACCATGAGTTTCTGTTCCCTTTATTCAAGGTCAGATTTTTTTCACCAAGCCCTTGTTGTCTTATAAAAGTCACCTTTGGATGCAGTGCCCGGCTGCTGGTGGTCCAGGGGACCTTGTCAAAATCTGCCACAGCCTTGTCAGCAAATGGCAACACATCAACAAGCAAAGCTGATGCAACAGCAGGATGAGTTAACTCAGCACCTGAGAAGCAGGAAACTGTCATGAGAAATTCTGGTTGCTCTCCATGCTACCCTCAGATGTCAGTGTCAGATTAGGATGTGATGACAAAGGACATAAGATACTGCGGGACAGTAAAATGCCTCTGGCCACAAGTAAGCCTGTGCTCATTAATTTTATCTCAGCCCCATCTTCCTGATTTGTCACTGGCTCTGAATTCTTCAATCCTTTCTCTCCATAAAAAAGTCTAACTGTCTCTTAAATTCATTTATGCCATTGCCTTTTATGGCTTTACTTGATAACTTACTCTTTGTGTTTTCCATCCTGAGTAAAAAGCCCTGCCTGAGTGAATTCTCTCATTGCTCCTAATTTCCTGTTTTTGAGGTTGTGTGGCTGTCTGCCCTAGTTATTCATTTCCTTACTGGTATAAGCATTATATTTATGGATCTTTACTTTATCTTACTAGCTAAAAAGTTTGTCTTGTTTTTAAAATGGCAGTTAATTTACTAAAAGATCTGTAGGCAGCCTTTATAATGTTTTATGGCAGCTGCGAGTCTGGAAAAAGTTTTAAGAAACCTTACTTTTACACCCCACTTGCGCGTAGTAACTGTATTGCAGGGACTTACTACCAGCCTGGGCATAGGACAGGCAAACACAGCCTGAGTTGAGTTGCAAGCTATGACCAGTTTCTGCCTAATATAGTAGCCTTTTCCCACTTTCTATGAATTGTGTATTTCAAACCATCCTCTTCTACTATGTCAACCATCAACAGATGAGAATAAACCTAAAAAAATGAACCCCCCGGCTCTCTTGATAATTTTTGCATTGCTTAATATATCAACAAATTTTAAGAAATAGTAATAAGAACACTATTCACATATATACCTCTACTCTTCATATCTCCGCTTGAGTTATTTGTAAAACTATTTTACATGCATTTTTCTATCTCAAGACTTTGTGCTACAGTCCATCTCAGAAGACATTATTAAGTCTTTCTCGGTTTCATTTCTGTGTAGATTTCATTGTCCGTCATGGTCTATGTATCTTCCCTTAATTTTCATATAGTCCAGCCAGGTAGGTCATGACAAGATTCTTCTATAATCTTTTTATATATTTAGACATTGTAATGAGATCATCATCCACTCTGCTTTTTTTCTTTCAAGCTAAATATACTATAGCTTTTGAAACTTTTTCTTATCTATGGCATAATTTTAACTCCTTACCTTTCCTGCACTATTCTAAAAAGTGATTGAAGTGTCAAAGCTGTAGGTGGTATTTCAATCTTTGTACTTTTGAGTTAATAGATGATTTTAGTTTAGGAATGGATCTTACACCTTTCTTAAGCAGGAAGATCTGCCTCCAGGATACTGCTGACTGTTACAGAAGCTGCCTTTTGGGAGCACCAGTGGAAAAAAACCCAAAGAAATCCCCAAACACCAGAACCCCAGTCCTAATTCCTACGTATTGGTTGTTCCTGCTGGTTATATTGGAGCCTGATGGTTATCCTCACCAGCATCCAGCACACTAGACGGAAGAAATGGTAAGGGCTCAAGGCATTCTTGTTCTGTTATTACTGACCATGCAGAACACAGAGCTTTGGGAGGAAATGGAGCAAAACCTCAGCAAAACACCCCAAGGTCCAGTCTGAAGCATGCAAAAAGCTCTCTTAGAAAAGACTTGTTTGTTATAGACTTATTAGTGAGAGGAAACCGAACCACTGAATTTGCTGCAGCATAAAATAACAATAACTACTTCTTGTGTTATCTGTGAGCTGGTAATGAAATGACTATGTTCTCTCCCTCAGTGTTTAGCAATATTAATTCCTGTGTCCCTGAGTTGTGTGGAAAGCATCAGTAGACAACCCAGAGGAAATGCTCTATTTATTTTTCAGTACTGTCTACAGTCTCATGGGGCTGGCATGGTCTGTAGCAAGGAAAGATAATAATTTGTTCTACTTGAAGGAGGGAAAGAAATAATTCGGGGTGAGGGTGGGTGGTATTTACTATAGCTGTATACATAAGAGCACTTTGCTGTTGATTTTAGAGGCAGATGTGATAGGAATTGTCAGACACATAAAAGACTGTTGGAGCTGATGCTCAGTAGCTAGGACAGGCTGCAGCCACACCAAGGACAGGGGCATGCAAGTGCAAGAAAGATAGTGGGGTAATGTCTGTATTGCTGTCATTTGCTGCAAGGCTAGCATAATAGACACGCACCGTGCAGCGCTTTAAAATACTTGTTCCTAGTTGTAATTTCATGTATGAGCCGCAGCTGCTTTGCTTGGCTGCTGTTTGTTCTTCTTTGGTGTTTGTATAAAAACGGGAAAAATTCTAAGCAGAAAAGGACTACGTAATGGATAAAGCATCACAAGCTATTTTTTTTAATACTGCCAGATCGGAATTGCCAAAGATGATAGTTATCAGCAAAAAAATGCTGTCATTGCCCTTATTTGTTCAAGTCTGACTGATCGCATGAGCACAGAGCTACACTTTCTCCCATCTACTAAAGCATGCCTAAGATCTATTCCTGAAATTGCATCCAAGTGCTGTTCATTAACAGTTTCACTATTCATATTTATTTTGCACTGCAAGTGAAAATGTGTGAACAACAAAAGGGATAATGTCATTATGGAGGTGCACACAACACCTCTGGAGTCATGAGGATATTTATGTTTTCATTCAAAGCCATACAACATTTTCTGTTCCAAAGATTAGTGCAATAGCTGATCTGTTTGCTTAAAATAGCAGATGCAAGATTTGTTGCAGGAGATTTAAATCTGGATTAAACAGATTTCTTTGTGAATTAATAAAACATCATTTGAGTACCACCTTCTGCTGTATTTTTAATGTGCATCTCTGACACTCAAGAGAATAGCTGGGGCAGAGATGGACTTTAAGCCTTATCTGTCTCTGCTCCAGGAGCCAAAATTTCAGGAGATATAATTTAAGCAGTCCACCCTGGAGATAGCAGCATGGACCAGCTTTCCTGAGACTCATATAAAGACTTTGCATGCTTTACTTGAGCAAAATTTTGGCCTAAACCCCAGTGCCAGGATTTATATCAGTAAGTATAGAAAGCCCCAGGACTCCATGCAGCTGCTTTTTTCAGGCACATGAGGTAGGACTCATCTCAGTGAGCTCCATGGGTTTAGTACCTCACAACTACATGAAGAAAGATGTAAATTTTGAAGGAAATAAAAGTCACATTTGGGAAAACATCTAAAATATTTCCAGTATTTTAAAAGACAGGAAAATGTTAGTATCTCTCCTTAAGATGGGTCTGAAAATCATTTTGAAGGAAGCAAAGTTAGCAAAAAAAGTTACAACACAGTGTTACGTAGCTATCTGACAAAATGAATTGCCATCAGTGGAGAATAATGTATTATAGCTGAACCCTTTTTTTGGTAGAAAACACTGGCTGAGCAAACCCTTTTGTCAGGAAATACTTTTTAGCTGTAAGTTGTGTTCAGGATGAAAAATACTTCCCCTGAAGTAAAGAAGAAACTGATACCCAGGACAGTCAACAGAGATGTGTGTGGAAAGGTCCCTCTCCGAGGAGTACACCTGTATGACTCAAACAAAAGGAACTAATAAGCCCCTCTCTACACAATGGTCAGAAACCCCACGGTGATGGCTCACTCTTGGAAGATGAAGGAATAGCAGTGCAATGACGTGAGCGTTCATGTCCTTGCTTCCAAAGGCCAGACCTCAGCTTTCTCAAGGAAAATTATTTAAATCTCCATATTTCCTCCAGGAAGGACAAATTCTCCTTATGAGGGAAATGTTTCTTTTTAGGAACATCATGCTTCTTTGAACAACACTATCCGACAGTCAAGAGTTGCGTTGCCACCTTTCAGCAGAACTCTTCTAGTCTGTAAATGCTAAATTAAGGGTCAGGGGAACTCAGATATGAAGAAAGCGATGTGTCTGAGGTTTGAGAATTTTTTTCGAGTTTGGTTGAACATTTTTCTCACTCTGAAGTTAGTCTGTGGTGTCTTAGAAAACCTGGGCACCAACAAAAAAAGGCCAAGGCCTCACCCTCTGTTCCAGAAAGGCTATAAGGCTGAGGAAGGTCATATAATCATAGAATGGTCTGGATTGGAAAGGACCTGAAAGCCCATCCAGTTCCAACCCCCCTGCCATGGGCAGGGACACCTCCCACTGGATCAGGCTGCTCAAAGCCCCATCCAACCTGGTCTTGAACACCACCAGGGATGGGGCAGCCACCATTTCTCTGGGCAACCTGGGCCAGGGCCTCCCCACCCTCATAGGAAAACAATTCTTCTGATTATCTAACCTAAATCTCCCCTCTTTCAGCTTAAAGCCATTACCGCTCATCCTATCCCTTCACTCCCTCACAGCAAGTCCCTCCCCATCTTTCCTCTTACCCCCTTTAAGTACTGGAAGGCTGCTATAAAGTCTCCCCAGAGCCTTCTCTTCCCTATGCTAAACAAGCCCAGCTCTCTCTGCTCTCAAGTTCTTGTGAGTCCAGTCAAAATTTATATTTTTCTCAGGTTCAATATCAGTTTTGATTTCCTAATGTTTATAGTTAGGTAAAGGATAATGAAGTAGCAAAACAAAACTAATTTCCAGCCTTCTGAAAACACCAGAATAGGTTTAGAAAAGGGTGCAATGGAGCACTCCAATAACATTCAAGCCTTCCTGTCTGAATATTTTACATCAATATCTTTGTGGAAACAAACATTTTCTTGATTTCAACAGAGCAGTGTTTCTCATTGAAAGACCTTACAAGGTTCTTCCCTAATTCATATTATTGCATGGACCTCAATTCCCAGAAAACTTCTCCCTTTATTTAGACCCCTTGAACCGTCCTAAAACAAAGGTACCATTTTCTATTGAATTTTCTGGAATTGAAACACCTATTGAAAAATTGCAACTGTTTAACCTTCACTGGATATTTACAGTGAAGCTCCAAATACAACAGTTTCTTCTCAGATTCTCCAAACTCCTACACTTCACTATTTGGGATCCTGAAAAAAAGCTAGATACGTTTCCTCAGTGACCTCATCTCTCACTGGTGGTGGGTACAGCCAAAAAAAAAAACCTTTGTGTATTTTGGAATTGTGCTTTTAAATCCATGTATCTTTTTGGGAAACCGAACACATGTTGTTCAGATTCCACTAACAGAAGGAAAGTGGCTTTTCCACGAGCCAGCTGCTTCCTTATTTCACTCACAGTGTACTAAGAAGTACAGTGGAGAGTAGAAAGCTTACTTTATGACCATCTCTCTATGTATGGATTAATGCAGTCACTATAGCCTTTTAGTGGGATGTCAAGTACTCCCCTGCTCAAGTAATAGACTATAATAGCCCTGACATTCAGGAGGAAACAATAGAATACGATTAAGAACAGACTACGTAATATTTGCAGAAATAAAACAGATTCCCAATCAATTATAACAGACTCTTCTTCCAATAGCACCAGACAAATAATAAATTTACAAAACTAATCGGTTCTACACAAGCTGAGCTAATGAGTGTCATTTGGGTCACATCCTCAAATTGCAAATAAATGTTATCATTCATCAACCTAACACATTACTCAATAAATCTTCTACACCACTGTTCATACTTATCAGCTGTGTCATTTAATATTCCTTTCTGATTAAGAAAACTATTTCCTCTGGTGTCTGACCTCTTGTAATGGAAAACTACTGAAAACAGACAGTAGCTAATTCAAGATTTCTGTAATTTAGAGCTAAAAAAAATCTGTGGGCAGCATTGAAATGTTCTATTATTAATTGGGTTTTTTTCAATGAGTCTTCTCTCAGGCTGCAAATAATACAAGCTGTTGATGTAAAAGTTTCCTTTAAGGAATGTCAGAGTGTAGGCAATGCAGTAAGAGCTTTAACAGTGTGGAAAGTCATTAAAATTATTGTGCTCAGTCCAGACAGAGATCTGTTTTCTCATTTATGCAATGGAGAATTGTGGACACTCCTGATTACAGGCATAAAACCTTCTCATCTCAGCCATCTGATGTGCTGCACACTACTTTGTGAGTGTGCTTGTAGGCTGGTGATTTGGGTGATTTTGGTGACTTTGGTGACTTCCTAATCCCTTCCAAGATTGGAATGATAAAGCTTCCACGTGCTACCACTTCTTCAGCACCCCCTCATCCCCTCCAGAAAATAAAATCCAGCATGAAAACTAGGTCTTGGTGCCCCACAGGTGGCACCTGGTGGGTCCTTTCCTTCATCCTGGACTGCTTCCCCATAAGTGGCGTCCTTTCAAGGCTCACTATAGGCTTGTCTGCCTAGCACGGACAAAGACCTGACCCTTATCCATTCCAAACTGATCTTTTTCATCACAGACAAATGAAAGCATAGGCACGCAGCCACTGGGACACATCTAAGAGGGACATCTTGTGACATTTCTTAGTGTGTTTGTTTCTGTGTCTCAAGAGCGTGTTCAGATTGATTGTCAAATACTAAGGGAGTTATGAACTGCAGTGTCCTCTTTGTGCACTTGCTTTACAACTCGCTGCATAACTGTACACAATATAGAGGAACAGGGGCACCTTTTACCAGAAGGGCCCTTACTCGCGGTGCACTGGGTGGTAAATAGTCTGTTTGACAGACATGTCTGAGCCAAGTGCATCAGTGGTCGGCTGGCTTATGTTTTTACGCAGATCTAACTCACTCCTCATTTCCAGTTTCCTTTCCCCTATCTCCTTCAATTTGCTGCTGGTTTTCCTGTTCTCTGTCCCACTTTTGCTCTGACTAGCACCATAGCACTTATTCAAGTCCACCCTTTACCATGGTCATGACTCCTGTCCACTTGTCTTTATGGTTTCTAATATTCTCACCAATTTTCCTATTATTTCTTTCTCCCCATATCCCGTCTATTTCATATGACCTTGTTTGATCCCCCTCCTTCGCACTCATCTGACTCCGTACCCTTCATCATTTGAATCAGATAAGTTTTCGTATCCCCTACCTGCCTCTGGCACCAGCAAGGCTAATAGTAAAGTTGAGACAAGCTTTTTGTTGTCAGTTTGATCCTTGTTGTGATAGGAACCTCCAAATGCAAAAAGAAACAACTGCTCCAGCAGCTGGAGACCCAAGATGAGCAGGCTGAGCCACCTCTCAGTAGGAGTGGTGGGTGTATGGACTATGCACACCAAGTGGAATGCTCTGCAACAAATCTCTGGCAAGCTGGGGGGAGGATTTCCCATTTGGGGATTTTTATTACAGAGTCAGCAAAAAAATCACCTCTTTGATACATGAGGAGTCTGCAGTTAAATAACGTATTCCCATAGGTATAGCTGGCACTAAAATCCAAAATAACAGGACTTAAATTATGCAGCCGAAAGCAAACTCAAGTGTGGAGAGAGTTATAAGGAGCTGAAAATTAGAGTTTGATTATGGGAACTGTTAGGCAACCTTAACTTAAACATATCGTATTTCTCCCTATAGATATGGTACCCAAGCCACTTATAAAGAAGCCTAGATCTAATTAAATAATCCAGCACAAGCTGTTTTGCAGCCCTCACGAGCTGACCTTAACACATTGAGTTCTCTTTTCTCTGAATTCACTGAGAATGGATTGAAAAAAGCAAAGATACCATTCCTTTATTTCTGTATCAACAAAACTCGGGTAAGCATGCCAATACTTCAACTGCTCGTTTGAAGCATAGTTTTGATCTTACTGTTTTCAGTGAGGGTCCGGAAAACTTAACAACACTGGAATATGCAAACCGATATCTGCTGTCTGGATCTGAGAGGGAGCTTTCCACTTGACTGTTACCACTTATTTTAATGTTTGTTTATATAATTTAACAAACACAGGAGGACTATAGATTGAATCTAGCAATGTGTAAATATCTCAAAAATAGTATGCATAACACTTATGGCACTGAATAGTCATAACACATCAACCACTATTAAAAACACATTTACTTGAATTTTAAGGTTGCACTTCACACTGCTAAATGTCTTAGATACGTTTATCCAGCCATTTCTAATGTAACATGCAACATTAAAGCTAAAGTAAATGCATTTGCAGTGTCTGTTGACCACTTCAACCAGTTTAATAAACCATAATAGGATACATGCAAAGAAGTGTTGCACAAATATTGGATAAATCATCATTATGAAAACACCCAGCTCTCCAACTAAAATAAACACCTTTTCTTTGAATGTTAATATGCTGAAATTCATCTGTGTAATAAAATCTCTTTTCCCGTTTGGCAAATATTTTACTTTGTGAGCCTAGTCTGTGTGCATTGTGTGTATGAATACTTCAGATGAACATTTTCTAGCAGTATTTACATTTCTGTATGCATCTTATCTCTAATGATAATGAACAACTGTTAAGCATCTTGCAGAGCTTTGTCTTTGCTCCAAACCATTTCTTCCCTCTTGCACATTAGGAGGCTGTTTCTTTAACTGTGTTTCAACATTTAGAACAAACTGCAGCTTTGTAGCCTGGAAGTACTTTTATTTGGTCCTGTTTATCAACTTCAGGCAGCTTTTGGGTAGTCGCACATGAAGTGAACATTCAGTCTATTCCACATCTTTTTTTAAGAACATAGAAGCCACAACTTGAGAGCATTCCCAAGCAATTCTTCTAGCATTTGTTATTTTGCTTTAGTGCATATTTTTACATAGAATAAGAAGTAGATGGGCATAGGTATGTTAATTTCATACAAATCCCCTCTCTGTTTATTCCATGAAGACATACACTATACCTTTATTCCTCCACTAAGCCATTCATCTCTTAATTACCTCTTTCTGCTACATATTCTTTACACTTCTGCAAAATCAATTTCCTCTTTGTGTGTTCCTTTCTTTCTTCCCCTTCAATAGTATGCACAACCTAAGTCGTTCCCCGCTTAAATCACTCCTCTTCCTACTATAGCTTCTGCAAAGCCTGCCTTGCCACAGAGGAAGAGCCAGTTTCAGGAGAAACATTACCAACCATTTAATAAGCCTTTGACCACCAGCCATCCGGATTTACTCTGCGTGTTTTTAAGCTGGTATTGATCACAAGGAGTAACTCTGAAATAGTAGGGTTCCTGACAAATAAATAGGAACAGCAGAAAAGATTCTTTTACCCATCCTTCAAAGTATCGAATGCTCCATTATGAAAGCTACTCTGGTTATAATTCCTCCCTTATCCTAACTTCTTTCTGCTGCTTGCTGTTTTCAGTAAAACCTAATAGGGGTTTTGCTTCCACAGATACAGAATGATGGTTGTAACTTCTCTCTGATGCCTGTCCACCACCGTTACCACATCAAGGTTATGAGAGCTGCTCATTGACTGATCTTTGGACAGCAAAGATGTGGGCTGAAGGAGTGAGACCCTAGGAGCACAGGGGAGCATCTTGAGGTCTCCTAAGGTACAAGCATAAATTAGAGGATAATTGCCATTGTGTAAGCAATGGCAATCACAATTTTTGTTTCAAAACTGTATTACATCAGAAGTCCTAAAATAACACCATCCTTGGAAAGCCAGGCAAATTAACACAGATGGCTCTGTAACACTCCATCTCATCTTACAGTTGGTGGTAGTTATTATTGCAAAACCTTTGACCTGCTTCCCCCCAAATTGCAAAATTTTCACTTTGAGCACTGTCTTTTCTTAATTTTGATCTTCTTCAACAAGATGCATTGGATTTTAAAAAGATTTGCCCATAGCACTAAGCAGACATCACAAGATGATGAATTTTAAACTTTGATTGCATACAAATCAGAGAGACAAGAATGCATCAGTATTCTACAATTCTGAGAATTGAGTGAGGTCTATTCTCTCATGGTTGTAGAAGCTACTTGCATGGAGAGGTGTTGGATTCATTTAATTGTATCATAGAGCAGGATATGCTTTATATAATGTAGTGTCTGCTGACTGAGTTTTCAAGATTAGTAAGTACGCTCCAAAGATAAGATTCTGAAAAACATCACCTAATCAGTGTGCTCTCCTGCCATGGATTTTATTGCACACGTCAGTTGGCATTAGCAATCTGTTTTACTCCAGGCTCTGCAGCATCTTGGACATCTTTTGAAACTATTTCAATAAAGTTGTGGTAGATCACTCAGGGTGTTAAGCACATGTTCACCATTAACAATAATGGGAGTCATGTACATACTGCTGTCGGGACTACATCTACTTATTACCTCCAAGGTTCTGTACTCTAAACTGAATATATTAAGTGCAGCATTCACCAGAATGCACTTGAGTTTCCTTCATTCATACGTCTGTTCCAGTCTCCACACAGACCAAATATTCTAATTGTGTCGCTCTTTGATGCTAAATTGGATACAAATGAACTCAGATAATTAATCACTCTCAGAGCTTATTGTGCATCTTATTATTATGTGAGCTGATTTCACACAGCTTGTAGTTTGTTATCAGATTGCATGGAAACAGCTGATTACCTTTTTTCTCATACAATTACATTAACAGCGAAGCCAACTTCCTTTCTCCATTTATCTTGGACCATGTGAAACTTTCCAGGAAAGACTGCTCAGGAAAAAAAAAGAGTGGTATTTCACATCGTCCGTGTTACCACTGTCAAACATTGTACATTCAGAAATACCCGATATTCCCATTCCCACAGAAAGCAGAAATAAAAGAAAGAAATCCTTTCTGCTATCACTCAAGTCCAGTGAGTAAAATCCTGCACTTAATTGTATGTTTTTGTTTCTGTCTGGTCATGATCACCCTCAAGGAAAGACTGCCATGGCTGTTACATTAAAAAAAAATGTTTCTGTTAAAGCTAATATCATTCAACTTTTCTGCTTTTAAAAAGTAATTCATAGCCTGTGTTCTCTGGGTGAAATTTTTAAAAAGCTTGTTCTATTACTTTTAAAGAGAACCTAGTGAAAAACAGGATTAATGTCATCTCAGGTTCACATGAGGGCCCAGGGAGAAAATGTAGTACTGACGTGAACCCAGACACACACCTGTTTAGTATTTTCATTGATCCCAAGAGGTTTACGTAGAGTAAAACTTGGCTAGATGTCATCATTACCTTTTCCAGGAAGAGTTAAATTATGGAATATGTCACCAGTCCAAGCTCCTTCCCTGACAGCATCACTCCTAAAGCAAATAAAGCTTTAAATTTTAAAATTCCACAGAGTACCCGCAAAAACTTCCTTGGCCTCCCTTTGATTCCTCCTGCCACCTTCCCTCTCCAAAAAAAAAAAAAAAGCCAGAAGAAACCTGGACTGATTTGGCCACAGAACGATTATTTCCATGGACCTTTAGTTTGATTGCTAAATTATGAAAACATAGAAAGTTACCATGACCCAAGTTGCAACAAGTCACTGACTTTTATTCCCTGGGTTGCTGGGGCTCCGATTTTTTTACCTTATCCAGATATTGCTTTGCTCTGTGTCCATAGCCCCAAGAGAGACGGCTTGGGACCCTCCTTTGGGAATGGGTGCTCTTCTTCCAGCCTGTAGCTCTCAGT
This sequence comes from Cuculus canorus, assembly GCF_017976375.1. Taxonomy (NCBI): domain Eukaryota; kingdom Metazoa; phylum Chordata; class Aves; order Cuculiformes; family Cuculidae; genus Cuculus; species Cuculus canorus. The sequence goes on along the minus strand of NC_071406.1, from coordinate 5,949,299 downwards.
TTCCTTTTGGTGCTCTCACATTCTGGTCCAACCCAGAGCCCTCAACCTTCTCCTTGGCCAGCTGCCTGTGTTCTCCAAATAAGATGCGGACATTCATATATGCAGCACCTAAAAAAGAAGTTAAACCCATTTGCACTCAAGATACAGCCAACATTTAGCCTTTTAATGATAGGTAGAGCCTAAATAGCCTCACACAAATTTATGCTGCTGGTGTATATTTTTAAAATAAACTAGAAGTGCTACTTAGTGACTGTTATTTTAATTTCATCTTGACAGGATGTATAATTTTTTAGTTTTATTAAATTGCATGTAAGTGCATACGTGAGATTTTTATCTTCCTTTCTGAGCTCCCATAGTAGATACTATGCTTGGTATTGAATCTGCATTGTATTATTAATAATTGCTCCTTTTTATCTGATAACTTCCAGGAAAGGGAATAAAAGTGGTTTAAATTCTATAAATAAATTAAGAGTTTTGCTGGCAAAAGATTAATGCTGTATTGACACACTTTAGTGCTCTTTTCAAGACTAACAATAAAGGAGAAGTCATCATCTATGCTTCCCTAAATATCAAGCATTAGCCCATCTCTGATATAGAAAAATATTGCTGCTCTTATTAAAAGTAATGGTAAACATGAGCCAGAGGAAACTTTGTTCAAAATGCTCTAATTGGCTTGAATCCATTGAAAATAAGCACAGAACTGCTGTCTCCCAGAACAGCGAATAAAGTCACCCTTGTTCTCCTTGTATAGCGTTTGCTGACTTGTACATACAGCTGAGCAGATAGATTTTATTCGCTCAATATTTTGATAGGAAGGACTGCCAATCAAGCATTCATTTCTGGGAGAAGGATGAATCTGTGCTGGTAAGAGTTGTTTAAGAGCTATGGCTTGTTCTGAGTGTTTATAAGAAGATTCTTTGGTTCAATTATGTACCACAGTGCAATTACAAATTCTTCTTCCTTGCCACACATCTTCTGTTAGAAAAACAGAATGCCCGAGCAGTTAATATGCCTATTTGCATACGGGCATTTTACAGCGCACACCAAAACCTTGTTCCCTCATGTAATTATATCAGTTCAGCTTTTTCCTAGGGCTTTCTTCTCCTTCTCATTATTCCTTGACCAGCACTAAACTTCTCTTTGTGTGCCTCTAAATTATCTTCTCAGCCCCATCAAAATTTAGAGCTTTAATCAAACTGAATTCAGACCCTGCGTTCTTTCTCATTAGTTTGGTTATACTTAAAAAACTGTAGAGGCAAATAACATTCATACCTATTATTCTTTGGAATCACTTCTGGGATCAAATTATCTGTCACACCTGGATGAAGCTGTTGACTTTGCTGGGACTGCATAAGCAGATATGAAAATAGAATACATCAAGACCTTTGGATGTGTCATAAAATAACACTGTCAGAAAATTAGCTCTCTTTTCTGCTGGCATAAAGCAGTGGCACAAAATCAACGGCAAACACATATTTACAACTCTGAGCCCTCAATTATTTTCCCAAGGGTTACCTTTATTTGTCTGTAAATTTACTGAGAAGGTGAATCACTCTCCTATCTCCTATGAAAATTTGTAAATATTCTATTTTCTTATTCATGACTTCATTCTAAAATTTTTAAAGAAGGGAAGATACCTCATGAATTTACACAACTTTGGTGTGTTATCTGCATGTTTAAATACTTACTCTCACCACTTAAGCACATACAGGAGCAAAACTTTCAACCAGGCATCACAGCAGCAGGTTTTCTCTCGTCAGTGTTTTCTGGCTGCTATGTTAGAGAGAACAAAAAGATCTTCACTTTAACTTAGTATATTAAGTATACTAGCCTTTGAATTATCTGTATGACTGTGTGTATATGAAAATATATGTGTACCATATTTTCACTGCTAAAATATCGGAACTTTTTTGGATGACAAATAGTCCACAAGCTTTATTCTTGCTAATAAGACCATCATTTTTTTCAGAATTAGTATACTAAAAGAGAGAAATCTCTGCCCTGAGATAATTACCCAAGTAAACTAGTTTCATTTTATACTAAAAGCAAGCCAATAACCACGTTGCAACAAAAGACACTAGCTAGCATAAATAACAGTGGTTTTAATGACTGCCGTGATTGTACGATAGGAAGGTAAAATTACAGCTTCAGGTCTCTAACTGGCAGGAGTTATGTGTCATCTTCTACTTGTTTGTGAAAATCCAGGATTTTTCCAGTTATGCTGGTCTGGGATATTATTTTAGATTTCCATCTTTTCCTTCCTTTTCTCTGCCTCCTCCCATTTTCTATTTCTATTTTACTAAGAATTAGAGTTTAATTTCTTTAGAAGGCCAGATGAGAACATCTTCCTCTATGTATGGCTTTGGCTTCCTATATTCCAGGCCACTTTGAAAACATGAGTTGAAATACTATTGCTCTCTTCTGCTATTCCCTGGGACACAACGTGCTCTGACAAATACCTGCTCAAGCCCAAACTGAGCCATTTGGATTAGCAGAGTTTGCTGCATCCCAGGTGGAATGCTCAGGCTGGAGGCAGCACAGAAACGCTCTCCTCTTGCTGTGTCAGAACTAAAGCCTGGATCAAACATCCTTGAAGCTAAACACCCTTGTGACAGAAGAACAGATGGACAGCCACAATTTAAAATCTCTCTGGAATTCCAGTGGAATACTTAGCAGCTTTTCTTTTGTTGTCTTTGTTGTTGTTGTTTTATTGAGCAGATCTAGATTAAAAAGTATCATCTCACTGAAGAAACTGAAAATTATAATGAGTTTTGTGGTCAGGCAGTAATTATATTAGCTTTCCCTAAAACTGGATATATTCAAATTCTCATCTAATTATGTTTTCAAAATGAAGCAGGGGAGAGAAAGGTCACAGAACTATAGCCAGCATATTTTGTTTTCCTCTGGAAAGAGTACAAGAATAGTTTCAATGGAAACAGTTTGAGATTATGCTTGATAATTTGTAATTAACTCTCCAGGGTGCTGTGAGGCCTAATTAATTACTTATTGGAAAGCATTTGGAGATCCTTGGATGAAAGTTGCTATAGTAATGCCAAGGATTGTTGTTATTGTTATTGTTAGGTATCTTCCATCCTCAAATGCAGTTAGGTAGATAATGTACCTTTATTACCTTATGATGTCTTAGAACAAGGACTAATCTACCGAAAAGCAGTATCTAAAAGCTGAGAATAATTCTCTCTGCAGTGGGAAGCTGAAGACGTTTGTTCTAAAACTGTGAATACAGTTTATGAATAAGCCAAATACATAAATTGCATTCAGAAGATCCACAGTAATAATACACTTTATATTCTCCATCTGCAGATAACCAAGTGCATCTATCTGTGGAATAAGTCTTATGCTATGAAACTGTCGTCAGTGCTATGAAACTACAGTATCATGAGTGCCTCTGTCTCTCTAGCATCCAGCATTTATTCTCAGGCCTGTCAATAGGAACACATGACTCAAATACAATTAACCCAAATTAATGTAATAATGGAGGATCATAAAGATATTAGGATTCATATTCAAATTAGGAAGATGCCTTGGTACAAAACTGAGAAACCAATTCATCCTAATTTATTTTTCAAAGCACTTGGGTTTGCAGAGTGGAACAGGCTCCCACGTAAAAAAATAAGACAGATGTTAGCCTTTCTCCCAAAAGTCAGAGAAGTAAAGGGTAGCTTCAAAAAACAACTAGCAGGAGGCTTGAACTGAAGGAATGAACTTGCTTTTGCAGTACAGTCTCTGCTGTTTAGATCAACTCTGAGCTGCAGAGGAGGGAAACTGCAAGCAATGGACTAAAAGTTATGTGCAAGGACCCAAGAGTCTTTTGGTGTCTTCAGCAGGAACAGAAAAAAAGTTCAGCCTTGGCTATAGAGAATTTTCTCAGAATTATATACAGACATTTTTCTTTACCACTATCCCCCAGAGTCCCTTACTCTTTTATTGTAGCTAAATTTAAAGCAATTGGTTAAATTATATCCTGCAACACCTAACCATATCTATGCATTTATCTTAAATATCCAAACCTCTTTAAAATACCCGCAGCTGTGAAAAAGGATCTATTTGTGTTACACTGAGAAGTCCAAGGGATAGGAAATATTCTTGAAGTGCCCTCGCTGTGAAGAGCTAACAGCCCAAGAGACTAAAACAAGATAGTTTGCTATACTCTGTTTGGACAAAGCGCTGAAATTTGAAGCCAGTGTGTGTCTTTCAAATACAGATCTACCCTGCAGGAACCCTGCCAGTGCTACAAAAGTGTGCTTGAAAATAGGTACAGATATGCATGTGATCTATGGCAGCCATAATAATTCTGTACAGAAATACAATTTACGAATAGTATGTCTTTACGCTTTCTTCAGAAAGAAAGATCTCCAAATGTATTGCTTTTAATATTTTTCCTGTTTATTAATACGTTTATGAATAAATCTCAACATGTGCACAGGATAAATACATAACGCTATTTTTTATGGTGTTGCATGCATAGTTCCCTCAAGCATTAGCCGTCTCTAACAAGCAGGTTGTGGTGTCTCTTTGTTTACCTTGTCAGCAGTATGCATTTCTGTTATCACTCTTCTGGAAGAACAAAGTTTCTAGATATGCCTCAAAGGTGAACATAATTACGTTGTTTACATTGCTATTCCTACAGGGATCATAAAATAATACTTAGAACAATGTTTACAGTCATCAACGAGGCAGAAATCACTCTGCACACACCAGAAAGGCAGAAAAAAACCACCTCGTCACTTGCAGATGGGACCGCAATGCGTAAAGATGCCCTGTCTCGCATGTGATCTAGGTGCTGGGTACATCAGTAGCCTGAAGGTCCAGCAATTACTCTGTCCATCAAATCAAATTTTCTCTAGGGTTTTTCTTTTCAATGGGGCCTTGAAAATGATGTGATTTACCAGTTTCTAACTTTATACTCAAAACAGCAGAATAAATAAACCAAAAGGAATGAAGCATGCTTTAGTGCACCATCTAAAACTCGTCTTTCCTCAATGACAAACCTTCTCATTTTTCTGTTAGAGTCAAGGAAAAAATAGACTGAAGCACATAGAAGAGTTTCCTTTAACTTCAGTAGATTTTGGGTAAGGTGTTTGCAGTGGGGCTCGCAAAAAACAGCAGTTAAGTGGAGAATGGCTGCTCGATGTCTCCTTCACCGTACAAGCCACCTTCCTCCGTATGCACGTGTGCATTGGGTTACTTCTGTAAAACATATGAGAAACCCTGTTTTAAGACAGCATAGCAAGGATAATTTGTGCATTGCCCGTAGACGATGACTTGGAGACAGTTAGATTTTAGCACAGAAACAGGTATTACTTATTTCCTGATTGCTAATCACTAGTCAGCCTGTTCCATTCGGCCTAAGGTAATGGTGATGCGATCTTATATTCACAGTCTTCCTGTTGTAATATAAAGATTTTCCTGGCTGACACTTTACATTCATCATTTGATGACTTGGTAGTCAAATATCCTTGCTGTTTGCCCAAGGGAAAGCACAGGGGAGGCATCAGCTCCATCACACATCCGTGGAACATCAGTGACAGAAGTTCAAACTAATCAGCCAACATCATCAAATAAGTATCATAATAACCCAAAAGCTATCATTTTGGAGGGAGGAAAAATAATAAAAGAACTACAGCATATGAAATGCATCAAGGATATGGCAAAACCAATTTTTGCATGAATCCTCAGACCCTGTCAACACAGCACTGTCGTTTATGAAAGCAATTATGTCAGTGTAAATATCTTCCAGATATAAAAGTGCAACTTTAGAAGTTAACCAGATAAAGGACATACTTTCATCCTCATTAACCTGGACGGCACAGGGGCCTGGGGAAGCCCACAGGACAGCTGTGCTGTGTTGCTGGCCCAACAAGGATGCTTGTGGGTCCCACTGAAACCTCAGCATCATACGGGAGGGCTGCGGCTGAGATGGGCAGAGTCTCTCAGTACTGGAGTGTCAGCACAAGAAGGACACCTGGGCACTATAGCTAAATCTTCTGTATAAATACCATGCACTGGAAATTACTGTTCCAAGACCAAAAAGAGTGTTGAGGGGATTTCAGTCATATGGGTTTGGGTTCTTTTTTCTTAATCTGCTGGTGAAATCGCTGAGCACATAACCACAGGTAACAGCAAGGTCATGGTTTCCACCAAGCTGTGAAGCTTCTTAACACAGCGTCTCCAGCTGCAAAACACAGGCCAAATTCAGGGTTACTGCTGTCACATATATTTAGGAGGTGACAATCATGAAAGAAAGGACATTAAGGTCCACTGGAGTTACAGTGCATACATTATCAATTTCACGACCCATCTGTTAAATCCTGATCTCTTTAGACCTATTTCCACCTTGACAAAATAAAGCTCTAAGAAGACAGAGGATTCTTCTAATTACTCAGAAGACTGGAATAAATTACTTTCACATCATGGTTTGCTGTATCTCCTTTGCCATTTGTACCACATATTAGTCAGTTAATCATTGAGTTTTGCCTTAACACTTTCCAACTGAGACTGGAGCTGGTGTTCTCTTCTACTCTCTTTACAGCAGTTCAAACTGAAGAACTTTTCAGGTCTTAAATGCTTCACTGTTACATTTTTGTTCATATTATTACAAAGAGGCAGATTTGTTGTTCCTGTCTTTCCAAAAGGTTATTCATAATATCCTCCGCAAATGGAGAAATATTTAGAAAAATTCTAAATATTTTTTTTTAGAGGTAAAAAAAATGCTTTTTACCTCTAAAGCATTGGCAAAATTTCTGAGCCAATTTGTTGGCATATATGATTTTTTAAATTATATCTTATTCTATTTTAGACTAAACTCTCTAAGCTCAATAGCTATTCACATATAAGAAGTCTCATTGATTGCAGACTCTTTCTGCGTCTACTAGTTATAATGGATAAATGTTTCAAATTAATTATGTAATTAGCTATCCTCAATATCATTATATAACTAGATTTTTATCAGCCATCCATATTAATGTGATTTAGCAATTAAGAATCAAGTAAGAGAAAAAAAAAAGAGAGTAACTACTCATAAACTTTCAGACATAGAAAGAAAATATGGTTGGAAGCTTGGGGCAGCACAGGCAAAAGCTTCAGTATGGTGCTTCCAGGTGTCAAATACAACTTGTCTCCCTCCTCTGGAGATTCACTCTGTTTGGAAAGACCTCTTCCTCATGGCCCTGACCACCCCTCGAGCAGAGCTAGTAGTGCTGATCAACCTGCAAGATGGAACTAGCAGCAGCTCCCCATCCATTTATTAGGAGGTTTCTTGAAGGACAAGAGCCAAGTGTTGTGCTGCTGCAAGAGGTCATGTCACCTCGACACATACTAACCACAGGAAAGTTATCACCTGAGAAAATACCCAGATCACACCTGATTGCATGGTTTGTCCCCCAGGATAAAGTAAATTGCCTCATACATGCAGGAGAACGTACCAGCAGGCTCTCAACCTGTTGTCTGTGCTGCGCTTACAAGCATGTACCTTTTCAGTCCCTGGAATAATACTTCTGTGCTAGTTATCTCTTAGTACTAAACCACCTCACCCTTGTTTTCTCCTGTTTCCTTCTTCTCCTTCCTAATGTTACCAGACTAATTGTACCTTTCATACCGATCGTGTTGCAGCTTCTTTTTGCACACACCACCACTCCCTAACGACTGTTTGCTTTTTTATGCTTTCTCAGAGACCAGAGGGACTCTGGATCAATGTCTTTGACCTTCTGTAATGTGTACCTAACACTTGTCTTCCAGAAAGGCACTCAGACTTGGTATAAAGATGTTAAAACTAAAATTTGCCACTTCCATTGGTATTTTAAATTCTACCTTACTTTTCTTAGTAACACACTAAATTTCTTTATAGCAATCATACTTTAATTTGTGGATGGATAAATTCATGCACAGTTTCTTAGGTGGAACAGGAGGACTAGAATATATTCAACAGATCTGCTTCTAGGAAGCTCTAAATTACATTAGCAATATATTTTAGTAATAACAATCAAGCTTGGCTCATTTCCTTGGGATTAATGAGTAGCTGGGAGAGCTGATGGCCCCAAGTAGCAGTCATTATTTTATTAGAGGGTTTTTTTTTTTTTTTAATTAGGCAAAGATTAGAAAAAATCCTGTCTTCTCTGTGCTTAAGAGGAATGAGAAAAAGAACAACCACTCAGACTAGGGAAAAGGTCTTTTTAAAATGTTTGATAACCTTTAGTAAGATCAGCAGGTTATTACTATAACACACCCGTATTTTCTGGGGATTTCATCTGTTCTCTCAGTGTTTGCATTTCTTTACTTCCAGAGGGTGTTTTGTTGATGTTTTGAAGAATGAAGCATGTGGATTTTGAGGAACATTTGTAAATGTAATGTGCACTTTTAGAAAGTGTTTTATAACACGATCTTTTGTGATGTGCGGCTCTATCTGACTCTGAGTCTGCCAGCTAGAACGCACTGCAGCTGGGTGAGGAAAAGGAAGAGGGAAAATGTCAAAGATCTTCAAAATATTGAAAAAATCCAAAGCCTTGGGGGGAAAAAAAGAAAAGAAAAAAAACCCCAACAACAACAACAAAAACTAAAAGCAACAGAAGAGCCAGAGATTTACAAACCAGACAATTTAGCCTGTCTTACCAGAAAAATACTAGAACAAACGGTTAAATTAACTAATTGCAAATACCCAGAGGATAATACAGAAATGTGTAACAGCAACACGAGTTCATCAACAATTGTGACAAGATTCTTCATTGAGAATTATCAACTATTTTATTCTATCACAAGGCAATAGACTTGTGTTACTTGCATGAGTTTTTCTTACGTTAACATGGCTTAGACGAGTGTGCTAGGTTGGATAGTGAAAACCAGTCAGAAACTCACACTGAGAAGGAAGAAAGGAGAGCCCTGAGTGTCGGAAGTAGGACAGACAAACAGCTCTTGGGAGAGCTGTATCCTCAGCTTCCTGCAAATACAGGTTTCATCAGTGAGCAGTGAAAGTCAGAGCATAGATTTATAAAATTTACACTTAACATGAATCAGAGAGAACTGCAAGCATGCTGGAATATGAAAAGAAATTGAATGATATATTCAAAATGGTCTTGAGGAATTGTGGAGTTGATCTGGAAAGAAAGGAAAATGAAAGTATATTCAATAAGAACAAATTTCAAGTTTAAAGAGGAACAATCAGCAGCACAAACGCAGAATGGTGAAGAACGCCTCTTTACAGGTGCTGTAAATCAGAAAAATACACAGAGCTTAACTAACAATGGCCAAGAAGAGCAGAAAGGATGCTGAGAGGCTTACGAAACGTGCAGTTCGTGTAGGCATGTACACATGGCTACCACCCTTGACTCTGGGGAAGGAAGAGGCATGATACTAAACTGCGAAGTGCTACAGATAGTGATTTCACAAGCAAAGACAAAGGGGAGAAAAATGTTTGAGATCAGACTGATTCTGAGGACAAGATTTTTCAAATTGTATCTGAACAGGCTGCTCTTGGTTTTCTTTGCAGCTTTTGCAAATCTGTCAAGAAAAGGAAATACAAAGAAGGGTTCTCAGTGTGCCTGATAAAAAGAAACTACCTATTTTGAATAAGAAAAACTTAACCCACCACAGATAAATTATTGTGCAAAGTTCATATTGGTTTGATACTCATTTTCAAAACAACTTATACATCATCATCACCTTCCAGGTGTGCTATTTATAACTTTAGATGTTACAGTGAAAGAGAACTAGCGTCAGTGACCATGTCATTTTCAGTTCAAGTAGACTTTTGATGGCTTTGTCTCTGTTAACTTATTTGTCTTTGCTTTGTGAAATTATCTGCCATTAACTCATCATGCTCTGCAAATCCTCTGCGGTAATAGCTACATGCAGCAGCCCTTCTGTCCAGTCAGTTGAGATTTGACAGCCTCTGTTTGCTAAATGTATCACTTCACTGAGACTTTGGAATACACTTCTCATGTCTCTCCATTCTCATTATCCACCTAAGGTCCTTATAACATATGGTTCTATTTTCCTAATTGCATTCACTTTTACACGTCAAACCAAGCTAATCTTTCAAACAATCAGGCTAATCAGTACAAAATGCACGGCCACTGTTTGCACACATGCTGGTAACAAGAGGGGAACAGGACCTGCACAAATCAGAAAATGCCACTGAGTCCCAGCTGGTTTCTTTATTCCTCCTTCATTTTCGAAGATTATCTGAAATGCATCTTCTTTCACATTTACATTTTCAGAGTAATTTTCTCAGCAGAGAACTATTAGCACTGGTGGCTGGTGTCCTACCCAGCCAGACCTTCACCATAAAGTATGGCTTTAGCAAGTGGTTCCCATGAGACAGATCCGAAGGCGAAGGACCAATATTGTATAATATGTTATTATTATTCACAAAAAATTACAACATGCTATTTATCTACCTTTAAGGCAGCAAAAATGTAGAGATAGTCAGTGTGGTAATTACCACTCAATTGTAAGTTTCTTTTTTGGTAAAAATAAAAGGTAACATGCAACCTGTAATTTACTTATCATATACCTGACATAATCACAGCAAGCCCGATCATTCTCCTAAAACACGTTAGCGGGGAACATGCAGAGAAAGGTTAGGGAACATATTGGTTTGTACATTTAAACATACATCTGTAGACGAAAAGAAACAAAGAAAATCTCTGTGCTTGCATTTTAATATATATTTGATATCTGGGCCAACTGATACAATCATAGACAATTCCATCAAAGCTGTATGAATTAAGTCGACCTGACCTAAATTCTAATGTACCTCCCGTAAAACACTGAATTTTCTTTAATCTTGAATAAATGTACCAGAAAACCGAAGCCTGAGCCATCAGCATTCTCATGAAGAAACTGCGTTAGCTAGATGCTTTCATTTAACCAAGCAAATTCCAACAGATAAAAGAACGCACACAGAGAAGAAAGGGACATTTATTGGGCCAATTATCAAATTTTCTGCTTAAAAGTAATTTTTACTAATTCCCCTTCAAAAATCTTACAAGACTCCCAATCCGGTAGCCCAGTGGAGACGCTGTTTCTGTGGCTCCATACCTTCAGCCAGTAGTGAAGTTGAGTACGCATTCCCAACAAACACACCTATAAAACACACCTATACAAGCCAACAAAGATCATGACAGTGATGTTAACACAGATGGTACCAACGATCTCTGGTTGATCTGGATGCAAACCCATCCATGGGAAGTACGTACATATATGCAGTGATACCTAGGCCAGCCAGCAGCTAGTCCTAGATGCTCCTACCTCATGCTGGCTCACAGAGACACACACACATACAAACAGGTCTCCCAGCCAACATTCAGGCTCTATGATCATCCCTGTAGCCAATGTGGACCCCTGTCCCTTCAGCAGCCACCTCACAGACCTGCTGGCCTTCAGAGCCAGCCCTGACTTATGGCTTTCCTCAGCTTTGCCTCCATCCCTAAACATCCCACCATATGTCATGTGTTGTTGGGCCCTGGAACCCTTCGAGTATGTGTGGGGTTGAGCCTTTAACCACATAACCTAACAAAACCTCCCAGTTTCCTAAGTTAGGTCTGCAAGCCCATCACTTGTGCCTGTGAGTAGCATTCCGCAAGGTGCTGTTCCACCAGCTGCCAAAGCACCAGAGAAACAGCCTAACAGCATCTTCTCAGTGCTCTGCATAAAAGGTATAACGCATTTTAAATTAAAATCTCAGTGTTAAGTTGTTCTGAACTACCTCTAAGCGTAAGTAAATGTTTCAGATATAATTAGTACAAAACCTCGGAAGCCTCCCTTAGAAATAAGTTTCTGTAAAAGCAGTTTAGGTGCACTCCGCCATCCTCCTCCATGGTCAATGGTGTAACTTGCTCCTGGTTACACAGATGGGGGCTTTCGTGCTCTTCCAACAGCAAGGCCAGTTGCTTTGCCCATGATAATGAGCAGTGAATGATGGGAAGGAGTGTATTTGCTCGTATAAATGGAACAAATACAGAATTCAAGGGTCTTGCTCTCATTTTGCTCACACCTTTCATGTCGCAGATTTATTTGAAACAGGATTCGTGGAACTGTCTTCTGTAAAAGAAACCTAAGTACCGCTCCATGGAAATGTATGTATTCACACTGGGACCCTATTTAGCGCTTTAGTTTGATCTCCAGTCTAAAGTTGTATCTGAAGTAACATCAAAGCATGATTTTAGAACAGTTTTTCTTACATGTACAACACAGAGTTGACTTTACACAATTCAACTGATACAGCTGAGACTGGAAACCAAGTAGGTAGTTTTTTAATGTGAGATACTTAGTAGTGTTAGGAAAGGTGTATAAAAGAAAGGCAAAGACTATTACATATTGGGAACAGCCTCTATGTGGGGAGAGATTAAATAGGTTGCTATGTAATCTGGAAAAGAGATGGCTGGGATGCGATGTCACAGGGGAAAGTTATGAAAAACAAAGAGTTAATGGGGAAAAATTATTCGCTATTTCTTGCCACAAAAGGCTTTGGGATAGGGCACTAAATTAATTTATGTAATTTAAGAACAGGCAGAGGACAGTTTTTTTTCCCATACATTCATGATTATACTGCGGAACTGATTATTATAGGGTGTTACAGGTGTTGAAATTATAAAAAGGTTCAGAAACAATTAAACAAACACAGGGAAGAAATGCACTTCTGGGGCTAATCTACATACATGTGGATACAACCTCTGGTTCAGACCTCACTAAACTGCAAGGGTGAGATTAGAAGTACCAAACTACAGGTGTGCTTTTATTCCTTAGGTGTTTGCTAATAGCCACTGCCCAAGATGAAATTCTGAATTGGATGGCTTTATTGCCTCGTCCAACAAAACCAAGTTCATGGTTTGTATTCTGAGTTTTCCCTTTACACAGTCCTCTGAGCAAGCGAGCCCCCGGCAGGAAAAGGCAGTCACATCCCGCCAGTGAAAGCCCAAGGATGCAGCACTGAGCAGGCAGCAATCCCGCCAATAATTAATACCGGTCACGTAAACTACTAAATTACTTGCTTCTAAACACATTGCTAAAGTTCAGCTAATAACCAAAAGAAAACAATCTGTAATTAAGAAAATTATGTACTTCTCTGTATTTTTGAGACTCTCTGAAGAAGAGAAGGAAAAGGATGCTTAGGAGCTTGGATTTTCAGATTCAGATAATTAAGTTCTGCATTAAAGGCTTATTAAAATATATTGCCCGAGAGACCAGACAGAATGTAAAATGGCTGGATAGAAAACTTTCAGAGACAGAGAGAACAAAGCTGCAAGGCCTAAATGACCTTTTACTATTCCTGAGTATCTTATGATGTTTGAAAATGGAGATTGCGAAACAGATGGAGCAGTTAACGAGTTTAGGAAACAACACAGCATATGCTCAGAAGAGCTCTAGGAAATAGCTTGCATTTTGTATGATATGATATGCTATGGGTCAGTTAAGATCAATTAAAATTAGAAAGGAAGAAGAAAAGAAGAAGTCTTTACTTTTTTTTTGTTATTAAAAGCCAGAAGACATAAAGGTACAGCTCCAAATCCGCTGCAACTTTTACTCAACCAGAAGGTATCCCCCGCTGACTCTGGGGGACAGAACAGGCTGCATATGTCTCACAGGGAAGGAACTGAAGCTGGCAGGTGTATTCCAGAGCTAACTGTCATGGTTTATGCTTAAATAATTGAAATCAATTGAATCCAGCAAAAAACTATGGATATCATACCAGCAGTGAACGGTCACTTAAGTGAACAGTGCTAAAAATTCAGGGTTGGTTTTTTTTTTTCCCTGAAAAATGAGAGAGAAGTTAGCCTATGCCTTTTCTCAGAGCGACCTTTGAAACCTGTTTTCTGTGGAGAAAAACTAGCAAACTTTATCTGCCGCCAATGGAGTACTTGAATATATTTAACTTCAGTTATTTACTACTCGCTGGAAACCAGAGTTTTCCAGTTCTAAAGCCCTTGTAATTTCATGCTGGTCCACTGAATGAGCAGTTCCTTACCTCCTGGAGCACAGTAGCTTGCTATGTAGTGGGTTGTTGAGAATGTTGATGTTGCCCACTGCTGAAATGATGTGTCTTGTCTGACAGTGTACGGAGCTTTGCAAGCAGTGCGGTTATGTGGTCTCCAAATCGTGGGAACTGCATCACTACAAAACTCATGGCTGCCCCTTGACTTGCGTTTATGGGAAATTTTAAGAAAGGTTCTCTGCATAGTTTTCAGGCTGAAGAAGTGGTCTAACCCTGTGAAAATGCAGTCCTAGAGAACAATGCACAGAGTGGGAGCACGCTTTCATGAGATGGAGCCACGTATCCTATTGTCCTTCAATATTCTGATGTAATCTTCTATTTCTTAATGATATTAGCATTGCAATTTCTTGACTCTCCATAAGGCATTACTGGAAATTTTATTAACTACAAGACTGAGGGAACCAGGGGCAGTAACTTATAAAGGGACTTCTTTCACAGCCCCTTATGAGGAGGAGCGCAGTTCTCAAGGTTGGTACCCAAGTTCCTGAGGGGAGGGTAGGTTTATATGCTATCAATTTTGTATTCAATTTTTTGGTTTTTAAACTTACTGTTTCTGTGGATTTCCTTTCCCTCCTAGCAAAGCCTCTTTTGGTTTAAACCCCTTAGCTCGTTTTCTGTGACTGGAGGAAAACTGTTCCTAGTAGGAGCTCAGGTGAGGTAGTTTTAGGGTCCCAGGAAAGCCTGGGTGACGGCTACTTGCATGTGTCTTAACTATTGAATGGAGCCTGTGTCTTGCCAAACCACATCTGACAGAAAGGTTAGATAACCTTTCTGTTACTTTTCATACCCACCACATACAAAATATAAATGTTAATAATTTATTAGCGTTTGTCATTAATATTGCAAAGTCAGACGTTCATAAGCCAGGTTGTCTGGGTAACCTTTTTTGCTCTCTCGTGAACTATATTGATATGATCTGTAATTACACCGTGACACGCTATTATTTCTGTAGGACCCTTGACTCATTTGGTGCTTGGATCAGCCAGGGCTCCTTTAATGAATACAGCTAGTCAATATTTTATTTCAGCCCCACTGTTAATTGTGTGGTTGTATCACATTTACCAACCCTGTTTAAACATTATGCTGAGGACAGACCTGCTAAACTCCTCTCTGACTTTCAAACTACATTCATTATTTCCCCAGTTTTGCGTAGAGCAACCGTCTGATCTTCACATCAACGCCACAACGACAGGATGGTAACCTGCTAATTTTGTTGTGCGAAACTCAAGTACAAACAGGTGAAGGTCAAATCTGTTTGCCAATTTTTGTTGTGCAGTCTGGGACCTCTGGGATCTGAACTTTTTAGAGGGCTCAGCGTTATGTGACATTAGTGCAGTGCATCCCTCCTATTCCTGTCAGCTGCATCTGGAAGTGCCCATCATTTCTCCAGATCAGACATCAGGGTGCTGAGTTGCATACCCAGAAAATGTTCCTAGTGAGTAGAGCCAGCAACTACTATGACTTACAAATATTTTTGAGTCATCAACTGCCTTTGTCTGGCAAAATGATAGAAGAGTTGCTTGAATTATTTTCTTCGCTTTCTTTGCTTTTGAGCAACAAAAATCAAATGCTGTGGGACAAGCAACGCTGTTATGCAACATACCCATAATTACAAACTTGAGATATCTCTAAAGAAAATATAGACCTAATGAAAAGAAACAGAAGAGGAGTAGGCTTTTTTACACAGGGGGGCTGGAGATTCTGAGGCACAAAGTCACAGAGGTTCGGGCAGGAAAGTCCTCTGTATTTTTTACTCAAATTCAATTAAATGGAGTTTGTTTTTTTCTCTTTTAGTCTAGTGGAATATTTTGAAAATATTTCATTTCAATACTTTAGGAAATATTTTTTGGTTTTTTAACAAAATATTTCTCTTTCCAATGAAAATAAGAAGCAAAGAGTAAAAAGATTCCTATCCTGAAAGTGCTAAAAGGCTTACCAAATCAGGTTGAATTCAACACTCCTGACCGTCCAAATTACATTTTGTTTCAGCCTTCACATTTTGTGCTATTCAGAATTTCTTTCTTATTCCTCCATCACTGGATCATCCTAGAAATCCAGAAAACTCTTCCACTTCTGAAATTATCATCACTTGTGTCCAGATGGGGCTGAGCTGGCTGTTAGAGCAGAATGAAATACTGAACTCCTCTGTAACAGGAAGAAAGAAATGAAAAAGAGAATAAGATAAAGAAATATCAAATTTTCCTTGTAATTCAGCACTAATATTTTTTTTTCTTTCCTTTATTTTTTTTTCACTGGTTTGAAACCTCTAAGTGTTCCGGTGGTTTTGGTGGTGCAGGAGGCTCTCTGCAGTGCTAGTTCCAGCACACCAAAGCTCTAAGCTCACTGGAGTTAATCAGCAGCTTCTGCATCTCTAACTCCCACGGTCCCAGGCTATCCTGATTCTGCTTTCATAGAATTACGTAATAGACCTTTCAATTGTTTTGAAAGAGCCGTCTTGGCTCAAAAAGAACAACATCTAATGCTCTTTTCAATTTAGTAAATAATCTTTTCTCGTGATACTGCAAACAGGGATGAACTGATCCATGCAGTAATCCGTGTTCTTCTCTCATTCGCTTACCTTCCACCATGCAGCTAAACAAATTAATACAACTTCAAGGCAACCAAGTTCAGAATGGGTAGTAAATGGTGTATTCTCCTCCTAAAGCCAAAGTAATCTACATTTGCTTTGGAACACTACCATGAATCACTTTAATCTTTCCTTTCTGGAGATATTTTTTATTTCTTTCTATAAATTCCATTCTTCCTCAGATGAATAGTGTCTCTTCCAGTTGCATTTGAAGATTCCTTAGATGAAGGTTTAGTAATTTTCTTTTTGGTGAGTAATTGTACTCATTTTCAGCCAGAAGATGGTTAACCTTTTGAGACAGTCAATTGCCCTCTCTATGTACCTATCACTGTTCTTACTGGTAGTGTAAGGCTAAAACTTAATAAACTAGGAAAGATGAAGCATTAACTTCACTCTGACAAAAACTCATTCTAAGTTTTAAGGCCAGAAATTTTCAAGGGAACCTGAAGGATTTGGTACTCAGAGAACTATAGTCTGGTAGAGTTAGAAATAACTTAGTACTTATTAAATCACACTCCGTATGACTCAGACAATATCTGCAGTACTTTTTTTATATTCGATTGCAATAACTACTTGAGTTCAAAGACTGTTGCTGAAAGATATTGTAAAATACAGGGAATTCATGGATGTATATATCCTTTTTATCAATTAGAAAATCTTGTTTTCCTTTAGAAAAAGAATCCTATGTACTTAAATTAAATGATAGCCATCTTTAACAAACACACAGGGATATTGTGATTATCTATAAGCACACTTAACTCTTCATATCTTTGTAAAAATTCCATTAAGATAAGAATTATATGCATTACATATGCAAAACCAATATCGTAATGTGATACTCTTGGAATACTGCATTCAATAGTAACTTGAAAAACTCCGGGTTATAACAGACAGCGTAAACACAGCAAAGCCATAAATCAGTAACAGTTTAATGCTAAATTCTACTCTGCTTTCTGGAAAGGTTCAAAATTATCCAGACAAAGTGCAAAGTGACCTTTAAAGATGAGAACTTTAAAAATAAATCTAAGGGGTAGGATCTTTTACCCGTGTCCCTGTAGTGTGAGATGGACTTTAAGCACTTATGCTTCCTTCCGCTTTCTCTCCTGTTTACTTTGGAGGGTCAACAGAAGTGGTCTGGTGTGGGACAGCTGGCAGAGAAAGGGGCTGGAGAAGGTTAAAATTGATTAGACCTATTCAGCACTAGTGATGAGAAGAGGAAAAGGTGAGGACAGGAAAGATGGAGAAAGGCTAAAGCCCATCCCGGGCAGTTACCATCCATCAGTCTGGGACTTCTAATATAGTATAGGTATAGTCAGAAATTCTGGGATGTGATTTTGAGGCAGGATAGAATGGAGAAGATGAAGATGATGTCTGTGAGAAGTGGCAAGAGACACGGGGGAGCTCTTCATCTGAAAGTCAAAAAGAGAAAGATCCAGGTACGTCTTTGGGGACGAGTTTTATTTTGCTTTATTTCTGCCTTCTAGGAGAAGAAGGAACATGGTCCTTCCATTGGGTTTGGATGTGAAATGCGTCTATAAAATCATTCTTCATTTGATAGACTTGGTCCCCTGCATGGGAATGGTGAAAGGTTTGAGAGAGATGGTCTGAAAAACAAAACCTGCTTAATAACTTCTTAACTATAAAATCTAAATACAGCTGTGTGAGATATGCCAAGCTTCTCCCCCTCAGATATGCTGACGATGGTGCTGCTGTCTCAAAGAACAGCAGATGTAAAGCTGATGCTGCATAGCGAGGTGAGTCTCTGATTCATGGATTTTATTCTTCCCACGCACATCATGACAAATCAGACTCTGGGAGTCTTGTCTATGTTATACAAAGCAGACGGCCTTTTGTAGCTCCTCGACTACCCTGGTCTTATCTCAGTGTCTTCTAATCCACCACAGCACGGCCACCAGAGGCCTGTGGCATGGAGCTTGAGATGCCTTTTTTGCTCTTACAACAGGAGGACAGCAACCCCCTAAAACTGGCACATCTGTGGCTCTTTCCTCATCCCTCTTTGCAGGAAAAGATCTCATTTCTAGAAGCCTTTGTGTAGGCTTGAAAAATTCTTACTAAAATTAATCCTTTTTATAAGCGTTCTAAACTCTTAATTCCTCAAATACTAAGAACATTTACTCCTGAGAAATGTCTTGTAGAAAAACCTTCTTACAGCTAAATCCCTCTGCCTGTTTAAAGTTGAAAACTTACACACATTTCTTAACAGACCCCAAATAACTTGTTCTTCTGATGTGTCTATTTTCAGACGTTTTGTGTTTTCCTGCAATCAAAATCACAAAACTTTTTAAAAATGATAACTCTGAAAATTATATTTTTGTGGTATTTTGATCTTCCTTCAACTGACTACAGAGTCAAAAAGTTAAAAAACATTAATATTCTATAGACAGTCATTATCTGGCAATTCTTAAGCAATTTCCTTGCCAAACTTAGGAAGAAATATCCCTACAAAGATACTTAAAAAGACACAATACCTGCTTTGGCGATCGCTCCATGCAAAGCTTTTGTGAGAACTGAATTTAAGAAGACATGCTTAAAGCTGGAAGTCTTTCTTTGTTCAAAGAAGAATGAACTGACCTGAAACAGCATTTTGGCTCCTTTTCAAACCCTCAGAAACTTAAATGTTTAGCGCAAAAAAATGTCCTGCGTGAAAAAAATAAAATGGAAACTCTTATAATATGCAGTGATGTTTGCCCAGACAAAGGATATACGACCATCAAGCTCAGTAAAAATTATAACCTAACTGCATGTGTTGCAGCATATTAACTAGGCGACCTGATCCCACTGCCATGGAAACACTGGGGAAATGACAAAAAGGAAGGGAATGAGGATTTTTATCAGCCTGTGCCTGGCAGAGGTGGTGTCTCCTGCTGTGTGATATGCAGGGATGGCACACAAGCGCAAGCTCCTGCAGGTAAGGGAAGAACATGGTCAGTCGTCTCCCAGCCCCAGTTCCACAGCAGCAGAGATGCTGGGACACAGCCTCATCCAAACCAATCTGCAGTGTTAGCTGCTATTTTTTTTTTTTTGCTGTTTTGGAAGAAGTTGAGCCAAAAACTTTGCCAAAGAGTCACATTATAATGTGTCTTGTAATGCTTTTATGGAATAATTAGAGCATGACATAAGACAAAATATCATCAGCTTCTCCACCATACACTTCTCCTGTCCACTTGAGGTGGGATTATGCAACCAGAAAGAAAATGACAGTTAATCCTGATAAACATGAAGAAACAATGCTATTCCATTTGCCACTTAAAATTTTAAATTTTACCCTTTTTGGCTTTTCCAAAACTCTTCCTCCAGTAACTCTTGAATAATTGTTTTCATCATTTTCTTTGATCTCACAGGACTTAGGTGGATAATCAGCTTTGACCGATTCTAAAATTGTTTACTGATTCTAAAGTTGTTTACTTAAAATGTCAAGCCAATTCTTGCATCTTCATAAGAAATTATTCTATCCTTTTATAGCTAACCTCGGCTTTCTTTGTAACATCAGGACAAGACACTCTGGAGCATAAGGCATCTTAGCCTTGTCTCTAAGGATGCATGCCTGGTCAAGTAAAGATCCCCTAGGAAATCTGCAGTCTTTGTCAAAAGCTCTGCAATAAGATTCTTAGAAAAGAGGTGAAGATTAGTGTAAAGTTAACTCTGTTTTTCTTTCCCATTGAAAGAAAATATTGCTGTAAATTGATGGCTTATGCTAAGACAGAGCAAGGAAATGCATGTGACTAAGGCACATTCCTGAGCTTACAGCGAAGTGAGCATCAGGATGAGATCTACCACACTACTTGTACATTGCTCCAATGCAATGGAACGACCACTCTCATCAGTTGACCAAAGTAATGAAAAGGCCATTGGGTATCATTTCATAATTCATATGGAAACCACTGTAAACATCTCAGGTTTTGCAGTGCTGACCCACAGAGAGGGATTTGGCTTAGCTGGGAACACGCCCTGCAGCCGCAGAAGAGGCTTTACAGAGCACATCTGCTTTGCATGATGACGGGATGAGCCCACAGATAAGGCTGCACACTAAGCCCAGCACAGGCTGGGGGCTTCTCCCAGTCCAGAACACAAAACGCCACTTGGAATGTGACAGTGGATACACACAGGCTATCTGCACATGAATATTCATCACTAAAATGTGCAGAGATCAAGGCACCCATTGTAAACAACATGTTCTGGTTCAGCTGTGCAGAGGGTATTCTTCAGCTCCAAGGACACAGGAGAGGACAGATGTAGAGGCTGTGTTTGCCTGTGCTTTCACAGCCTAGGCTTGTATTTCTTCTGTCAGTGTGCCTGCATCCTTCACGTGGCAAATTTATTTGCTATTTGGCACATCAAAGGCTTGTGACATGTTAAAGGCTTGTGGGGTTAAGACCAGGGGGAATGTATATAAACTGGAGAGGGGCAGATTTGGACTGGACATTAGGAAGAATTTCTTCACCATGAGAGTGGAGAGGCCCTGGCCCAGGTTGCCCAGGGAAGCTGTGGCTGCCCCATCCCTGGAGGTGTTCAAGGCCAGGTTGGACGGGCCTTGGGCAGCCTGAGCCAGTGGGATGTCCCTGCCCATGGCAGGGGGGCTGGAACTAGATTATCTTTAAGGTCCCTTCCAACCCAAACTATTCAATGATACTGTGATACTATGATCACTGCTCTTTAAAAAAACAGTACAAACACAACTATGATTTCTTTATAATCACTT
The DNA here is from genome assembly GCF_017976375.1 of Cuculus canorus. Taxonomy (NCBI): domain Eukaryota; kingdom Metazoa; phylum Chordata; class Aves; order Cuculiformes; family Cuculidae; genus Cuculus; species Cuculus canorus. The sequence continues at coordinate 5,927,987 of NC_071406.1, read as the reverse complement.
GCTCTCTACATTCTTAGCTACTGAGTTAGATAATGGTTTTCTATACTGTCCTTTTCTTAAGACCCTTCAGTGCAGTCACATTTTTCACCATTATATGTTGGGGTATTTCAGCTACTCCTCTTGACTCAATGCCTGGAAATTCAAGAAAAAGAAAAGTGCTTGGTTCTCCTGAGAACCTTCAAACATTTCCCAAAATTCCCAGAAAATCAGGCAATGATTATTACATAATTTTCACAAACCATAAAACATTCCAGAAAATCTCCCCTTCTTAATATAGTCATGATTTAAGAGAAGCAATTATTGCTGCCAAGCTTTATTTTGGGTGTGCACCTTTACAGACTGAGAACACTGATTTCATTAATAATAAATAAACAAGGCAATAAAAGCCTCCTCTTTAAGCATCCTATTCACCAAGAAGGAATCTTGTATTTTAAGGCAAAAATACACAGCCTGTGACAACATCACTGGAAAGATCCTTAAGCATTTACATATTTTTCTGATTCCAAAACCCATTAGAGAAGTCAGGCACATTTTACACTCACTTTTAAGCACCATGAACACCATGAATTTAATAATAAAAAGGCTTCCAAGTCACTGCTAGCACAGTGCTAACTGTAACCTGTATTTCTCATAGTTTTTTTCCCCTAAGTGACAATCTCGGCAAGTCTAGACAGAATTTTTCTCCCATATGCTCACTGAATTCTTCCCATTTTGCTACTGAAAATTTCCAGCAGCAGCCACAATTGAACAATGCAGCCAAACCCAAACATAAAACTCTGCTACAAACCTTCAGTGGATAGTTGTGGGGGAATTATCTTTCCCTTCAAAAACTATATTGATAACGTCAGCAGCTTGTTTTTATACATCCAAGTATAAAAATCATATTCCCTGATGGTATCAGGGAATGGCTTGCAGCTGAATAGTAACAGCTAACATTTTTCTGCTAATTTTATGATAGTAGCAGTGTAATAGCTGTGGTGGTCTTACAATAGGAGAGAAACAAAGTTTCCCCTCTCTACTAAAAACAATTGGTCTTCTTCCTACAAGCAGTTATAATTAATTCACAACAAGACTGGGAATGCTCTAACCTTCACTGTCCCTGGCACCATCACACACAGACAATAAAAATCTCCCTCTAAAGTGACATCCAGAGCTCATCCACAGTCTTTGGTGTAAAAATCGGGAAAACAGTTCGGGAGGAAAACAGGACTGCAATGCTTGGTCCTGGCTTACATGAGTAAGGAGGTAATGGCACATAAAGATGAATAAACCACACCACCAGAGATGCTGAAAAATACCAAAGACAGACAATGCCCCGCAAAATTTCCACGTCAATGTGAAGACTCAAACTGAGCAAGACGCAGTCAGGTCTTTGCACAGAGGAACCACCAACATATCTTTGCCCCTTGCACCGGCCTTGACTACAGCAAACAACAAGGAACAGGGCTGACTTAGGGTCAGGAGTCAGGGAACTAGTCAGGGTCCTACAAGGCCAGGACAAGGAGAAGGTAACACCAATTTAACCAACGAAGCCTTCTCTAACAGAGAGATCAATACAGAAAAAGACTAAGGAATTGCCTTAGTTGTCAAAAGTGCCATCTTTTAATGAAAATGGCAAGCACAAAGTCATTTATTTTTCATGTATTACATGGTAGCACTTGCTGTCAGGTATCACAGCCATGCTTTCAGCGTTGAGGTTTTAATGAGGTGCTTGATCCTTATGTAAAATCAGCATTACAGGCTTTATCCAGCAAGAACTAACAAGGAGCTATAAACAGCCCAATTACTAGGCTGAAATGTCATTCACACATTTGTTATCTCCCACACCAACAAGGAAAAATAACACTGATAGAGTAGCTGAAGGCAAATTGCAATTACTGTCGATTGAACTAGAACTTGCAAAGCTCTTCATGTAATTCAAAGCATTAAAATTTAAAGTGAACTACATTTAGTTTCAAGCATCACTTAGGTTCATCGACAATTTGTTTTAGGTTTGCCAAAAGTCACAATATCCTTATTAATAATATTAGCAGCTCAAAGTGTTGCCTACACGATACTGCATTGACTTCTTAACTCTTTAGAGAAGTTACTTGGGGAACAGCAGTGTTTGGGATGGAAGATTTCCGTGACGCATGATCTTAGAGGTCAGATGCTCTTCCTCCAAGTCACCACCACTTTAGTGTAGGGTGTGATACTTGAAGAAGGGATTCGGCATGTCTACCTTTTAACTGATTTTTTATTCTCAATCATTCTATTCCTAAATCACATGCTGGTAATCCTCAAAAAGCAGATGATAATCCCATCTAATTTAAACATTTATATTAGCAGCACTGTGATACTGGAGTGCCTAAACAAAAACATCTTCCCTGTAATAAAGAGACACTTGCTCATAATATCATCATCTTTAGTATAACAACAACATTATAATAATATGAACTACGCTAGATAGTGGGAGTGCTGTGGCCGTGGTACAGCAGAACTCAACTTCTCTCAGCTTTCTTTGTTTCTCAAGCATGTTGGCGAATCCAAGCAGAGCTCTGAAATAAAATTCTTCCACTTATAGCTAGAACAGGCAATTCCCATCAAGTAGACGTAATCTAAATCTCTTACTACTTTCAGAACAATAATGCTTTTTCTCTTTCCTTTTCCATGAACTGCACTATTACTGTTAGATAACTGGGTACATATCAATAAGAGATGACGTGATCTCCTAAAAAGCACTTCGGATGTAACGATGACACAAAAGTATGTCTCATTTCTGAAGCGCTCAGGGAAGGTACAGGATGTGTTTAGATACCAGCACTGTCAAGCTTAAAAATCCTGCTATGAGAAAGAGAAGAGTGCTTATATTCCCCCTCTTACCATGAGCTGCAAGTAAATTCTCTAATTGGGGCTGCAAAATTGCAATTGCTGGTGTTATCTGAAAGGCAAACAAGAAACAGGGATAAGGACAGGGGAAGATCGGGTGCTGAAACGGAGGATGCTGTTTTGCGATTCACTCATTTCTACATAGATCTTAAACAGGTGTAGATCAAATGTTTGCAATATATTTGTGTTGATTTCCAGCCAAGAAATATCAAGCAGAGTTTAAGGCGTGCTTAAATTTGCTTGCAAGAGCTTATTTACACTGCACTTTATATAAAAACTAGTTATGGTGATAAGTGTTGCTGAATGCAGAGAGATACAGGCACTGGAAAGAATTAACATTTCTTATCTTCTAACCTTTATGAGTGCTAATACTTAAGACTTTTAATAGTGAAATAACATTTTTTACCTTTAGCATAGCCTATTAATTCATTGAATTTCACTGAGCTTTGGTATAATGAAGGGAGTCTGCCTAACTTTCAGTAATATTTGGTAAATCTCAATTTACCACCAGTCTTTAAAAAGACCCCTGAAGTTTTTTATAAACAGACCATGTTATAAACCACTTTGATTCCTAAATTCACTATTTCCAAATTAAAATTTAAATAAAACCCAAACAAAGAAACAAAAAAGCTATTAGAAAAAAAGCCTGATTTTAATCCAGATCATATATAGCGTAAGAATTTTTCATCAGAACATTGCCACAAAGTATCAATGAATTTTTAACTCAATAAAAACTTCCTCTAGAAATTTTGCTATTTTTGCTATTAGCATATAAAACACAAGGAGTTACTTACTGACATTTAGTAGGTCTTTCCTTTTTCTCTTATTTTTTTTACTTTTATTCTGTTTTGGTTTGGTGGGCGGCTTTCTGGAGATTTTTGAGGTGGTTGGAGGTTTTTTGTTTTGTTTTGTTGGTTTTTTTTTTTTTTTTTTGCATTGAAACTATTAGGAAGGAAGGTTAAGATAGATTACATTTTCTACCCATAATTTTTCTTTTGGAGTATCCTTTGCATCAGCATTTCCCGCAAGCTAAAGTCATGCTTCACCAGTTTTTTAAGCACAACAAAGCAATCTCAGGGTTACCATCTCATAGCGGAGTCAATCCAGCTTGCAGTACAGGATATTAAATTATGCTTTCTACCCTGCACACATCACTCCTCCGAAAGTATACGCTCCTTTTTGCTGTTTAACAAGGGAAGCTTTGGCCTTTGGAGCAAATGTCACTTGCAATACCCATTGGAACAGTAGTGTGAATTTGGATTTGCTGCAAAATCCACTACATTATGGAAATTTTGCTTAGGAATACAATGATCCAGAAAAAAGCAATAAACCAAAGACACGCATATACAACCACTGGAGTGGACAAAGCTACTTCACTTTATTCCTTTTCAAATATCACCTGTATGAAGAAGGTGCCTGGTTTCAGGTGGACTCTGAGGTCAAGCTAGACCAAACAGCTTCTTTCCTCTGTCATGTAACGTTTTGGCTATGGAAAACTACAGCCAAACACTAATCCTGGCAACAGATACTGCACGAACATCTGCTATAAGTAACTGCTATAATTTACTCTCCTGATCCATCATCTAGTCAGCCACCACGCTCCTCCACTCCTTCTCATAGAGTGAGCAGGGAAGGGTCTCCAGCTTCCAAGGTTGTAAAGTGCAGCAGAATGGTGTTTCTTCTCTCCTCTGTTTTTGTTTGTTTGTGATTATTTTGTTTTAGTTTTGAAGAGTGTGTTTTTTATAAAAGGTTATTAGAAGTTTTGCTCATCAATCTACTTGGTGTAAGCTTACACAGAAACGTAGTTATAAGCAAATGGTCAGCGGTGTATAAAATACATCCCTGCTTGAAGTCAAACAACTTAATACCTTTGCAGAAGTAGTCTCTACATTATAGCCTTACTTGTAGATTAAATTTGCCACAGGGCAAGAATTTTCAAAGGGAGTAGATAATCCTATGGACATCCAAGGTATCCAGAGATGTAATTAGCGGCTCAAAAGAAGCTGAAAGGGATTTTAAACATTTATGTTGCAGATATTAGTGGGCTGGATTGCATTTCGTATCTTGAGTTTAGGGAAAGAGCTTTATTAAGTTTTTTTCAGGTGTCTTACTGCTGACAGAGACAGATTACTGAAATTCATGGTCTTTAGGTCTCATTCAGTTCCTAATCACTGTATCCTGTGATGCAGTCAGCTTACATTTTTCTCTCCAAGCACATTATAATTTGTAGGCAAACTCACTAACATTTTCTAAGCTTTTTTTTTTTAAATATTTCTAGGGTGGTTGGCAGCTGACTTTGCAAATGTTCACCTCTACGGGGCTTTTCACCTTCCTCTCAATGAGTTTTCTCTTTGGAAGTTAAACCTATCCATGATTTCGTGCCGAGATATTGCCAGTACCACTGACGAGAAGGAGCACTGAGTTTCCTGAGGCCAATTTATAGTTACGCTTTAGAATATAAATGAGTTCATTCTCCAAAGATGATATTTCATTTGGATTTTTATAAACTAAATTTCTTTTTTAAACTCCATCATCCAGCATTTGTGCAGTCTATCCACAAAGTAAATAGTATTTTGTGACCATACAAAGTAGCTCCTATATGGAATTCTGCCACAAAATTTTGGCCCTACTTTATAACTTGTTCTCTGTAAGGATGAAGGACGGATGAAGCAAAGTGAACCGAAGACGAAGTCTGCATGATGCATGAGGTTAAGTCACTCTGTAGTGATACTGAAATTGCAAATTCGGAGTTCTTGACTTGCACAGCTGTGAGTCAAATCAAAATAAAATAGGCAATAAATTGCAAGTAGGTACTAACTCAGACCACCCAGAGTCCCTCTGATAGAGTAATACTGTCAAGTGGTGGCAGTTATTATTAGAGCTTCCTCACCGCGGTGAATTGTGTCAAAGAATCCTGGAAATGTGGGATTGTTCCCTATTTTATATTGTTGCGCTGTGATTTCCAAAGGCCTGTGTGCTAACCCCCTTCAGCATTTCAGAAGGGAGACTTCCACCACTTAATAGAAGTCCTGACAGAAAAAAATGTTGCCACAAATAAATAGAGATTGTCTCCTTCTTGCGTTCACGCTTTTTCTTTTGCTTTATGGTGATGTTTTTCCTTGTTTAACTACTGAAACACACTCACAATACGCACTAGACAAGAGCTCCCGGGATCCTTTGTTCTGTCCCCCAGCACTGCAGTGTCCTCACCACCCCCACCTGGTCACTATAAACATCTAAAGAAGGATTTTCTACTTTGTCCCCACACAATCTATGTCAACTCTTCTTTATCCTTTTAACACTGAGTCCTCCCGCTACTCGCGTTCATATCCTTTAACAACTTCTAATCATGATTTTCCAGCCAGCCTAGACATAAATAGCTCATTTTATCTTTCCGCACAGTGCATGCTTTGCAGACCTGCTAACCATTTTCATAGCTCTTCTCTAAACTCCCTCCAAATTAGTCAACATCTTTCTGTTAATGATGCATTCAGAGTTAACCTAAAAGGTGAAAAAGCATCACTAAATGAGTTTCTTTCTAGGCTAGCAGTCACTTAAATGAAAGCAAGTTGAAGTGAAAAACCTGATTTTAGTGGTACTGGTGGCAGAATAGAAGTCTGCTTAGATGTGGAGCCACGAGGCAGATGGATGGTTACATGAATTTTAACAGACCAGTATGCTAATGTGGAGATGCCAATAAACAGAACCATTTGGATGAATATTTGATGGATTCAGAACAACTTCACGAGGATTTGAATGTCATTAAAAAGGTCTTAGAAATTAGAGAAAGGCAGAAAAGTTTTCTCTTCGTGCTGCTTAAGGGGAATTGAGGTGAGTTTTTTTCAATCCAACAATATGAAATTTTTAAAGACAAAGAATGGTGACTATGCAGTCTCTATATCTATAGAAATGTCAGAAATGTCAGTCTTCAGGGAAGGAGTGAAATATTGATTCTGACTGCAGCAGAAGGGACATTTGGGGCAGAGAGCTTGAGGGAGAGAAACAAGTTTTCAATAATATTAGTAGGGTAAGGAAAGCAATGCATTGTGATGAATGGTAACTATGTGGTGTTCCTCTGTGTCCATAGATTACCAATTTCTTCAGACTTACCAGTGAGCAGTAACATGGAATTGCATGGACTTCCTAGTTATAAAACACTGTTTGTTGTGTAAAGAGACTTGTTTTAAAGTTAAAATTTTACGCCGTTCTGTATGTGCCTTGCACGTAGCATAGTGTAGAAACACAAGAAGTATCCAATCCTTAAAAAATTCTGCTCAAGAAAAACAATAAATATAATGCTAAAAGTCAGAAAAGATGAAATGCCAGAGTCTAGCTCCACCCCTGTTAAAGCAAACACTTGTTCTTATATACCTTATTTACATGAGTACTAATTCCGTGACAAAGCGTCTCTGGCTGGGATAAATAATAATATGAGTAAAGCAGTTTAGAATTAACATCAACTTCAAATGCTTCCCACAACTGAGGATTAAGTTAAAAACACTTATGTAAATTCATAAGAAATTATAACTTCTAATGAAAAGGAAAATTGTTCTTGTAAATTTTTAATATGAACTATACAGACAATTATATTAATAAGACATAATTATTTCATGAAATATTTAGTATTTTTCTCTATGCTAAATATTATTTTGAACCTAGTTCCAGAGAGATTTGAAAGCTAAAGAGGTATGAGGAAACAAAACATGAACAAACATTACAGAAAATCATTTTGACAATACATTCATAGTATAGACTTTTATTTCCATCTTTACTTAAAAAATGGAAATATTCTGGTTAGCTGTAGCATTTTATTCTCTTTATAGAGAGCTAATATAATAAATACCTTGTGCAATATGTTTAAATAATAGAAAAACCGTCCATGTATTATAGATTTCATTTCAACAAGTATATCACATAATCTACAATTAGCATCAAAGTTCTTGCAGGAATGCATAACCGTTTATTAGTGTCTACATTTACTTTGCATTATATGAAAACTAATCAGCCATATATTTACTATCATCCACCTGCGACTAGCTAATTAATCCACTTGTGAAATACTATTTCCTAAATTACACGCTTTTGCTATTTTTGTTACGCATTTCTTGTAACACGACTTCACAATTACGCGTGCCAAGTTTCCTGCAGAAAATGCTTTGCCTTCTTTTCTTAGAATCATAGAATCACCAGGTTGGAAAGGACCCACTGGATCATCGAGTCCAACCATTCCTAACACTCCCTTAAACCATGTCCCTAAGCACTTCATCAACCCGTTCCTTAAACACCTCCAGGGAAGGTGACTCGACCACCTCCCTGGGCAGCCTCTGCCAGTGCCCAATGACTCTTTCCGTGAAGAATATTTTTCTGATATCCAGCCTGACCCTCCCCTGGCAGAGCTTGAGGCCATTTCCCCTTGTCCTGTCCTCAGTCACTTGGGAGAAGAGCCCAGCTCCCTCCTCTCCACAACCTCCTTTCAGGTAGTTGTAGAGAGCAATAAGGTCTCCCCTCAGCCTCCTCTTCTCCAGGTTAAACAACCCCAGCTCTCTCAGCCGCTCCTCATAAGACTTGTTCTCCAGCCCCCTCACCAGCTTTGTTGCTCTTCTCTGGACACGCTCCAGAGCCTCAACATCCTTCTCGTGGTGAGGGGCCCAGAACTAAACACAGTGCGGTCTCACCAGTGCCGAGTACAGAGGGAGAATAACCTCCCTGGACCTGCTGGTCGTGCCGTTTCTGATCCAAGCCAAGATGCCATTGGCCTTCTTGGCCACCTGGGCACACTGCTGGCTCATGTTCAGTCACTGTCAATCAACACCCCCGGGTCCTTCTCCTCTGTGCAGGTCTCCAGCCACTCTTACCCCAGAGGAAATCCTAGTCCTCAGCACTGATCCTGCTCCAATGTAGGCTACGCTCATACTGAAGCACAGTTGGGCTCCTGTTCCCACCCACACGCTGGCTGCCCAGACACCTGCTCGCGTGTGCAGGGACCTCAAACTGTGGCTTAAGCACATTCCCAGAAGCAGTGGAATACCCTTAGAATGGCTGTAATTAGATAAGCAAGTTATTATCCTTTAAAACGGATATTTCTAATGCCATGGCAGTCTCCCCTGCAGTATCTAAAGTGCTGTACAACACATCTGTGGCTCAGACCAACTGATTTCACTGAAGTTCATAAGAATTAGGCACCAGAATATCACCAAGGAAGACTTTTCTCCCCAGGCATGAGCAAAATATTTTATGCATATAATAAGGGACATGTTTAAACCCAGACAAGGGCCTCAAGGGTTTACTTGGCTTCCAGGTGAGTGCAGGGCAGGCAAAGCATCCGCGGAGCACGCTGGACATCACAGGAGGCCCCATAAAAAGGCGCAGGAAAAATCCTTCCCAGGGCTGGCATCTCCTCCTGACTGGGAACCAACGCTACAGAGGCTATCCTGAAAAACACGCATCATTTACTGTAAATGGAATGTCTGTCTTTATGTGTAATCCAAGTAGTGACACATATCTATACACAGTTTTAATATATGTATGCAAAGCATATACTTTCACGTGCAATCTCTACAGAAGCAAATCCTCCAGTCTCAGCTCCTCCACCTCCTCCCACATCAGAAACATAGATTATAGTTTTTTCTGCAGGGCATGGTCACAATTTGTGGAAGGAAGAGGAGTTTGCGCCGCTGCTTGGGCATAGAGGGTGCCCGTGCGAAGACATCTTTGTTTTCCACAGGCGAGGGGGCCGTGAGATTTAACAGCACGGGGGTTACAGCCTGCTCTCCTGCAATCATGGGTTCGACGTATGGAAGGGGGAAGTGGTAGTCCGTATATTCAGCCCCAGCAATCCCTAATGTCTTATTTAATTATTTGTTACAAGAGGAGGCACTATTATTAATTTTTCATACAACATGTGCATGCCATTTCACTACAGTAACCTGTTTAAATCTCCTGCTTGCAGCACACACAAATGGTGATTTCCTGCTCATCTCAACCTGCATGCCTACCTGGTCTCACATCATCTGGGGCACCACATTCTTCTAAATTTACCTTCCCATTTTGTTTTATGGATTTTCTCTGCCCTTTCTTTCTACTACTTTCTCCCACAGCCTTTTTCTTTTTTTTCCTTAAATTATCTCAGTTTTATGTCTTTTCCTTTTGTCTGTAACACCTTGTTAGTTTTAATTCACTGTATTTCCTTTTACCTACTCTGGTAGGCTCAGTTTTGATTTGTTTCTCTTCCATTTTATTTGGAGACCAATAAAACAGGGAGCGGAGTAAGTGGACGTACGTGCAGAGAGGCAGCAGCAGGTTAGAGCCTCCTGCCCCACACTCCGTGCGATAGAGAGGCATCGAAGAGAAAAATTACAGACAGGGGAGCCTGTAGCTCCTGGAGAGAAGCAGCAGTAAAGCACAGGGAGCAGACAGCCTGGTCTCAGAGGAGACGAGGGAATAAATGTGGCCAGGGTTGAGAGAGAGGACTGCACAGTTTGCTGCTGCTTCTCAGAAGCTTCGAATAAAGCGAAACAAATCCCACAAGCCAGCACAGACCTGCAAGCGCACAGCAACAAAGAGATGCTCAGAAACCCTTTCCTTTTTGCTGCTCTGTTCCAGCTCATTTCTTTGAGGGTGTGTGGTTTTGGGGTTTTGAATGTAACCAGGCAAATTTAATATTTGGAAAATAACACATTTCTTTTTCTTTTTTTTTTTTTCATTAATGTACCAAAATTAACCAAAACAAAGCTAAGGCAAAGAAAAACAAAGAGAACGGATATCACGTAGCCTGCTGACAGCTTGGGGTGTATCTGCCCAGAAGGCCACGATGCTCTACGCTTCTGGTAGATTTTAACAGCAGTTATATAACTTTTGTCATCAATAAAATCATGGAAGCAGAGATAATAAATGCAATGAAATCTCATGCAGGGCAGATAGCTAGGAGCGCCTCCCACTGCCCCAGGGACCTCTGCAAGGGAGGACGCCTGAAGGTTGTGGGAGGCTTTATGGCTGCGGTGCAGGGTCAGCTTTGGTGGGTTTAGGGTCTAACGCAGTATAGTTAATGTTCTGAAAAGACAGAAAGATGAAAGTCAGGCAAGTGCAAGGAGGAGAATTAAAACCAGGACAATTTTTGCAATTAAAAGATGAGAAATGAAAATACGATTTGGCTAGAGATCAGCTTTAACTCAGAAGCAAATCCAACAGGTGCTGTTGACAGCATCTAGCTATTACCCCTACAGTGACAGAGAAAAACATCAAAATAGATAATTTCTTTTGCGTCTCAAATAGGCCTTTGTCCTAGCTCCACATACTCACATCCTGGACTGCAAAATACAACCAATCTTATTGCAACACCGTTTCTCTGACAGGGAACTCTGTGAATAAAGCAAGGGAAGGTTTATCATCATAGATCTAGTTAGAGGACATAAGAATACTTTTCACATTAGTTTGGTCATTAAGATGGTTCCTTAGAATTAGGCTAAATATCATTTAATGCTTATGCTTTGCCTTCACCCACACCATTTCTGTGATTTGCATTCACTTCTTGATAGCATACAAAGTAGTTAAGATACACGCATACACCTATGTATACAAAATGGCATTTTTCACACATAAAGATTAAAGAGAGCTCAGTTCTTTGCAGAAACATCTGAAAAGCCTGTGATAAAATATACTGAATGAATTTGAAAGGTTTTCTGCCGTAACAAAAAACTTTTCCAGGGGCAGATGTGCAGAGGAATCAGCACAGTTCCTCTGAAGTGAACTGAGCCATGACTGCATGTACTCCAGCTACAGATTTTGCCCATAGCAGATACCTCTGCAGACTCATCCTGATCCTAGCAAAGTCAGCCATGAAATCCCATATATTTTCAGTAGGGCAGGATTGGTCCCGGAGTATAAATATAGTTGATTTGTCAAAGAGATGAAGGAAGAAGGAGACATCGTAAAGTTCTTGGCTTGCTAAGCAGATGGGAGACAGAAGATCAATTATAGTGTAAAGCATCATTTCACTAAAAGAAGTGAGAGTGCTGGAAGAGCTCTGAACAGAGGGGATTTCGCTTTGTCATGCGTAGTCTCCAGGAAACAAAAGGAAGGGTGCGACTGAAATGAAGACAGGCAGAATGCAATATTTTCCTTTGATGTGTAAACAGATTTAATGCAACAAAAATCAATGAGGAAACTCTCCAAAGGAGAGTATTTTAATGTGCTATCGTATTTCACATAGATTTCATAAAAATTCAATTTCAATTATAGCACAGTTTACAAACAGTGCTGTGCCTCCCTGGAAAACATATGGCCATCAAAACTTCAAACAAAATACTGCCAAAGTCGCTCATAAAAAATAAATAGCCATAAGCCAGTGTGTTATTGTCCTTTTAATGTTTGTTGAATGCCTATAATTCTTCTTGCGTCCGCCTCGGCTGTCAGCTTTCTGACACTCAGGTCTCCCATTCGCACACCCTCCCGTTGAAGATGTCTCAGAGCAGGAGTTGTGTTGTGAGTAGTGCTTAATTATTTTGGATATTATCTTATGTCTCCAGCTGGGCTGCAGCAGAAAAAGAAATTAAACAACCGCAGAGACCCCTGTATAATAGCAGCAGCAGCAGGAAGCGGGGCAGAGCTGCAGTGGCTGCTGGAAGAGAAGAAATGGGCTCTACCACCACAAAATGGTTTCCTGAGAGCTCTGGCTTGTGTGCATTGGCTCCTGGTTTGATAAGTCACTAACCTGCTCCATGGAGTGGTTTCCCCAAGCTTGGTGTGGGGCATCTTGACTCCTGCCCCACCGCAAGAGGCAGGACAGAGCCTGGCTCTGGTCTTGTGCAGGATCAAAGAGACTGTTCTGCATGCAAGTAGGCACCTACTTTTGTACTTTTGCCGAGGGATTAGATCAAAGTTGAGTTTTTGAGTTTTGAATTTGGAGTTTTTGCAGTCCTCAATGCTGACTAATACAGTGCATTGTGCAGCAAAAGGGCGTTCACACCTCACAGTTGATCAAAACACTCAGTATTGGCCTCACAGGGGGCTCTTCCCACCTGGGCTAGAAGTCGCAAGGTGGATTGGAGTGAGGGTAAAAGGCCGGGCAGGAAGGCAAAGGTAGTTCTGAAGAATCAGGCAGTCGGCACACATGCAGCTTTGACAGCAGTGCAGCCTGTACCCCAATGGCCACAGCTGGAATAGGTGTGTGTGACAAACCTCTTCTCATCTCTGGAATATAAGCACAATTTTATGGAAAAGAAGCAACTTTTTTTCCCCACCTTTATCTTCAAAAAGAGTTGCTATGTCTCTCCATGCAGTTTCCTTCCGATGGGGAGAAGATCTTTTTCCATTAACAACCAAACTCTGCTCTTAGTTCAGTGTAGGCATTTCTTTTGTCCTTTAACATCTTCCTGATTTTGGATAAAGACCAGCACGGACAAGTGAAGGGGTGCCATGGCTGGAGGAAGAGAAGGTGCCTCATCCCTTGCTGAGCTTTTTCTCCTGTGCAGTCTTCATAGACAGTGCAAGGGAGGGATGTGGAGGACTGCTCTGGAGACAGGACTGGTGGAAAGCAGGGTGAAGAGAGCCTTCAACAGAGAGTCACACTCCAGGGCAACACTACCTAACACCCCTAGGTCCCAGACACAATAGGGAATATGGTGGGGAGTTACTGGTTGTAGAGGTGTTGCAAGGCGTTTGGACATGTATTTGTTAAGGCTCTGGAGAGTGTCCAGAGAAGAGCAACAAAGCTGGTGAGGGGGCTGGAGAACAAGTCTGACGAGGAGCAGCTGAGAGAGCTGGGGGTGTTTAGCCTGGAGAAGAGGCGGCTGAGGGGAGACCTTATTGCTCTCTACGACTACCTGAAAGGAGGTTGTGGAGAGGAGGGAGCTGGGCTCTTCTCCCAAGTGACTGAGGACAGGACAAGAGGGAATGGCCTGAAGCTCCGCCAGGGGAGGTTCAGGCTGGATATCAGAAAAATATTCTTCACAGAAAGAGTCATTGGGCAGTGGCAGAGGCTGCCCAGGGAGGTGGTCGAGTCACCTTCCCTGGAGGTGTTTGAGGAACGGGTGGATGAAGTGCTTAGGGACATGGTTTAAGGGAGTGTTAGGAATGGTTGGACTCGATGATCCAGTGGGTCCTTTCCAACCTGGTGATTCTATAATTCTCTGATTCTATGAGCAAAGAAGGAAGCCGGGGGTGAAAGGAGGTGAATATGGAACAAGTGCTGATAGAATACCAGGAATGCAGTATAAGTAATAATAAAAAAAAGAAATATATGGAAGAAGGAGGATGTTATTAATAGCATTAGTGAAGTATAAGCGTGGGTAAAAAAAGCCATGGTATATGGCGGTGAGGGAGGAAGAGCTCACAAAACCAATGTACTTCAGCTGTAGGAGAGTACAGTGTTCAGAGCTATTATTTATCCACAGTACACACCTGTCTAGCAAAGACTGCACGAAGCAGTGGCAGGCAGTGGTGCTGGCTCCGTGAGGATGTTACAGCTGGTAATCACAAATTTTGCTCTGCTTTCAGTGAAACAGGAGACAGACATCATACGTAAATATAAAGAAAAAGAAAAATCATTTCTCTTTTCTAAACAGTAGCCTGCACCTAGGCTGGAGATCTGTTTTTCAGAAAGGATATAAAATTTATCATCCCTACCCTCCCATTGGCATTAATGTATTGAATCAAAATATGCCCAATTCTGACTCTAGGATGTGTACCCTTTGGAGTAAGGCCAAACATCCACACATCTGCTGTTATGATTTTACAAGAAACCATTTAGTGGCAAGGTTTTCCCACAAGTAGTTCGTTTCCTCACTAAATGAGCCATTTTGACAGCTTCTCGACCATCTTTCCAGGTAAGCTCTTAGGGGCAGTCTGGTATTATGGCTTCCCAGCATAAACAGCTGCCAGCTGTATGGGTTTGGGTCAGTTCTAGAATAATAAAGACAAAAAGACTGGGTTTCTTTTGTTGTTGTTTTTCTTCTTACAGGCGTTAGTAGCTGAGTTAACAGACATCATAGGACTACTAATATAGATAATGCCATAAAGGCCTGAGAAAGTAGCACTAATTAAATGTTAAATATAAATGCATGACACTTTCAAGGCAGTTCAGATCAGATTCACCAACAAATATCCTTATACAGAAAGATGAGTCTCGTAGCATGTCCCAAAAGACCTCATAAATGATGGGAAAACTTCAAATACAATTACAAAAACTGAAGTACCATGGTGCATAGCAATGTACTTTTCTGCACACTAAATATTCCCCTTAAGACCTATTATTTGGGTCACTCCTGTGAGGCCAAATTTATTCCAATAATTTCTTATCATCTATTTAGAGATCTGTAATGACAAGGTAGCTTGAACCTGTAAATCATGAATTCACACTGAGATGAAGGCCCTGGACATTTGTAAGTGTGCATGTTGACTCAGCCTCACAATTGAGCATAAGACACTAGAATCTGTAATAGTTTTGGGTCAGACATAATGTGCCTTTCTTTTTTGGTCTTTGTTTTCTGCCTATCCCATTAGCAAAACACCAGGAGCGGGCAGTGGTGGGGCTCGTGTCTCAGATATCAGGAGAAGAAGGGTTTGGGTTTGTGCACTGCAGAAGACCACATGTATTTGAGAGTGATTCAGTGCACGTACAGGAAAGCATGGGGCTAGTGTCTAAGTGCTCTTAAATATTTAATGAAGTGTTGTGAAGGGGAAATTGGCCACCTTGCTTCACTTACAAACAGCCAAGCTGTATTAGCTAACAAATACAGAGAGTGTCCAAAGTGCTAAAAGGAAGGGAAAAATAAAGAAAAACAAACACTGAGATAATGGAGGCATAAAAACAACTTTGTTACGGACGAATCAGTGGCCTTGCTCTGTATGGGGAGTGGGACTGGAGCCCTCCAGGGGACTGCATCATCAGCTGTGGAGAGCAAAAGCACTTTGGGGGCTCCTCAGAGAGCTCTGCCTGTCCTCAGGACAAGGCTGGGGAAGAGGAGGGTGGGTCAGATGTGTCACCTTCAGTTCACTTCCTGCTTCTGAAAAAAATTGCTAAAGCAAGAGAGAAATACATTGTATTACCGTCTAAAAAAAAAAATCTCTAAGGGTCCACAACAGTGAAATTTAAACGCTCTACCCTGACATAATTTATAAAGAGGAATATAAGATATTGTGGTGGTGGTGGTTGCATCCTGCTGCCTGCCTGGGATGCTATGGCAGTCTGCATGAGTGGGCAACATGCCCATGCCTCACTCACCCATGGAGTGAAGAGAGAAGGGAGTGGAGGACATGGCTGTGGACCTTGAGGTGAGGAGGAAGCTGTGGCTTTGCAAGACTGAGTAGAAAAAATTTGCAAGCTGTGACCCAGAGTTAATGTTGAACTACTACCGTGGGAATCACTAGGAAGAGCTCCTGGGCGTGTGATGACTTTTAGGGAGCTTCAGTAACCCAAATAAAAGGTTGGTTTTGTACAGATCAGCCCCAGACATGCTCCCCGAGAGAGAAGAAAACAAGTTTGAGCCAGAACTTCCCTGCCCTGATTGAGCAGGTGGGAGATGTTGCCATGCAAGAAGGCTGTGCTGGACTTTAATGAGGCTACTCATGAGCAAATATGAAATAAATAAAACGCAGCTGATGAAAAGTAATTATTACTTAAAAGAGTTCAGTATAGATACGTTTAAGACAGTTATGAAAGACAGAATTTAAAGTTTGGTCCAATAAAACCTGTGCTGAATGACAGCCAAACCCGACACAGTTAATTAAAGTGCGGCATTGAGACACTCGTATACAGAAAGCAATAAACAGTCTTTGCAGTTGATTAAACAGCAATGTCTGGGGCTTCTAAATTGGCACAGGAGATATTTGCCGTAAGTACACCTCGGGGTCACAGGTATTATTGCTCCAAACAGAAAAGTGTGTTCAGCTTACCTTCCCCGAACCGAATCAAACCAAGACCTCCAGAAGTGGGTAAAATCATTTGGAAACAGGCACTCACTTCATTGTGGTTGTTTGGCTTTTCCTCTTCCATTTCACAGATGTTCCTGTTGGTTTCTAGACAGAGGAAAAAAATGTGCCAGAGCTGAAAAATTATTTTGGGAATGCAGAGGCTCATTCTTAGAGCACCTGGCTTTCAGAGTACATAGCTTTCAACTGTCACCCTCAGTAACAGCCAGACGTGTCATATGATAGTCAGGATACACACACACAATAACACAGTGTCTTAATCCGCCTTATTTTTATAGACAAAGAAAGAACAATAAGAAAAGAAAGAGAAGCGTTATATGCATTTCACGAAACCCTGCTATGAAAAAACAGCATTCTGCAGCCCCTATTCCTCCACAAATAGTTTTACTGAACAATTTACCAGGGACATGAAGAACTAAAGCTAAGTGTAGGTGAATTTATGTTTTCCACCTCACTGGGTTCATTAAGCATGATTAACCCTCTCCGTGAGAGTGCCACCAGTCGAGCCTTTCACTGCTGTTCTTTCTGCTATGACACAAGCAGCGGTGACACTGTTAGCCTGGGATTTGTGAGCATAGTTTGTATGACTCACTGAGAATCCCACACGTACAGAATATTTACATGGATAGGACATACACAGACCAGAAAAAAAAAAAAAAAGGGTAAAGTGGTAAGGCAAAATTTTTGTTACCCATTTTCTTTCTTTGTTTAAGCAACACCATCACGATTCCCAGCCGTATCCACATGGCAAACAGTGTAAGAAATGAAATTGAGGAATTCTACTCAAAATATCAGCTGAAAACTGTAAATAATAAATAATATAATAATAAATAATATAATTTAATATAATGCAATGCAATACAATGCAGTGCGGCACGGTACAATCCAAGCTGTGTACTGGTCTCAGAAGAGCAATGGTAAAGACAATAGAAGTTACTGGATATAGGGGCTCATCCACAAATCTAATTGTCCCTTATTAATTGATTATATATATAAAACATTATTATTTGTATAACATCTGAACTGCTGAAGGAGGGTAAAAAACATCTTGTTGTGCCAGGGGTAGGGTGGGTGGAAAGGAAGGGACACATTTTTAATGACCTTGTACTGCTTTCAGCTGACAGCCTGAGATCTTCAGGCTCAGAAACAGAGCAGGACTCCCTGACAAATTGGTAGCTGAGAAAACCAGCAACTCAAAATGAGTTTTAGTAATGAAGCTGCACTTTACTTTTCGTAGCAATGGATTTTTTAAAAGGTATGTCAAAGAGAATAAAATTTGGATCCATGAATACAACAGTAAGTGGTTAACTCAAGTTAATTAAATTCTGTCTCCCAAAAACTAGATTTTTTTCCTTCTTCCAGCAGATATACGTTATATATTGTAGACCTTGTTAAATCTAAGCAAACACTCTAGATCAATGTTTTTTCCTAGTGAAACTATAATGAATACACTTCAAATGTATAAAATATTCCCGTGAGCAAAAGCTATTGAGAATGAAGACAATGGAGAAGTAGACATGGTGTGAATCAGTTTAAAACTCTTTCCTGTGACATTTCATTGTAGGTGTAGGAACGCTCCTCAACAAGCCTGTGCTAGTGAAATACTGCCAGCCTCTCCTCTTTTGACAACACTAATTATGGGACAGCAAAAATCTCCATCAAAGCACAGAAGAGCCTGTAGGACTGATCGCCAAATGGCCAAATTGTTACTGGCAGCATTAAATCATAGGGAGTCCCGAGGTGTATATGCTTTTCTCCTAGCTTTGTGGAGAAGATGGTGCTGCTCTGACAGAGTGATAGAAGACCCACTCTCTTTTTGGCCTTTAGCCTTTGAATATCATTTCTCATCCAGATGCCCATCAGCAGCGTCCAAACAATGCTCATTACAGTGCCATTATTTTCATTGGTTTTGAAAAATGAAAGTAAACAAGATGCAGGTACTATCAGCAAACCATAGAGCAACAGGGTTTTACAAGTACTTTAAAATACATAATTTTCAATTTTTTCACTTGAGTACTCTCAACAGAAATGTTGAGTGTTCTTACAGGGGTTCCAGGCTGCAGATTTATCCTTTAGTGTGAGCTACGCTGTTACCTTCAGCAGTAAACCTCATTCAGGGGGAAAAAAAAAAAATAATCTCATGTGTCCTGACTGCACAGTGAACCTAAAAAAATATCTGTTATTAAGAAGCAGGTTTGCTACACTGAATTTTGAGCAGTCTTTAATTTCCTCTGTACATTGTCACGCACACCGGGTGATGAACTCCAAGCTCACACACGAAACATCCAGAGAGAGGATTTTAAATCCCAGAGCATAAAGAAACTGATTTAATCAGCTGCAAGCATGTTGATAAAATAGCTAAGTAGATTAGATTAAAATTCCACACTTGCAATGTTTTATGAGTAAAGCTGTTTAGTCCTAGGGGTGACATTTTTCTTTGCTGTAGTCTAAGGAAAGCACCACAAACAGCTGTGTTATGTATACAGAATACATGTTACTTACATCATAATAACTGCTTAGTTCCTGGCAAACACGGAATTCAGAGTACTCATAAAGCGCAGGTTATGTACATATCCATTTCCTATTAGAAATGTAATTATGTAAGACAAGGCTCTGAAAACCAAAAAATGTACTTGCCAATGTGCCTGGACTTTAGAAGTTATTCATATTTTTCTGTTGCACAATAGTCCCAAAATTCTTAAAAAAAAATCCTAAAAAGATGAGTGTCACCATACCGATGTAAAAAGATACTTACAGAAGTGCATTTCGATGCTCCAGTACGAAGCTAAGCAGCACCACAAAGAGTATCCAGTAAAGCGGGTCCATCCCCACAGTGACCACTGCTGGTTCCCCCCAAGTCTGGCCTGCAGGGTGGGTGTGCAGAATGCTTTAAAGCATTCAAAACTGAAATTACCAGAGAAGAAGTAGAATAACGGAGCACCTTGTTTTGCAGAACTGTAGATTAGGGCAGACGATGTTTTCAATTGAAACAGTTTCTATGAAGGCACAGCAATGAAAGCTGAGACACAGTATATCTTTACGATGATAAACTCCCATTTCCCTACGTATTCATCAGAAATACAACTTTTCAGGAACTCTAGTACTTTATAAGGTTATCGTGGTCCTCTGATTGCCTCAAAGCAGATATGTATCTTTGCACAAAATGCATAAGCAGCTTTTCCTCATGAAGGAAGTGAGACATCCGAACCAGCCATCCTTCATAGTTGGTGTGTCTGATACCCAGCGGAGTTCAGCAGGAAGTGGAAGTTTAGAGCGAAAGCAAGAGCCATCAGGAGGAGAAATGGCAGAGTTTCAATTTCTTGGGAGCAGGAAACAATGAGAGTAGTGATGAGGGTGAAAAGGGAGAGAAGGGGACTGGAGTGCCAGTTAAGTGTCCCCGAAACCAGCTGGAGCGACTACACAGAACAGACATAATGCTTTATACGACTACAGCATTTATGCAGAAGCTTTCCCCACCTTCATGAAGGAAATGTGTGGTCAGGGTACTCCTGGAGTTGCTCTGCACATCCACGTTCACTTTTCTTACCTTCTTTTTTGATCTCGGAAATCCTCTTCTTGGCAGGGAGTGAGTGTGCATAAATACTGAGGGAGTGGGTAAGGGGAACACGAAACAAAGAAAAGTTCACCTCACTAGAAAACCTGGGAACATGACAAGACACTAGCTATTTGAACCATCATCCCAGAGAAAGCCCTGCCCATTACAGAAGGTCTTTATTCCAGCCACCTCATGGCCTGAGTCTCTGAACCCAACGAAAAATCCGGTCATTATTGGTTGTATAGAAAGAGTAATACAAATACTTTTTTGTTGTTGTTGTGCAAACATAATGCTGTTTTTTTCCCCCTGAAGGTTAACAGCATTCATCCAATTCTTAAATATAACAGCCCAAACCACAGTTCCATAATGCAGCAAACTGGGGTATTTGTGACTTTCCACTGCCAGCAGCCCCAGGGTGCTTGGTAAATGCCATGGATTGCTCTTCCTTAGCCCCCTTCCCTGAGTCCGAATCTGCACCAAAGTACATCTGCATCAGAATGGGCTTCAACTATTCCTTCCTTCCTAATCTTTCAGCTGAATTGTAGCAGGGGAGAGGCGGTAGGTGAAACCTATGGATTTTGAACCAAAGTACATGCAGTGGGAGCTAGGTGGGACATGGGTACCAACCTGCTTTAGTAGCTGGGCCCCTCAGTCCACAGCCCGAGAGAGTTTTCTGCAGCCAGTGGATCTGCAGTTGTACTTCTTACAGTCAGTTAATGCTAAACTGCTAATAGACTCACTCACACAGCTACAAATGGAGCACTTCATCGCTTTCTTGCTGATACAATGAGTATCATCAGACAACCTAATCATGAAACGTACCTATGGCTCTGCATTTAAAATGTTTTGAATAATGTTGTGTCTACTAAATGCAGCCTGTTACACGTGCAAAATACTTGACTTGCAGCTTACTACTGTCGTTTTTTACCCCAAAAATGAAATGGTACTGTTTTTAAATAAAACATGAAAATGAAAGTTATTGGTGTTTAATATAAGGTTTTTGTGGTGAATGCTGCACTTGTCAAGTTTTCAACTACTTATAAGTTGCTTTCACATTGAGCTCATATGATTGTAGTCCCTGTGGCCTGAACATCATGAACTTCTAGACTGACCTCTTGTATAAGACATACTTGAATTAAATCTTGACTGAATTACAGAATTGTCTGCTTAGAGAAAAATATTTAAATTTGATTTAAAGATTTCCAGTGATAGTGAGTGCAACAATGACCCTTGATAATTTGATTGCATGGCAAATAGCCTCAGTAATCAAAACCAAAAGCCTCAGAACCAAACAAAGATACATTTCTATCCTGAACTTCATCGAATTTCACTCATCTGATTCAAAATCAATCCCATGGATCCTTGTCTTATCTATACTCCTCTATCCTGTCTCATGGAAGGTTCTGCAGACTCTGATTAAAGGACCCCTTAAGCCGTTCTTTGTAGTAAGAAGTTTGCAAAGCCATAGGTAAGGTTTTTCGATGAACTATTCCACTCCCACAGCTTAGCTATGCTGTTGCATCAGCAACCCTGTTCAAGATAACTCTTCAGTTTCATAGAGTTAGTATTTCAATTTATTACATTTAGAAGTTTTGTTGCACCATTGGCACTACTGATCAATTATCTGTGTACTGACCTGATGCTTCAATAGATTCATCCTGCTTTATTCCAGTTAATGAAGCTCAGAGGCTTCTCTGGCAGAAATTATTAGGAATTCTTTGCAGAAACAAGTCTTGGATTTATAGGTATAGATATAATTAAATCTGATATGTTGGCTATATTAGATAAATTAAATGTTGTCTACATTATTCTTTGATGTCCAGAGCTTTGCAGAGGAGTTCTCTCTTGCCTTTTTTTAGATATAGCTTTGTTTTTTTTCCAGCTGAACTAGGAAGATATTTGGTCACAGTGCCACTTCAGTTTGAGTATTAGTTTCTTACAGATTGATCAGCAAGGGATCAATGCATATCTTCATTTAGAGAGTGAAATTCATAGGTAAAGAAGTGACAAAGTGTGTTTATTGGGACTGTGGTAAAAAGGGGATAGGAAGAAAAGTAGTTGCATGAGTCCTATGTCAGGCATGGACATCTTCAGATAAAAAGTATGGTCCAGAGCTCCAGTGAAAGAGGACAACATGATACTTCTGGTCTTTGTGCTACCACCCATAGTCAGATTGAAGATGTTTTTCCAGTAGACTCCCCTGTGCTCATGGGATGTGGAGCAGGACTGAGATGTGTACACCGCAAGGGGGTCATCTTCTGTACTTCATTTTAACTTTTCTCTTTTTAAGGAATGTAGAAAGAAGTATGTCTTGTCCATGATGGATAGGACAAGCAGCTTTACACTTCAGCAATTTAAATTTAGATGTATGCATGACCAAGAAAAAAAAAAGGACAGCAATTACTGGAATTAGTTGTCACTCTTAAAATGCTGGCGAACTGCCTCCAAAGGCTTGCTTAGCTATAGCTGATGCCGTGTGGGAAACACAGAGAGGGCAAGATGGCCCCCGGAGGTCCTGTCAAGCTCTGTGATTCTGTATTTGTTATTCTTAATTAAATAGTTCCTCCCTCAGTAGTATCTACAGGGATTCTGTCATCTGTAATGAGTCTGACACTGTTTCTCTGTCATTCAAATCTTGCCAAAAAATCACAAGTTTTTAAATTGTGATTCAAACTCTAAAACTATAATAAGAACAGTTCAGTACTAAGAACTTTAGTTAATATTATCTGTATCCATGGAAATCCTGTTCATTTCCCTGATTATTTTTTTATCCTACCAGTGAACTGTTTCACAGAGAGTAGAAAGTAAAAAACCCTAAAAAAACCATAAAGAAATAGAAAGGAATTTGAGTACAAATCTGAAGGTGTTGAAAATAATTAAGCAAATGAAGATGCTGCTGGTCACTGAGTCCTACAGACATTGGATAAACATAGATGCTCTTCAAAACAGCTGAAAACAAACACAGATGCTCTTTAAAACAGCTGAAAACAAGAAAATGAAATAATCTTGCCTGATTCTTTTAATGCATGTAATATAAAATGTGATTTACTGGCTAAATTCCTACTCTTGTTTAAAAAGATTACACAGGTCGCCAGAACTGGTCAGCAAATAGGCAAGTACTGGGGTATAACTCTGTTTCTGTGCCCCTGAAGTGGCACTTTTGGAGACAGTCCCTTCTCAATGCACAACACTTGCTCATGAAACCAACCACAATCTGTCAAGTCCCCCAAAGGCTCATTCCAGATTTAACCTTACTCTCTGAAATGTGCTGTTATACGATTGTGTAGGTGGTGTTCTTAATTAAGAAGTGCGTCATTTCAGGTCCTCTGAGACATAGCTGTTGCTTTATTAGGTCAAGAGCCATCTACTTTCCTGATGGACTAATTAACTGCTCCTTGTCCCAGTGAAGGGCAATGCTTCCTACTCCGGTCCCTTTGGAGGGACACTGGAGTGATGACGAGTGTGGGATGACTGACACCAACCCTTTTCTCTTTGGTAGACTGTAACAATTGTTCTGATAATAACGATGTCCACAAAAATAGGATGTGATACAGTATTATGTGACAAGATTCAGGCAGTCATACTGCATTTATTGGATATGGCTCTTTAAACAGACAGTATAACTGCTGTTTTTTGATTATGTTGTCATTATGGTCTATGGTTTGCTATTTCTTTTAGCATTAATGTGCCTGTTAAATTATGTTTTTTCATTAAAATATTCATTAAAAAATACGTTTCTAAAATAAGTATTTTATAAGATAGGAAAGAAGAAAATTCCTTCAAATATTGAAAGATGTTATTCACATTTTAAAATAGTTACAGCAGTAGATATAAATGCTAATGGATGTATGAACATTTTAGTATGAACAAAGGGAGTTTTTCCTGCAGCTCATAACCGCTTAAAAGTAATGCAATGATATTTAATTTTGATATTTCTTAATGAAGGACACTACTGTCTATTCAGAAGTGACTCATTAGGACCATTCAGTGACAAGAGATGCTGTTCAGTCCTTTAACACAGTAAAATATATGATAAGAACACTTATATAGTTTGACAGATACACTGAAAACTGGGAAGACAATCTTTTGATTAGGCCTACGGACAACTGTAATCGTCCAGTGTGATTCAGTTTGAGAAATAATAAGGTAAACATTTAGATGGTCTACAGAAGTAGGGCCAAAACCACTGCTGTTGGTGGTGTCCCCATCAATCCTTCACACAGCATAGTGGGACACGATGACATGTAATCTGTATTTCTTGCACAGTTCTTTAGTGCATGACATTACTTTTTAGCTGTCCCCACAGTACTAGAGGATTACTTTCAGCTCCTCTACTTGCTGTGTCCCAGTGACCTTGCATATTTAATCATAATTGGAAGTCAAGTGACTTTTACGAGACGTGAATGTTAATTATCTTCCAAATTGCTGGAGAAGGTACTTTGTCTGGAGTTCCTCTGATTGTGATAATTAATTAGTTGTGCGAGGTCAGCCTCCTGTCTTGCACAGTTCATCGAGCAGCATCTTTTCAAATATTTATAAAGATGTTTCAGTGCCTATCACTGAAAGCTACATTAATGTTTTAATTTTAAGCAGAAAAAAGGACAATCTAATGCTGTCAGACACAACTTTGGTGGTATATAGAATAGCCATTTCAAACTAGCCATTTTATGACGCTTTATGTTTTTCATGCTCATTAATAACAGAGGAAAAATAGATATCTCTTTCTGCAATATATGAAATAAACTAAGAAAGTGAATTAAAGCTACAATTGCAGAATAATTTACATTAAAATACCATTCATGGCCATGAATTATTAGGACTTCAGGAATTTCAAGATGATTAGAATAGCTAAATATATACAGAAAAATCATCACACATCTTTAACAAAGGCTTAATGTCTTCTGAAATGCATCAGACAAGGCACATCAGGGCAGTACAATGTATGAACCCAATCTCACACACAGACAAATTCTGACGAAAGTCACTGGACACACACACATGACATTTTTGGGTGGGATGAAGGAGAAAAAGAGGTGTTAGGATCTATAGACATGCCTGTAGAAGGGCAACCTTAACCTAACACACAAAAGACCCCCCATCCCACCTCGCTCTCACCAGTCTGTTCTTCCTTAAGCACATCTCTTCTAAGACATTATTGTAAGAGGTAGCACACCTCCTCCTAGTATTTAGGAAAATTACTTGAGCGTTGCTTCATTTTCTTTTTAAAAAGAAAATTAGCTCTAGACCTCTATCAGCTCAAAATAATAACAAGACTCTATCTGCTATACTTACACTTCTGTAAGCCTGAGGTTCTTGATTTACAAAATACTTATTTTCATATCGTATTTCATCAAGTGTGCACAATTGCTATTGAGCATTTCCAAAACTAATATTGAGCTCCCCCTTCCAACCTTTTTCAAGGATTCCAGGATATTTACCAACATCCCAGAGTACGGGAGCTGGGTCCCATGGCAGATGAGGTTTGCTAACTCTGTGGCAGAAAGTTCCGGACATGAACATCAGCCATGTAACTAAACCCAAAGCTTGTAACAAGACCCAGGTTTCAGAATCAACAAATGCAGATCTTGTGGGGTTTGGGGAGGGGTGTTTTATGTTAAAACTCTCGCAGTGGCAGTGTATAATTCCAGCAAAGGTGTATTTGCTGTGCTTCACGCTTGCCAACATTGGGAACTAGTTTGAAATTCAGGATTCATAGGCGTCACCAGAAAGCATGTATCCCAGTAAAAAGGGTCACCTATGACCTAAGTAATGCCATTTGCCAACTTTAGAGGACACCTAAACTGAGTTATCAGCATGCCGCTGTCAGACATTGGGTAACAATGGTCACTGTGAAATCTCAAAGAAACCTCTCCATTAAATTATCAAGGTCCCCTCAGATAGACAGGCAGAAAACCACTTCAGAGACCTGCTCCAGCAAAATGCAGGGTGGGATGCACTCATTGCATCTAAACAACATAATTCCCCACTTGCAAGAAATGTTACTTACCTGGCATTTGTCTTCTTTAAGTTGTTTTGCCCGTATGTATACTTACACTGGAAGCGTGTCTATCAGCAAACGCTGCAGGCACAGTAACCATAATTACATGTCTAAGCTTTCACCGCATTTTTTAAGATTTCAGCAAAGGAAAATGCAGTAAACATTCTTCTGTTTTACTTTCAAATGAAGTCACAATGTTTTCCATCCCCTGTTTCTTGGCAGTGAAATGCAGGATGGGGTTATGAGATACATATAGACAGCACTCCCCAGAAGAAAACCAGACTTCATCCATATCTGTATCAGTTTTTCAGGGGAAAGTGCAGGCTGCTCAGCTCAACGAAGGGGAAGAGCAGCTTCCTGGTCAGAGTAAGCCCTGTTATAAGCGTGAATGGGGTTCCAAGAAGCTGCTCTGTCATGGGAGTTGGCGCACTCTGCTTGAATCTGACCCACGAGTCGAGATACAGACAATTATCCAGCGAAACAGTCTCCAAGCTGACACCACACCTTGTAACTTCTCAGTCAGAAGAATGAATATTTGGTTATTCTTACTAACACCATGAAAGAAAGGCAGCGCATGATAATGTCCGCCAGTAGGGCACAAGGTCTGGGACAGAAGACGCAAATCTCCATCTGACACACTACAGCTTCCCTATGAGGTGTGACTGCTCTGACACCCAGCAATGATGTGCACTTCAAAGTTCCATTCCTGCCTCTCTAATGCAGCAGGACTCCATCACCCTTAGACTGGGATACCCTATCAGCCATGTAGGTGATGCCCAAACTTTACAGTCATCAATGGAATTCAAAATTTGTATCTCAACATTGTCTCCCGCTCTTTGGACAGAGCAAGACCATTCAGGTGTTGGCCCGTCACAGAGCTCAGCGTGCGGCATACAAACAGAACCCACTATGTTTAGACATCAGCACATCCAGGCATGATGACGCAGGTGGAAACCCATTCCCTCAAAGCTCAAGTGCGATCTCTTTCAAACCTCAGGTGGCTGAACAATGATCATGTTGAGCAGATAACCTCTTCAGCCAGAGCTGCTGTGAATCTACATGTGCTTATCTAATTCTATCTCGAACAAATAATCAAACACCAACTTACGTGACACAAGATTGGTGCTCGTGTATTACTGACATGAAACACAAGTGAGAAACTGTTTGATTGCACAGCTTTTCCCTAAAATCTTTCAAGGTACAAAGTTTTGTAGTATTCAGAATTGTTTAAGGCTCAGAAAAATTCAGTGATCATCTTGTAGAACTCTTCCCCCCCACCTCAGGTTGAACACTCACTATAAAAGAGCTTAACAGCAATCAAAAATGAATATCTCTTGAGTTTCCACAGCAGTTTCAGACCTTTCTTTCTACTCACCTGTGAAAAATGAGGGTTTTTTTACTCAAGAGTAACTACACATCATGTCTGATACTGTACATATTGTCTATACGTACAGATCCTGATATTTAAAAATTGTGGGGTTTTTTTTGGACAAAAATGGATCATTATTAGACTTTAG
Organism: Cuculus canorus; assembly: GCF_017976375.1. Lineage (NCBI taxonomy): Eukaryota > Metazoa > Chordata > Aves > Cuculiformes > Cuculidae > Cuculus > Cuculus canorus. The sequence continues at coordinate 5,900,122 of NC_071406.1, read as the reverse complement.
TATCACCATTACCTTCTCTCCAGGAGAAATGCATTCAACATCTCTTCAGGCCAGCAGACAGTTCCTTCTATTCCAGTACTACTTTGAAAACCACTGTCATAAGTCACGAGAGTCACAACGTGCACTAAGTGATGTACAGCTGGCATGGGGACGAAAAATGTGCTTTATTCTTCTTTGCTTCTTTTTGTCACCTTACTAAATTAGGCACTAAACTAGAAACCCTTATTTTCTTCAGATCTGTATTTCACACACGTGGAGATGGTAAGTGCAGTAAATTAGAGAACTAGAATGATAAATTGCCACTCCCTCCATCAGTCATACTTCTGCCCAGCTAAGGCTTGAAAAATTCCAAATACTTCAATATCTTTGCCGAGATGCCCAGGCCTAGACAGACAAGATTCACTGTTGGTTTGCTTGTTCTACATAAAAAATATTTTTATTTTTAGAGCTGATTACCTTGAGTACCTTTTATTATCACTGACATTTCTTTCTTTTATCATCTTCTCATCCTCCAAAAAGGAGGATACACGAGAAGATACTTGGGTTTATTCTGATCCATTATGCACTTTTATGTGACAAAATATTTCTGAAACGTGTTTACAGAAATTTTTTTTACATATGTGACCACACTGATTCTATTCACTGAGAGTCTGATGAAAGTAAAATAATTACTGTTACATTAGAACCTTCTTCACAATCTCAGTGATAGAGAACAAACTTAGGTAGAAGTTCTAAAGGGATTCCACTAACGAGCTTTCCTTCCACAAAATCAAACCCCATGACTGTCTTGGAAACAAAAGACCTATTAAAAAAAATGCACATAAAAATATTCTCAAATATTCTTCCTAGAGTTTTTGTCAACAGGACTGCACTCATGTTGGCAATATTGTGCAGAATGACTAATCAAAGTAGTGAGAGCATCATCCATCTCAATTTCTTATTTTGAACTTCTGTTATCATAATTTACCATTTATGCAAACCTTGCACAGAACAAGAAGTCTATCACAAGGCAGAAACTGCACTGCAGTGTTGTCATGTATATATATATATACACTAGTATAACCTCTATGGGGGGAAAAACAGATCCATGAGACACAATTACATAAAGTTTGGCAAAAATGCTTTTTTTCATATGTTTTCATGGAGATGTTCCATCCAACAAAGAAATTAAGAATCTAATTTGTGATGGAGCACATCACATCACTCTTCAAACTTACATTTAGGGTCTTTTTCCCAGGAACCTGGAGTCATTCCTTAGTCTAAGAGTTAAAAGTAAATGAACAGCGTATTTCAGGGTTAGATTTATCAGAACTTCAATATCCCTGAATAATTTTAATACCTGATATTTATGGAACCCACAAACTGCTTCACATTGCTAAGAAAAATTATTAGTACTGTGGAAGAAAAATTTTACCCTGATGAATTCAGTGAAATAGTACAGTAGGAGCATTTCACATGAAATGTCATTAGTGTCTTCAGGAAAGCAACGACAAAAAGTCTTTTAACTATACCCTGAAGAGACAGATGTTTTTGTCAGTGATATGGGCACATCTATCCACTTTTTTTTCTTCTGAGCTTACGCCAACTTAAAACAAACATGAATCTGTGGCATTAATAACTGCAAGGCAGCTGTGAAAATGTAGAAAGTTAAAAAGTTTTGTTGTTTTTTGTAAAACTTTGTGGAATTTCCTGCCCTAAATTATTTTACTGAACTTATGAAGATGCACAAATAGGTTATCGATCAAGTTCTCAATCTTTCACCCTCCAGCTACCTGTGTGCTTTGCATAGCTAAAGAGCCTCGGGATTCTGGGGCTGTTAAAGGACTGTGAGAAACAGTTCCTATGGAGAACTTTGGGAAAATAAAACACAAACGGAATCCATTGGGGATTATCAAATTGATGCGTACTATAAAGATCTTTAAGGCATGGCAGTAGTAGAGCTCAGTATCCCAGTCAAAATTCTGCCTATAAGCTTAAAACCAAATTCTGATCTAATATCAAATATCTAATAGCTCCACTGACACTAACTCTGTATTTCTAAGGAAATAAATAAATTTAATTTCCTAAAAAGTGATTTACATTTAAGCAAGGTTAAAATAAATAAAAATGTCTCATTGAAACAAAATATTAGATAAATTTCATCCGGTCCATATAAGAATTTGTGATTTCAAACTCACGCTGCTTGCATACCCGCTAGTTAAACCTGAGTTCTACCTGAGCAGTAGAGAGATGAGATTCTCTTCCAGAAAATAAACAGTAATGTTTCTGAAAAGACCAAGAACTTGTGCCTCATAACAACTCATAGCAACTGCAATTATGCAAAAAATTGAGGGCCAAACCCATCTCTGATGATGTCAGTGCAATAAAGGCAGAACCTGTGGAATCATAGCTGCATGGTATGAAACTATTTAATACAGTATTTTTATAGAAAATAAAATCGCTCTAAAATTCTATTGACATAATATACAGCTATACACCTAAGTTATCCAAACATGGGCAGAGCTGCAAAACCATTCCAATAGAAATTGTATAAAAAGCAAAAACCGTCATTAAGAAAAGGACTTCGGTTCTTTGTACAAAGTCATGTTCTTTACCTTCAATTTTCTCTTTAGTTTTTCATTTTAAGTTAAATTTAAAAATTAGTCAACACACTGAATTAAGTATGTAGATTTTCATTTAAATAAATCAGTCAACAATTTTTTTATAAAGTATTTAACACTTCATTGTAGAAACATAGGCAAAATGACTATTATAACCAAAATGAAAAATACTGTTCGATTTAAAAAAATGTACTTAAACAAGAACCTGAAAAAGTTTATGATATGCATAACATTGTTCAAGCAAAATTGCACTAGTATTACAGAAATCAAGAGTTTTATAAAGGCCCCAATATGGCAAAGTTTAGAAATAGGTAGTATGCATGCACAATAGTACAACAAAAATCTTTTATAAAACAGCAGTTATTTTTGTAATGCTTGTACAAAGGGAATAAAGAGCAACCACAAACATATGTAATCTGTTAGGTTAATATATTACGATAGCTAAAAGTCAGTCATGTCTAGCAGAGGAAGGAAGAGTCCTCTACAGTATAGGTGTGAATAAGTCTTTTGTGCCTTTACAGTTATGTATAAAATATTTCAATTCAGTTCAAATCTGAAAGACATTGTATTCTTTATTTCCATCAAAATTAAAAAAGGTGAGTCGGATTTTTCTTTTTAGCGACAACAGAAAGCAGAGCAGGTCAGAGCACGTGCTGGAAACTGATACTGATGCTTTTCAATAACTGGGTTTTGGTAAGGTTTCACTAATATGCAACTTGGTTATGTTTTACCTCAGCAATATCACAGTTTATCTTCTTTTAAAGAAACTGCTGTGTTTGGTATTCTTTACCATCTCTAAACAAGTATGACTGTTTCGTGATTGTCAGAACTGAATGCTGTGATCGTCTGTGTGTGCTTAAGGTTTGGGGGGTTGGTTATTTTTTTCCCTACTGCTTGGTATGTGTTGGGCAATTATTAATCCATATGTAATGCATGAGATTAAGTGAATAAACATATAATGCATGTGTAGGCAATGCCCTCTTGTGCTCTAGGGTGGCTACTGTCCTACAGGACCGTTGGAGTTCATACGCTTTGTCCTACAGCAAGTAAGGTTTCAGCTTCCAAGATATATTGTTACTATGTTCTATAAGGTTTTAATAAATACAAAGCTCGTTTACATGGTATATATGTTTAGTATATCATGTACAGTCACTGAATTTCTGAAACATAATCATTGTGTTCATGCAGATCATTAGATGCTTCATTTCTAGAGTCTTGTTTACTTCTTGGCAACCTAAAGCTAATTTAAAAGCAAGTTATGTCTGTCTGTGAAAAGTTATCTAGCTTTATCAGGATCTGAAGAGAAATTCTAATGGGCACAATGAAGAGAGTAGACCATTCAATCATTCTTTCACCATTTAAAATAAACAAAATTACACACTGTACTACAGCTTCCAGACTACATAATGAAAAAGTGCAGATACCATCTTCACTGATTAAGTAGAACCAAAAAAGTTCATAGAAAATAGATTGCTCATTTTCACGCTACAAACGAATATGTTGTTTGCAATTTTAACAAATTTAAAGGTGTGTTATTTCAGCAGCATTGTTGTAAATTGTACCGTAGTGCAGTTTCTTTTTTCATAAAAATACCTTACAAATGGTCAGTCAAAAGTCATCAGCAAAAGAAAAACCCAGAAAACAATCAACCAAACAAAAACAGAGGTAATGCTGATGCCAAAACAATTATAATACTGTTGGTACATAGAAAAGTAATCCTTATATTTTATACATTTATACAGAGTATAAAAGGTAACAGCAGATTATGCCACAGTCTCCCTTATCCCAATATCTATTTTCTTTGGAAGGAGTTCTCTTCTTTCATCAACACTTGCTAAGGAGTTTCGACAGTTTTGTCCATCCAGGTATAACTTTGCATATACTGGATTGGCGTAATTTGTTGGCTGCAGAGAAATTAAGCACACGTTAGATCAGTTGGATTAAGCCAAAATAAATATTTATGGAAATGGAAATGGTGTTGTTAAGCAAGAACAAGAACACATAAAATATAATTGGACATACTTAATAGATACCTGGACTTCTGCAAATCTGATAATGAGTTAAGTACTTGGTTAAAAATTAAATTCATGATGAGACATGCTATTAAATTAATCAATGGCATGACATGCAGCATATTATGATATTAAAACCATAAAAACCATGATGAAAAATAAAACAAAAACCTTGAAAAATGTCTCTGAAGTTGACTTGTCCACCTTATTACACTGGAAGATTTCAGAATAGATATGAAGAAGTTTATAGAGAAGGTGCACCGTGAGACCATGTGACAAGTTTAACAGTAGAAAACTGCAACCAACAGTTTCCATATATTACCTGTTCTAAGACATCAGCATCCCATCAATAGCTGACCATGTTTTCGAATTCTGTGGCCCAAATATACAACATGATTTGACCAAAAATTCAATACTTTTGTAATAACTTTAAAAATAAACCAGCATAACTGTTAATATATCATAGTAGTTACAGATTGAGAAGTACTCTCTCAACAGTTTGGGTAGTTTGGACTGTAATAGAAAAAAAATCTACTGAAATGAGTAGTACTTCAGCATAGGACAAGTCTATTTTAAATTCTGCAAAGCACTTCAATATATGAGAAATCTCCTGAATCTGACAGCAGAGAATGATGTATAACATGGATGAAAACTCTTCTATCACTCCTGCTAAGGAGAAAGCACTATTTAAGGTTTATCATGTAAATCTGTCCAATAATGCCTTTAAACTTTGTGCCTTTATTTTCTCCTAGTGACCTTTACTATCCAACTGATGTTCAGCTTTTTACTTGTAATAACTGGAAAAGGTACCTTGGGGTCAAAATGTTCCTTTTCCTTATAACGAACAAACCAGCCTGGTTTTGCTTACACAATTAGCGAGTGGAACACCAGAGAAGTAAGCTATAAAATAGGTAAATTAACTTGTTTGGTGCATGTAAGAAGTGACAAAACTTTGAATTACCCAGAAAAGAAGGGGGTAGGTTTTCCTGACTTGGAAATAAGCTGGATAGAGCCTGGATAACAAGGAATGAAAGGTGTTTAGAATCTTAGTTCTTCCTTTCCCTGTTCCTTGTCCCATTTTTGAATCCAGGATTCAGATACTCCTTAGGCTGGCTAGCTGGGGTACCTACTCATTTAATTAGGTAAAACCTGCCTATTCCATTTCTTACAAATGACAAAGCGACTGCCTGGTGTTCCTACTTTCCTACAACGAAGGCAGAAAAAGATAAGTCACATTTATTTAAAATAAAAAAGAAAGAAAGAAGCTACTCTTTCTATATTAATGGAACGTAAATACACAATCAACTGCTGCAGTAATTTAAGGAAGCAAGCTCTCAGTTATATCTATCTGTCCCCATTGAACTAAATATCTTTACATCTGTCAATGATTATCATCAGAAATTTAGGAAAACAAAAATCTAGCTTTATTTCAATTATCAGGGCTTTATAATTTAATTGACAATCATTGTTAAGGATGACAACCACAACAGAACAGAGATGGTCGTCATCTATATACTGCTGCATGGAGTTGTTCAAATGATATATAATAGTAGTGTCTGCCTCATGATACCACTTTGATTGGGCACTGATAGCCTAACGCGGTACACTGAGGCGCGGAAAGGAACTGGAGTGATGAACAACAAAAGGAGTTAATGTTAGAGATGGGTATATACTTTAGCTTTCATCATCCCTAGTTTTGCGCTCCATCAGAAATATCATATATACAAATTGTTAAATTTCAAATTCAACATATTACAACCATACAAGAATGCAAATGGCACAAATGATGAATATATTGAGGCAAATGGAAATGAATGTCATATTAATGCCCCTTTTTAATACGTTAAATTTCACTGCTTTCAGGCATCACGCTAAATTGTAGTCAAATTCTTAAGTTTTAAAAGTAACTATTTTATGATAAAAATTGATTGAAAGCTGAACAATTGACAATTGCATTGTAAATATTAAAGGAAATTGTTCATTTTAGCGTGTATCAAATTTCTCTAAATTAGAAGGACTTGTTTTGTTTGAGAATTTCTTGCAGTTAGCAAAACTTCACTAAATGCCTGTAGTTATATATAAATTACAACTATATTGTAATGGCTGTGAAAGTTACACCCAAATTATGTAATGCTATGGAAAAGCATCATATTGCTTACTGGTTTTACATTCCTTTGCAAAGGCACATTTGTAGTTTTAGACTGCATTACAACGATGGGTATGGATGAAATTTCTATGCAGAAAGAAACTCTTTAGTTTAAATAGAAAATGTATTATTTACTGTCATTCTTCTTGGCATTGAAAGAAGAAAAACAAAATTAAAAACAAACAGAAAAGGCCTGTTTTCTAAAATGACAGACAAACTTTATTTAGAAAGGGGCTATGGTGGAATGAAATGGATTTGAATCATCATTTCTCACCCCTGTTGATAGTGGTCCTTTCAAGTCAGAGTTTAGGTAGATTGATGGAGCTGTGTGGGGAAGCTTGAATGCAGTGGGCCCTCCCCCTATGTATCTGGCCTGTATAAACAGAAAATTTTAGTTTTTCTGCTAATAGAGCATCTCTCGCGTGTACTTATCACTGTTAAATGAACAGTGCACCGATTAAAAACATTATTTTAGATTGATCTAGAATTTTAAGAAGTCTACTTGCAGGTATTTGTCAGCGTGGATTTTTTTTGTATTCAATAAGAAAATAAAAGTCAGCATTTAAAATCATTTTCCATTAAGGATTAGAGCTAGATTTTACAATAAGCGTTGGCTTAGTTGCTCTTCCTCTAGCGAGTAACTCCATTTTCAGCTTACCTCTTGTACTCAGCACACTGACTATGTGATTCAGCGATGACATTCCTAGAGCTAACAGTAATCCGGTTATTGCTTTGTCAGAAATGCCACAGAATGATGGCTGCCCTTTGGTGTATGTCTGATTATGGAGCTCTAGGAAAGATATCGCAGCATTACCGTGTTCATCCCATGTCACATCACTCAAGGAGTTCAATCACTGCAGAGTGGTACTGCAGAAGTGACAGCATCTTTTACAAGAAAATGATAATACTTACTAGCTTTGTGTAAACATTTAATCTATCTATCCAGCCAGGACTCTGAATCCTTAAAGCTTCTGGAATTTTTCATATATAAAATACGTTGCCTCACATGTATGAAAACACTTTCCCATTTCTAAATGTAAACTGTATGACAAAATATTTCCATTCAGTTTTTGCAGCTAGATTAAAAAGATAGGTTATGATTTGGCAACTCAAGTAGATACATTTATGACAAAAAACTCATTTTGTAGATTAGGTTGACCTCTGTTTTGGTAAAATACAAGCACTAGGTATATTGTACACCAGAAAGCATAAGACTACAAACCAGCTGTTAATATATTCATGAAATTTATTCTAATGAAATTTAACTTGCCTTTATTCACTGCGTAGCTAAATCTAAACATTGTTTTATGTTTCTATTAATTACATCTACAGACAAAACCTTTTCAAGACAAAATAGGTAGCAATTTTGCCATTATAAAAAGAAAATATTACCTTTTCTGCATTTACAGTAAAATCTGAGGCTAAAAGACCACCTTCACTGTGATCATGGCCCACCTCATACATGTTGTATGATGGATTGCCAATTTCTACATTGATTCCTCCATTTATAATGGGTTGTCTTCTGATAGTTTTTGTCCTATAATGCATAAACACAAACAAAAAAAGAAGCTAGTGACTTTTCAGGTAACTTCTTGTACGCTTTATGCTGAAATACTATAAATTTTATTTTATTTCTATTTAATCATTAAGACCAACAGGATTAAAGTGTTTCCTGCAGAGACAATCAGAAAATTGTTGCATTTTTCAAACCAAGTACAACCTGAGTTTATGTCTAGATCTCTTATTACCTCGAAGTACCTTTTCATTGTTTTTCTCAGTTTGGCTGTGGTGGATATGAATTCATATAAGGTAATCACTCGTCGTCTATAACCCTGACTTCCCTCTACTGTTTGCAGTTTTCCCTCACTTCCCAAGGAAAGCCTTACAAATTTATTGCAGATTCCCTGCAGTAATGAAGATGGAACAAACATGAGTCACGTTCCTTTGCTCATTCATTTCACCTCCATTTGACATTAGTTGCCCAAAGTCAGTTGTAATCTGAGGACAAGCAAATGGATTCATTACGATGCATTAAAAATGCATGAACATCTCATAGTTCCAGTATGTATTCCCTGGTAGTGATCACTGGAAAGCTGAAGTTCGATTTGAATTTTTCCTAACTTTAATAAAAGCTAGAGTCTTATTTTTAACCTTGAATTAGGTATGCATAAAGAAAAAAAATTGTGTTGAATAGTTTTGGTCACCAAACTCATTTCTTTTAGGTAAGGAGGCGATCTTAGTCTCAGCAACTGAAATAACCTCAAGAGGATAATTTTTTTCAATGCAATATGTTCTCTAAAATTACAGGGGTATAACAGGGAGGTAACAGGATGATAATAGTCAAGTCCTCTTGTTTGGTTGAGTAAGATGCAGTCAATGTCTGAAATCAAGTACACTAAAGGATCTGTATTTTTCAGAAATTACATAGAAAAACATTTCCTAAAATGACCACTTATCTGCAGTGTGCAAGTGTTGAACTTCTACATCTAATTTAATACTTAACAATCTCCTTTGAAGAGATTAAAAAAACCCCTAAAATATATTTTCAAATACAATTTTAAGAAAAAAAAAAATTATTGAAATGAGTTCTGCTTCTCTACTGAAGGTCTATTATTTAACAAGTTATTCTCAAGAACTTGTTCCACTTACACAATTTTCATGATATGGCTATCACTAGATTCAGTCTATAGGTGCAGCAACATGTCATGACATCCGTGGAGCCTGCCAGGGTCAGCGTTAAAAATAGTATGGTCAGGGATCATATTTCTCTTGTTGGTTTTTCAAAAAGGATTTAAAAATTAATGCTTACTAGTTAGCACCATAGTTTGCAGGGGGATGCTATGCATGATGCTAGATGATTGTAACTTAAAAAGATTCTTCTAGTCTAGAGCACTGAAGTAGTCCAGGTCTTCCCTACTTGGCCACATCCTTATTATTTGGAATCTTACCTTGCTAAATCTGCATTGTGACTAACATCACTCCCTCGTTTCTCTGAAAATGAGTAAGTTTGCAGCTCTCTCAGATGTCTGCGTATGGTAGAAACACCCTTACTTTCCCTGCCACCCAATACAGCCTTTGAAGAAATGGTCCAAGTCAAAATCTCTAATAAGTCTCCCTCTGTTCAATATCAGCTCTAACGCAGCTAAATTAAAGAGAACGAAATATTCACTGATCGCTGGCTTGAATCTGGCTTCCTACGCGAGATACAAAAGAAATACAGTACTGATGACAAGGCTTGGGACTATACAGTAGATACTTCGAACTTTGTTTACATCTTCACTATAGCATATAAACCTAACCAAAGTAATTAAATTGAAGTGAACTGTAACTAGAAACTGAAAAAGCTCTATCTGAAAGCATTTATAGACATGAACAATATTAATTACATGGTTTCAAAGAAATGAGTAAATCCTGCTTACTGAGTTCACTAAGTCTCTGGATAGAATTATTAACACTTATAGAGTCTTGGCAGGACTAAGCAAACTGGATAAGAAAAGAACTACATTTTCTTATCTAGCGTATGTGGAATATAATCATAAATCATAGACACGATTGTTCCAGCAAGAACCAAGACTTAGCTAACTCTTTACATCCAGAAACAAGTTTGGGGTTGTTGTGTTTTGGTTTTGTTTTTTTTCCCTAAATGTCTGCTCAATTTATATAAAGCAGACTCTTCATATCAAAAATATGGACTTATATATACTTAAATTATTTGCTTTTTTACTTTATACACTGGTATAAAATTACTTACCTTCGTTTCCTTTTGCAAAGAAATAGTCCAATTACCAGAGTAGTGATCAAAGTCACCAGTAAAACAAGAGGAACAATGATTGCAATGCTTCCTAGAACAACAAAAGGAAACACCATTGAATACACACAGCTACAGCTAATAATTTCGTCAGAGATGTAAAACAGCTTAATTATTTTAAAAAGAATAATTTCCCTCATGAACAAACGCAATTACACATGGTGAGCTTCACTGATTTAAGATTTTGATGTTGATCAATTAAAAAAAATCATTAGTGTGTATAAATATACTTGTATACACAAGTACTCTTATCAAAAAAAGAGGAGCTTCTGGATACCAACATACTTTGGACTGATTCCCTGCCCTCATTTGCAGCGATACTGTATGAAGGAGTGTGGAATTGCTGAACAATTTGGCATTGCCACTGCCTTTCACTGCCGTCATCATCTTCAGTAGTTTAAGTCACACAACTATTAATTTAAAATATTCAGTAGTCATGGCGCTGACTGAAGAATTCCATTATTAGCATTTATATGTACTTATTATTTTTTATTTGTGGGAAAATTAAAAGTAGTAAGTAATATTTCTAGACGGTTAGTGCATTCCTGCATTTTACTGGGTTGTACTTGAGAGGCAATAATTTTGTTATGTTGATATAGACAATCAAGGAAACTACAATAGTGCCAACGTAGCAGAAAAACAGTGCACAGATCAGACAGTGATGTTAATGGAGAGGAGGGAACGGGGAAGAAGAAAACGGGCTTAACATTATTTTGGCAGATAACTTTATTGGAATGAGACTACCTGCAAAAACAAGGTCCACAATTATACCCGTCTAGGAATTTCTGAGATTTATGTCAGTGTCTGGCAATAAACACACACACACAACAAATAATTCTATGTTTTAAAAAACTGGTCCTTTTCAACTACAAGACTCCAATATGAAGCCAAATGAATGACACACTTTTCCTTTAATATCACAATCCTTAAACAAAAATATTGCCAGTTGTTTCATTGGTTAGGTTTATTGATTTATTAAAAAACCAAGCTGTTGAAGGAAAGGAAAAAGATGCCTTGAAGGTGTCTTACTGAGAGCCAAGTCACACTGTCAGAAGCCCAAAATGAGGTACTAGTGAATAAAAAATCATCCTGAGATCACTTCAGCTTATAAAGAGCCGGTATGTAAAGAACATTACAACAATGCTAGTTTGAGATAACATTTGATAACTGGATGAAGTTCTACTTAAGAGGGGGAAAAAGAAAAAGTTTGTTTTCTCATTGCAGGTAAACATTCCAGAAGAAAACCTGAAAAAGAGACCAGCAGGCATGAGTTGCCACCTGGTGAGTGTGGTGCAGCCTGGGATCTAGCCATAGGCACAAGAGGAATGCCCATTTCCCATATTGTAGCAGGTAATCCTTCAACAAGAAACACAGACCTAGGTTCTGGCTGCTTTTTTCCCCCCCCATTTCCAGCTTCTAAGTGTTATTTCACCTGTCTGGATCATCAGGAAGATTTCATCTAAGCATCAAGCTGACCTGAATAGTGGGTGATTCATTCTACTCATCCAGTTGGGTTAAACGTGACTGAGAGATGTACAGCAGGGTACCACCAGCAAACTCAATGCACCACAGGGAACCTCGCCCAGTTTAAACCACCAGTAGTGTAGCAATACCATCTTTTTATGCTTATACACACGTTTAAAAAAAACAGAATATGAGTTATCCCGACTGTCAGGATGATTTTCACAGTAGGTAAAATTCAAACCTCTCTAGACAGCCAATGCAATGTTATGAACTACTTACAGCTCTATTTTTGATGCTTTCAGTGGGACTTAAATGGTCAGAGGTCTCATACTAGTTATCTGCACGGGGGTGATATCACCAAGCTCTTGACATTTGATACACTTCCTTTAAGAAAACTGCAGCCTAGCCGTGAAACAGTGAGTGTATAGCGTGTGGCTCGTATTAAAAACCACCTCATGAAACATTGAATGCCAATCAAAAAGTTGAGAGATCAACATTTGCTTTTTGGTTGGTTTCATTTAATTATTTTTTTTTTTTAATACAGGTAACCATCTCATTTCATGACACAAACTCTCATCCTAAAATATCACCCGGTTAAAATTTCTAAACTGAGACAAATTTGACAAGCGATAGCAGTTATTTGAAGTACTTACTTGTACTGATATTGTCAGACTTGCTGCTTTTGGGAGCTGGCCTCTCACACTGAGTGCCTGACCAGTTGGCTGAACATCTAAAAGGATCCAATCAAGACAGTTAAATTAATAGATGTCAGCTGATAAAGCACTAACCTATTAAAAAGACCACCAGCATCATCTCAAGAGCAACACAAATGATAACAGTAATTCTACAAAATAAACAATAAGCTGTATGCAAGGAGTCGGCAGTACACTGCCATGGTGTACTTAAAACAGTACATTTTAAGTTTAAAACCATGGCTTTGTATCACCAATTCCTGTTATTATCGCTGCAGTCTTCATTCCAGAGTCCGTTTCTAAAATTCTTGAAAAATAAAGCAGGCATACCTAATAGTATATTAATGTCCTAGTAAAACAAATACCACCTACAATGTAATAACGGAGGAACACTGGATCCATGCATAGCCAACGCAGTCCAGAAAGGCTTATTTGCACCATATTGTTTTAGGGTCAGTTTTGACCTTGAAGCTCTAACAGCCACCTCTATATCACACAAGTCATACCTGCTTGGACACATACTACTATACACAAAAACCAGTAGCCCCCAGTATCCATATCAATTGGCTTCTTCCACGGTTCTACTGCCCCCATTTCTCTGAGCAACGTGATGTTTACAGTGGACTAGTTCTTACAGATCTGGTTGTAATAATTTACGTGAACAATTAAGACATACCTTTGACTAATATTCACGAATTAACTGAAGTTGCCCTTATCTTTGCTTTCAGATTTAAATGTCTTCCCGAAACTTTTACAGTTTAATAGCTTTATTGCTTTAAATTTTGAACTATACAACTAAATATGTATTTATAGAAAAATATACACTTATGCGTGTAAGTAGGTGTGAGAGTTAAAGCATAAAGAGCTGTCCTGAAGGGACAAGAGTATCTTACAGGCTTCAGAGGGCCCTAAACACTGTTTATGTTCAGATTATATATTTCATGAGCCAGGTGACTGGATGAGCACACAGTTATTCTGTTATACTTTCTTTGTGTGAATATCAGTATGCAAATATTTTTCCAGTTGGGATTCAGAATGCTTTCCACGCGTGCAAGCAAACCCAGGAGCCCATGCATGCACACTCAGCAGATCCATAAAAAATGAAAACAAATACCTGAATGAAATTCAATTGCTTATTCATCCTGCTGGAAATATGATTAAGTTTACTACAGAACCTCAAAATCTCCTTGCAGAAACGGTAGGAAGTAGTCACTTTTCATCTGCCTCTGTTGCATATTGTGCAATGAATCATATTTTTGCTAAGTATTCTTGAATTATTTATGAATTTAAACCTGGGTTATCTTTTGGAAAATGCAACAAAGCATTACCTTGCACGTAGTTCCTACAACTACTGCTATATGATTTAAGAATCTCTAGTGTTTAGGGGTGAAAATGCTTAATGGCTGATCTGGTTCTATAACAACAGAAAGGTTTGGAAAGGTACAAAATATTCCAGACAAAAAATTGCCGAATTCTTTCAGAAGAGCCCTAGCCAGGTTTGCTGGTGATGCTTCTGATTCTCTTTTTGTCCTCGCAGATGACCGCAGAAGAATGGCTAATTTCTCTCTTTGCTCCTTAGCATGATCCAGAACAATCCGACATTCAGACAAATCTCTTTCCTGAGTTTGATATTAAGTTTGAACTTTGGGGGGACCTAATTTCATTTTTGGTAGGTTATGTTATGAAAGTGCTTAACTAAAACTCTACAAAGGTAAAGCACAGATAGTCTTTAAAAATATATTTATTATATGGTAGTTGATCCAAAAGTTTTCACACAGTTGATAAATTGCATTATAATTTAGAAGTTCATGCTTACTGAAACAAGTTTGCTTACTTACATAAACATGGTGAATACACACAAATTTCCTCACTACAAAGGAACCCCCAATTACTAATCAAACACACATATTACGGTTCACAACGATATATTTTAAAACTGAACCCAACTGACATTTCCCCTCCTGCTTACCATACCCTAGCACACACAAAGTCACATGGGACACATGATTATATTGCTTTAAAAGATGTATCTGCTCCATTTTTTACAGATTTCTTTATCAATTATACCAAATGGAAATTGGACTGAGAGTCTGCCTTGCTAAAACACTAGTCAAGAAACTTGGTTTTTTTTTTCAAAAGATCCCTATTCAACACACAGCTGCAAAATAAGTATCTCCATTCTTGTAGAGAAATACCGTAAATCTTAATACTTAGAATATCCTACTGGGATCCAAACTGTTGGCATATGACAACCATGAAATAAAGTCTATATTTCTTACTGGAAGTTTTGCATCATTGCTGTTGGGGATTCAGCTTATGCGATTAAAGCTTGTTATGAGAGATAATTTTCATTTAATACTACACTATTGAAAGGGAAAGATGTCTTTGAGAGTTAGACATAGCTTAACTTTGTACCTAAATCCATATATTGAAGGCTTCTAATGCTTCTGCTGTTTAAGAGAATCATTACTATAAATCTTCCTTAAATCATTTTAAAGAATATAAGATAGTGTGACTAGCAAAAGAATCACTACGAAGCGTGTAAGTATAAGCTTATGAGAAAATTGTGTATAACTTAGAAATATGCTCTTCAAAATCTCACAGCAGATATGACACCATGACAGCTGGTGAAGAAAGAAATTCTCCTGTTATGTATGTAAGTAAAAGGAGAAACAAGTTAAGGTAAGGGTGGTAGAACTTCTCTATTTATCTTGGGATTTTAATTGCAAAAGTCAGCAATATTGAAACACTTCTGAGGTATTCAATAAAAATCTTATGAAAACACGACAGCCAGTTGCCGCCTTGTTTTCTTTTTTTTCCCAGATGCCTGCTGTCTCCAACAAACTTTGGTGTGACTGAGGCTGATGGGATGGCAGTCATTTCCTTCTGTGTTCACAGGTAAAAGGATTGCCCTTTTACGGTCCAGCAAGCTGGTAAAGTCTTATCTTGGGCAGAGAGAAGAGAAAAAGAAATAAAGCCCAGGGGAAAAGTATGTTGTCTGCAAGGGAATTTGACACAGAATATTAGCCATGAGCAGGCACGTGAATAACGATGGGACTGGGACATGGGCAACTGTTCATGTAGGAACATGAGAAAGATCATGCTGTAGACAGAAACTCTTCTTAATAATAAGATTTTCTGATATTAGGACATTTAAACTCAGACTGCTCAGTACCTGTC
Organism: Cuculus canorus; assembly: GCF_017976375.1. NCBI lineage: Eukaryota > Metazoa > Chordata > Aves > Cuculiformes > Cuculidae > Cuculus > Cuculus canorus. The sequence goes on along the minus strand of NC_071406.1, from coordinate 5,884,220 downwards.
ATGGGAACTGACCTCTGCTTCAATCTGATGGACAGTATTTTGTACCTTTCCAGATCATTCGGTACCAGGAGCTTTTGTTCTGACAATAGTTGTACAGTCAGAGACAGGACATTTGCCGTAAGGGCAAACAAAGAGGTAATAATGAAGTAGAACTGCATGAAGACACTGGCTTCATTGAAGGCATTCATATTATCAGGAACTGTGAAGATACTCAGTGATAATGCCTAATCTGAGTTATATATAAACACAGATGGAAACAGATGGGAAACTTGACAGTGAAGGACGGGCTGGAGTCAGCTGAGTGGTGCAAGGCGCTACAGTAAACATCTTCAGGTGCAAACCTCCAGTTCCCAACAGAATTGGTGAACAGATCAAAGGCAACAATATCAAAGAGAACATCAACATAAAAACTGAACGCCAAAATAATAAACAAAGGTTGTACATGGTCTGCTGCCAAGGTCATTAATAAAACTCTGCTAGAGCTCTCCTTGTTACAATTTAGTTCTACATTTATAACGAGATGACTGCTTAAGAAACGTGTTCTGAGATACAGAGTGCCTATGTGATAGGAATTATTTATTTCAAGGAAATAGCGTTACGGGAGAGAGATGTTTAAAATACTTTACAATTATAAAGGTGTCCCACTTGTAATGAGGAATATTTACTATTAGGATATTTACATTTCAGAGATTGACCACATGGATGTCACAGAATCTGTTCATGAGAGAAAATGTCTCCTCTTTTTTTGTGTAACCCATAAAGGTCAGTACACTGAAACGCTCTAAACTCAATTATACGGACATTTGACCAAAAGGAACCATTTGAATATGAAATGTCTGAAGAAACAGAAAAATCTAGTAAAAGGGATAATTTGGTGAAAGTGTGCTTTTTTTAAAAAAAAAAAAAATTCTCTTTTTTTAATCTTTTTTTGTGCCCCAGGCATTGTCATAAAAATATTATATAGCGGGCATAATATGCAGTTGAAAGTGCTCTTGTAGGCGACAGCTTTCCAACTCAATATACCACTGTGTATTAAAAAAAAAAAAAAAAGACAGACAGAAAGTAGCACTGAAAGAGTAGTCTGGAAGTATAACAGCAGCTGTGAGACAGTCATTACAACATAGAGGTGGAAGAGGAATAGAAAATATTTCTTACCTATACATGATATTTCTTCATTATATAAAGTAAATTTTTAACTTTTCTTTTAATCACAGCATAGATAGTAAGGTATAGTAAAACATATTAATGAAAGTATCTAAGCTCATTATTTTAAGAACACTTACATTAAATTCCACTGAAACCTGTCTTATCATTGATATTAAAACTATACATTAGACGAGAAAAGAGGACATCTGGATTATTTTTATTTACTACCTGAAAAATGGAAATAAAAATAATCTCCTTTCTCCCCCAAACTCTGTAGGATGACATAGGATGATAAAATCCTTGCACTAAACTAGATCTCTAAGCTAATTTTTATAATAAATTTCGCAATACTTTTGGAAGTTTGCTTTCTCCATACCGAGAGTCAATACTATGGAGTTCTACCCACAGGTAAACCCTTAAAGATACAAAGAACTTTCATAGAAATGAAAGACCAAAAACCCACCCGGGCTTTGATCAACAGCACGTCTTATACCGCCTCCTATTTTGTAGGGTTTAATTGTTTTCAAATAATAATTTTTCTATGATATTATATGCAAGAACAGACCACATTTTTGTTCTTTTGTTTAGTGACTATCACTTGTTTTCTTTAGAAGGAAAACAAAGTGAAGGAATTCAATGTAGACGTTAAGGGATAGAAACGTTACAGTGTTACTTGAAAATGAAATATAGATTACATAGACTTGCAATAAATTAAGAATAAGAGAACTGCATAATTCAAAAGCAGGCATAACAACAGAAAGTTAATTTTGAGGAACCCAAAGAATCTTAAATTTAGTAATAACATACATGAAAAAATAAAATGCGACTTGTACATGACATTACTATATACAAATCATCATTCAGAGCTGGTGCATGGTGTTCACTGCAAAGGAACAAGAAACTCAGTCTTTACCATCCCGAGATAAGGAAAAGATGTAATTGAGGGTCATTAAAGCACGTGCTATTAGTAATACATGCACATGGGCTATCCAAATATTAGTGTTATTAACATAGAGCAAATACATGAAAATTAAGCATGTCTAAATGACTACTGCTGTGGCTGAAATTACACTGAGCAACAAAGCAAAAGGAAAAGAATAGATTGAGGTGGTAAAAATGGGAAAAGAATGAGAAATGACTGGATCAATAGGTATATGACAAATCACATTTTTCCTCTCCTTCTCATAGAGGCAAAGTAAGTAGTGATGTACAGCAGTATCTAGAATACAGGTTTTATCCAAATGATTTTAAAGTCATGGACAAAAGATATCTGCAGTACAGCCTGGCTGGTAAATGCTCAATGAAAATACACATACTCCTCTTTTACAAGATTTCTTCCTTGAACAGCCACTCTCTATATATCTGTTTGCATTTAATTCTTGAACTAATACCAGTTTGCAATACAAAGAGAAAGGTCTTCCATAATATCAAGTTATAACCTGCTGATTATGTTCAAATCCAAGACATTTATAACAAAAGCATTTTTAGTTGAAAAAGCAAGCTCTCAGAGAACTAGTATACTACAAAAGGCCTGTTGTAATAGTAATTGGGTAGCTCATTAAAAATACCCTAGGAATTCATATGGAAAACATTTACTGCAAGTTACTTGATAGAATTTTCTGTTCTGTGCCTTATACTGCCTGTCACGCTCACAATTGCCTTCTACTCTTTGGCAGTCTTCTCAATGCTGCAATTGTTCTACGCTGCAGTAGCTTTTTCTACTCAACTTTCAGCAAATGCCAGTCAGGTGATTACACGACACAGTCTCTTTCCTGTCCACAACTGGACTATGGATGTACCTCGAGCTTTTTAAGACCAGAGCTCTGCTGTATTTACCAGTGATACACTTACTTACGAACTCGCATGCACTTAACAGCGTTTGTAGAAGCCATACATATACTTAAATAAAAACTGTTCATATTTGAAGATTTTAGAACACAAAAGGAATGTAAAGACGTAGGTTTAGCATCACAGGAATATAAGCTGGAAGGAATTTCTTCCATCAAGAGGAATGCACTCTTTTCTTTCTAATTTTGGTGATACACGTGTGCATACTTGTGCGTCCACACAAATACAGGCATACACACAGCGCCTCCATAAAACCTACTGGAATTAAAGCTGGTAAAAACATCTCTCCTGTATATTTTGTTCTACAGGGTTTTTTTTTAACCACACCTCCACTTCCAAGTTCAAGCTTCTTGTTCTCACTTTTAATAAACTGCATGACTTGTTCTCTCTCCATTTGTTCACTGTTGTCTTTAACATATCACTAAGCCAAAATTCCCAGTTTAGAAATGAAGTAATTTATTCTTTCTCTGCCCTTCACTTTTCAGTTTCTTCTGCTACTGATGTTATGCTTCTGTCAAGCTCCTGTGTGGTATGTGACTTTTAATTAATCTGAAAGGCCACTGAAAGACCACTGATTTCTTTATCTAATTTGCTCTCTAAGTCATTCATCTGCTTACTGCAAGCAATTAAACTATCTAGTATGACTTGTTCTTCATTACAGAAGAAGTGATGTTCATCCTAATGTAGAAACGCAACACGTACAACCTGAAGCCTTCTGAACAGTCAACACATCTAGCCACAGGCAAGCAATTTAAAGTTGTACATTGTCCTCTGAATTTCTCTCTCTGTTTCTGATGACACCTAGGAAACAGAGACTCTGGAACTGTAGACACACAGAGCTGCACACACATCTATGCAGAAAATAACCTAAGCAGCAATAAATTACTGTCCTCTTAATTAGCCAGCGTAAAACAATCTTACTTGTTTCACCTTAAAGTCCTCAACCACAGTCATGCAGCATTGCTCAAAGGCTCATTAGAGCACTTCAAAACTGTCTTTCAATTGAGTTGGTTTAAGTAAAGGTCAACATGATTTATATCTTTTACTGGTTTTGATTGCAAACTCTTTAACAGAAATATGCTTCACAATAATTCTATGATGCCCAGTGTAAAGGGGTTAGGATTTTATCCCGTTTATTCGCAGACACTAGTAAGAATCATAATAATACAAACAGACCACATCTATGTGCAAATGCAAATTATAACAGTAATAAAAACAGATGGAATTATAGCAATCTATAGTTATGGTGAAGGTACAAAAGAAACAAAAGTGAGAGACAGTAATATTCTGTACTAAAGAAACTGATAGAGCACTGCCTATGCAACAACCAATAACAATCGTGTGTATTTGAATGTTTTAATTTTTTCCAAATCACTTCATTGTTATACAAGATAGAACATTTCCCTAAACCTTGCTTCTCTTGCATGAAGGCATATGCAGTTAAGATAATTAGCGAGAAGGAAACAGAGTGGCAAATAAAGTTAATTATTAACACAAAAGACAGACTGATAGAACAGCTGGAACTGACAGTTTGGGAAACAAATAGAAAAAAACCCATTTCTTGATTATATTCTATCCAAATCTGATCTCCTGGTCATTCTGTTTTCAATGAATTTGTGAAGTTACTGAAGCAATTCCGACACATCTCATATGCTTCTAGTGTAATACACATCACACACTCCCAAACCATTATTGAGATACAGATATCTGTAAAAACCTCAATATGTGAAATGTTAAAAAGACAGCAATGATATCTAAGATAATACTTCTTTAAAAGACTCTATCAGTGTACATCTTTCAGAAAAGATCAGTACCTAAAATTTTAACATTTTGATACGAAATATTTTGCAACCTCTGTTACTGAGCAAGAAAAACAATACTGGGGGCGGGGAGGAGAAAATGTTCTCTATATACCTAAAAATAATGCTAGAAATTAAGAATCTAGATTGTGTAGGACCTTACATCCAAAGAGAAACCACAATATATTCTGTATATTTTACAAAGCTGACAGAGCATTAAATGAAATTGGAGACCAACTTCACAAAAACTTCCCTTTTTTTGGCTTATATGCAACCACAGTGAGGCCTTATTTCATTCCTAAACTGGTTAGGTAAGAAGCACCAATTCTGTTTCCGATGTGCACCTAATATTTAGTGCATTCAAGTTTAAAAAAAAAAAATTGAGAGAGGAAAATAAAATAAAAATATAAACCTTAACAGTAGAGGCTGGTGAAAGGAGAATATGTTCTTGTAAGCTTATAGCTCCTTTATATAATTATGGCTTCAGGATTGCCTTTTAGAACAGATAAGTCTTACTCTGTATTGTCTTTACTGAATGATAATAGGGGCTTGATTTCATACAGAGTCAGCATTCTCAACCGATCTGGCTGTGAGAGTGAGAGGAGTTCCTGCTGCATGACAATAAACCCAGTCTTTTTGTATTTCTTCTAAAAAATTACCAGTCACGAATTGGAGATTAGTTAAGAAACATGTTAGCCCTTATCTAAGTGTGTTTCAGAGATGATCAACAGATATCCTACATAGTGTGGCCAGACATGCAGGTTGGAGGCAAAAAAACATTTACCCTAACAACTGGGCAGAACGTAGAGAAAATCTTTGAGACTTTTGTCCACTGACACAAAGGTTTTTGCAAAGCATGGGACTTCTTCATTCCTTCTTGCCAGTATCGGATCAGTAAAATTATCAACAAGCTCCAGTTAAGGACTAATTTGGTGACAGAAAAACACAAGATATTGGGAACTGCTGAAGCTTGAACTGAGGTTTGAAAGGACAACCAAGACATGCGGAGTTACACTTCCTCCTACGTCTGTAACCGTCTTCAGCTCCACCGAACAACTTCTGATCGGTTTTGTTCCCTTTCCTATAAGCCACCTTGGCTTTGTAAAAAAGAAACTGTTTAGAAGATTGTCTTAATTCCTAGACACAGGCAGAGGTGGCCATACTAACCCAACAATCAGTCTGAAGAGACAATAGGAACACTAGTTCTGTCTCTGCTGATATTCTGAATGTGAGGAAGTGAATAACGTTTTGACGTATGACACAGAGATACAAGCTCTTATACGCAATTGCGTCCCACACAAACGTGGATCAACAGACCCACTCCATACTCTTCAAAGTTTAAGAAGCGGTGGTTAGAAGACTAATCTACTTTCCAATGGATTTATGAAAACTCAAGTCATAGGATTTTATTGCTTAAGACTACTGACAAAAGAATTGTAACCACATCTTTTGAAAAAATTAGATCATTCACCATACCTAACCACTGTCATTGCTACCCACCAGACAAGCAAATGACATCCCCACAGCATCTTCTGTTTTCATAAACCATGCATTTAGATGAGATAAGATTAAAGCTGTTGGAGCTTCATATTTTATCCCAACTCTAGGTCTTTGGCTCACAAATTCAGTTCTGTGTTTCGCATCACTGTTGTTGAGTAAAGCTATGTTCATCTGACTGGTATTTCCTATCTCTGTGCACGTCTGCCTTAGAGCATTCTCAAAGACTGACATTGTTTCTTTCCCTGATGAGGATTAAAAATTTCTCTTTGAGAAATACACTTAAAATCCTCCAACAAATGTACGTATTTTATACACTTTTTTTTTATCAGAGGAGAAGTCAAAGTTACAATGTAGCTCAAATATTTTTGTTTAACAGTTTCTATGTTAGAGCATTATTTCTATAAAGTTAACAATGAGACTTAAGAATACAAGATTAACTCCTGAAGTGGTACCTAAGTAGTTATTCTGTTCCTTTCCCTATGTAAGTAAGAATTAGGAAGTCAGTTTTGGTCTACAGAACATGTGCAAAGTCACTATTTGCTAAACTTTATGCTGTGTAGGGCTAACTTGGTAAAATATCTCAAAATATGAACAATAAAATCCAAGTAGCATTTTCAGTATTTTCATTTCACTTATTAAAAATAAAGCTCTTGATTTCTTCCTCCAATGCTATAGGTACTCCAAAAGTATGTTTAAATATACTCATCAGCGCAACTATCAAAGGGTAAGTGTGTATTATAGAAATGAGCCCCCAGATTAAGTATATATTGCGGAATGTATGCGAATGTGCATGACTTGAACCAATGAACTGTGGCCTGAAATGATGTCACAGAATGTGCAGCATTAAGTGGAAGGTTAAACCTACTTGCATCTCGGTTCATTAAACGCGGTTAAAGTGCAAATTCCCTCATTCTGACAGTAGTAATCACAAGGGTTCACTTTCTGGTCACAGCGCTGACTTTTAAACCCCACAGAGCATCTGCAGAATTTCAGTAAAATAGACCTATATAAATATTCTGCCTTGTGCTGAACAGATTTTAAATGCATTATATATAATGATGGCAAGACACCCCCACACACACTGGCTCACACCCACAGATAACAAAATTAATACTTTTTTCATGGAAGGCCCATGCGGACTATACCAAAAAGTTTGCTTACAAGCATTGATCAAACACTTCTAACGCAATGGACCTCTACTAACTTATGGGTTCAGGTATTTAACATCCTCAACAAAGTATTATTGTCAAATGTACTATACATTTGTATTGATTGGTTCAGATTGCAATGGCCTTAAAAATGTTTATGACCATTTTATTAGCATTGTTAACAATGTTGGTGTATGCTGCAGCACTTATGTATTGTAAATCTATACACAAATTAATGTATGAAACTTGTTTTCCTTGAGATGCTATGGTGTTTCATACAAATTTGAAAAAGAATAAACCAGTTTTAGAAGGAAAGGTGTTTAAGCAAATGTATCACCAGACTTAGTCATCATATTTGAGCCTTACATATTAGAGTGATATTTACACATTAGCGATATTTCCTTTTGCTGAGATTTATGACTCCCTAGTTCTTAGCTAAAGGCGTGTAATGAGATAGAAATAACAAGTAAAAAGGACCAGATCAAAATAATTATGAGAGAGACGTAGGCACTTCAAGCATTTTCTGCTAAATAAGGAGAGAAGTGCATTCCACTGTCTCTAACCCTGAAGCTGCAGACATCTATCAACAACTTCTTTTCAACAGCACGGTAAATACAGTTTTGTCTCTTCAAACATTCAGAAGTGCTTGAGCTCTCACAAGGAATAGGAGTTGGTCTGTCTCTTACACTGCTCAGACTACAAAACCCAGGTATTTCTCTATTAACAGCCTCAACAGTCTGAATACAACAGGCACTCTCTCTAAGATCACCCACCTCATGCACACCAACAATATAAAGGGATGGCTGTACCTGTATTTACATAGTTGTAATGACAGATCCCTTTAGACAATAACTTACTTATGTCACCCTGGAAACAAGACACTCAAGTCCAAATCTCTCTTCCAATACCTCATATATTCCTGGAGGATGCTCTGACCTCCAGGTTGGCCTGAGAAGTGGAAGACTATTCCATAATGAAGCTTTTCTGCAGTGCAGAAAAGATAATTTTTTAGGTAAAAATGAAAAAAAGCTGGAGTATGACTAGGTAGCTCAGTGTAACTGAGAGAAGGAAAGAAAAAAATTCTTGCTACAATAAATACCTCTGCATTTTATATTTAGCAACTGAAAAAGAAGATCCACCATAGCTCTCAAGAAAGTACTAGAAATGTAGGCTTTTCTACCTCTTAAGTCTTTACTTTCACCATCCAGACTACAGAATCACTTTTTTCTTTGATATTTGATGTCTGGGCTTAAGAAAAGCATCCTAAAGTATTCTCCCAACAATGGTGCAGGAGCGAGAGAACAATCTCACCACAGAAAAGCCAAGCTGCATCGGGCAGTGTGAAGGCTAGGGCAGAAACAAGAGCTAGACGAGCATAGCCTCAGACCCATAAAGGAAAAAAATCGCTGACATTATTCTTCCTATTCTCTAGCCATCAGGTTCCTTACAGGACTATACAGCTCCCACCCCTGACCATTGTTACAGGAGAAAAGACTTAATCCACCTTTGAGAGCAGGGCAGGCAACAATCCTATATCCCTGGATTCCATTCCAGAACAAATGCCTAAATGGGCTTGAGATCTGGCTTGAAACTATTAGAAGTCTCTGAAGACACATCTCTGTATCTATACGTATTGACTATATATATATCTTAGTTACGTCTTCTATTACTCATATCGCAAAAAGGTAGATAAATCACCAGGTTACAGAAATAGCTAAAAAAAAGTATCATAGAATCATAGAATGGTTTGGGTTGGAAGGGACCTTAAAGATCATCCAGTTCCAACCCCCTTGCCAGGGGCAGGGGCACCTCCCACTGGGTCAAGTTGCTCAAAGCCTCATCCAACCTGGCCTTGAACCCCTCCAGGGATGGGGCAGCCACCACTGCTCTGGGCAGTGCCTCACCACCCTCACAGGAAAAACTTTCTTCCTAAGATCTATTCTAAATCTGCCTTCTTTCAGCTTTAAGTACTATTAAGTTACAATTGCAACTGGCACATTATGCACCCAGGAGAGATCAAAAATACAGACACATGTACAATAGTTTTCTTATTTGTTGGCAGTTATTTTAATGATCTACACAATGCAGGATACTCACAGACAGACAGGTATATTTGTCTCTGGGTCCAGTTGACATGTACCACCGTTGTAACAATAGCCGTCACATAACTGACAGGTAGAGGCAATCTTTCCATTAGTGCAACTGGCAGAGTTAAAAAAAAATAGAAATATCAATCACTATTTTATTAAATCTGTTGAATTCCCTTATAATTATCAATTAAAATTGATTTTATGATATGTAAGCTCTACTGATTGCAAGAATTCTAGATTTCCATTTTGAAAAGGTAGGACAGGCAGCGAGCTTGCTACAAAAAATATTTTTAATTTTTCCTTTTATGAGAATAAACTATTATTATACAAAATAAACACTCAGCAATATAGCAGCACATGCTTTCATTAGTGTACAGTATGTCTCTATCACTGTCACAGATGTTGCAGAATGAAAAAATTCAACTCAACTATGAACTTTATTAAATATTTATGTTTTTCCAATTTTCCAAGTTTCGCAAGTGATGACTCACTCACTCTCCTGCTATATTAGACATCCCCCAGTGGGGAGTGCTCCAAAAGTTGGTTTAAAAAGGCAGGAGCCAGTGGCTTTGGTGTGGGCAGGAGCCACGGAAAGGAACTGTTCTGATGTGACTGGTCCAAGGGCTAGTAACCGTGTAAGATATTTAAAGGATAATGCAATATAATTGCTACTAAACATATGATTTTGAACACAATCTCTCCCCCTACACATACTCACTTGCATACTATGTCATTACTGTCCTTGGTTATTATGCACTGTCCCCCGTGACATCTCATACACTTGTCCACTTCACATTTGGGACCTTCAAATCGTAATGGACAGACACATTCTACACTCCCATCGTCAGAAATAGTACAAGATTCCGAATTCACACAATAATGGTGGCAAACATCTGCAAGCAACATGAAAGCTAATTACTAAAAGACATGAAGGATCATCATATAACAAAGAATAGCTTACTTTTCTATGTTTTAAAAGATACTATAACAAAAACAAAATTATAAATGCAGCTGGTGGCTCATCAGCAACTACAAGAATCAAGAATACCGCATAAACATATACAAAATCTATTAACCATGTAGTCTTGAGAAGTGAAACAGAAAGATAAACTTATAAGAGATTTTTTTTCCCTTCTAGATGTCTAACCACTTATGGCATCATCCCACATAATATAAAGACTATGATGAGAAAATCAGAGAAATGTTAATGTATTTAATGGGACATTGGCTGAATAAAAATGTTTTGCTGCGTTCACATTAGCTTTAGCAGTATTATGCTAAATGGAAATGGAAATAGTATTTTGAAATAATTAAGTTTTATTTTCATTTCTCCACATATTAAAATTTCATTAAGTTCTAATAGTGATATATGAAGACATAATCCATAAGTTGTATAAAACCCCAACATACAAGCTTATCTTTACAGACTGTGCAAGACCCCATTATCTTATTTAACTGCTTAACTGTCAGCAGGATTGAGATTTCAAGCAGTGAACTCTTTAACTCTTTAGAAGCATCAGTAACCGCCTTGATTTTTTCATACTCCTTTGAAGAAAACAACTTGCCTGACTGAAGGAACTTCCAGAACTACAACATACTGGTATCTTAGCATTTTGATTCATTTATGTTGTACTGACAACTTCAAAAAAAAAAGAAAAGTTATCATTTAAGCTCCTTAAATGGGCCAAATCTTTCAAAGCCTCTATTTTTCTCCAGTTCTGTGTAGGCAGTATGTTGTACTGAACTTTTGGTGGTGATCCTGATGGACAGATGAAGTAATGGGTATGTAAGATATAGCGATTCTGAACTGTGTATCTGTAATAGCTTAAACTGGTCCATATTGATAAAATATTACCTTTCTGTCAAAACTAAACAATACATGTCCTTCAACTCACAAGACAGGGCTGAGGGCGAGTCAGTAGCAGTGAGAAGTAGAGTATTATCAAGCTGTTCACTAGAGAACGAAACCTTGGCCGAATGGCAGCTTGAACATCGAGTCCAGAAGTGCAAATTCTCCAACTGCCATTTGAGTGGGGGCATGTTGCAAGCAGGAAACACCACTAAAATGGATATATTTTACTGATTGTATACAAGATGGATGGTTTGTGAGGGTGTCTCATGAATTGGTAAACACATTCTGCTTACGCTTCTTTGTGCTTAGTTTTTCCTCTCTTAGAGAAAAAAACTTTTCCTTAGTTTTTCCTCTCTTAGAGAAGTCTGCACTGACTGCAACGTCACCGGCACTCACCATGCTGGAAGAGCCTTGAAAAGGACAAAGCTGGATTATTGAAGGAGTTATTTCTGTTTGATTATTCATCGTATGTCTCCACCTATCTATGCAAGCTGTAGACTCATCTGCTTGTGGAAGCAACTACTGAGCAACCAGAGAGGCTTAAAAGACACGAAATGAAGTAGTTCATTGTTTGCCAATCCCCAGTTCAAGGTACAGAATGGGAATTTGCAGCAGGGGGGCTGTTCTTTGAACTAAACTACTGTAGTTTGAAAGCAAATATTGAGAGACATTCTATGAAAAGAGCATTGCAAAGTGGGGAAATCCCCCCTCAAAATCCAAGCAGAGGAATTTCGTGCCCTAAACCAATTATCGGTTCTCAGTATTGATTGTAGTCACAAGAATCTTGAATCTTCTGATCTACCTAAAATCCGTGTGCTACATTTAGACTGAAATGACATTAAAAAAAAAGTCTTTCCTCCTCTCCCCCTCCTCCCAAAGAAAGGAATTTCACTTTCAGGGAAAGTAACAGCTTGTGAGATCACTATAAGCACTTTGAATGACTGCAACTGCATGAAAACGTTTTCTATTTTTTAGGTTGTTTAGGCCTTAAATGATACAAGAAATGAACTTTAACTAGTCCGTATGTCTTATTTCAGGAATTTAAAATAGGAAGTTATATTCAAATACATCAAAACCATGTGTATCTAATAACATGCACAATGTTAGTAGAATTCTATGTAAATTCATTCACTTAAATTTATTTCAGCAGTGCCAGCGCCTTGACACGAAGCGCACATTTTGGTTATTAGCCCTTATGTGAACTAATCACAGGAGAAACTCTGCATTGGGTAATTGGAGACGATAAGTATGAGGAAAATAAGGTCTCTGCAATCTGGCAATACTGCAAGTAAATGTCTTCTCCCTGCCATAAAAAATACTAATAATATTTTCAGCTTGGGAGCATGAGTAAAATACCTATGCACATTCATGCATCACCCTTTGCATATGAAATAGTTTCAATCACATCACAGACAGACTGAAAAAGATGTCATAGAGCCAACCAATCTTTACAATAAAGCTATATTAATATATTCCAACATGCATACAAAGTGAATGATTAATAAAACAAAAAATTATACATACATGTGAATAAAATAAAAAAAGCATAGATATGAATTTAAATAGAAATTATTAACTGTAAACCTGTAAAATTTCATAATCCGTTATTGACCACAAACCCACTCTAAAATACCATAAAACTTCATTTCCCTAAGAATACAAACATTTAAATAAAAAAAAAGTTTAATTTTATTGTATTTTATAATGTGTTCAAGTCTCTGTATTGTGGCATTTTTCCAAAGTGTCAGCAGACAATCCAAATCTGATAATAAGCACTGTTTAAAACTACCCCTAAATTTACATTTAAATTAATTCTTAAAAAAAAAAAAGAGGACAAAAAAAGGATGTTTGCAGAAGCATTCATCTAGAAACAATTTGTTTGGTTTTGGGTAAGTCTTAAGTAAATATTTTTTCTTAATCTGTGTGTCTGTCTGTGCATGATTTATGTACTATACTGTTTTCAAATACCCAATTCTGTTTGCAGATAGTTATTTGTGGATCCATGCAGTTTGTTTAATACCAAGTGGGAGGGAATCACAATTGCTGCTTTTTTTTTTTTCCTATTCAAAAGGTTTCAATTTATTTCATAGTCTCCCAACTGGAAATACATTCAGTTCATTTCAGTACAAATCCTATTTAAGATACATAACTAACCCTTTCCTTGTTTGACAGACCTTTTACTATAACAAAATACTTCTTGTATCTTGAAGATAAGTCTAAAGCAGTCCTTTATAACAGCTAATAACCCTTCTATTTTGTTTAAATCTAGCCACCTTCAGCAAGTACACTGAATTGTGTGCAAAAGAGACGACGGCTTTCACATTTAATGCTTTATTCTATACTAAGCGCTGTGATAGAGTGTGGCCAGCAGGTCGAGGGAGGTTCTCCTCCCCCTGCGCTCTGCCCTAGTGAAGCTGCATCTGGAGCCCTGTGTCCACTCCCAGGCTCTCCAGCTCAAGAAAGACAAGGAAATACCGGAGGGAGTCCAGTGGAGGCCACAGAGGTGATCGGGGAACTGAAGTATCTCTCAGACCTGTGTCTGTCCAGCATGGAGAAGAGAAGACTGAGAAGGGACCTTATCGATGCTTATAAATATCTAAAGAGAGCAATGCCAAGACCATAGGGTCAAGCTTTTCTCAACAACGCCCAGCAACAGGATAAGTGGCAACAGGCACAAACTGGAGCACAAGAAGTTCCACCTTAACATGAGGAAAAACTTATTTACTGTAAAGGTGATGGAGCACTGAAACAAGGTGCCCATGGAGGTTGTGGAGTCTCCTCTGGGGATATCCAAAACCCGCCTGGATGCACTCCTGTGCAACCTGCTGTGAGTGATTCTGCTTTAGCAGGGAGGGGCTGGACTACCTCCAGAAGTTCCTTCCAGCCCTGACCATTCTGTGATTCTGTTAAAGCCTATTTTAAGAGTATCAAAGTCAAAGCAAAGCAGGACTACAAAACAAAAGATTAAAAAGAATACTTCTGGTCTGAGAAAGATTATCAGATTTAGGGTTAGGGTTGCTAATGAGTCATCATGTTGAAAAGACATGTGGAAGATAAATTGTAATTCTGAAGTGAGTGACCAAAAGAAGAAATTCAAGATTATATGCCTTGGGTCACTGGAAAACTGACAATGGCAATCCATTCTAAAAGAAAGGATGGAAACAAAAAAAAGATAAATTAAATAATAGAAAGCCTATTGGTTGCTAATCTTCTTTTTCCTTTCCACTGTAAAAGAGGAAAAAATTAAGGAAAGTTCTAGGAAGTGAGAAGAGTCTTTCTAAAGGCTTGGAAACCTTTGAAAACAGTATCTCAGTGAGAAGAGACTGATGGGTCAGTGGAATGAAAAACTATGGAGAACTTCAGATCCAGAGGAATGAACCCAAGTCCTGAGAATTAAATACGAGTAATACTTAGAAATCCTCATTTTCAATACCAGGAGGGGGCAGAGATCATACTCAAGGTGATCTTTGAGTGAGATGAAGGACTAAAGAGGCGTGAAACTCAAAGCAGTTGTGGATATATTGCTTACTGGAGTTAGAAATAAAATCAAAAGGTAAGGTAGCAGTTCAAGACACACATGTTGGTCTGCAAAGAAAAGGGATACCAGAGAAATTCTTTAACCAAATATGTTAATCCACTAGGTTTAAGTTTTCTATCAGCATGAGATAACAAATATGAGAAGCTGGAGTAGAAAATTTTAATGGTTATTTCTGCTGACAAAGTCAGCTGTCTTGTACAGCTCCATCGTACGTATTTGTTTATGAAAATACTAAACCAAATCATTCTTTAAAAACCTTATTCTTCACCTGTGAACATCAATTGATACTAAAGAAATATGTTCAAAGATCACTTGAATACATTCAATTCCATTCCCTTAGCAATACAAGTAATTTTGGAGCCAAGTTTAACAAAACGTATCATAGAAAAATCACTCAAATCAGGTTAAACTACTGTATAGATTTAAGAGATTGTGAAGATTACTTACAATACTGACATCTGTCTCCTGTATACTCGGGCAAGCAGTTGCAAAAGGGTTGATTCCCAGCAGTGACACTGCAGGTTCCTCCATTTTGGCAAAAACGATCACAGACCGTCTGATTGCAGTTTGGTCCCGTAAAACCCAGCGCACAGTTGCAGGTAGGCCTCCCTATTCCGAACAAAGAAAACTATTTTATAATAAAAACAAACACTAAAATAATAATCAGTAATGTAAAGACTGATATACAGCATAACAGTAGCAAATTGAAATACATGAGCCCAACTCCGTTTGTCTAGACACTAATAAAAGATGCCTTCGCAAATATTGCTGGAATTCACAGGTTTTTTAAAACAAGTTAGCATTGTAAGATCATAGAATCATAGAATAGTTTGGGTTGGAAGGGACCTTGCAGATCATCTAGTTCCAACTCCCCTGCCATGGGCAGAGACATCCCACCGGCTCAGGCTGCCCAAGGCCCATCCAACCTGGCCTTGAACACCTCCAGATACTGAGATCTCAAAACCAATATCTTTGCATTTGACACTTGTACATGTGTGGTCATTGATTCTTTATTTGGACAATATTGCAAAAGATGGTCTTAAGTGGGAATTTAAGATATGACTAAGCTCTTTACATCATCCTGCCAGGCTGGGTTCCTCCAGTTGCTGTGGATAAATATTTGTATTATCAACGTTGATTACTCTTCAGAAGACACTGACTGTTATTTTTAAAACTACAAACCTTTACATATAATCACACGAATACACAAATATTCACTAATGTGCTCATAGCCAACTTTAGATAACAATTCTTACTAAAACACAAATAATTGCTGCTGTTTTTTAACCTTAACCTTGCCATGGGTCAGCTTGGACGCGGCTCTGAGCAAACCAATCTGGTTGAAGATGCCCCTGCTCGTTGCAAGGGGTTGGACTAGGTGAGGAAACTATTCTATGATTGTATTGAAATAGTGTTTAAACACCAATGCATTTTTATCCTATGATTCTTCCTTTTTTAAATTTTCCCATTTTTTTCCTTATCTAAATCTCACGTCTAATGGATTTATAGCTTTGTTAAAATTCCACCGTTTTATTTAAGTCTTCCGCTTTTCCCCTGACTTTTTTCTTAAGGTTTATCTTTAAAACAAACTTCTACATCCCATAAATGCTTTTCCATCTCCAGCTTTGCTTTTCTATCTCCCTTGTGATCTTCTCTTCAAGTAAATGACCCGATAAGGGAAAGTAAAGAGATGATTCATCAGGATCTGAGGACAAATCTGAAATAAATGGGCAGACAGGTTGGTCTTCATTGATATCATGAGGAACCCAACCTGCTGGCAAGTACAATCAAGAATTTAAATGAGTCACAGAATTTAAATGACTGCAGAGGAAAAAACAGCTGACAGTCTAAGACTCACATCTTTGAGTAAAGTCACAGAAATACTATATCTCTGAGTAAGGGACCTTACCTGGGCTAGCGATAGTCATACAGTAGGCATCAGGCAGAATGAAAGGAATGCCTTGAAATAACACACATGCTTTACTTAAGTGTTAATGTGAATGTTAACAAGTCTAAGAATTAAGATGGGAGAAGCAAAATGTCTAGGCTTGAATGGGAACATCAATATCATTGGCTATAGCAAATTTGGAAAAGGAAGGCGAATAATGGGCTGTGTAAAACAATACACATCTTGATATTTAGTCTTTGCCTGTGATGGAATAGGGCCTCGTGTTAAGAAGTGTTAAAACCAATCAAATTAGCAGGTTAACTACATAATATACTGTGTGTGTGTTAGTTGGAGGCCTTTGGACAGGAATTACAGGCATAAACAGGAAAATTAGCCTATGATTTTTCATTACTGACAGCATAATCTGGATAATGACACAACTGTGGAATCCAAAGGACATACGAGAAAGTCAGGGAGACTGAGAAATTCCAGCTATCCCTGCATTTACACTTGAAAAACTTCACAAAATGCCATAAGGCAGAAACTAACTTCTTACATATAAACAATACTACTTCATGAAGGGGTAGGTTAGCAAGCACAAAAGAAAAGTTATGCTTGACTTGAGTCTGATTTGGTTTAAAATATACAGAAAAAATAACATCTAAGTGTTACTTTTCCACAATGATTAGCTCTTATCTTCATACTGATCTACCAGGAAATCCTTATCACTGCCTGATTTACTGATGTGTTACGACCAGGTCCCTTCTTTGCTATCTTTTGTCTCATTCACTGTTTCCTCACTTTAACATGATGTCTGCTGTAGGTATCCACTACTTTCACATTTGTCTGTTGATGTGTTTTACCACAGCATCTAACATTCCAAAATGTGCAAGCCTTCCCTTCTCTTTTTTCCCCTTCTCTATTCAGTTAGCTGTCTCATTAAAATAATGTAGATTAAACTAAATATTCCATAAACCCATAATTCTAATGTTCTTCTGGTCGGCCTTTATTTTAATACTATGTGATAATTTAATATCATATATGTTGGAGAATTTTTCAATGCAAGTGAAGTGTCCTAATTTTTTTTCTACTCCGATTCATCCAGAATGATTTATTTACTCCTTTTCCTTCACTCACTTCTTAATCTTCTTACATGAAACCCCTCACAAAATTCTTTTCTGTATTTTCTATTTTAAGCTATGCTAATTTAAAGTGTTTTGCAAATCATCCTAAAGGCCATGAGATCAGTTAGTCTCTTCCTCTAATGAGTACAGCAGGAACAAAACCATTGACTTAAAAATAGCAACTAGTTTAATATGCATCAGCCTGGTTATTCATATCTGTCCCCTGTGATCTAAACATTAAATCAAAGATGTTGAACTCAGATGTTAGCAAAGACTCGTTTTGTTTGTCCCCATGTATAGATGTGTATTCAAATTTCTCCCCCTAAGCTGGGGGGGTTGTCACATAATCCATTATCTGAATCAGTGTTTCAATAAAAAGTTGAAATAAAATAGTGACTGCACATAGATCTAGGGGCCTGAAATCGCTTTTTGTTATTAATATTTCCCTGTTTTTTAAAATAATGGGGCAATGATATTTTCCCAGTTTGCAGAAAAGATTATTCTATTCTTTGCTAATGTAGACTTATAAATATGCCAAACTGCTGACGGTTACATGAAAATTTAATCCAGTGTAGCTTAAACCTCATTTTTTTCACTCAATTTAACATGACTTTTAGTAATGTTAATAGTCCATTTATACGGAGCCTGTTGGCACCTAAAATAATACCAATAATGTCATTCTAATCTGCCTTATTCTCCTAAATTATTTTCTGATGCACGATGGTTCTAAGACCAGTTTAACAAAATTGCAGTATTAACCAATGACAAACAATGCCATAAGCTTTTGTATTGCAGAACCAGAATATTGATTTATACTTGCGAAGGAAATAGTCAAGTTAACCAGGATGTCACATATCCTAACTAACAAACACTGCACGGCAATCTCATGCACAGAAAAGTTTCAGGGTTAGAGCTGTGTAGACGCAGAAGTAAAATCCTCTCTTAATTCGAGACCTTCATCACTACAGAAACGGTCACAAACCATTACAGTACAGGAAAATATCAGTAAGGAAAGTGGTTGATGGCATGTTAAACTGTTTAAAACTCAGCTAACCATCTTATAGTGTATTTTGTGCAAAAAATAAAATGAGCAAACCCCATTTTCTGAAACACCACACAAAAAATTTCCCTCTTCCGAGCTCTTCCTTCTTTAGTAAAACCCTCAACAGGATTAAACATATGAGAATGTCTTGTTTTCCTGTTCCTACTACAGATGAGCATCCTAGCTTTCACAGGTCCTCCTCTTTAGTCTCTTTTGTAACACAAAAATCTAAAGAAAAAATTGCTGCTTCAATTACCTATGTTGAAAAATGGCAAGGAGGAGAAGGTGGCAGCACCTTCGAAGCATCTCAAATGTAAATGTTTCAACTTGAAAACCTCAGTAATAATATCTAGAGAGCAAGAAACACATTTTTTGTCCATAATTTCCCTATTCTCAGTGACTTACAATGAACATACATGCACTTTGCTCTGTGCTATCTAATCCAGCAGTTGGATAGACTGAGTTTCTCACTATATGGATGCGCAAGAGGAACCAATGCACGTAGCCCCTACATTGATGAGAGTACTTTGTAGTTAAAATAATTCTAAATAGCACTTCTTAAAAAGATAAATTGCAGAGAATACATTAAAGGGTGCCTGATAAGACACATAAAACAAATAATGAAAATAATAGTGAAAATTCTCTGGGGAAACAACGTACTCAAAAGTCTCTGTTATCTAAAGATTCCCTATATAGCTCTTCTCTTAAAAAATGACAACAATAATTTAATCTTAATTCCAGAACTGGTAGAACTTGGAACAAGCATAAAATTATCTTTTTTTTTTTTCCAAAGGTTTTGCACGGAATTTAGTTAATTAAATGAGAATATTTTATGCTACCCTAAGAACTTATTTTTGGCAGTGGGACATGGACAAATATGTGAAATTTTTGGTATGAAGATGAAATACAGTTTCTCCTTTTCTTACATAGAAAAATAATCCATTAGAAAATGATAGGGATCAAAGTCCTAAAGTGTTCAATTAGGTTTTGATTACAAAGGCTGCAGTTACTACTAGTTTGCAAATTCATTTTGCTGTACAATAACAAATAACTTTTCAAATAATCTTCAAAACCAGATAATAAATATTTTAGTGCACTGTCTGCAATATCTACATGATTTTGTTTGGGAATTTAGTCATTTACCTTAAAATCCTACCTACTTTCATTTTGTAATGAACATAACTCTAAGGGTTCATGGTATTGCCTAATCAACAGAGAAATATTTTGTATTTTGTATGACCACATAAGGGATTTTGCAATTTAAAAGAAAAATCTTTCAGGGCTATAACACTATTTTTGTAAGCTTTCTGGAGGTTCCAGCGAATGAGATCATCCAGATGAACACCCGTACCAAGACATGGATTATTTATTTCTTCCAGTCAATGGTAAATTCACTGCCAGTAATGAGTGTTTTCAAGTTGTTACGTGTGAATACGTATATTTAATTTGCACATTTCATTTGGCGTCATTACTAAAGAAAACCATGTGGCGCTCCACCACACTGCTGTAAGTGGTATCATGTCCTTGGGAGCAGCTATCAGTGGTTTGTGGGAATCACAATAATTCATTTCTGCGTGGCTGATGAATCATAATTAGCTTTACCAACAGCAGAGGAAAGAAGCTGCAATAATTAGTAGGTGAGCCGATTAGGATCTATCCCAACAGATAAACATTCTCTCCGTGTTGTGAAAGAACAGGAGAAAAGAACAATCTCAAAATACATTAGGGTAGTCTCAAAAGCTGATCTTACTGCTCAAACGCTGGCTGTGCTGGTTCTGTTGGGACCCTTAGATCAGCTACACACCAGATCAGACAATCATCATATGTAGCTAAACATCACCTCTCTCTCCTTCCCAAAGTCCTCTTTCTTGCTTAAATGACCATGTAGCATCCCACTTTGAGTCTACTGGCAAAGTAAACAGGTTCTTCTCTGACAGTGTTCCCAGTATGCACCACTGTCCCCCCAAATCAACTTATTTTGCTCATAAAATAGAATACGAAATAATATCTGCTTCATATATATTTTTTTGAGATTATTTCATCGATCTTCATTTAGCAGAAAGACAATTTTTTAATCATTTTGATACAAACATCACAACTCTATTTGGTAGACATACTAGTTGTACTGCAAGTACACCATAAATATGCATTTATCCAATTTTATGAACTAGTTAGATCCAGTTAATATGTTCAAGAAATTAAGTAAATTATTGCTCCAGCATTTTCACTTTAAGCTGTAAGGAGAAAAGAGAAGTGTATTTTTATGGCAACATTTAATTTTTTCCAAATTCCGATTAATTTGGCATACTGGAAAGTGTTCCTTATTATACCAAACTTTTAATTACACGTCTCAGACGTGTACTTTTAATTAACTGATGACATTTTCTTTGTTCAGTTATTGTAGTTCAATACAACTGTCATAAACTTATAAATTTTAATTAAAGCTGCCTCAATCTCTAGCTATATAACGTTCACACAGGAATTGGCCAAAAGGCTTAGCAGTAAGTAAACCAACAGTGAATAATCTCTGAATTGCCAGTGGGATTTGTTTAACAAATTAACATTTGTGTGCAGATAATGAGGTTCTACAACTTACCACATCCTGCAAAGATTTAGCACAATCATGTTTTAAAAAATGAGTAATACTCTGCAATTTACTTAATTGGTTATCACATTGTTATTATATATTAGGTGGTGAAAGAAAATGGGATTCGCACATTCACCGCAACACGCACATTTGCTAGAAGAGTATTTTATATGCTGTGTCATTTTTTTATATCAGTATATGATGAAGTTTTTTGTTTTCAGGATATCTCTTCCTTGGTTTTTGAGCCAGAAGCCAACAATAAGGAAATTCCCTGACTCCTACAGAAGTTTCCCAGCAGCGGAGACCTCATCTCCCTGTGAGACCAAATGTAGTGTCAGTCCTTAAGCTTTCCAAAGGGCACGCATATAGCATGACACTCACTACATCAACTGCATCAAACTCATTTGAGTTGGATAATGTACGATGTGGAGTGAATGTACAGTGAGATGTGGACTGCGGTGACACCCGTGCTGGCTCTCCTGATGCATTTTTGATGTGGACACACTATGTTCTTTGAGATCAAGCAGAAATAAGGCTAATGCCTGCATCTCCAGGCTCTCCGGAGCAGCTGGGGACCTGACTGACAATTTAGAAGTAGGTATATTGTAGAATCTGCTCATATATCTTCTTTGCTCACTGGTGACCAAATCTACGACGCTAATCATTTCAGCAAGGCTGAGAGATTTCAGAGGCTGGATTCAGTAGAGGGAAAAAAAACCCCAACAAACTAAGTCAAAATCCAGGCGATAGCAAAGCTGTGTGAGCACAGCACGTGTCAGCTGCCTGGGAAAGAAAACAGGAGCTGCTGGAGGTGAGTGAGCCCTATGGCTGCTGCCAAAAGAAAAGGATTAAATAAAACCCTGGGGTCTCTGAAAGGTTCAGAACGAAGCTGAGTTCTAGGAGCTGAGTTATTAATTTTGTGAAGTCTTTTAACCTCACAAAAGTATCAATTAAATGCCAGACATGTAAAGGCGTGGGACTAAACATCCTCTCCCCAGATGACAAGGAAGTTCTGCACATCATTCAAATCATCTGTGACTTATTTTCATTTACTTGCATGTTCTCACTAAATGTATGTTGATCTCACTACTCTGATAAAAATCTCTGCTTATTATTTGTGTCAGTAGTTCAATCAGCTGTTAGAAGCAGTTTCAAGTATAATTAAACAACTTCAAGTAATTCTCAATTCTAATATTTAGTCATCGTTATTAGTCATGTTAACTATAAACAACCCTCAAACACTCAGAATTGAAAAAGTAAGGTTACTAGATTTGCATTCACTTTGATTTTTTGCCACCACATCTCAGTAAATAAGAGGAAGCTCCAAAGATGCCAGCAAACGAAGCTAAATTAGTAAGCTGTATAAAGCTAAATTTAATTGGCAAGGAGTGCTAAGGAAAAAACATTGAGATCTAAGCCCCCTCTGCCACAGAGACTAAGATACATAATCCTGCACTACAGGGAGTGCTCTCTGGTTGTGCTAAACAGTCACAAACTCCTGTTACAAAGTCAGGTGCCTGTACTTTTTTTCACAGAGATCAGGGGGTTCGTCATTTCATCACATAGGAGAAAACTATTTGCAACATCTTCCGCAGCTGGTAGGTTTCCAAGAAGAGACAAGACAGCAAATTCTTCTTCAGTTGATCTATTTAGAATCAAATATCTAAATATTCCTTATATTAGAAGATAGAATTCCACTTCTCCTTTGTCACATAATTACTAAATTCTAGGCTCCTTCTCATCATAGTTTCCTTCTCTTCTCCATAGCGCCCTCTCAAGTGACAACAGCCTACATGATAAGAACAAAGACCAACTGCTAAATGCCTGCGTTTTGACAGTTAGGATAACCTCCCTGAATATGAGAGATGTGGTTTCAAATTTCTTCAGGATCTGAATTCTGATCAACCAAATCTTCCAGAGAATTAGATGAGTAAAATGTCTATTTTGTGAATTCCAGTGAGACAAAGGTAAAAGACTGAGGTTGCACCACCCTATAATTTAAGGAAATATCACAGTGCACCTAAAAATTTAGAGGGAGTATTGACATAAAGAGAGGATAAGAGATATAGTGTCATTCCAGGTGTAGTTTGACTGGATCTTATGCTTTACAATTCCATTTTCACACCACGACATGTGCGTCTTTATACTGAATACTTACTTACACGCACCTTTTTGTGGGATGATACTTAATTCTGCTAAACCACCGAGATACGTGACTGAGAAACAGTATCGATTATAATGTATGTGGTGTATGGTATATACTGCTATAGTGCACAGTTTGAGTACAGACAAAGCAAATAAGGAACAAAAAGAAACACTGTCACAAGCAAGGAATAAATTCAAACATATCAATTAGTGCAGGTAGAGTAGTAAGCTGCTCAGAAGTATTTACCGAGGAGAGAGGCTCCACAGGTCCCTCCATTGCGGCAGTAGTTGTAGCAATGGTTAGTTTCACACCTTTCCCCAGAGTAGCTTGGCCAGCAGTGACATCGAGGATCCCCCTTCTCATTTATAATACACTTTCCTCCGTTTTCACAGGTTAATTTACAGGTATCATCTGCAACAAGAGCACACACAGAATGCTTTCCAACAATTCCATTTCACGTAACTGGCAGAAAAGATCCTGTTTGCATCTTAAACAGAGCTACAGATCGCCATCAACGGGGGGAAAAATATCACTTGTCAAAATGGAGAAAGTAAATTATTACTTCTGTTTCCAAAGGGCTAGAAAAAAGGATACACTTAGTAGACCATAAGCCATCAGTGAGCTCTGCAGCGTTGGTGGGGAGTTTGCTGGCCTGTCCAACAGCAATGTGAGCTTGTACTCTACTGAGTTGGGAGCCTGTGCACGATAGTCAGGCTTCATCTGAATCCTGCCACAGGAAAGGTGACCTCCATCGAACTTAAGTGAGTGATGACAGTGTGACTTCTTGCTCGAAACTACCTTTCCTAGTCAGCTTGAGAAATGAAAAACTGAATGCTGGTTTCACCTGGAGGAACTCGGAAAATTTCCCAGTCATTTTCTGGTGACCTCAGCCTTTTCTTATTTGATTTTTCAGATCTCTCTTCCTCTCTCTCTACTAACTAACACCTTTCTTAACTAAACCCTACCCAAAATATTTAAAAAGAAATTATACAGCCTTCAAATCCTCCTCACTACCTGATATTTGCATACTAACTTCTTGCTCCTAAACCATATTTTCCATTTATTCTTATTCTTGCCTGCTCAGTCTGTGCCACTGAAAAGAGACACCGTTAACTGCTCTGCATTCACTGAGTGCTTACTGCAGTAGTGCCACCACCTTAGTGAGGTACGAGGCGACAAAAATCCTGATGAGGCCAGATTCAATCCTTCTAATAAATCTGCTTTATAATTCCAGTTGTGATTGTCTTGGAAACACTTGGAAAAATAAATCTCTGTTCATTTCAGCGAACAAGATATAAAATGACACCAACGAGAAATTAATTATAGACTAGCATGTATACAAATATCCAAATAACTGTAATCCTAAAGAAAGATAAGCATCCTTCCAGCCCAAAACATGTTTTCAGACTTCTTATTTCTTACATAGCAAAACAAATCCCGTGAAGTCAGACTACTGCCTGACTACTCCAACATTTGAACCTACATGGCTTTTCAAAAGATATCGCAACTCTAAGAGCTCCTCAGTCATACACCCACCAGCCGCAAATGTTTTGCTGAATTAACCTGTTCTAGTTGCATAACTTATAAAAAAAGAGTCAAGGTTCCCATTTGTCCCATACTTGTTGAGATTTAACACTAACTGACACAGGCACACCAACTCCTATTTTTGATCTATGAAGAAACACGTTGCATTGTAAGCACAGAATTTAGGAATGTCAGATATCCCATAGCTCAGTAAGTCCCTCCAACAGGGACTCTGCAGAGTCCAGCGATATAACTGTGCAACGGCCTTTTCTTCGGATGCACCCAGGTCTCTTTCTTGCCCATGTCTGTTGGGCAGAATCAGGCTGGTCTTTTCATGGCCATTGCTGAGATGTTGCAGGCATGTAACCTGGGATCAAACCCATTTAAACAAAACTTCTGGAAACATCATCTTTCAGGCAATTGCTTCTTTCCCAAATTAAGCTCAAATTAGACAATAAATCCAAGAACTGACTGACTAATCATTATTCCAAGTGTTTTACAATAAAAACATGAAACATCATATGTGCCTAATATTTTTGTATCCACCCTGTTTATATACATCTGCTGTAACAAAGCTACTTTGTATTTGGGAGTTTGGGGACGCCTCAGTATTCTATTTATTTGGGTGGTTCATTAAATCCTTTGATGTTCCGTGAACCATTCTTCAGTTACTCATTACAGAAGTTGTTTAAATGGATAATGTAGCATGTCTTATTGGATAGAAGGTCTATTTTTGTTTTGCTTATCTTATCTGTTTTACTTATCAGTAGTCATAACTTTATAGAGCAGAACTTGGTAAAAAACAGAATAAATAACACTGAAGTACAGACAAGTGCTCTTTTTATGAACCTTCCTGATAGCATATTAAGAACGTGTCATACTTCTCTTCTAGAGCAATTCCATAGAATTAACATAGAAAATTAAAAGAAAAAAGAAAAAGGATTTTGTTGTCTATAAAACATTTTAAATTCAAGAGTTTCAACACAAATCTAATAGGAAACAAAATGTTGCTACAACACTTTTGGATTTTAAATGGGATTGAAAAATGTAATGGATAAGTCAGTTTTGAAATACTGTCTAAGATGTTAACAATAAATGAGTTTTAATGCTGCTGCTTTCTTGCCTGAAGATAAATATGAGCTGATTCACATCAAATGGGGACCAGATTCCTTTGTTTGGGACACAGCAACAAAATGGTCCCACAGGAGAAGACAGGAAGAAAAAGAATACAGGACAGAAACACAGAAGAATTGTTATAAAAAGATCAATACTCTTCATTTGAATTTCTGAATAAACCTGAATTCCTGAATGAAAAGCTCAGAACAACTCTAGTAAGTACCTACTATTGGAAAAAAAGGGTTTTTTTAAAGAAAATAAATCAGAAAAGTTTCTCTCTGGAGTCAGTTTAATACTGGTCTGAGCTTGCTGGAACCCAAAGACCTCTCAGCTGCTCTTTTCACTTTTGAAATGACAGAAGTAAATAATTTCACTTGTTATAGCTCTCCCACTCTAGTTACTGAATCTCTCTAACATAACAGAAAGGAAAGGGTTACAGGTCATGTAATTTTATATATTCTCTCCTGGCCTTGTTATTTAGTCTTCTGCAGCCTTGACTTGCCTACTTCAATCTTAACATAGCTTTAACAAAGAAACAAATTATTTGATTTGCAGTTTTCCTTCTGTCTTTTACTCTTCCTTCTGATATGACTGACACAAACATCAATGGACTGATGGCCTATTTGCTCCATCTTTGACTCCTCCTTTTAAATGAAAGCAGAAGAAAAATCTTACATAGAAGCAACACTAATAAAGAAGCAAAGTAAACCTTTGTACTCTCTACTGGTGTTTTTTCTTTTACTTGTTCAATATTTTGATATTCCATCCATCTTCCCCAATCACACACACACACACACACACACACACACACACACACACGTCTTTTATTCGCATTTGTGTAACAGCCCTTTCTTTTTTGAGAAAAATGCATCTTACTTTTGGCTATTTTTTTTTCCCCTTTGAATTACCCCGATTTCCAGACTAGGCAGTTAAACGGAGAGGTGAAGCCATGGAGCACAAGGTTAATGAACTACATCCGTTGGGACAAGAAGACTTTCCTTTCCCCACAGCGGAAAATACTCATCTCATGTGGCAGAAAAGTATTTGTTCTTGCTTACCCTTCAGTCATGGGTATAGCTTATCCTTTCCTGAGCTGAATGCACCTATTGAAGACAGAGTGCAGAGTTCTAACGTTATGGCAAGGCTGTATAATAAATCTTTCTGTCTTTCCAAATGAGGGTCTTGTTATCTGCAGTTTTCCATATGATAAAATTTATCAGAACAAGTTGTAATCCTCAAATTTTGAATGCTGTAAAACACACTCGCCTCCGTTTTCCCTTCAGATTTTTTTATCTTTTAAAAATCCGTTTGCTTTACAATTTTAAATGGAAAAGAAGGGAGAACAAAAGGATGGACAGTGAGAAATAAAATGATGCCTGCCACAACATCACCCTTTTTCTTCTGTTCTGTGAAATACCAGTCCCAGTGTTAACCCCTTGGTAAATACAGAAGATACAGCTGTAAACAAAAGATTTCTTTCAAACCCAAACAGCTTTCTGTATTTGACCCCAGTACTATTTGATATCTAAAAAGACTGAAAAGCAGGACAGAATTCAAGAAGACAGCATGGATTGAACTGCCGTAGCTTCTGCTAGTACAGCTTCCTGAGGCAGACTTTGTAGGTGAAAAAGCAGGTACATAGGGATTAACCTCTTCATCCCCAGCCAGAGCACTTGGTCTACTGCAAACTGTGTGTGCAGTAGGTAAATTCCCACAGAACTGCTGAAAGAAACACCATGATAAATTATATGTTTTATCTCTGTTCAGAAGCGACGTCAGATCTGATTCTCTGTAATCTTTCTCAGGGTTTTCATCCAGCCAAAAGAGCACAAATATTCCTTTCTTAAAATGAAAGTGATAAACATGCAGCTCCAGAATACTGAACTCTTGGAAGTGTTCATTACTTTTGCTCATTCAGCTGTGGTACACATTGTCTTCCTCCAGTGCAAGTCTTTGCATTTTCATCCTCTCAGCTTCACGTTTTTAGCTTCACTATGCTACAGACAATTAGATACAATAAACCTAATGGATGCAAATCCAGTGGTCTCATTTAGGAAAATGAAGTGATACTCTACCCATTTGAAAACTGAAGGGTAGCTGAAAAAGCCAGCCCTGTTACAGTCCATAAATAAACCACAAAAGAGCTGTGCTCTGTCAATCATAATCATCTAGGGAGAAATGAGATGGAAGCTTATCTAAGAACACACAGGAACTCACTTTTATTTTGTTATAAAAACATTCTGAAAGCTACAACTCACATATTTTGCAATGACTATGGCTTGAAAAAGCCAAATCAAACCCAAAAGCTGCTTCTTGTCAGTTGCGTGAGATGTTGGAGAAACAGCTGTCTGAAGCAATCTGGATTCGGTCTTACAGAAAGTCACTGAGGATTCAATATTTAGAATTCCTCATGTAAGACTCGGGAAGAAAAATCAATTCAGTGGGTCAAGCCAGTAGTAATATTATGCAGAATTTCAAGACTTACCTTCATTTTCTTTTGTTAAATAAACAACCAACAATCCAACGACCCAGAACCTCAGTGAGTTTTTGGGATACAGTCACAAGAAACAGAACAGATTGAGATTACCTCTCAGTGACCAATCTTAAGAGTGATTAATAAGGAATTTCACAAAGCGTGCAAGGCATCTTTACAGCAGTCAGGCCAAAGCCGACCAAGATGAAGGATGGCATAATAATGTTGAAAATAATCATTATAAGTTGGAAGGCATGACAGAGACGTATGCACTATCAAACCAGAATCTTCAAACACAGACTTTCCTGGGGGGACTATTCAAGATGGATGGGAACTGGAGATCGCTGTCCCATTTTGAATCTGTCAAGTCCTGAAAATCTACTCCTACTAGCTCCTCTACTACATTTCAAAGGATCATTTAAAGACCCTAAAAAGTATTATGAATGTCCAAATATTTACTGTCTACTACTGTAAATTCAATTATTTATCACTCAAAAAGTGCTGTTGAGTCACATTTGTTCTTGATAGCCACAACTGCTACCGATTTGTGAAACTAAAAGATTTCTCACATGACTTGAAACAGCTACTATGCACGTACAAAACAATCAGTACACCCCACTTCTATTGCTACATGAATTCTGTCCACTAAGAGAGACTTAAAAAGTTAGGCCTTCAAATCTGTTAATTAGTGGTAGTGTATTTTTGAGCGCACAAAATATAAACTGTGCAGATCATTGCAACCTATCCATTATACAGCTATTGTACCGTGACCAAACCAGTAACCAACCCAAATGAATACATCAGTTAAAAGTGTTTCACAGATATTCAGGGCTCAAATTAAAATCGTCTGGATTTCATTCTTTTAGGGACAAAACAGAAAACCATCAAAATCAACAGGAATATTTCAACTGACTTAGAATTAGGATTTTATTGCAGACCAACAGAAAATATGACTATATAACCTCCCTCTGAATTCATGTTAGGTCACTCTATTACGATATACAAGTTTTATTAGCCATGTAAGGCAGGAATTGCTGGTTTTGGGTTAATGACATCCATAACTATGCCAAAAATGCTCTGAGATAATGAAGACAATCTAATGCTAGATTTAAACAAGTTGATTGGATGTGGTTTGGAATAGTTCATATAATTTTCTGGCTCTTCATTAAAAAATGAAAGGAAGACTACAAGTCCTATGTTTTTTTAATTCCATACAGCATAACTTCCTAAAGGAAAAGAACCTGATTTAGAACTTAACTTGACTATTAGTGACCTATTAATGGCAAGTGGGTTGCCAGTCAGCCATTAATTATAAGCCTGTATTAATTCAAGATGGTGATCTTGAAGCCAACTCTGATGTTCCCAGGAATATCTATTGATCCTTGGAAGCCTAAGTGAAGTGTTAACAATTAACACCCCCTTTATGCTTTTTTACAAAACGTCAAAATAGTGCAAAACCACACCCTTGTGACTGTGCTATGATACTGGGGATTGTTTCAATTCATAATTTGTAATCTGTGAGGCTACAAAACCTGCAATCTACTGTTACAAAAATAACATACAAGAAAAAAAAATGTGCAAAAAAGCCTATCCTAGACCTTAATTCTAATATAACGGTAATCAGAAAACTAAAAACCACTTATCCATCAGCTTTTTAAAAAAGTATAACAGATATTGCAGTTGTGGGAAGATACTGAAAATTATCAATATAATAAAAATGCTTCCACAGGCATTTTCTGTCTATCCATAAAAATTTACAACCAGCAGTGAAATAATTTAAAAGCTTCTTCAGATCTTTCTCTAATAAAAGCATACCCTCCTGAAAACTCTACCATGGCACAATACTTTGCCCTGCTAGTAAAACTGGAGCATTACTGAAATTATAGGTTCAAATTATTACCAGTCACCAGTGAAAAACAATATTCTTTTATTTGTTCTTTCTTCAGCACCTAAGTAGTAACTATGGGTCATTTGAAATAATTTTTAGTGGTACTGTATCAGCAGAAAATGTTGGTATTTTTATTGCTGCGTTTCTGGCTCCTCATTTGAAGTCAGATGTAGCCAAGCAGACAAATGTCCATCTCAGGCGAACGAAGGGCTGACACTCGGAAGGGCAGGAAGAGTGGGTGCTCTCTGATGACAAAGGGTGTTTAGACCTTATTATTTGTATTCAAAGTGAGAAGCCTGGTACAGCATACTAATGTTTTCTATTACATTTATTTCAGTGACATCACTTCTCCCCATACAGTGTAAACATTGGTAGAATAGCTATAAAATACTTTGTAGTTGTATAACTACTAAATAAATACACATTCATAGGTATTCAGCCAAGATGGTGCAGTAATAAAGCTTTCATTTGCTGTATTGTTGCTAGACCATAGCGTAAGTACACATAAAAGTTGGCACTGTAAACACATTGCATACAATTTACTCCCACAGAAGGAGAAAACATGAATGGGCTTGTTATGGAGGACAAGTTTTCCAATACTGTTTTACTCCCTAAATTATTCTTCATTTTTTTTTGATACAGAAAGAGTTGCTGCTACACAGGATAGATTTATTAATACCTCATCATGAAACACTAAAACACGGCTGTATTAATTCAATATTTAAAGACTAGACAGTAAAAATAGGTGAGATTTTCACCACAGAATGATGAGAATTCAGGTAAATTAATTTAATTGCTAAATTGACCATTTTAAATACTGAGGATCTCACCAAAATATGCATCACTTGCACTTCTGAGCCTGGAATTAAACATTAAAAAGCCATCCTAATACTTTCTGACTTCTCACACACATAAGAAATCCTATTCTATGATTTCTAGAAACACTTAAAATTCAAGCTGACTAAGAATTCACTCCAATTGTCTGACCACCTTAGGTTTAGCCTCAATTAGAGTAGAAACAGTTTTACAGGACTTAATATATTATCTTCTAGGGAAAGAGTTTTTTTCCCCTGAAGCATAGCAAGAACTGAGTAGCTCTTTTACCATGAAGTCTGGCTTCCCGTGTCTCGACATTAGCCATTACAGATGTTACAGTAAAATATAATTTTAGATAAAAATATTACAGCTGTTTTATTCTTTCTTTTTTTTTTTTGTTACTTTTTTTCTTCTCTTAATACCTTTTGAATCATAGAATCATAGAATGGTTTGGGTTGGAAGGGCCCATCCAATTCCAACCCCTACCACAGGCAGGGACACCTCCCACTGTTATCAGGTTGCTCAAAGGCTCATCCAACCTGGCCTTGGACATCTCCAGGGATGGGGCAGCCACCACTGCTCTGGGCAACCTGGGCCTCACGACCCACAGAGGAAAAAACATTCTTCCTAATAACTCATCTAAATCTCCCTTCTTTGAGCTTAAAACCATTCCCCCTAGTCCTGTCACTGACTGCTGCTGAAGTCCTCGCAGAGGTGTTTCTTGATAGTCTTCAACGTCATTTTTTTCTCTCTAATGCCTAATGTCTTATTTGGAACCCAAAGCTTTTCAGAGCTTTTCAAACTTCATTTTGTCAACACATATGGTTGTCAACACATATTATGGTTGGACTCGATGATCCGGTGGGTCCTTTCCAACCTGGTGATTCTATGATTCTATAGACACAACCTTCTAAATGTAAACTTGAATCAGTTCAGCTGAAAGCTCATTTTTCATTTTAGTGAATATAAAAAGCTTTTCTGAATCAGGTATTTTGTTTCCTCATGCTCAGTTAACTCACGCAGTTTTTGATACCTACCTAAGAGGCTCTGTTCAATGCACGTTCCATTCACCAATGATTTTCCTTCTGGACAAGCACATGTTGCACCAGAAGGGTTAAGTAAACAAATGAATTCACAGGTCAGGTCCAAGCATGGATTAGGCACTGTTTAAAAACACAGAACATTAAAAATGTTATTTTTTCCCCAGATTTGCACTGCGTTTTCAAACTAGGAAAAAAATAAATAGTCAGATATAAAAATTCTGATACACTCCCAGTTTCCAGAATATCTACAGCCTGTAATCAGTGAACGCGCTCATTCAAATGGCAGTGCAAGACTTACAACCAGGACAGAATATATTCCAGTAACAAAAAATGCATTAGTAATACACAGTAAAAACCCTCATCTGGTTGTGGCTCCAGCTATTTGCAATCCGCTCTCATCTGATTTTTTTTTCATACCTCATTTACAGTATGGGTACAGAAGGCAATCATTTGTCCAATGGTCTTTCTCAATGGAGAGAAAATGCATCAAAAAAAAATTACACTTAGATAAAGAAATACAACTAAATCTATTTTCAGTTTATACCATCAGGCTTTGGTTTATGTTTAAACAACTTGTTTACCCACCTCCCCCAGTGTGAACTTGCTCAGTATTAACTTTAAAGTCATTATGCTTACTCACAGTCCATTTGTTTGTAGCGGTGAAAAATCAAGGCACTTTTTGCTTTATCAACATCCACATTTAGATATTCTACAAGGCTCCTGCCAAATTTGTGTACTCTAAATGCACCATTTTTAGGACCTGCTCCATATATGTAATCCTCAAAAATGTCAATTCTATGCGGATGTAGTAAACCTTTAATAAAAATGAATAATATAAATATTTATTCAGCTGAAATAATCAACAACTTTGATTTAATAATAACTTCAATTGCATTATTGCAATTACCACCCAAGATATTATTCAGACAGCTTGTTTTGTACCCACAGTCTCTTATAACGCTGCTTCTAAAAAGGAACTCTTCCCATACTACAAGCAACTAAAATCTCAGACTCGGCATTAGCTTTGCACTCAATTCATCCTCAGAAAGTGGTTGAATACTGAAAATTAGGGAAATCCCACAGTAACAACTACCTAATTAGAACACACTTAGCTGCAACACTTTAACTAGAAGTATGTGACAAGAAAGAAACAAATTATTTTGCTGTATATAAACTATTTAGACAGAACATTTCTTCAGTTTCTTAACAAGTTCGAAATGCTAAGTTTCATATCCCACATTTTCTAATTCATAATTATATTAAAGTAATGCAAAATAAAATCCTAAGCCTCTAACCATTACTTATTTTTAAGAGCTGTCAATTAGATCACAAACTTGGATTTCCTATGCACAACTGGCTGTAGAATTTCACATATTTACCCATGTAATAAGGCTATAGCTTCTGACTAAAACTTCTTTGCTAGAGATACATCCCTTTTGATTTGAAGCCATAAGGAAACAGAACTTATCATTTCTTGTGATACCTTGTTCATACTATTATCGCCTTTTCCATTAAAAATGGTTTTCTATTTCACTTGTATATATTCAGTTTCAATTATCAATTGAAATCAATTCAATTATTTGCTCCTATTGTTTTCCCACCCTATTGATATTTGGCATTCAGACTTTATTTCAATAAACATATTTATTAATTGTAATTCACTATTTTATACTTATTTAATTAAATGGGCTGAAGGTTTTAGTCTTATTGTAAAGCGATTTCTAAACTCTCTCCACTTTCCTTTGGTCCTATTTCTCTAATTTTTCCCTAGTTATGAAAAATATCAACAGGAGACAAAGGTGACATTGTTTTATTGATCTTGTAGTTAAGTATTTAATGCTATGTATGGAAGCAAAAAAGTCTCTACATTCCACTTTCCCCCTTTTCTTTGGTTTGGCACTGTTTAGCACAGTCTTTCCATGCTAGCAAATACGTTGAAAGTCATCAACTCAAGTTCCTTCTATTCTTGCACTGTGAAGTGCAAGCAAAGCTTTTTAGGAGCAGTTACTGTCTTCTAAACTCTTTGTCAGGCATCTGCACGGTATTTTCCAGTGTTACAAAAGGTTGTAGTCACATCCCTACTTTCAACAAAGAGATCCTCCCCGAGAGGACTAGTTCCAAGGATATCGATCCAAATTGTGAAATGAGATGCTATTAAACTAGAATAAGATTATTTAAATGTGTTCCTGCTTAATTTGGATTATGGGAATTTTTTCCTAGTATCTTCCAGAAACCCTTGGTGAATTCTAAAGCGCTGTTTAAAACACTCAGTAGCAGTACATGTAATACCATCCTAATGAAACTCTCTTGCTTGCCTACTAAGAAATCCCCCTAAAAAGCCTGCTTTCAAATTCTCAATGTTTTTTACAGTGGTTCCTCTCTTTTCTAATCAAATTTCATAAATTGGTATATATATTATCAAATTGTTACATATATTATCAAATTGCTAAAAAGCCAGCATGCAATGCTACAAAACCAAAGCCTGCTTAACCAGAATCTCTTTCCTCATGAAAGGAACTTTCCTCATTCACATTCTGTTAGCAGAATTCTGTGATTACGTACTGGTCTGAAAGCTAAACCCATTATTTTCCCCAGAACTGATTCAGGTCAACTGTTCTATAAACTACAGGATTCCTGTGCTGGGCAGACAGCTCTAATTTCCAACTAGTCAAGATCCTCCCGTCACTATGTAAATCCAAGTGAGGACAAGTATAAATATTAATCACAACATTATTTGGTAATACATAAACTATTGATTAGTTAAGAATCTTGGAGATCTGCACGTACCACTGAATCTTTGTTCCCTTAAAGTAGCTTTATCAGCTTATCTTAAAGCTTAAATATCTATTTATTTAGATAACAACTGAAGTATTATCTAATAAAAGCAATGAGTTACTTAATAATCTCTATGGGTTTTGTACAGTTTCTCTGAATAGTGAACTTTCAGCTGAATAAAATAAATCAGAAAACATATAAAAGCTCTCCATACCTTGTTTAGTGCTCACAGACACAACTGAATCAGAACCATCGAAGAGAACGCTGCCAATGACAGATAATTCAAAATCAGCCCAAAACAAACGCTGACTGAAATGATCAACTACGAGACCTACAAAGAAAATAAATTGCAAACAGGTATATAAAACCTGAAAAAAACCTTAATATTTTTATATAACTGTACATTTTTACACCGCTCCTATTCTTGTGAACACAAAAATGGTGACAACGAAAAAACATAACTTGAAACTAAGGAGAATAAAATATAACACGTTCTGCTAAAACCTTCCCCTTGAGGCAACCATGTTTTTTTACTTTCTTTAACTTACTCTTCCAAGGTCACTGCCTTTTCAAATCCATTATCCTCAGCAGGAAGGGATATATACCAGGTGGCAATTAAATATAGAATCTAATCCTGTAATTTGTTCTACCAATAAAAAATCTATTATGCCAATAGATTTCTAAGCAGTAGCACCAGTGTGACCACGCGTTAAAAACAAGGCATTCGGACTTTGTAGGGTCTCCCTACCTGCCTTGTTTCCACAGGAATATAACTATTGGGAGTGTTTATGTTATCACCAATACTTCACATGTAGTAACTATTACAGATTTAAAAGTCAGATTATTTTAATTAAATTAGTTTTGCAAGACTTAAAACAGCGATACGGACAGATGTATATATTCACACATATATGAAAAGAAAGGACAAGAGCGAGTGACTGCGAGCACAAAAGAGACTAAAAGATAGATAATATTGCGACTACCCAGCCTCTAGCCAATCACTGAATAGTTAAACCAAGCAGTCCGTGTTTCAGTAGATGATCATAAATATGGCATTTTAGGTCACGTCAAAAGTGTCAGTAAGAAAAAATATCAGAAGCATAACATAATTGAATTCTGAGCTTTTGAAGCTGTGGTGTGTTCTTAATAAGAATGGGAAAAAGTATTGTACTTCCTATTTATGTAAGTAGGTAAGTCAGAAAAAATACATCAAAAGAAATTATACATAGCAGCAAAAATTCTCCTTTTAAGGTCATAAATTAATCACCTACAGATAGATGAGAGGAAGCGAAGGAAGTCTGATGCACAGACCAGTAAAATTTGTTTACACTTGCAACTCTATCTAAAAACCCCTAAACCTCTCTTTTAAAGAAACACTGGTATTCAGACATGCAGCTGAACAGAATCACTCTGGTAAAAGTTAATCACAATGTGCCAACTCTGTAATACACGACACTTGTAAGGGAGAATGTTTTAGAAGCAGTCCCCAGTCTTCAGCTTTAAATTATTTGCATTTTAATAAGAATATTTAAATAGTAAATAATATATAAATAGCATTCTCTATGTGTCTTTCACAGTACCGCGGATAACACAATGTAAAAAGGTACTTATTTTTGTTTTATGCAGATAGCAGTCCTGCAATAGTAATTTTTATGTAAATCCTGAGAAGTCAAGCCAAAATCCTCAAACTCTCACTCTCCTTTACTTGAAATAGGAAAATCATATTTAGTGATAAATTTAAGAGCAGTGGAACACAGATGTTCAGGAAAATCTTCAATTTCATTTAAAGAATACTTCTAAAGTCTCATTCAGGAGGAAGTATTAAAGACACAGGAAAAAATGGCTTGAAGTCCTTTTTCTCCATTTCCTCTACAAAGACATGGATCTGTGTGAAGCATCTTTTGAAAAATTAAAAGACCCCACAGATCTGTACCTTCTACCACAAAGCAAAGGAAGAGAAGCACAGAAAAATGCCACACAACTGTTTTCAAGGAGTAGGTACAGGAGAGTGCAATACTGTGGCAAGGAACTTGCGAAATTCCCTCTTCACAAAGCCTGCTCATTTTTGGTAATTCTGCTGATATTCTTAATTTCCCTTTTATTTGTCCTTGTAAAGAGACAAAGTTCTGGTTGAGTGTTTACATGAAACTTCTCTATACAAAATAATCAAGGGATTAATCTTTAATTGTAAGGGAAGAAGCAAATAATTGCATTTTCACAAAGGTTTGACCATTATTATCTACAAAATTCAATAAATTCAATAAGCCAATACTGATGGCGAGGGAAGGGTTTAAATACCCTTTAATGACCAATGAAGTGGTGTCTCTGTGGGACATAAACTTGGCAATCAACCAGACCAACAATAAGAGACAAAAAAAGCACAATTCCAGCAATTAGAACTAAATTTAATCGTTTGCATATCTGATACGTTCACAATGTTTTATATAAGTAGTCCAGGAAAGAATATGCAACAACCACGACAAACAAAATTCTGTTCTCTTTCAATCTGAATAAACAGGAGCTTCTTACAGAATTTAGTATTGACTATATAGCATTCATTATTATTATTATTATTGTGCTTCTTACTTACCTAAGGACCATAAGCTTCCTCTCCTCCAAGAGGAATATGTAATTTCCTAAGTTTCTATATTTCAATCTAATCATGACAATAAAGATAGAATGTTTCCTGTAATGGATGAGTGTAATCTGCATACACAACATCATAAACCCACTTTAGCATGAGACTTAACAGTCTGTTAAAATATTATTACTTATTGCTGTGATAGTGGCAGCTTCTGAGATGTTTAGATATTCACAAAGCATCCTCTCGAAAAAAAGCCTATGTTTCAAAAGATATGTGCACCAAAGTTGGACAACCCCTAATTTGCAATGCAATAATAACAAATTATCATTGTAAGCATGAAGAAACATCAAACATTGCATGAGAAAAGGGATCATGAACAAGTCATTTGAGGTTTCAAGAGGGGATGCTGCTATTTCAGAGACACGTTTCATTCTGGGTTTATTATTTCTTTTGTCATAAAAATGACTTTTATCCTGCCAATGCAGGCCTAACCTAATGATAATTCACAAGATCTCAATAGGCTTCAATATAGTTCTGTAAAATACTGAGATGATTACCTTGTTGCTTCTTTGAATACCTAAACTTTGGTTTATACTATTTTGCAGTGCATTCAGGAAAGAAACTAGAATAGGCAGTGATATTTCATATGCACTCTTAAAAAATGTGTCCTACCACTAACTGATGTTATCTTACTTGATTTGCTTGTTCAGTGTTATTGAATAAACTATATTTTAACTGATTATAGTCCTTTGGAACCACTTTATAAAATCATCATGTTAAGGTTTGTTACAAAAGTTTAACTCTTATTAAGATGTATCATTTGAAAACAAAGCTAAGAATCTGATTAGTAGCTCCATACTAATAACAAGAATATATTTTTTAAAAAATATATACTTTTTTTTTTGCAAAATTAGAAACTAGAATTCAGTCAGCAAATCTACGCTGAGTTAGCAAGCGCCATCAAATTAGGAAAAATGGATAAGTTGTATACCTGTAGGTCTTTGCAGATTCTTTTGAACCAATATCCTTCTCAGAGTACCATCCATAGAAGATTCCTCTATGTGAGAGCGATCCCCAATAACTGTCCAGTACATCATCCTGAAAGTATTAAATGTGAAAAATAAGCTGGATGCCTATACAGAACCTCAAAACACTTCACTGATATTAAATTATTACGAGTCTTTCAACCTGCTTGAGAGATGGGCAATAACCGATCCTGATTTACATATAGGCAAAGTAAGCAGGAGAGTTAAGTGAATGACTTGAAAAAGTGCGGACATTTGTAGAAGTCATTCTCTTACTCTACTTTGCATTTCTGTTCCAATTACCAAACCAGAATAATGTTGAAACATACGTACCCTTTTTTCGGATTTACAGCAATTGCATATGGTTCTCCGGCCATGCTTGTGAGGAGTCTTGTACAGTTAGGTCCGTTCAATTGACCTACATTGATGGAGTATCTCAGACTAGTCCAATGAGTTGTGTAGTAGCTAAACCAATGCATTCTGGAATGATCAGTCCAGTAAATATTTCCAGCGACCCAGTCAACAGCAATGCCCCTAGGTCTTTTGAATTCTGGACACTAAAAGAAACAGATGTTAAAGTCAGATTTTATGGAAATGATCTTCCACGGCAGCTGCATAGCCACAGATTTATGTAACTTTTTACATTTAAGTAACTTCTACCTTTAATGTGGTTAAATATTTAAAAACACTGCATTGGAAAGAAACTCCCCCTGGAGGTTA
The DNA here is from genome assembly GCF_017976375.1 of Cuculus canorus. NCBI lineage: Eukaryota > Metazoa > Chordata > Aves > Cuculiformes > Cuculidae > Cuculus > Cuculus canorus. The sequence continues at coordinate 5,844,548 of NC_071406.1, read as the reverse complement.
TAAACTCGACATGATCTGCTGATAGCTCTCTGCAATGCAGTTGAACAGTCAATGGTTCAAAACTGTTTTCTTGCATTTAAGTTTACTTACTTTTAAAAAAAAAAAAAAGGCACTTAGGCATGAACTACCACAAGTACTGATACTGAAGGAAATAAATTTTACCAACTGTAATTCAAAAGGAAAGGAAAAGGAAGAATTAGGGCCATACTTCTATCATACTCTAAGCAGAACTATGGTATAATGTCCCATCTCAAATTCCTCACTGAAAATGTTGCTTAAGACCATCCTGGGTACAACTACTCAGCGATTTGGCAAGGATAAATAAAATCATTTAGAAAACTACACAAAAGTACCTCTGTATTCTGACCAATACTAACATGCAAGAGTAAGGGAATATTAGAAATGCTTCTCTTCCTATGCTGTTGACTGTTATTGTATTCCACCACACACTAAAACTAGAGTTAGTGCAATATTCAGCTTCACGTATATGAGGCTTGACTGACTACAAGTTTAAAATTATAAAATCCAGCATCTCTATTATGATTTTACAGTTCCGAATACAGCTTAGATCCTAAAACAGGGTCCTAGGCATAGTTTACATTTCAAATAGAAGATATATATGAATGCAGCATATCTTCAGAATTTCAAGATTTGCATGAGCTAAATATACACACAATTGTGTGTTTACCTATAATGATATCAAGTTAAATTATGAACAAAAAACTGTCCATTTTTTTGACAAATGCAGTAATGAAACACTACTATTTTAACTAAAAATCAGGAAAGAAAACCTAAACTAACTTGTTTTCCTCAAGTGTCAGAGTTCCCTAGGACCAAAAGAGATTTGTAGACTATTTTTGTCATAAAATAAAGGTCATTTCATTCTCTAGGTGAAATAATAGGACCACTAGGGTGAATGTAGATAGTTCACTGTTCAGAAACATTTAATTCAGCAAAAATGTCATCAAATGCATGTTCTAAAGAACCTTGAATTTCTATTTAGATAAGTATTAAAGCAGCAAAATCAATCATTCCATTTACAAAACAGTATGTATTTAAAACCAGGGTTAGAGTAATTTTTTTAAAGTTAAAAAAAAATAAATTCATCATAACTCTTTGTTATAAAATAGTAAGGCAGCATATGCTTCCAGAAAGAGCACAAAAATTAAACTACTTTATTTTTCAAGAAATGTAGCATTTGCACGCAATAGCTTCTTTTTGTTACATTGTCCAAGCAGCATTCATGTAAGTAACAAGATACTCCAAAATTTGGGTATTTGCTGATAAGATTCATCGTATTTTTAATCCAAATTCCTTTTAATTCTGGGTCACATTCAGGTACCAGTGTTGAGAAACCTCTCATACCTGGAGATCTCCACTTACTACGCAGTAGACTGCCAGGATTAACGGCACCGTCCTGCAAGACTGGAAACAAATATTCTTTTAAATGGAGAGGAGTTATTGTGGTCAGCACAGTCCCCTGCATTTCTTGAGAATGCTCAAGAACCACTGTTTATGGTAAGAGTACTTTTTTCCTCTGGAACCTGATAAGCACATGATGTGAGTTACCACGCGGAGCGAGGCACGGTTCCCAAAAAGCCTTAGTAGAAGCAGAGGACTCAACGGGACGTTCCAAAAAGATTCTAAGGTCAGGGCTGGGTTGCTTACTAACAATGACCCTTTCTCATTCTTCTCAACTATACAGAAATGAAATTCCAGTAATGCCGGGAGCACGTGAAAGATCAAATGAACAAGGAGATAACCAGAAGAAACGGAAAGCAGCCATCTGGTCTAAGAGATTTAAAAAAGAGAATAAGAACCACTCGCTGATGCCATGACCGTGTAATTCTCAGTTCTGTTCATTAAGTTTCAGCCTAGCTACACCATATTTCTCATGCCTTATGCATCTTCTTGTACTCTCTAAGAAAATTACTTACTGTAAATGAGCTTTTACCTAATAGCTTATTTGGATTATGTTAATTTTAAAGAATGATTTTGCATACAGAATAAGTATGAAAATACAGGGAAAAAAATCACATTAAGGTTTTCTACAGTTATTTTAGTCCACTTTGATGTATGTTATTCAACTTATTAGCAAAACTGGGGGTTGAAGCCTAATCACCTTCTGCAGTACAGAAGCTTCTGCACAGCTGCTGAGCAGGTCAGCTTGTCAACTTTTGATCAGACTGCTGCCTACTGTAAAACCATTGAGAAAGGGAAGGGGTTAAAAAGAAGCTGCAGTAACAGCTGAAATTTGGAAACCAATGATTTAGCATTGCTTAAAATATTTTCATTAAAAAATAATAATAATTCAATAAAAAATAATATTTTCATTAAAAATAATACATTATCAAATGATACATCCCTAGAACTGTAAAAATAAATGGGAAACAATAATATTAGGAAATGTTTGGATTTCTACTTGCTGAAACAGAATATTTTCCTCGACAGACGAGCAGCCCAGTAGAGGGAATGGTTCTCCAAGCCATTTGTATTACATAAGCAGGAACATTTAAAAATGCCAATGCGATGATTCCAGACAGAGAGGGTCCCCTAACTACATAATTAAACAACATCCATACAGTGCTATAGCTTTAGGGCAAACCCAAAAGTTAATGCTATCACCTTTAAGTACACCAAAATATTTTGATGACAAGCGCAACTGAAGGAGAAGCAGAAAACCTACTGGAAGCATACTGGTGAAATTAGTGAAGAGCTGAAAGGAGCCGCACAGATGTTCCTTAAGTATTTCTTGGATCTGAATACCTACTATCATCAGCAAGCAATCATACAGAAGCTCTCCTGTAATAACGGTATCATGGTGTGTGCCTAGACATTCCAAAGTATGGATGTAAGCAGGAAATGCTTAAAAATAATACCTCTTTGTCCTTGGAAAACATCTTTTCCACAAATAACACAGCACCAGGCAACACCCCCCTGCCCCAGGTTGGTTAGATTAACAGAATGAAACAGAGGAGTGACAGCAGACATTTCTAAAGGGAAGCTGGAAAATGATTGTAAATTAAACGTCACATTTTAGAGAATTTACTTAGTGTCTGCACCTTTAGGTAAACAGGAAATCACCTGCCTGATTCATGTAGTGTGTATTAACAGAACATATATAGGCTATAATCTATTTTGGCTGAGGTTCATAGAAACTGTAAGAGTTTGGTCAACTCTTACAAGGCAGAGTTTTCAAATAAGAATATTTTTAGTATATTTTTAGTAAATGAGAGATATCGGGTTCTCAGATTTTTAAAGAATAGTGTATTTTGAACAAACAGTCCAGAAATCGTCTCCATTTGCAGTGATGCACTGAATTTCACTGGGCTCTGGGGGAACATATACCTGGGTGTATCACATGAGGGGGAAGGGTCCTTGCTACGATCTCAGAACAGCGAGGCTGGAGCAAGCTACTAATATACTGACAAAACCTGTGTTTTTCCTTCCTACATGGTACAATTATTTTAATGCTCAGCTTTGCATCCTCTTCCCTGAAAAACTGCACTTGAGTTTAAGTGGTACATCACTGTGGGTTGAATATTATTCTCAGAGAACTTATAAATCTCTCACAAAGGATTATGCCAGTAAAGACCTACACCAGTTGTCACCAATTCACTTGTACTGTCTTAACTCGATTAGAATGCAATCCTCTCCCGCATCTGCCAAGAACTCTGAAGAGTTGATATTTACTATTTTCTTTAATGCTTCAATTTGTACTGAGCTTAAACCCCTTTTCACAGAAAAATACAAGAGATACTTAAAGCTATTCTCTGGGAAAGGCTCTTGATATGCTAATTCCACGGAGCAATTGTAGTTGAGATGGATTTTTGCATTAATGCAATTACCTGAAAATGCAGGTGACTTTGTTCAAGTTTACTGTCCTGATTTACATCTCAAAGTCTGGATATAATATTCATAATGTAACCTTTGAAAACTTATCCATTAAAAAACTTGGGTCAAAATTAAGGAATTCTCATGCTTTTCAAAACCAAATTCAAGCGACAATATTAAAGTAACACTATAGAACCAATTAACTTACTGATCATCATTTTTCTATATATATATTTATATATGCCATATATGTATATATAAGGCAATAATATTTGAGTACTAATGAGATAATGCTGGGAAAATATTCTGAATAAGTTAGCATGATGAGAAGTAAATGCTTCACAAACATAAATGAAACGTGTCCAAGATATATTCAGATACAAGCTGTGAATCTTCCATATACAGGTTTGTAGAAAAGCATTCTATGGCTTGGATCAAGCATGTTCACAAGCACCTACCTGCACTGAGAAGATAGGAGAAAATGATGTATAAAGAAGAACATTTCTTTTCAACTATTTTGCATTAAGAGGAAGTATTCTGACATAATGGCAAAACAGAGATACGTTAAGCAGAAAAAGAATTCCCGTATTTAAAAAAAAATAGCAATTCTAAGAACATTTTGTCTTGATTAGGTTAAACAGGGAAATAATGCCAAATTGCCTATGAAAATTTCAACCCCTGGATTATGAAGAAGTCTCAAGGAAGCTTATGTTCAGGTTTATGGACCTGGAAGAAGATGTAGATCCATTAGAGAGGTTGTGGGTCAGCTACACTCATTGTCCTTGCAGAAGGTATTAGCATATTAATATAAAAATAACCAAGAACAAACCACCCTGATACTCTGAATTTCACAAGATATTACAAATTCATTATTTTCTAATAATGAACTTGATAGAGAGATGTTTATGCCAGGATTTCTCAGGCACAGCTATCTGCCATATTCAAATAAGAAAAATGCCACAGTAGAATTACTCCACATCTGGAATACATACTTAGGTTCTCAACATATCCTTCCCCCCAACTCAAATGATGTCATTGACCTTCTGGAAATGCTAGGAATAATTTTCTATTTCAGATCTGCTTTACATACACTTCCTGTCAACAAATTCTAGAGCCTCTTCTGCCGGGGCAGATGGAAGAGTTGTTTTGCAAACACTCTTCCCATATCTATGCCATGACACAATTAAGGTATCATCAGTGTCCATTGGTGTCTACATCTCCAGGCTTTTTGCCCTCCTGGCATTAAAGGTCAGGAATGCTGTTCATTTGTAAAGAAAATATCCTTGGGTGAAAGGTACTTAGAAGTGGTTTGAGATGTGAAGAAGCTGAGTGACAGATGAAAGATTAGTCTACTCTTGCTAGTGCTGTTTATTCTACCGGGTATATAAAAGTATTCATGTGATGTACGAGCTCATCCTTGTAACCTCTCCACGTTTAAGGAAACAGCTAGACAGGTGTGATTTCTAATCTGATTTATTTCTGGCCAAGAAAAAACTAACAACTCTCTTCTCTGACATCACATTTAATGCAAAGTAAAAATAAATTAAAGCATTATGGAAACTCGGATGCAAAGATGATATTACTATCTCGCATCAGCACTTCCTTGAAAATTCTGTAGAAATATATTGGGTAAAATCAGTATCAATCTGCATTTATTTTATCTTCTAGTAAAGACCACTTGAAATTGCCTTAGGTTATAAAAATCCACATTCCCACTGTGAAGTGTGAAATGAGATTTGTACTTAGTCTAAAGAAGATATTATGCAGTTCAACACATAAAGAACTAAATACTTATTGTTCTGATTTTTAAATGTTTGTCATAGCTTTGCCAATATTATTGCTTATATGGCCACTACAGAAATCAGGCCTGCCCTTGTCCCACCTACATTTTCTGTTTTCCAAGGATCTGAAATTCATGCTTTTCTTTAAACCATGTGATGCTTATATACATCTACTATATCCCCCATTTTTCTCTTAAAATAAAAAGCCTTGATGGTATATGATCTTTTCAAGTCTCTAACATACTGAGAATTTATCTGTAGAAAAATTTTAAAATACTCTGGTTGTTTTAACTTAGACACTCGCCCAAGTCTGTCATAGTCTTAAAAGGAAAGTAGACATTAGTGGACACATTTACCAATTGAATAAAATCATTCTCAGACAGGCATGTTAATTCACTAAGTCAGCACATGTTATTATAGACAATCAGAAATGAAAAGTAAATCAAAAGAAATCTGTATCATGTAATATTTGAATTTCATCACTTACTATCAACCCACTGTTACTTTGCCTTCTCTCTCTGTCGTGAAGTTTTCTGTAGAAAATCCCTCCTGGATTAAATTGAGTACTCCAAACAATCATGTCCCCTTGAAAATATGCATCTATTCCAGTTATCCTTGAATTATGTTCAATATGTGATATTTGCTGACGAGCATCACTGTAGTTGAATGGATATGCAAAACCCAGGATGTCAGTGTCATTAGCAACATAGAGAACTTGATCTTCAGAGCCTAGGGATTATTATAATGAAACAAAAATAAGGTAAATGTCAACTAACACAAAATCAGTATTTTTCACTCAAGTAGATCTTTCGTGGTTATCTGAAATCATTTCTTATGTTAAAATTCTTTTTTGGTTGTTGAAGACTGCAAAATCACTCACTCTGGGCAATAAACGTAAGTCTCCATACTCTGATAGCAATATATATTATTTCAATGCTCTCCAAGACCACATTTAGTCACCTAAGACTATATTTTAGGGCATATGTAATGCAAGAATTTGAAACCTTTAAGCTCTATACAAAAACAGCGGATATGAAATGAGTCCATATGAATGGCTACATATTTTTTTGGCATGTTGTGTCTAGAGGGTCCTAAATGTATATATTAAAGCTACACAAATTTGCCAATAAGCATCATCTTAAATTGCTTAATTGGAAATTAGTGAAACGATCCTACCTTCAGTGAGGGCAGTAAAGTTTTGAAATTGACTGCAACATGCGCAAACTGGACCAAAGCTGCTACAGAACACGTATGGTTGTGCCTTATATCTGCTCATTTCAGACACTGAGCATTTATGGATATCTGTGAATGGGTGGTATTTATGGATATCTAATTACCACTTTAAGACAGATGTTGTACAACATCTGTGTTGTATTCACAAGAAAACATTCTTTGGTATCTATTCATTAAGTTTTGAGGAAAGGTCAAATTTGCTTGATGCATTAGGATGCATTTGCAGTTTTTTAGTTTTCTGATTTATATCACATTTATTCATAGAGAATCAACTTCCAATAATGTCTATCCAACAAATTTCCTCACGTGTATGAAATATCACAACCCACTTGTTCCCCAGCTCCTGCTAAATACAAGAAGAAAGAAAAGCCCCAATAAAGCAAGTATCAAGGAGGGAACAGAGGGAACCATTAATTGTATTACAATAGAAATGAAACTTGCAAAAAATTCAGATGTAGGATAATGATTCCCAGATTTTTAAATTATAAATCGTCACAACTATGTCCGTGTTTCTATAACAAGCCACTATATTCAATCAGTAACTTTGTTTCTTTCCATGTCATAATCTGACTGCTTCTTAACAGGCAATGACACTAAATCCTGATAGAGTCCATGTTACGTACAGAGGAAATTACTAATCACTGTTTCATATGATCCTTCCATGGTACGTCTGCTACAAGAAAACGTGAACAAAGCTTGTAAGAAACCTTTCAAGCTTTGACTACCACCATCCTGCTACTCAGTACGAGTGTACCTACATTACTGATGGATGCGGTACAAAGATGGAAGGGCTGGAATTAATGTGATACAGTCCGTTATGGTTCTATGACGCATATCCATGACATGTGCTTACTGGCCACGAGGTTCAGATCAGGTACTGCTCGTAGTTGTGCACCAGGTATACGCAGGCGTGTTTAAGAACAAGGAACTTTGTAACGTCGCACACACCTTGTAATGTCAACACTGGTCTTGCACCCCAATCTCACTAAACTGCAGGTAGAAGGCTAGGAATACACTTTCTGTTATTCAGGTACAGATCCACAAGGATTACATTGACTTTACTCGAGCAGATGGATTACTGCTTGTTTCATTTCTAAAGTTCTTTAAAAGTTAAAGAACGCCCAGACTTAATTATTGCCCTCAATTTGGGCAAAACCTCTGCCTTGTGAAAGATAGAAATAACATCTATACGTGCGTATTTCTTTACATTCACTGGACCGCGATCTAGGCGGCTGATTTGCTTGAGGAGTATAATCTTAGGTGACTGTATGTGGAAAAACTGCACTGAAATGACTTCTATAAGATTTATCAACAAGACAAAGCAAAACACATTAACTTCAAATACTACTTAGGAATAAATTCCTAAAGTTCTAAAACACATTTTTATGAAAGAGTCTGTTCTTCTCCCATGCTTCTAAAGTTCCACCAGAATGGTTACTTGCTTGATAATACATAATCTATGGTTTTCTTATTTGTGTATATATTTTTGTAAATGGAGAAAGATGGAGGTGGAAACGGACTTTCATATTAATTAAGTTCATTTACATGGATGTGATAATAATTTACTGCTTACTGAAATGAAAGGTAAATCTGAAAGGTCTTGAGAATTATTTCTGTGCACTAGTCAAGATAAATAGAGCAAAAAATAAATTGTATAAGTAACACATTAGCGTTACCAACCACGTACATAACAAATGATGTAGTACTGTCAATTTGTTTTGATTTGTATTGCCTTACCTTTTGCTATGCAACTGTTATTCCTCCCCTTATAATTTTTCTCACATGCACATTTGTAGGACCCCTTAATATTGTGGCAGTGTTGGGAGCACACACCAAACACCATACACTCATTGATATCTATGAGGAAAATAATCATACTTAATATTTCTATAGTTTAATACACTATTATTTAACATGTTCAGAGCATCATGGAACAAAGCAGATGAACCAAAAGAACTCATAAGCATAGCTACATCTTGCAACAGTAAAACAAAGACTTCTGCCATCATCAATAATGTTATTTCTGCTGCAATCAACATAAATTAGAAATACACTTTATATTATTTCTCCTATTTTATCATTACAGCTTGAAATTAAGTTTGAGAATGAAAATGCCTGTTACAGTTCTCTCCAACATACCTGTCTCTGTTACAGTCAAAACTACGTGACTGCCCCTTACTGGAAAACCTTCTGTGTGTAACACCCTTTTCTTAAGAGCCAAGCAGTGAAGTTTTTGTAACTATCTGTTCATTTTGATAGTCCCACTGAGGTGATCTCCACTTTTCCTGTAAGTTACTGCTCACCAATGAGAAAATTAATTCACAAACCATTCTTTGGGAAGGTAGATCTGTCTTCTCTTTTTGATCAACTCTTTCATAACAACTCCGTCTTGTTTTCTGGCAAGCATGGCCTCCTATATATTAAGACTACATTTTCTAAGGTATTCGTCTTTCAATCTGCTTATTTTCATTTTGGTTTTCTGTTTGATGTATCTTCATTATTCTAAGCACTTCAAAATAGTCTCATATAGCAATTTAAACGCCGATGTCAATTGCTCAGTTAAATAACCTTCTAGATCTCAAATCACCCATTTAGTCCTTAAATTATAAAATCATTTAATGGTCCGACCTGAACCTTTCTATATGCACAACTAACGTTGATCTTTGATAACATCTCCAGCTAAAACACATAAATCTACATCCTGTAAATCCTTTCTGTTTCTTTTCTTGATTCCTTAATCCCATAGCTCTGAAACAGTTTTTACCCTGTAGAAAAAAAGTATGTGATCTGTACCTCCTTCTCCAGCACAGAGAATTGACTACACAGTTGACTTTGAATAAAGCAAGGAATGATGGAAAAGATCAGTACCTTCACATTGTCTATTCCCCTTGTTCCGCTGAAATCCAGGTTTACACTGACACAGTAGGGATGTTTTTGTTTGATTACAGTATGCATCATCTCCACAAGGATTCACATTATCTTCACATGTATATTCAGTGACACCTAACCATAACAAAATGTATAAAAAAAACCCACCTGGTAGGTTTGCTTAAACAATGAGAAATTTATCATTCTTTTAAAAGCGCATCAAAGTAAATTTTAAAGAAATATATGACATGACTTTATTTAACTACACATGCATATTAATTGACAGTATTTAATTGAGATACTTCATTTCACATCAAGAATTTAATACTAAATTTTATCTTGCTGCAGATAAGAAATAAAATGCAATAAACATGTCACTAAACTGCTTCAAAAACTCGAGAACTACTCCAAATGCTACTACAACCTGAACTACTATAAAACTTGCTTTCCTTTTGTGGTATGTCAAAAAGAATTAACTCTTTCTTTAACTATAAGCCATAACTTTAAATAACTTCTATGTTGTTGAGTAAGTTTTTCACGGATGAAAGCCTCAGTTAACTATTTTTTTCTGTTGCGATCACAAACCCATATCTTATCAGTCAAACTTACTTATTTTGCAGTCTTCTTCATCTGAACCATCTCCACAGTCATCAAACCAATCGCACTGTAGTTCCATTGGAATACATTTCTTATCATTGCAAGCAAACTCATCTTTTCTACATGGTCTTGCTTTATATGTGATTTTATCTACGCAATTACAAATTAATGGGAGAAAAATAAATCAGTACTTAAGATTCTTAGCTTATTTTAGACACATAAAGATGGGAATGACCATGAAGTGCTAAGCAACTGGAGATTATTTCAAACTTAATTACTCTCAGTTTCAAACTCTGATCTACTGACCTCCAGTTAAGCTTTACTGAAGGACAAGCAGATCTCTGTAACAAAGTTTGCCTTCATGTTGTTTTCTTTGATCTGAATGCCTTGAAAGGTAATATCACCTACCGCAGTGATCTTCATCCGAGTTATCACCACAGTCATCAACCTCATTGCAAATCTGCTCACGCCGCAGACAAACCCTGTTGTTTCTACATCTGTACGGCCTTGTCGGAGGGCACGGAAACTTTACTGTATATTAAAAAAGAGAATCTATTACCCAGCTAGTATTCTTGAACTTTCTTTACTGTCTCCTTATCAAAGTAATAAGCAGGCATAAGAACATCATTACACTTAATATATGAACGATACTTGAATTTAACTTCAGGTACCTAATGGAATAGCACTCGAACAGTATTTATAGTATAAGTTTGTCATTTAAGGACTGAAATTATTTTGTGTGATAAGGGTAATTGCATCTCCTTTTGAGAATCAGTGAGTATCAGAGAAATAAAGGAAGTAGGAAAGGTAATGATAATCAATATTTCAATATAGAAGTAATGCTTTCCCATCTGTGCAATTACCACAAAAAGAATAATTTCTTCCAAATATCTTATCTGAAATTACATGAATAGCAATAACAACCGAAAAGTATATCCCACACTTCAAGCTAACCTTTCAAAAATCAAATAAAAAAAACTCAGACACATACATCCGTATATATTTATGCATGTTACATGTCATTTCTTGTTTTAATACATGTAAAGCACTGAAAAATTTAATTATCATACCACACATTTCAGCAACTTCATCAGAGTTATCTCCACAGTCATCCTCACCGTCACAAACCCAAAAATGTAGTTTGCAGAGGGAATTGTTGCACAAAAATTCATCAGCTCTACATATGTTTCCCCCTGGGATGATGAAAAGAAGACAGGGAAAAAACCCAGGAAAACAGAAAGAGAAAAGAAAGAATGTTAGTTCTTGATAAAACCAGTACAATCACTTATGACATACTGTACACAGAGAATGACACATTTAGCATAACTAAGTGAACAAATTCCACATGAAAGGGTTGGAGAGGCAGAGAGAAATACTCATTTAAAACAACTTCCTTGACCAGACACTTCTTTCACTTCCTTTTCACAGCTGTTAGCTAGAAATTACCTATTTGGCTTGACTAGAAAGGGCAGTTAACCAGAGATGGACACTGAGAACTCACCAGCAAGGCAGATTCCCCTTGCCTTTAGACAGGAGATGCTTAAACTTTCTGTCTCTAACTTTCTTTGGTGATTCTACCTTTCAGAAAAGACTCGGCTGGGTACATCGGTACATCGGTACATCAGTAACCTGTGCTATCAGAAAATGGTATGATCCAGAAGACAGAAATATGTGAAACTTATGAAAGGCAACTTCAGTCCAGGTTTTTTTTTTCCCATTAATATCTATTCCTTCACCTATTCTTACTCCCCATTTCTGAGAGACATATCACGTTCAGAAGAGACAAAGTGATCGCCATCCCTTAGCCATGAGGTGGCATCTTTTCTTCTCCTGAGGAATAATAGACTTGGTGCAGATAAGACTAGGTGACATCTGTCTCTTCTTTTTTGTAACTTCTGAAATTTCTCGTTAGGATATTTACTGAACACAGATGCAGCAAGAATAAATTATACCATGTAACTTCAATATTGATTGAACTATGGATACTCTAACAAAAGGAAACATCGTGTGAGAGAAAATGTTCTAAGCTGGAGTGCTCAAGCTTTAAAAATTGGTTCAAGTTGGATTCAGTTTTAATACATGCAGCAGTAAGAAGGCATTTTGTTTCAAAATTATCACTAAATTTTACCACTACTAATCAACCAAGTTATGAAAACTTCTTGAATTTAATTTTCTACGTAACACATTTTCACGGTAGCTGAATTCTCAGCTTCCTGAGAGAAGTAGGCTATAAAAGAAATAAAGCTGTGTACCTGCAGAGGAGGAAACAATGAACTCTTAAATGATAACACCAAAACTCTCACTGTGCCTTACCTCAACGCATTACACCCATTCTAATAGTTAGATCAGGCTCCAGTGGCTTTTTACTTATACATTAAGTGCCCTGTTCACACTCTATTAAAATCAACAGAAGTCTTTCTTTTGATATAAAGGGTTCAGAATGGCTTAATTTTTTTTTCCAGAAAATTAATTTGCATGTAATACCCACTGTGTAAGAGGATGCTGGGAACTCTCACACTATGTTACCAAATAAAGTTCACTCCCATTGCAAATATAAGCTATGAACATTAACAAAAGCATTCTTTATTATCACCCAAGAAAAAAAAAATACAAAAATCAAGTATTCCTCACGATGAAAACCATGAATATAAATAATTGTGTGTGTAATCACAATAAACCCACAATTCTAGCTGTATAATAAGATTGAAAAGAGCTATGTTTATAAATATGCACAGTGGGCTACAGATAAATATTATGGAGATTGTTTTAGAATGCTGTAAAATAAAACCCGCATTTGTGTTTGCTGCATTTCCAAAGAAGAATAAACTAGTTATCAGCAAGATAAACTGGCATTTGTTTCATGTGATTGCCTTGCCTGTCATAATTCCTTTATATAATAGATTTCTGTAACAGAAATCATAATTGTGACATAAATACAAAGTATTATAGCAATAACCAACTAGGCAGAAGCCTTCTTATTGCATTATAAGCAATTTGCAGTTCACAGCAGCTCCATTATGCTATCCAAAGAATATTGTGGGCTTCAAATAAAATAAGTGCATTACTACTTACACTTCATTGCTTTTTAAAGAGACACAGTCCAGATATTTTAAAAGCAGTTTTAAAATGGACTGGAAGCCTTTAAAAACATTTTTATCTCAGTCTTAAAACAATTCATTCTTCAACACTTCCATATATGATGTTTTCCTCTTTGCATCTAAACATCGCTTTAAGATTCTTCCTGTTTTCTTCGTTTTCTGGTCTCTCTTTCAAACTTAATCTGCCCATATAACTTCTTTTTCCCAGTGGTAATTGCTGCTTAATAGACTTATGATAAAATAAGTGAAGTATATTTCACTCTGCAATTGCTTGTTTCATCTCTAATTATTAATATTTATTTTGGTACTTGATGTAGATACATCATGTCATATGATTGTAAATGACCAGTACACCCAACTACTCAATTTAAAGAAAAAAAAAAATCTGGGAAAAACCCCAAAAAACGAAGGTGACAAAATGCTGAGTAAAATTTCTTGAATTTGAGTGAGAAGTTCTTTCTTTGTTTCCATTACTGTATTATCACCCTTCCTAAGACTCTTACGCTGCTCCTACCTGATAGCTGAAGCAAAGTTCAGTTAAAAAAATAAAATAAAATCAGAAATAAAGACTTTTGCATGGTCTTATCCTCAGAAGAAACAGTATGGGGAACTTGTTTAATAATGTTCGATTGCATGTATCTATCTGTATGTATACACAGATATATGTGTGTACATATATGAAATCTCAGTTGAAAAGACATTAGAACAAGAATTGCGAATTTGCAGCAACTCTGAAAATTAGACCAATGGACGTATTTCTCAAATACATATTTGGAAGCTTAATCTAAAGAAAATCTAAACACGGTGTTTAGCTACATGTGAATCAACTTATGTGCATAGTTGTGCTCTATAAGGAGAACGAGAATTCAAAATGTGGTTTTATGGGTTCTGGTTAGTTGCAACACTTCATTTCTGTGAAATAAATAGAAAACTGGGGTCTTAAGAGTACTTATTTAGCAAATTTTCGTTATATTGCATGGCTTTCTAGTTTATTGTTGTCTATAAAACTGTAAATTAACTGGGCTTATTATAGATTTCTCTAATAAGACACAATATGTTTCCAGTAATAACAAAACCTTTTGGTCCTTGCGGAAGGAAACAATGAGTTATAAACAATTAAAGCCTCTCTTCGTCTTGCAAATCACTTGTGAAGCTGATATACTCTCTTTGTCAGAAAAAAACCCCTTTGATTTCCTCACTCACAATGGCCAGGGTAGCACAAACTCACAATGTGTGTTAACTCAAACCGCTAAAGTAAGCTTTTAAAGGAAAGTGTCTCTCACCTTGGTCACAGCTTTCCTCATCACTGCCATCCACACAGTCATGGATCCCATCACAAAGCCATCTGACAGGGATACAGTAGGCCTTATTTTTGCATCGAAACTGCCCTTCTTTACATTCTGTTACACAATCCATCTGCGTGAATGCAGATATGAACCAAGTATTAATGAATGAGAAAAACAACAACATACTTCAATACAAACCTAACAAAACGGACCACCGCTAATTCTTTATTGCCTGAAGTATTTAATATGATAAAGTTGTGCCTAACTACAGAATGTGAAATATAAACAGTGACTTAAGTCCAACAGAAATTGTAATCACATTGTATATGTTCTGATATTACTTCTTTATGTTACTTAGAATTAGCAATGCAAACAAGGGTCACATTTACGTTTCTAAAGTCAACTGCCTTGCAAGCAACAACCCTGCACGTGAAGCCAGTTAGTGCAAACTGGCTCACGTCCACATCGACCTGTGAAGTTGTTCATGAAGGTGATGATATTGTAAAAAGATACTGACAGTGCACCATGTAGGAAAAGTATGGCATGAAGGTGCCTGCTAGGATCGTACTAGGTGAATTTATAGGATAGAGGGAGCCAAACGTATCCATGCTGCCGGAATGGAGCAGTCCCTGAAGCAAACTTCCCCAAAACCACAGGGGAAAACCAGTCACGTTTCAACAAAGGGAAACAAATTTGTCTCTTTAAAGTAGCGGCCACAAAGCAAACAAACGTAATGCACTGTCACTACCAGGGAACCAAATTATCTCAGTGTCCCACGGATGCACAAAAAAACCCCAACTCCATTTGAGCTTTAAAGTATTTTCAGATCTAAAAATATTATCAAGTTCCACGTTAGATGGCATGGAGGATGGAAACCTCAACAGAAATTTGCCTGGTACCTCATCAGATCCATCAGCACAGTCGTACTCTCCATTACATTTCAAAGATGCCAAAATACAGCCTCCAGTTGCACACACGTACTCACTTGAAGAGCAGGTTGGAGATGCTGGTTACAAAGAAATATTTTAGCATTAAAAGAAAGACGATTTATAAGTTGCTATATAATTTAACGCTTTAATCTGGTTAACACAGTGAGCAAACATGTAGCTGACCAGAGCTTTTCCAGTCATTCACAAACTACAATGAAATATTTGACAAAACTGAACTGTTGGTTCATAAGTGTAAAATGATAGTGAAAGGATATTTGTGTTTTAACAACAAGGAATTTCTTTTGTGTTTTCCTCATGCTTGGTAGCAATGGTAACTAGACACATATATATATTCATAGCATGAGTATATAGAAAAATAATGCATTCTTTAAAATAGTCTTAGGGTTTAGCTAACGTTATGTGTTTTTAATTAAATAAGCTTGATTTTTAAGAACCCATGGTTTTAGAAAGTACAAATTATTACAATTAAAAGAAATACATATTAATCAGTTTTATTTAAAATACAGCTGGATTTTTTTTGTTGTAAATCAGGGGAGTGCTGTCATACTCAAAATAAGCGTCATATTGTATAGCTCTATGTAAGTGGTTTTTTCAAAACATGAGTAGGAAGTCACAGCACTACACATTAGAAAGATGCAGACTTCTTTGCACTCCTCTCTACCCCTGGTGCACAAGGAATCTTGAGAGGTTGACTTATTTTCTCCTTGTTCATTCTCATCCTTGCTTCATTTTATTTCTCGGCATTATTTAAACCAGTACCTGGTTCACAATTTTTCTCATCATCCCCAAGTTTGCAGTCTTCATGACCGTCACATCTCCATTTTGCTGATATGCATTGACCATTGGAACACTGGAACTGATCTCTCGAACAGCCTGTTTCACAATACCTCTGGTACAATAAAGACAACATATATACGAGATCAAATGTTTAACGTGAACATTGGTAAATATACAGTTGGTCAGAGAAGTTATAACCTATACTCCTCCACACTATGAAACACAGTAATGCTTTGTGAAATAAAATACCTTATAGATTTGATTCATGAAAGGTCGTTTGCACTCTCTAAGTAGTTGGGAAGCACCCAATGTCTAGCATTGGCACAAAATAAGACAGGATGAAAAGGACTTGAAAGAATAGAAAAGCAGAAAAATATTCAGAGAGCTTTTGCTACACAAGAAAGAGTCTAAATGGCGTTTTGTCAAAAAAAAAATAAACCCTTACAAACCAAACCAAACCAAACCACTGCTGTGTGTCAAAAGAGTTGTTCCTCAACCAGGACATAAAGTATATCCAGGATGGGAAGAGATTCAGATCACTGTTGAGCCACTAAGATGTAGATTATTGTTAAATATGGCTGATTTTATCTCTGTGTTCTCTCATTAGGATAAGTATTTCATTAGGCTTAGTTTTAAGTAGGTAAAGACATTTGCATATATGGATTCAAGTTTAGAAATCCCATCGCTGCTCTTTGAAATATTCATATGGTGGAATCCATTCTCCAACAATATAAAAACTCAATTTATAAAGGAACATTTTTCCTGGAAGTAGCCTACCTCATCTGAGCCATCTGCACAGTCATAGTCTCCATCACACCAGAATCTTGCTGAAACACAGTCTCCATTTGCACACAGAAAGTCTTTCAAAGTGCACGTTTGAGGCTCTGAATAAAGAAAAGCAACAACCCTAGGTTTATTAGCATTTCCATAAAATATTTTATACATAAGCCCCCTCAATCAATCAATGAATGGCTATAACAAAGTCAAAACCACTTGCAGACTTTCTGCAGGATTTGTTTCATAATACTTTATAAGTAAATTTCCTTTACATGTAGTAATTTAATAATGAAAATACTTTCATTTCTCTATCAAATTTCTTTGGAAAATTATATGATTCTGACAATATAAATATTATTCATTTCAAAGCATGTGTGTTATTACAGATTTTGTGAGATACATAGCACAGAGTAGAAATTAATTTTGCACCAGTGTAATTAGAACTAAGGAGATCTTTGACTTTTTGTCACATAATAGCATATCATTTATCGCAGACCTTTTAAGATATGTGTGTGTGTCAAGAGTCAGCTTCCCCTGGGCTAAGCGTTCAGAGGAACAGTATTGAGATGGTAAGTGGAGTGTCTAAGAGGTAAGGGTTGGAGTTTCAAGTGAAATCTGTTTTCCAGATATTAAGTATGGGAGGAAGAATGACCATTATCCACTGACTTAAATACTGACAAAATTGTTAGAGATTTAACAGAATGAGAATACAGTGAGTTGCAAAAGCAAATGCATAGTATACTTCTATAAAAAAAATCCACTACTGTCACTTTGTTAGAAAACAGAGAAGAAAAAAATAAAGGTAAAAGAATCTAAGGAGCTTACGGATATTACAGATAGACTAATGGTTGGAAAGAAAGTGGGATGTTACATGATAAATGAGTATGTTGTTCAACTCCCTGGGAAGAAACAAAACAGAGAGTGGTCTGAAGTCATTATAAAAAGTGGACACAATAAAGGGGAAGAATAGACACAAAATTAATTCAAGGTACAGGCAAAGGCAACAGGAGAAGCAGGCGGCTGGGAGTGATGGAGTAATGCTGAGAAGGCGAGATTGGCTGTTTCAGCCCATTTACTTCACTGTCTGCACCGCTCTGCGTTTGTGCTACTGCTGCCACAAAACCACTGGCGAGGGGATCGGTGTGAAAGAAAACCCCAGTGGAATACTGCGTGCTTTCCTCCTGAAAATGAGAACCATTACAAAAGACATTGGATAAAATGGAGTTAACATCTAGGCTTTGGACCACGAGATTAAACAAAAGTAGAGAAGTAGTGGGGGATCAAGGAGAATTTCAGCAAGTCTCTACATGCAATTTAGATTTTGTCCGAGAGCTTTGGGAAGGCAGGACTGAAAAAGCAAACAAGGATTATTCATTGGATTATTTCCAGCACGGTAAACATTGAATTATGTAAATAACGTATAATCAAGACTAAGGATTAAAAGTAATACCTTTGAAAATGAGAGATGGGAAAGGACTTCAGGCAAATGGCAAATGACAGTGACTAAATCAATGGAGCTAGGGTAAAAAAGAAAGCGGAGAGACAGAACAGACAGTACCAATGGACTGGGTAATGCTAAAGGATTATTCAGCTAATTATGGAAGGTGTGAGTTGCACAGATCTACCGTAAAGCTGAATCTATTTTTTTTTTCTGCATTTATAAAAATCAAAAACTGTTTCAAGAAAGGAATTGTTTTAAGGAACTTTGCACCTTTTTTGTTTTTTAATTTACTTCATGAAAAAGTCAAAATTGCTATGTTTAAAAGTCTTCCAGAGAAATTTCATTTTTCAGGTAGGCACAACTTCTCATTCTGAAGTTGTAGGAAAGTCATAATAAGAGCAAATTTACAGCAATTGCATCAGTTCTCCAGCAATGTTACATTTAGCAAATCAAAGGTTAGCACTTACAGGGACTCAGATTATACACATACTACATCTAATTTCTTTCAAAGCAAAAGCTCGTTGTATAAATGTTAGTAAATCAGTAACATTTGATTCTTTTTGCTGTCAACAAGCCAGGAAACGTTAAGTTCACAATATGATAAATTATGTAAAGGAAATAAATTTGTGGAAAAAATAGTTCACATGTGAATAAACAGCACTCATGTTTCTGTATTGATTTGCAAAATATAAGCAAATACATTTTCTATACTGGTAATGCATTATTTATAAACAGAGATGTGATTCTAGAAAAATATACACAATGAGCTAACTTCTCAATTCTGTTCGCAGGAATATTGCTTCTGCTGCTGGAATACATCTCTGTGGTTTACATACTAACATAGAAGAGTACTTTCCCATCAGTGCTCAGGCTCTTAGCGAAAGCAGTAAGTATTAATAGACTTCCATATCACTAATGAAGCAGTGTCTTCAGCTTCTGCTTTACAAAGACACTGAAACTCCTTCTCAAGAAAAGCATTTTTGAATTATTAGAAAGAACGTTATATGAAACAAAGGGCATAAAATGATCTACTTGTTTTACATATTAAAGTCTGAAAATAATCTGTAGACATTTGTCATCAACTTAAGTGGGAGCAAGAAAAGGACCTCATAAGAAATTATTTCATACTTGAGGTTCAATTTTGCATTTCATAGGCAAAGATATTGCACTAAGTAATGAATTGAAATTATTTTTGAGGAGACTGATGTACTGATACAGAAGTCTTTGTTAATCTACACTGGTAGTTGTAAATAAAAGAAATCTTTGGTAGACATCATTTGATCATACTAAAGTGGCATACTTGCCTTTGGCTAGCACTGACACCTAGCTGCTTCTACAAAACTGATGGTGGCCATTGGCTGACTTGCAGCAAGCCTTAAGCGTTGTAAAGAACATGAATCTACAGCACTGTTCACTCAAAATTTACTCAAAATGGCATTACGAGACATTCCAGCTTACTTTCTCTCCTTATGCTTCTTTGAAACATTTTCACTTAAACATTAAATAAATGCTAGTTCTTATTGCATTTGTGACACAAACTTATCCCAGGACAATATGAACTAATTTGTTCTCTTTACAACTTCTAGGAACAACAAAAGAGCATTGAGAAGACTCTTTAGCAGCAGTAATATTTCTACACTGATTGAATGTCTTTCTACAGCATTATTAGGTTTATTTTGCAGGGCACTATATTTTCTTAAATTAAATTCATTAAAACACTATTGGTGTCTTCTTTTGAGTAGGAATAAGACAGTCATTACTGAGGAATTGTCCATTTTGAAATTCCATGAAGAAGAGAGTACTCTTTTTACCTTAATTTGCTTTTAAAAAATCCAAATAAACTCTAAAAGCAAATTCCCTTTCCAAAATGATACTACATTCTTAAGAAGAGTTAAAAATGCATTCTACTACACTTAGCACTAACTCAGTATGGACCTATAACCTTCCTAAAACCTCTTCCTTATATGGGAGGGTCAAAACTTCCTCAGCTTTAATGTTCTAAAAATGTCTTGCAAATTTGTACATATTCAATGGAAGACTGAGCTGCCATTTCATGATACTTATGGAAAACTTATTATAAGTTTCCATCAGTACTGCTCTCTCCCATGTAAACCCTGTTTCCCATGTGTCCTTGCCTAGGTTTCCATCAACATGACTGTTTCACCTCTTCTATGAGCTGCTCTTATCCCACCGTTTCTGATATAAAGTCATGGGAGAGGGTATAATTTCATCCAATAACTTTCCGGCATTATTGTTTTTTTTAAGTAGCACAACAGATTCACATTCAGCTATTTAAATGTTATACAGGAAGTTCAAGAAAGTAAAGAAATAAGCTAAGAAAGATGTTTCCCTCTACAGATTATACGACAAACATAGTTAAAGGCCAAGAGGCTAAAAGGCAAACACACTTAAAGAACAAAGTCATAAAAGGTACAACTATTTGCATTACGCCAGTAATATTTTTTCACACCCATATGTGATATTTTTTAACACGCACACAGTTTCACTCCCGATAACTTCACCAGGATGCTGTGCATGCACGAGAAGAAACTACATAGACAAATGTAAATACTTGAGCTGAATTCCTATAATTCAACAAATTCACTCTGCATTCTTGAGAAACAACTCATTTTCTGGTGTAGTTGCCTGCCAAGCCCTTTGTATATTCACGTATGCTATGAACAACTTATCATAATGTGAAATATAATATATTTTGTCAAACACTTTTGAAGTTCTAATTTCACATATATTTGTTTCATTACACTTTATTCTACAAGTGGCTTGACAGTCTCTAAAGAATTTTATACATCTCTTTCAAACAACCGAACAACATTATGCATTTTCCAAATGCTTCCAAGACTTTGAATTTTACAGCTGTGTCAGCCTACTGCATTTAATTTAAAGAGCAGAATATGGGATTTAACAGTTAGAAGTGAGATATTCATTTGATAAGCAAAAGAAGGTATTAAAAAAAAAAACTAACACAAACTACAATTCAACCTCTCCAGCCTTTAGTTTGACGAACTGGCTGTGTCTGTGATAAATAAATCCCACTTCAGACATGGACAAATTCAAATCAGGTGCTTGACACTTATTCGGCAAACAGCAATTATGTTTTGTGGCAGTTACTATTATTTTTTTTTTTAAATTTTCAAATGTTCAAAAGTTTATCTGGTCACGTAGACTATACACCACCATAGCAAAATCATATCTCCTTCTGTGATTTATACATGAAGATAAAAGAACATAAAATAATTTCTTGCTATTTATAGTATAAATGTAAATGGAAAAATCCCACTGGCACTAATAATCATTTCCTAAGTAAAATCTCCCACAAAGCTAAGAAAGCTTTTGTGTGAGCTCTCCACTGCCCAAGGTACAGCAATGATGGGCTCTGAGTGATTACTGAGCCACATGATATTTTCCCTCTTAGATGAAACACTTACATATGAAAACTACGGCACTGTTAATTGCAGTAACTCAATATTTTCAAATGCAGATAGTAAGTAAAAGGTAGACAAAGCCACTTCAATCTTTCATGCAGAATGAGGTAGCCTTCAGATATCCTCTACCTGTGGACTCCGTGTACGAATTGGAGGAAGAGGCAGACAGCACTTACTCAGCACGATAATGACTGATTTATTAAGATTTCTAGGTTTTTACCTTGAAGATTCTAAATATACGTTCATGACATACAAGCAGGAATTTGCACTCAAGATTACCTACACAAAAAGATATTAATTTCTTGGATTTCTAAGTAAAAAAGAAAAGAAAAAAGAACAGAAATAACTGCAGAGAAGGTGCTTCAGAATTATTGGTGGAACTCAGCTCTTGAAATATTTTACAAAGACAACGATTATTAGATAAAACCATTAAGCATTTGCCATTTCTTCCCAAGAACTACATCTGAATTAACTCAGTGAAAGTTAACTCGGAAGGTATTATAGAGATTTATTATGCATTCAGGTTCCTCCTAGGTAGGAAAGAATTAGGCTGATGGAGCTATTTAGAATAAAAACATCTACTTCTTAATGTGATTAAGTATTATAGAAATGGACTTCTCATGAAATAAAAGAAGTCAAAATAGCTCAGGAATATAGCAAGTGTAATAGGTAGGTAGTGTTTGATTAAACTTTATTGTTAACATGTGTTTATCACTGTCACACAGTAGTATGATTCCTATCGAGAGTTAAGAAATGCAATGTGTAACTTATTGACAAAGTTAACTTGATTGTAAAATTTATTTTGACCTCATCAGTTTATTGAGAAGTGCATTTTTGCATAGGTGATATGGAACTACAGATTTTTATAAGAATGAATAAAATTTGAGATTTTCAGGGAGGGCCATGTTCAATTCTGGATCAGATGGCATTTTATAAAATACACGTCCAGCTTATCAGAATTAAAACGCTTCCTTTTACATCTTGTTAAACTGAACCCACTCCTTACAATGTGTACTTAGGTAAAAGTCACTTACTGCAGTTTTCTTCATCAGAATTATCACCACAGTCATTCTGGCTGTCACATCTCCAATGATCTGGAATACAGTTGTTGTTTTTGCACTGGAATTCATGAGGCCCACAAGTTTTTTTATCTGTAATTAAGATGAATATCACTTACATCATTGCAGACAGACTGTAAACAGGAAAAGAGTGTTACTCAACAGTGACATGACAATATTGCTAGGAACATTTAAGAAGGAGCAACCATAATACTCGAAACGTTACTTTCAGAAATAACTAATTTCTCATATCCCATTCTTTAAGATTCTATTTATCCATTCACATCAAAAGATATATGCTTATAAATTTGATAAAATTAAAATACGGACTGCATACACAGTCAGTTAAAGTAAAAATACGAAATTCAGAAGTGATGAAAACTTAGTTTGAAGAGAGGGTATTATTGCATTGAATCTCAAAAATCACATTGACCTTTACTAGAATTTAACTGTAAAATTGTTTTACAAAAGATCAGATCAGACTAAACAACATTTTTAATAAAAAAATACATAAAATCTATTTCTCAAAAGTTATGTTTGTATATAATAAGTTAAGACTAATCACACCTGAGAGAAAACTTTGCATTTTGACTTACATATTCGCTTTCTGATGTATTGGATTAGGAGTCTACTTTTACAAAGTGAAATATTATAAAGCATATAAAGCTAAACTGAGATTAAGTTTCTTCACGCAGCATATTTTTAATGAGCTTTCCTGTTTACAGAGTAGCATTACAGGCAAAGCCTCTTGGAGATGCATGAATATCCTGAACTACTCCATCACGAAGGAGCTGCTTCTGAGTTTTATTTATACTTTTTATTTCCTCAGTAATTATTTCAGGTTCTAAGGTCTGAGATGAAATGAAGTAAATTAAAAAGGTATCAGTGACATTTTCTTTGGGGAAGAAAAAAGTTTGCTGCGTAAAAGCCTCAATGACATATTTAAAATTACATGCCACTGTGATAATATTTCAATAGAATCTTTTAAATTTTCCATTAGGCTATTTCATAGCATGTCAGTTCAGACTTCATGTTGCTATCACAACAACTCACCGAGTTCTAATAACTGACGGAATGAAGTAGAACTGAAACAATAGCTTAAATCAACCTACTTTCTCTGCCTGTGAAATGGAAAGGATGACAAAGTAGAGGTATTAGATTTGATGCCGTGGCCCTAACTACTGCTTTTTGTGGTTTGTTTTAGGCACGCTTCTGGAACTAGAGTGATAAGCCAAAACTACCCTTGAATATAAAGAAGGTGGAGGTAAATGGTGTTGGAATTCAGCTGTGTACACTCAAAAATTTGGTCATTACACTACTGCCTTTTTCCATTTATTTGCACTTAGTCTCAGCCACTATCGTGATTGTAAGCTGTTATCTCCCCAAATACCTTTTTTAGCATGTTTCCCAAGATGACAGTCAATGACACTTCATTCATGGCATTTCAAATACTTACATATACTGGCATCTACTTACTTGCATATAGTGGCAAGCACTTTAAAACCTTTAAACATTACGTCACATAAAAATATCCCCCCTCCCTCCAAAAAGAAGACACTCCTGTATTTATCTTCTGTAGCTTTGCAAAAGATAAAGTTTCAAACCAACAATACATCCTATGTTTATCAGAGTATTTCTAGTAAAGTTTACAATCTCCCATTAACACATCTGCCCACAAAATGAGTCCTAAGGACTAATGACAGATTATATTCTATTTATCCTCCACATTCAATAGAAATACCAAGATTGAATCAGTAATACACAGAAAGCAGAGATGACATCCCCTCATTTCAGCCACCTGCTAAGATGAAGAGAACACGCAATATATCTTTTCTTATTCTTGATAAAGAATTATCTAGTTCTCAAGGATGCTAAATCCATTTTCTAGCATTGTTCTCTTTATGCTTGTAAAGAAAAGCTGGATTTTTTTTTTTACTTTATCTATGCACAGTCTAAAGTTATGATTACCACTTGAATGTTAATTATTCTCTTCTTACTCTACTTTTAGCAAACACGAAGAAATATTTAATTATTTCTTTATACAAAATATTTTAAAGTTTGCAAGGCTCTGTCTTCTTCACCACCGTGAAAGCTTTACGCTTCCTTTAAGTTGACTGATCTCTCACAGCAGCTTACATTTTGCAACGTCTTAGAAGCCAGACTTGTTTGTCTCGTATTTCCTTCTCCATGTTAGTAAGAGCTGGCAAAGACCCTAAGCTACTGCAACTAAGATATAACAAAGAGATAGATTTGGGAAAGCTGTGTAACAAATACCTGATTTTTCAGAAAGACTGATTTACTCAACTCAAAGGAGGAAGCGCAAACCCTTATTTTTTTACTAGTGAAACCCTGAAAAGTTCACACATTTTATCATTGCTGTATTCAACACCAAATTGCTTTCCATTTTTTCTAAAATAAGGCCACATTAACACGTGGAAGTTCAGACAGGCGTGGTACAAAGATGTATATCATGATAACTCAATTTTCATATTTCTCTCTTCAAATAATTATTGAGATTCATTGATGTACTGCAACAGGGCATGGCCTCTTCTCAGGTATTTGTATGACTGCCTGAGGTAGCTGCTGGTTGGTTTGGGTTCCTCGTTTGTCCATACTTAACTGGGACTTCATTTTGGAAATCATTCTAAATGGATATGAAAAAATAGGAAGAAGGCTTAAAAAGAAAACAAGCCAAACCCCAAAATATTACATATGTACCCTAAAAGAGTTTTGATTCAAATGTCAATCCTTATGAATTAAAACGCTAATTGCACTGTATTGCTGTTTGGGGATTTTAATTCCATATACGAGTGTGTTGGAGCATTTGCGTGCAAGTGTGTGTGTCTGAGAGTGATAAAATCCCAGATGAGGAGAAACTTGCTTTTCATGAAGTATTAGCTAGGCGTTTTAGAGCTTGGCAGGCTGTCACCGATGCTGGAAATTATCAGCCTGTTGAAGGAAGTTTAAGTTTATATAATGGATCCTTCAAATGTCTCAAAGAACTTATTCTTCATCACCAGAAAAAAAACAACTTTGACTCTTTAGGCTAA
This sequence comes from Cuculus canorus, assembly GCF_017976375.1. NCBI lineage: Eukaryota > Metazoa > Chordata > Aves > Cuculiformes > Cuculidae > Cuculus > Cuculus canorus. Next base: position 5,818,355 of record NC_071406.1, on the reverse strand, counting down.
AAATAAAATTAATATTAAAAAAGTGAGGAAGCAGAAAGCAGTCACGCTAATATTGACACATTATGTTAATAAAGACCTGAAAGATATATAACCTTTAAAGCAGATTATAATCACTTTCTAAGATTGCACACAGCTTTCTGCAGATTCTAGCTCAAACAAGGCCTTTCAAGAAGGGCCTTTCAAGACCTTCACGTTGTGAGCAAGGATTACCATAATGTACTGGCTTCTTTTAATTGCCTGGACAAAAAGCATGAATTAACTCTCCTTACTGTTCTTTAAAACACAACAGACGTGCCTTAATAAGCATGTGTTTCCTTACTCTACTTCAGTTGTCTAGGTCAGAAAGTAACCACAGAAGACTAAATGCATTCAGGCTGAACAATTTACTCGATATAACATGTCCTGTAACACACAGTAGCAAATGTAGACTAAGTAAAATATATATGACTATGGAGCACTTAAGCAAAAAAGAGATTATCCTTTATACAAGTTTTGCATTGTAAGCACTTAAAAAAATGAACTATAAATGATAACATGTTATTAATAGCACTAACATATGTATATCTTTAATATACTCAGCTTGCAACCATATAACTGAATTATATCAAACTTTGTTCATAAAAATAATCATCTTTAAATTAAAACCAAACAAACCAACCAACCAAAAATCCCCAAACCAAACACCAACACAGAAGACCAAGCCATATCAAAACTGCTACTATTGTAAGGTAAAATTAACATATTTCAAATGCTAAACTGGAAAACTTTAAAATGAGATTGAATCCATCCTGCTCTTGTCAGGGCTCAGCTGTTCTACGTGCATGTAACTGCGTGTGGCATAGATTGTGAATATGAAGAAATTATTCTGTCTCCTCCAACACTCAAAATAAGAGGATTATTGCAGGTAGCAGATTGAAAATAAAAATGTAGGTGTTTTTGCAAGGAGGTCTGTGAGCTGTGGAAGTCCTTGTTGCACCATGTTGTGCAGACTTTACAAAGGTTAAAGGAGACTGAAATCCATCAAGGGCTATTGTGATGAGGCATAGTTGACTCACAATATCTCTGATTTTCAAAATGTTAGAGGATGTAAGAAGTTTGATTACAAGCCTGCTTTGCTCACATGTTCTTCCCTATAGAGCTTTCAGTCACTACCACAGACAGAATACAAGGCAAGATGAGTCTTAGGTATGAACCAGCATAACCAGTTGTACATATTGTGACTGAAAAAAACTACTTCATTTGGGATTGCAAGCACTGAACCTCTACAGTATTTAATTCTTTGAGCAATTTAGACATTATTCTTCCTATTGCCTAAAATTACAAATCAAAGTGAAGTACATAAATACATTTTTTTCCTGTTTGGTGTTAGTGTGTTTAGTCATTTGTTTTCCTCTTTGCTTTCAATCTTTGTGTATCGAGGATATTATAAGATGGATAATTAAGACTCTCTGTGCCATATCAGTTGGGCTTGCATGGGTTACTCAAAATAAGAATCCACAGTTTGGAAGCCTGGAATGCTGTCCAAATTGGAAAGAAACAGCATGTTGGACATCAGGGTGAAGAAGGACAGTGCAGGAGAAAGTACCCGTGAAGTGGATCAGAAGGTGAGGAGTGTGCGGGTTGTTCTGTAGTAGCCCAGAAGAGGATATAAAGTCTTTATGACAAAGGTTCATCTCCTTTGCATTTAATGTTTCTTCAAGCCAAATTATTTCTTTGACTGCAACCTCTCCAATTAGTATGATTAATTATTGTCCCTTTCTTGGCAATTCAAACCATAGTCTTGGATTTTCAGTGTTAATGAAGAATTCAGTTTCCCAGGCATATTTACCAGCTCCAGCATTTTCACATATTTGCCTGTGTCAATTGCTTCAAATATATCCATGGAAATTTAGTTGTCTCAGTGCTTTGTTCTTGATTACAGCCTGTAATTTTGTTACTCTGTTTTCCCAGTGGTAACATAAACTTGTCCAGACTCATGTGTTTCATAGAACATTTATTGATGTGTGGACAAATAATGGCCAGCTTTGAATACTTTGTACAACTTTTTTTTCCTGTTCTCTTTCATCTCAGAAGATTCTTCCATCTTTTCCTTTAAAGACTTGTCTTCAAATTTCAGCAAGTTTTTCCGCACTTGCTGAGTGCAGTTCTTGAATTGACATCCACGTTGAATGATTTTTCGATAATACTGATCCACTCATTCTGACTTTGATTATTTGTAATCCATTTCCCAGGTGGAATACTGTATTTACTGTTTTCTTTCAATTACAATAAAGGAGAGACTTGGTATTTTCCAACAATGTAAACAATGACAGAGAACGGCTACTACTACTACACAGTGTGAACTGTTTTTCCATATGACGTAATGATGAACAGCAGGTATACAAACCAATATCATACACAGATCAATGTAAGAACAGCTTATATATTTTCAACTTTCTATGAATATTGCTTATAAAATAGTTTTAACTGTTTCTGCAGAAAAATAATCAATTCATCCTTTCTGTCAATGACAAACACGCTATAACCTGTAGAGTTATAGTTGTGATCCAACAATAAATCTTCAAAAAAAATGAGGATAGAATTTCTTGGATTCAAAGCTAGTACTTACATTCTAAAAAAAACCCTGCCGAATCAAACTATCACGTGTAAGTACAAAAATTTCATAAGCATCAGGGTTCTTGGAGAAGTTCTATGGGGATGCAGTTTGTGAAGTGGTGTGTTAGGGCACATAACTCCTTGGAGCTCATACAGAGAAGCAAAAGTTTGTCATGTCAAGTTGGAATCTGCTTTGGACCCTCCTGCACAGCCAATCTTAACTAATACAAATTGCAAATTATTCTATTTTTCACTATTTATTAACTCCAACAGCAGCAAAGTACAGAGAGAATTGACAAAAACTGGATAACACTATGAGAAAATTCAAGAATGTCCCTATATTTCAAGTGAGATACTCATTTACAGCTCCTGCTAATAAAGATATATGCAGTATATGAAGTCTATAGACTACTCATATGAAGATTACCATTCAGCAAGAACTGTACGAGCCACATACAGCTATCGTATCAGATATTGAAAGAGGACATATTAAGTGAGATGAATATTCCCTTTTGCTACTTTTTTTTAATTATTTTTTTTTTAAAACAAAGGTCTAGCTACAGTAATATATTCAAAACTATTGGCATACTCACCACAGTTAGCTTCATCTGATCCATCAGCACAATCTGGGTCTTCATCACAAACCCACAGTTTAGAAATACAGTGTTTTGTTGTTTTACACTGGAAATGGTCTGGGGAACAACTGTTTTCAGCTTTAAATAAAAGAATTTAAAATTAAATCTAGAAATTTCAAATATTCAGAATATTTGTTTTAAAGAAATGAATATTAAGTACTTAAAAGTCAGAAATTTTGTGTCTAGCATGACCTATGTAGCATCTGCAAGAAAAGAGTATTCAGGTTTATATTGTTTGTTATCTAATCCTCATTTATATATTATTTTATACAAAACTGTAAGGTCAAACAAATCTGACAAACAAAATAATATTTATTGTGATGTTCTTCTAACAACAAGTAGACTTGACACTGATACAATCAAACCACTTCAGTAAAGCCATTCAGCTTTTTCCTTGCTTCCTAGGCCATCAGTTGTCAGTTCTGATGGCCAATTAGTTTGAAGCTCTACGGCATCTCCCAATGCTTTAATTGAAAAGGTAATCAAAATTACGTAGAATTCTAGTAAATTCTGTGCTTGTTGTTGAAATAGACCATGGGTTAATAGTGAGAAAAGTTTGAGAATTATTTTACTTATCAGTTTAGCAGAACAAGTTTTTTAATTAATCGTACAGCAAGATAAAGAGGCAAAGATGCAGATAGTCTTCACCTTATTCTTTCAGGATGCTTCAAGTTAAAACTTAACTGCTTTAACTTTAGAATAGCCACGTGAAAACAAAAAAAGAGCCTCAGTGCACTCGTGTGAGTCTATCCACACAAGTATGTATGCCACACCTTACTGTTTCCTAAACTAAGAAGCAAGAAGTGTAATGTGTGTGTGTATATATATATATGTATGAACTGGACTGTGAGCTATCTATTTATGATCAGACACATAATTATTTATTCAGGGATATGCATATGTACAAGAACTCCAAATTATTCTAAACCCAATTGAACATAGGTGGAAAACATCATGACCTATTTTTTTTTAATTATGTTTTCCCACATGAATGTTTGTCCCATCTTTACTTAGTGAACTCCATAAGGTTTTTTTAACAAACTTTACTATCCCTGTTAAAAACGATCCTTGATATGATCATTCATGTCTCTTAGGTTTGGCAAGATGAAAATTTAGGTTAGTTAAAAGTTGGTGAATCATTTCTTTCAGGGTCATATTTCCATAAATTTACAGTGCTCAAATCAAAAAGCATTTAGATCTGGCTATCCTGCTAACTATACTTATAAGAAATACTACTGATCCTCAGCTAGGACACCGCATCATGAGATTTCAAAGTGCTGTACAAGGAAATTCAGGGTAATTATCTCCATTTTACATATGGAAAGCTTTAAGTACAAAGAGTGACTTTTCCAAGGTCATTTGATATCTACCTCAAATAGCGGTAGAGCTGAAGAAAAGCTCTATATCTTATGAATCCTAGTCCAGTGAACATAGAACGCAATAGATAATCTCACCTGTTACCCATCTTATGACCAGAGCCCAAGTCAATATGGATTTTTTTGGCAGACCTACTTAAAACCTCCCCTTTTCATAATGTTCCCAAAGGAAACTGAAGAGTTCTCAGAAACCACGAGTGAGGGCTTATTAAAATATAAACTAGCATAGTTAATTTTCTGAAGAGGGCAGCTAATAAAGGCTCGGTAAGGCAGAACAGAAATAAAACCTGTATATAATTAACCTCCCCAACTGCCCACTGTGTCTTTGCAGGTGAGTTGATATGGCAGAGCTTCAGACAATTCAAAAGCTTGCTTTATGTCACAGTAGACTGTCCTATCCACACTAAGACCTAAGAATTTTTCATCTCCATCACGACTGATCCTGAGCCTCTCTTTCCCACAGTCCCTGAGCAGCAGTACTGTGCCGCAGACTCCGCTGCTCTGATTTCATCTGTGTCAGCTATACCTCAAGCTTTTGGAAACTTTTCATATACCACGTGCAGTTCTTTATAATGAAAAAAGCAATCTCTTCCACAGGAGTTTACCTGACCCCACTTAATCGGTTTCTAAAGAAACGGAACATGCAAAACAACATATAACACCATCTGTCAGAGGCTACAGCTCTGCTGAGCTGTTTGAAAGACGGTCATTAAACACGATGATCAACAAAGTCTTTGTATCCTTAGCAACCCTTCCCTTGGAGAAGGCCACGTTCTTTGCAGAAATGCAGCATATGCAAATCTTGAGAAAGATAACTCAGAAAACAGGAATAAGCACCTTAGATCAGCAGTAGACCTGAATAATGAATCGAGTGAAGGACAGAGATGTATTTCAAGACAGCATCATAATTTTAATTACAAAATGATCAAAGACACAAACTGTTCTACACATTTCCATTCTAAATCTGAAAATATTTTCTCTCCTTATACCTAACAAATACAAAGTGAAAATGAATTTATGAAAAGTAAGATATATTAAAAGTTGAGTAATTGGAAATCTTCAATTAATGAAGAATTCGCCAGAGGAAAGGGAGTAGAAAAGGTAAACACCATCAAAGAAAAAGAATGCAGAAGGAGCTATGGATCTACACTCTTTTCAATAGAAAACAGAAAACCATCTTTTTGCCTTGAAATGCATTGCTGCAAGGCATGGCAAGCCTCAAGATGAAAGCCTCAAGAAGACAAATCACTTGTGAGGTGGCTAAGAGTAAAGTGGGTGTTTCACCCTAAGTCAGCAACCCAATTAAATGCTTGAGATTGTCTTCTTTGAAATGACTTAAAAAAATGAAGTCAAGAAATGGCATTTTAGTTTTTTCTCTTGTATATGAAGCATCAAACCATCCCATGAATTAATTGCTTTGCATGTTTCTCAAATTGTTTTACATAAAGAACATTTACAGTATTTGACTTCATAATTTACTTCAGTTGCCTGTTTAAAACCAGATAAGGTTTGCAGAGCAAGTCTCTAAAGATTACTTACGACAGTCTCTTTCATCTTCTTCATCACCACAATCATCCTGTCCATTGCACCTCAGATTTATTGGAATACACTTCTGATTCTTTGTGCACTTGAACTGACCTGATAGACACACATGTGTGTCTGTAAGTTAAAAGAATAAAAATATCAAGTTAAAAAGATTAAAAGGTAAAGATTAAAAGACTTAAAAATCTAAAGGCAGAAGAATAAACATTAGTTTCTTGACAAAAGTTACAGCAAAACATTTAAATCAGTTTAGCGTGTTTCTGAAGTCTATAATATAAATAATCACCTACCACAATTCAGTTCATCAGAATTGTCCCCACAATCATTCTCTCCATCACAGATAAAGGCTGGAAGAGCACAAAGTCCAGTTCCGCACTGGAAACGTCCTGGCTGACATCTGAATTCAGCTGATTAAAAAGAAAACTGCTTATCAACACTATCACAGGAATGGTTAGAGTATCAATAGTGTTGTTCTTCCACTACGGATTAACCAAAAGAACTTACAAACCATTGCCTTTGCCTATATAGTCTCAATCTGAGTACATGTTGGTATCAATATTATTGCAAAATTAGTTTCAAAGTCTGAGATTTAAAATTTTCATAATTATGGTTCTGCCTTACTAGTGAAACAGAATGCAACCTCTACAGGTTGATGTCTACTATTGGCTCAACAGAGACTTGCAATTTAGGCTATAAACACTTGAGTTCAAGTCTGCATGTAAGAAACTAATCTATCCCAGCCTAATTCCATTTCTCATGAAATGTCTAACGTTTTTGTTCTTACAGCCACTGCCATTTGAGTGAATGAACGATTATGCATCTCTATAGTAATATTTCATATAAACATAGTGAAGCTTAAAATGCGATCTTATGCAGAATGGTTACATACGTTATAGCCTTATAGCTTCAAAGGCTTCTGCAGCAGAAGACAACTAATTATAAAATGGTAACAGTATGGGTTAACACAAAAAAAAATGAAACGAACTGTTACTTGACTGGAAGATTGTAAAACACAAAGTAGAGCATTTTGTGTGTAGGAGCTTGAGAAAAGAAGGCAACAATGTTTTGATTTATGTGGATTTAAATATAGCATTAAGGTAGTCAGTGACTAGGACTGAAACATATAATCAACTGATATTATTGTTTACAAATCCAGTACACTAGAGAGGTACTTTGTTAACAAGTAAGTAAACTTGCAGTCAGCTCTCACAGCAACCATCCTCTGTGACGCTCAAAACATCATTATAATTGACTTCCAGCTGGCTACGATTCAAAAGAGAAATACTGCAGTAACCTACTACTCAGATTATGGGAGGTTATCAAGAAATACACTGTATATCTGCTCTACCTTCAGGTTAGTCAACATATTCATCAATAACCTGGATGAGGGGACTGTGTACACTCAGCAAATTTGTTGATGACACAAAACTGGGAGGAGAGGCTGATACACCAGAAGGGTGTGCTGCCATTCAGCAAGACCTGGACAGGCTGGAAAGTTGAGTGGAGAGGAACCCAATGACGTTCAACAAAGGCAAATGTAGAGTCCTGCACCTAGGGAGGAACAATCCCATGCACCAGTACAGGTTAGGTGTTGACTGGCTGGAAAACAGCTCTGCAGAGAAGGACCTCGGAGTCCTGGTGGACAAGTTTACAATGAGCCAGCACTGTGCTCTCATGGCCAAGAAGGTGAATGGTATACCGGGGTGTATTAAGAAGAGTGCGGCCACCAGGTCAAGGGAGGTTATCTTCCTCCTCCTCTACTCTGCCCTTCCGAGGCCCCATCTGGACTCTTGTGTCCAGTTCTGGCTCTCCAGCTCAAGACAAGGAACACTAGAGTGAGTCCAGCAGAGGGCCACAAAGATGATCAGGGGACTGAAACATCTCTCTTATGAGAAGAGGCTGAGTGAGCTCAGTCTCTTTAGCCCCGAGAAGAAAAGACTGAGAGGGGATGTCATCAATGCTTATGAATATTCAAAGCGTGGGGGTCAAGAGGGTGGGGCCAGACTCTTCTCAGTGGTGCCCAGTGACAGGACACTGGGCAACAGGCAAGAACTGGAGCACAAGAAGTTCTACCTGAACATGAGTTCTTAACTTTGAACGTGATAGAGTACTGGAACAGGCTTCCCAGAAAGGTTGTGGAGTCTCCTTCTCGAGAGATATCCAAGACCCACCTGGATGCATTCCTGTGCAACTTGCTGTCGGTGACCCTGCTCTAGCAGGGTGGGTTGCAACTGGGTGATCTCCAGAGGTTCTTTCCACCCCCTACCATCCTGTGAACCTGTGATACTGTGACAGTGTGTCGAAATTACACAGGATGCATGGAAAAGTTCATTGCATAAAATTGTTCATAGTGGAGTGGTGAGATTTAGCTATCCAAACATTCTTCTGAGAGAAGAGAGAATGCTTCAGAGAAACCTTATATCAGCCCTCTAGTGCTTGAAGAGGGCCTACAGGAAAGCTGGGGAGGCGCTTTTTACCAGGGATTGTAGCAATAAGATGAGGGGGAATGGTTTTAAGCTGAAAGAGGCGAGATTTAGATTAGATATTACTAAGAATGTTTTCCTCGTGAGGGTGGTGAGGCACCGGCACAGGCTGTTCAGAGAAGCTGCGGGATGCCCCATCCCTGGAGGTGTTCCAGCTAGGTTGGATGAGGCTTTGAGCAACCTGATCCAGTGGAAGGTGTCCCTGCCCATGGCCAGGGGTTGGAAACATATGATCTTTAAGTTCCTTCCAACCCAAACTATTCTATGATTCTATATTTATAAAAAAAATAAAATGAAATTATTTATATAAACACATCGTGAAAAATACACAAAACCTTAGTAGGAATAATGTGGAGAATGTTTTTGTTCAGGAAATTGCACTGAATAACAATATGCAGTTAAACTTGCATAATTGCAATGAAATATAAGCAAATGAGATTAGAATTCTATATTTCTACTATAGACAAAAGTAAACTAAATAATCTGGCAGAATTTTCTATTTATAAATAAAAATCAGCAACCTCAGAAATTAGGTCTGAATTACTAGCAAAAGAAATAACTGCGATCAAAGTTTAAAACATGAAAAACACGTCCTTATGATTTTCCAAAGACCTTCAATCTCCTTAGTAGACACAAGTTAATGGAAATCCTTTACAGGCTGACAACCAAGAGCCTGAGCCCTTTGTAAATCTGATAGAGACCAAGGAAAAGAAAACAATTCTGCAAACAAAAGCTTTAACACCACCACTCCACCCCACCCCTTCCTAACATTTATAAAGCATTGTATTTGATTTGGACTCTACTGAGACAAAAGAGCTCCAAATTCAGCATGCACTTACGACATTCCTCAGGCTCATCAGAGCCATCTCCACAGTCATCGACAGTGTCACATTTCCACCAAAATGGAATACATTTGTCAGTTTTGCAACGGAACTGTAAAAGGAAAGGAAGAAGGAAGAGAAACTATGATATGAATATTTATTTACCAGTTTTTAAACAGAAATAGTACAGGTCAAGAAAGATTATATTCACTGCTTAACTCACGCGTTTCATTAACCAACTCTGGCTGTTAATTTCACAAAACTTATTTTTTAAATATTCTTTTTTTTTTCGGAGGTGTTTTGCTCTGAGACTTCCACTGATAAGAATCAATGTAGTTCTGAACAACTTTTTCTGCACTGACTTACAGTGTCCCTGATATGAACCATTCGTTGCATTTTGTTGCATTCTATGATTCAGTCTTTTAAGATCCTGTTCAAAATAGCCATTTCACTTCTTAAATGGTCTTTGTAGGCTGTTAAATTAGACTTAATATAATTTTTCTGTGTAAACCAAAACACAGAGTTACAGCAAAGGGCCTTAACATGCAGCGCTGTACTTGCATACAGTATTGCTTGTATCGTTTGAATTAAATGAGAAAACCAGAAGCTAGGCCTTCCAACTTTCTAAAGGATAAAATATTTGTACAAAAAAGAAAAATCCATTCTAAGACCTTCGAGTGCCTCTACTGTGAGCTCTGGCAACACTGTACCTTTGTTCTGAATAGAAGAGGAATACAAAGAAAACAAAGAGTAGGATTACTTGATGCAATCTTCTATGGCCAAACCTCAAATTAGAGCTCATTAGGTGGCTAACACTAAGGAGAAAATTCTGGATGAATTATCAGTGAGTTTTAGGAAATATTTTTTCTACCCGATATCTGTATGAGCATAGAAAGGAAAGAAAACAGATTTAGAAGTGCAAGACATTTCATTTCTTGCAACTATGCACCATTTTTTATTACTTCACATTTTCATATAATTGATCAGTCAATAAAATTGTATTTAAAGAGTATATTAATTTGGTGCATTAGCTCAGAATTTTCTTTTCTGCCAAGACAATTTAGGGTTTCATGGCTGTTTACATAGTAGGATCTACACCAGTCTTGTACTCCACTGAAGGACATGCTGAGTAACAGATTGGGTTTGAAACGCAGCTATTCTAGATTGTTGAACTGTTCCACAAAGGTATGCATCTCAGATTAGCTCAGCAGAAGGCCTTCAAAATTAGGAGACAAACACTCAGATAATTCTGATTCTTAATATTTTCTATTTGCTGACTTAGTCTTCCAGCTACGTAACTGTTTTAAAGTGTTTAGATGCTGTTACGCTCTGCGTGAAAACGCTCACATTCCTTTCTAAACTGACTCCATGCAAAACTGGGTGTCAAAGTCATATGGGTGTGCCTGGAATGTCCCTGAATGACCCGAGTCTGTGTTCTAAGGTCTGATGCGTTTCATTATAAACAATTTCTCAGGTCAGATTAGCCATCAAAAAACAGCTGAAATTTTACAGATGTGCATAATCAGCCACTCTACTACTTTTCTTCAGAAACAATGGATTCTCAAGACCAACAGAGGAACAGTTATAATCTCACAGCATAACACAAAAATCTTAAGTAACAAAGTATATTTTTGCCACTGATGTCTGTGTTTGATGATAACAAACTGACAAATTATCAAACAACAAACAGAATTCAAAATTGGAAGAAAGCAAATAATAAACAATGTCAACCCGTAACTCTCTGTATGAAGCAGCTTCTTCTCTATAACCCTCCTATGCATCCTATGGAATCCAAAACTGGTAAAATATTGCTACCAGAGGATCCAAGATGCGATGCTATCCTTTAATGCACACTACTAATGAACAGTTTAGGAAGGAATAGAGCCATCTGATCAACTGTTAACATATAAGTTCACTGCGGAAAAATCTTCCAGTGCCATTTAACAAAAATTTAAAAAACAGAAGAAAGTTCTGTTTTTTTAAATGAAACAAATTTGGGAAGCTAGATGTGGGAAAAATAATAAGGAATTCCTCATTTTACAAGTGTGTAACACTTCCTTTATGTTCATCCTTAATGGGAAGTAACAAGCAGACAGAAAACAGAAAAGAAATTATGCACAAAGTAAAATCACACCAAACACTATCTTAAGGAAACAGAAGAAGACAGCAGGAAGGTTTCTTAAATAACACTATTACTTAATGAAATTGTATGCCATTTATTAAAATAATCACTGTTCCCCCAAAAAATAAGGATAAAATCCTTTCCCTAATGAGTACAGACAAAATGTGTCATGATGTAGAACCAACTAATTTTCTGCATAGAACAGTACAAAGACTTTCATCAGTGGTTCTTTCACAATTAAGCAGAACAGTCTACTTATTGTACCTCATATTTTAACAAAAAACAATACCACATATTTATTTCAAGTATTAGGGAATCAAACTCCCATAAAAACCTCAATGTTATAACTGATGAAATTGTTAATTAATTGCATATACTGCTATTTCTATTTCAGCTCCTGGGTTGCCTTTACTGTAACCATATCTAGCTAACTGAACTGAGCTCAATTTCGTATATTAATGTAAAGTTTGTTCATGCATGAATACTCCCAAATCATCGTTATAAACACTACCTATATTTATGTTTCACATTTTATATAAATGTTTTTTTCAAAACAATTTTTATGGGTTTAGTTGCCGTATTTGTTCTAGGGGCTGGCAGGAACATCCACATTTGAAAGGGAACAAATTCCGCACTCTCTGGAAAAAAGGCAATTGCAAGTCTATTTTCGTCTAATAACCTTGAAGATGAAACACTTTAAATACACCCATGAGTTACCTTGTCTTCAGCTCCTCTGACTGATGCTTCCAGATTTCACAGGCACCAGCATTTATTATTTAAAACCGGGTGGAAGCACTGTAATAGATAATTCCCAGGAGCTTTCCCCTCCCTACGTATGCACGTACCTGACTGGCAGTACAGTTGGATAAGCACGTCTTGTTATCCGCAGCAAGGTAAAAGTTAGTGGGACAGGCACAAGTAAACATCTTGCCAGGGGCTAGAAGGCATAAATGACTGCAACCACCATTGTTTACAGTACACAGATGTTTAGACACTGTGGACAGAATAGGAGAAGAACATCAGAGCCTATTATTTCAGGGTATCTGCTTTATAGAGGAAGAAAAATGTATTACCCATCCTATTTTTACAATGGAACATTTCAAAACAAAAACCCGTAGGAGGCAACATTCTCTTTTTGCCTTTAAGATATACTTCTTTTTTTTTTTTATTAATTATTGCTATGGATGTAGATTCAACACCAAAAGAATGAGGAAGAAAAAAGAACTATTTTTTTTTTTTTATAATGAGACAAAAAATTCTCTTATCTAGGTCAAGTGCCAAATTGTATTCAGTTACAACTCAAACACAGGGACATCAGGAGATCAGACACAATCGTAACGCCTACATTCTCTGATATTCTCTCAGTCCCACAAGTTTCTAAATAACACAATTCTTCTATATTATTAACTGTTCAAATAATAAGGTTAAATGTTTTCATAACACATTGTTCCTATCTTGAAAATTAGTATCCCAGACTGTAATGCAACTTAACATTCTGCACTTCCAGTCAGGACCTGGGTTAATTTTTAACCATCCAAATTGGTATTATGTCATTGAACAAGATACATAATATTTATTTAATACTAGACATTCTTACAACATTAATCATAAGCTTATGTTTAAAAATGCTAATTTGAAAGCTTCCACAATTTGAAACAAACCAAATAAAAATAAATCACTGGAGACAAACAAGCTTCCATTAACTCAGCAACTGACTACTACTTGAAATGTATCAATGGGCTATACGGAAAGTATAGGCAGAATAATTACCATCAGGTTGCCTGTAAGAATGATACACTTGGATATCTGTTATGGTATGCCACGAGTTAATCAGTGATAGTCTGTCTGATCCAGAAGTTTTGTGGGCACGGCTGAGCGATTTGGTTTTCCCATCTGTCCAGTATATGTAGTCTTCAAACAAGGTTAGTGCAATCACCCCTGGAATATCTTGATTAGGGACTGTAAGAAGAGATGCTGATTAATGTTCACTCTTGGAAGACTGCCAGTTAAAATATTCCATACTGCATAGGTTGACAGATACAACTGCTATATAATGTCTTGAGAATAATTGTCATGACAATACGTCAAGCCTAGAGGGTTCTTTATTACTAGTTATGATAAAGATGGATGGGGTGTGAGCTCTGCTTCCTTAGTATTAGTTGGCCCAATCAGCGTTAAGGAAATGAAAGTGTTTCAGTTAACAAAAATCACCTCCAGATTCTAAACCAATGACATGTCAAGTTTTAAAGCAGAACATAACATAAATACTACTTAACCTATTCTTTACAGAAGGCCAATATTCATTTGCTGTCTGAGGGGAATAAAGGTTATTAGAATACATACAATATGTAAGCTGTACATCTCCAGATGCACTGTCTTTAACACCTTTTAAGGCATTTAATAGTATTTTGTCTTGGCAAAATATACCGACAAAAGAGATTGCTTAAAAATAAACATGGCATTAAGAAGGCTTACTGCTGATTCCTGCCATAACTAACCATACGATGATTAGTCCAATTATTTTGTGCCAGCAAAATAATCTTATTAATTAAAAATGATACTTATTTTGATTTTCAAGACCCTTCTCTTCTTATTTGCATAGTAAAATGCAACATGGGGGCATATTCAACAACTTAGTCAACAATTACGATGGAAAAAAAAAACATGGAATGCAAAATCACCACCCTGAGCAATTTGAGTAAAAACTCAAATTTGCTTTTGTCATTCCTTTTCCTTCCACAGCCTCCTCCTACCAGAGATGCAATTCTTCCTTTTCCAACAGGCCTCCTATGGCCACTTATAGATTTCAACTAGCATTTCCTTTTATACATAAATCATGGATTATCTTACACTGAATGCTAATCCCAAACAGCGCTTGACAACAAAAAAAGATGAGAAATGTGATAAGAAAGAGAAGGGAGAAAAGAAAAGGAAGGCACAGGCTTATCAGAAAGCTGTATAAAATAGGAGGAAGAAATATAGGTGAGTAGTAAAAGGAAAAAAAAATGGGAAACTTGCAACAGATTAGAAGCAGTGAAAAACAAAAAAATATTGTGTACTTGAACACAAATGAAAATTACTATCAATAACATACTAAAGGGAGATAAAGTGCTGCATGAACTTAAGGGAAGAACAGCCACACACAATACCTCCAAAAGGGCATTGTAGAAATATGATAAGCACAATTATGTAGAAATATGATAAGCACACACAGACTTAAAATGTACATCCTTCCATCTCCCGTATTTTGTACTAATTTTGACCTAAAAATAAAAATTTGTATGCTGCAAGTTGTATCTGGTATATAAATGTATACTTCTCTCTTGTGTGAACTCTTCTCCCTTGTATTTTTTCAGTACTTCTACTTAAGTATAAAAGAATGCAAATTTGAATTCAGGAGTGAAAATCATACCACCTAGGATTTCTTAACTACAAAATATGCTTACTGAAGAAGTCATGTAGAAGAAGTGAAGCCCAGTCTCACTCAGCTCTTATTGAAACACAAGTATTCCAAAACTAAAAGCAAATATTTTAACTAAACCGAACAGCAGCAACAACAACTAAAAGGCCTCAGCAGGTAAAATCCATGTGCTAAGAAGAAATGTCCTTAAAAAGGACAAATGCTGACTACTTCTCATCAATAAACATGACAAAAGTATCTGTACCCTATCAAGGTTAGATTTTCTTTGGCTTTCGGCTCCTGTTTCAAGTTGAAGCTCACTGATCACTTCGCTTTGGAGGTAGAAAGAGATCTGCCTGTTCCCTTTCCAAAAAGAAGGGACTGCAGCCTTGCTACGCCCTAGTGCAAAGCCTACAAGAAGAGAAGGAGTGAAATATTCCTGTCATGCAACTCCTGAAAATGCGTTCATCCAGCTAGCGTTCCGATGCTGGCAACTGCTAAAGGTAACTCATTGTTTCTAAGAAGGTGATAAATTACCTTATTCCCCCGTAGTGGTGTTAGAGTAGTTTCTGCTTAAGAATTTTGGCAGTCAGAGGCAGAAAATTTACATTGGTGAAAAAATCTTAAAAGAAAAAAAGGCTTTTAATTTGCTTTCTATTCTCTGAAACTCTTGATATCCTGAACTGCAAAAAAAAGTAAACAGAAAGCCTACTGACATCTTGACCCAAACGGAACCTGTAATGAACTTTAAGAATCCTCCATAGACAAACTGCATCAAGGAAGGACAATGCTTAATAAGAAAACAGCCTACAAAATAAACAAACTTGGAAATTGCCGATCTTCTCTTGTGCTGCAATTACTGGCTGTCCTCCTTTCCATCTGAACTTCCTCGTAACCATTTTTGTCTCATTTCACATTCAACTTGTAATCTCTTCAAGACACAGTCAGTACTTTTTGATCTCTGCATCGTGCTTACTCCTGCTACTTGCTCCTTTTGATAAAGAATCTGAAGTGCTTAGACAATGCAAGGAATAATGAATAATGACAGTAAGATTATTTTTATTAAACCTGTGGAAAAGTGTGTAATTTTGACAGATGTAATTAAATTTAAGCATGTTACATTAAAACGCTAATTTTTTAAAGAAGACACATTTTATAATCACTATTACTTTTATTTAATTGACACTTTGATTTAAAAAAAAAAAAAAAACACCTGCCAAACTTAATGAACAGAAAAGAAATGTTCATATAACACATTTAATAGGAACATGTGCATGCATACGTATTCCTTGCTGCAAATGTAATATATACATCACATATCCATACTGGCCATGCACAGAAGACAAGTCCAACCATTAAGTGGTGGGATATTTTGTCAGTCAAAAATGTTATTGAAATACTGAAAACTGAGAATATTTCAGTATAATAAGCTCACACAAAATTGTTATGCATCCCAGAACTACTTTTATGAAAGGCTCAGGAAATTTAGACTTAAATCTAAACATCTGAAGGCACAAACATATCTGCTATTAAAGCTGACAATTACACATGACTTATAATAATGTTCTGAGAAGAGATGAATAAGCTTTCAGAAATCTGCCTATAAAATCAGCTGATCCTATCTAGGACCAAAATATTTTATTGTCTCACTTTTAAATGTTTTTTGCCTTTTTAATTTTGCTGCCAGCAGTTGTTTATATATCAGTTAAAGTGCAGTCATATGGAGTAGCATATTGTTAAAAGAGTGATTAAGCTATTCTTAAATCCATACAAGTCACTATTTGAGAGGAATATCTCAGTGTGCTAATGAGTTTCAAAGATTCTGTAATTTTCAGATTTAGAGAGACCATTTATGTGCTTACCAGCCTCTACACCTTATACTTCTATCTTGCTGCTGGTTTCCGTATTCATCCCCACTCTGCCCCCCAAGCTATTCCTTCCTTCATATTTGTCTCTATGCTCCTGCCTGGATTATCTCCTGCCATCATCTAACTATGAGTATGTAAAGTGTTAAGCGCTTTTGGTTTCCTCTCATTTATCTTCCACCACAACTCTAAGAGCCGTCCATCACTCTGCAACTTCCTCCATCTAAAACGAGAGGCTCTGTCCTGCCTCCCATTTTTGATCGCTTTCATACGAACACAGGGAGACACAGCGATTTAAGAGAAATTGTAGTTTATCTTCTTTCTTCTGGTTGCTTTCCGACTGGAACAAACGCAAGGAAAGTAATGCCCATCCCTTAAAATCTGCGATGGCACATGCCCGGCTCATATGGAAACTTTATAGACCATTTACCAGTGAATGTCTATCAGGTTTTTGGTGATCATGGAGAAAACCCTATTTTCATAGTCTAATCAAATTTGGGCATATTATCACAGGAACAGTGGAAAACACAGAAACAAACTTGTTGACAGTCTTCATAAACTGGAGCCTGTGGAACGCTGGGATATTGGAACTGCATGAATTGCCTTTAACATAGGTGAATCCGTGTATTTTTCAGAAATATCATCCTTTAAAAGGGATAGAATACAATAAAATAAAATCATGAGATTTAGGAAGATGTATGATTTTACCTGAATGATTATGAAAACTGAACTAGACTGCAGTAGACGAGGTGAAGCCATTATCAGTTTGTGATATCAGATGTGGCTATAACGAGTAATTCCATAGACACCTCAAAAGTTGGGAAAAAACTGTTGCAATACCAGAACTACCGTTTATTTCTCATCTGCTGGGAGAAACTCTCTTTTCAGACTCCTGTAATTTTTGACCTCTGAAAACTGCAGTATGAATCTGGAAGGAATTGATTTCTGTAATCTCTTACATTACTTTTACATTAGGACAATTTCATAAATAACTGGATTTTACTATTTTACAAAACGCTGGTGGCAGAGTTCAGAATCATAAAAAAATATTTGCTTTCTACATACAAACACCTTACAATTAGCAATTGAAATAACAGATGCTGAAGATGAAAAAAAGGTTGTAATCTCTCACAGCCCTTACACAGGATACTTTAAAACCTGCATATATGAACACTAATAATGAAGTTTGTAAACACCCAGACAGAAGCCAGTTCTGAAGAGGTTTTTTTCAAACTGAGATACCACAGGAAAATTCCTCTCAACTATTTACAAATAAAGATGTCATTTACGAGTAGTGAATTCATGTGAAGTTCAACACTTTTTCATTGCTTGATTTTCAAGCTCCTGTAAGGTGAAGCAACGCAGTACTCGCTTTTTGTTTTCACAGCAGAAAACATCAAAGAACTCAACATAGTTAAGGACGAACCTCAGCTTGGTGAATCTTCTGTAATTCCTAAATTGGACTATCAGATTCTAATTTTATAGTTTCATCACACTGAAATACTCATCTTCAAAGAACGAAATGGGAAAATCGTAGGCGCTACTGGGTTTTAAGGGCTCTGAAGGATAGGAAAACCGGCACGAGGCAATAAGCTACCTGGGGAACTGCGAAGCTTGCATCTCCTCTGGGCAGTGGGAACCAAAAGCAGCTGTTAAGTCTGACAAATTCTTAAATGTGGGTGTTTTTTTTTTTTTAAAGCTCACTGAAGTAAACCAGCTTAGTGCTTAGCCAGATTAGTGCTTCAATGCTTGCTTAATCATTTACCGTGCATAACACTTGTGAATGCTGCACTGCTAAATTGGCTAAGCTCTAAAGACAGTTTACATAATCAAGCATTAAACTTCAAATAGATAAGCAAGGTCATTGCTGCCCCTAGTGCCAAAGAAGAGCTCCCAAGTACTCTAAGATTTCTGGCCTAGTTAGCATGTTTTCAAACTTCTCACTAGGACTCTCCTGACAATTATAAAAGCCCATTTCTCTATTGAAATGCAGAGGAATTTTCCAAGAGAAAAGCAGCAGATGTTCTCTCTTCCTCAAAATTCTTAGTGATTTGTAAGAAAGAAAAAAAAAAAAATACTTCTTGCAAAAAAAATGTTAACACTAAGACTCAAATGTCCAAAATACATGTAAATTCCCTTCGCATAGAATAAACACTCCTTGTTTTAACATCAAGTATGTCAATTAGTATAAGATTTGTTCTGTTTGTCCTCAAGAAGTATCTGGCCCAGAGCACAGAACACTGCAGCCTATTCATACAATAATATCTCTTTATGATTCAAAATCCACCCATTCTGACAAAATACTTACTGTCTGGGTCTCATGAAATCTCCATGGCATTTTCTGATACGTTTTGTAAGAGGCTATTAAAGATCCAAAAAAAAAGTAATTCTCAGAAAAACCTCATAGCAACCCAGCCCTATCCTCAAAGGTCACAGAAATAGGTGAAAAAACACTTATTATAACTAGACTTCAGGTTGCATCATTCATATGATTCCCATTTAGATTTTTTTTCTCTGCTCTGTGAGGAAGTATTTTATGTTCATTGTATCTGTGCCTCTATCATTCTCCATTTGAAAAGTAAAAGGATAGAACAAACTCAACTAACCCTTGGTTACCTTTGACAATACAAAGCATCTCAAAATGACAAAGGAAACGGACCGTGAAATCCATGTGAACAATACACCTTCAAGAAACACAGTTATCACAAGACATGAAACTGATCTTTCCTATTTAAGTGCTTATCAAGATGGATTACGGTGTCTCATATCACAATGCTAAGAAGAACCACAGTTTTGCTTTCTCTAAACCCCAACCACTGAACATCCCCGTATTTATCTTATTAAGAAAATTAACTTGCAATTGTTAAATTTTATCGTCTAGCAATACTTTTAGTCTTGTGCTGAAACATGAAGACATGCAAAACTTATTTGCTAGTTGGTTCCAGGAGAAGGGGAGCAGCAAGGAGGAGATTCTAATGAAAGACAAATAGATCATTAATGTCGGAGCTTTGCAAAACTCTCAAAGCACCCTCTGGAGCACCTACAGGCATGTTTCAGCTGTTTTAGACATCAAGAATTCTATCACTTCTTTGTTAAATCCACACAAACTTCTCTACAACTTGATTTTGGTTTGATAATCACATTTTGAATGAAGCTGCTGACAACAGATAGCGACAAACAGCACTAGCTAAGGAGAAAATCTTCCTCCCACGTAACTTAAGTACCTTAGCTGCTTTGTCCCAAAGCATGATTCTTATTGCTTGAATAATTATAAATCAAATGCACTTAAAATATATATGCCCTCAAAAATGTAAGACACCAGATTTACACAAAGTCACTGTTGCTTTCGGAGCTTGCCTCACATATTTAACCAGTACCAAAGTCTAATAAATTCTCATTCACAAATGGAAATGGTAAAACTATCAGGCACGAAAGCCTAAGCAATGTCTGGTAATACTTCACTTGGAACACTTTTACTGTAACCCAACTATTCTATGATTCTATGAATGCCCAGAGAATCAGACAGAGTCGTGAATGCATTTAGCTGTCTAAAACTAGCAGTGGTGGATGCTCATGAATGAGGAGAAGAATTTGCTGTACGAAATACTGCTCCTCACTGATACCAACTGTGGAAAAATTGTGACAAATTTCCTTCTTCTCTAGGTTCACATATCCTCAAGGGAAGGTGCAAACTCTGTGAAAATAAAACCATTCAAAGCTGATTTTACCCACTTGGGCAAGAGAAATCCACAGACTGGAGACCGAGCAAAGACAGCACGACTGGGATCTTCCAGATATCTTCTGAAACTTAGCGACAGGAAAACATTTTCTGAGCAAGAAAAAAGTCTGAAACTTCCAGGTTGAAAGAGGAAATTGAGAAAAGTTTGACCGCTGCAGTCAGGTGAGGGTTAAGAGAGACACATTGCGCATCATTTACTGCTTTCCTTTGAAAGATGCAGAAAGAAAACTAAGAGGATAATTGCATGAGAAGAAAATAGCAGGATAGCAGCACAGGGAATAATATCAAGAGGAATATGCGGCTTTGCTTCATCTGTCAGAAAAATAGACTGTCAGCAGGACTGCAGCTGGCACTCGAGGGTATGTCTGGTCAAGTGCTGCTTAGGTGAGCAGGTTATGACTCTCCTGTGTTCATTACAAAAAACATGGAAGTTAGTGCTGAGATTAATGGGAATGTTTACAGTTCTCAGAGCTATTGCTGTAGTCTCTCCAATCTACCATCTGAAATCACTGTCACTGAACTGTTTGTTGTCTATTTAAAATGTACTATTCTTGAATACAAGGCTATTAAACTTCCATTTGTTTGTTTTATTTCAGAGTGAAGCTTCAAGCTGAAAATACAGATAATCCATGAACTCTGATTTTGAGAAAACTTGGAGGCAGGCAGTATAAGATAAAAGCCTAAAAGCCCCAAATATATGAAATTTTAGCAGGATAGGAGCAGTTCTGAGGTTTGGATAAAGCTTGTGGAAGGGAGCTCAAGTCAAAGTGTTTCATCTTAAAAAAGTGGAAAAAAGAACCAACCAAAAAACAACTCAATATACTGATAACGATTATTTCCTATATTTGAATTATGGTGAAAGATCATTAATTATATCATTTGGAACATGAGAACTATTCATCAAAGTGTACTTTAAAAAAACCCCCACTTTATAGATAGAAGATAGTAGCTTTTTAATTATCTTTCAGATGAGAAGCAGAACACAGGGATAAAGATTACCTCCCTACACTGATATTTAAAAAGTTATTATTTTACCCATCTACCGGGAACGCTCCAAATTACATTTTCAATACTGGTCTCCTTATTGACTCATGTTGAGCAGACTAATAGGCATTTCCAGGCTGGAGAAAAGGCTGATTTTAGCTACAATCTGACACATGGCACACAGGACTCATCCTTTCTGCTTTTTATCCACCAAGTTTCATGGCTTTGTTACTTAGTCAAGAATGCATATTGCTAATAAACACTAGAGTACAGAATTCACAGGACAGAGTTTCTGTTTACCTTTGACAGTTTTTCCATGAATATCTATTACTGCATGTTTAAAAACTATTCGTATTCACAACAGCAAATGAGTATGAAAAGCAGCTTTTCAGATATTGGTAAAAATGTATCAATAAAGGTTGAAAAACTGTTTTAAAGTACTTTTTTTAACAGAATTACACGTAACATGCAAAACATTTTCAATATAAAAATTAATTAATACATAAAATACAAATTAAAAAAAAAAGCTGTTGACCAACCTTTATGTCTGTGAGATCCATCCATGTCAGAAAACTCAATATGATTTTCATCAGCCCAATACAGTCTGTGGTTGACATAATCTATTGTAAGAGCCATAGGTCTAGATATCTGTGTTTCTATGACAACTGTTTGACTGGAGCCATCCATACCAACACGGCCAATGTGAGGATACTCACAGCAATCAATCCAGTACAAGTATCTATAAAACAAAACACAACAGTTGCCTCATTTAGAGAGCAAAAATAATAAAAATAATTATTTACTCAGTTGATCTCAAGAAAAAATCAGTAATTATTCTATGATTTTTCAGATAGATTTTTTTTGACTTCTCTAGATTTGTCTCTGAGTGGTTTAATGTAAAGAAGTCACATAGCAGAGTCATTATGTTGAATACGGTTTTATCAAATTCCTTATGGACTAGTAAAAAGTACATTTAAATTGCTTAGTTTTGATCCCTTAGAACTTGAGGTACCACTCGGACGGGACTTCAAGAATCTCATATCCTGCAAAAATGTTATCACTACTACACTTACTACAAATAATGTATTGCAGTAACTTTTTTTAATGTATATTACACAATCTTATTTTGTTGTTAATAGTGATGTGACGCAAATTACATACATTTCAAGATGTACAAGTTCCAAAACATGAGAACAGCTTCTCACATAAAGGGCTTAAAAATGGATAAAGCACTGAGATTGTAGTAGATGTAGCAATTTCCTCTTCAATATCATATTTAACAATACAGAGCAAGTTTAAGAAAGTAAAGAGAAAGTCTCATTACTTGGTACATGGATGCATGTTGCTACTGTTGTATGCCATTACTTAGAACCTTAGGAAAGATCTTTCCAGCCTGGAAACCGGTTTGCCTATACAGGTTTTGGACAGGCTCTCAAAAAAACCAGATGCAGCTCATATCCTTAATAGCCACCCGGTATGTAGTTATGTGCCCTAAGAACAGCCAAAAGTATCCTACAAAACACAGGTGCTCTACGTTGGCAGCTTTCCATACTAAAATAAATGAACAACCAAATAAATATATCATGCACTGAGCAGGAGAACAATAAGTTTATTATGCCTGTGTGTATCTAAACCTTGTTGGAAGACTGAGACTCTGTACAACCTTTGCCGAACTAATATTTGCATGCACAGGGATCATATTGGAGTCATCCAGGTAAACCGATCGTGATACCATATACTGATATCTTGGATACATTTAACAAACATCTACATCCCTCGGGCCAAATTTTACAGGGAAGAAAGGGTACATTTACAAGAAAATTCAATGCTAGTCCTAAGGACTGCTTGAAAACGGATTTTATCTTTAAAAATAGTAAAGTAGATAGGTTACATTTCATGGCTAGGAAATACATTGTTTTTCTTTTAGGTAGAGTCCAGACCAACTCAACAATTTTCTCCTGCCACTGACACTTGAGATGATTACTTGAGCCTTGGGATATAGAGACAGAAAATAATTGTTAATTGGCTGTGAACCTATAGGATTGTTATAAGATGATACAACAGTTTATTAATCCAATTTATGCAGCTCTAAACTTGTGTAAAAATCAAAAGTTTAATTTTATAGAGTAAAAGAAGCAAAATATATTTGCAAATGATGTGAGGTTAAACATTTTCACTCTCAAATTAACATGCAAAGACTATTAGAAAGAAGCCTTCAAATATGTGGCCTAAATTATGTTGGAAACTAGTAAAGAAGACCACTCTGTTCAGTGAAAAAGAAACAAAACTTAAGAATTGTCTTCCATGTAATATAATCGTTTGTTATTTAGTAACACACTTAAAGTTTTTGAAAAATATGATTTCTTCCCATCAGAAGAAAACATTTACAGAGTAGCAAATATAACAAAAAATGGTTTAGTACCTCCATTCATCTTTCTATTATGACAATTTTATATGTAATGGTGATATCGTAAGCATTTTAGACTGACGTAGTGTAGCTGAAAGTTAGATAATAAAAAACTAATTAGCATTTCTCTCCTTCTGTTTTTATAAAAATATATTTAAATATAAAATTAGTATTAAATATGAATTACTGCAAAATGGTTGCTTCGTACCCAGCCTGAGGATCTAAGCACAGATCTCTAGGAAACTTCAGTCTTTTGCTCACAAGGACAGTAGGGTATAAGCCGTTGAGTTTAGACACTTCAATAATTCTCTTTTCAGTGTCGGACCAGTAGAGATTCTTCCCAATCCAATCGACAGCCAGTGCATTGGGAACGGCTGTATTGTGGACTACCTAGAAAAGTACAAATGTCATAAATTATTCATATAAATACAGGGAAAAGGAACAACAATTCAAGAATTTATAACACCAGAAATCTGAAACGTAGGATATTTGATATAGTAGCACACAACATGGAATGAGGTATTATTGCCTGTTAACTAACGATACTTCTGAAGTACTGAGACTTTGTAAGTAACTAAGGCAATGTGACCCTTTCCTTACAGTAAGGGAGAATGGAGAATATTATGATGCAGTAAATACGAAATTTCCAACGTCCCTGCATTATGCACTAAACTTTAAGAGTTTTCTGTCTTCAATTTTTCATCTTCAGTTTCTAATTTTCTTTTTTGGCTTCATTTTGAAAAATATATTTTCTTCTCCTTACTATATTTCAGAGAACAGGATGGAGATGAGGTTTCTCTTCGTATACACTGCCCTCAAACTTATCTGCATATTAACTCACCAGTCTACATTGGCATATATTTCCTTTTAATATCACAGTGATGCCATATGCCATCACGACAGACCATAAGGGCGCCCAACTCAGGCAAATAGAAAAAGATTACCGAGTTGGAAAGTAAATACTGTGTTTTTATTTCCAACTCTCATATGGCAGAAGAAAGAGGAACTTTTTAAGAATTACTTAAATTTCAAAAGGTCGACATTAATAAGGAATAAATTAAGAGATAGAAGCAATCCAGTTACCTACTGGAAAGCCTATGCTCTACTGACAGGGATGTGTTATTCTAATGGGTTTTGATGACCTGGATAATCGAGACTTGAACAAATGCCTCTAGATATACATGATTACAAATCTCATCATGATTGTACGACTCAGTCTTGCTTGACTGGGAGTACGTCATGTTAAGTGTTGAGTGACATTTGAATGTTCCCAATCAGTAGAGTCCAACTTCAAGGTTTAAAAATTCTATTCCTGATAAGGTCTATTTTGACCTATTCTATGCCTGATTATGACCTGATTAGGTCTATGAACTAGAACTCATAGGGAAAAAAAAAAATCAGAGTGCGATACTTGAAAATATTCACCATTTCTTAAGTACTAATAATGGGTTTATCACTGTACTGTGCATTCTAATTTATTGTCATCTCCACCACTAAAAGCATGTGCAATAGAGCATAAACTATAAACCTGATTATGTATTACTGAACATGTTATTTTTAATTTTATTTACCATTAGAGGATATTAAAAAGCCTTCAAGATAAGAAGAGACACTGTGAGATTTTTAAAACCAGTTTTTTAGATATGTATGTGTAGAAGTATCATTTGGGGCTATCATGCTATCTATTCCCTTATAAAATCTTTTTAAAATTCAACTCAGGCATGTAATGACTGTCTAATATGAATAAAATATTTTGTTTTCTGATACCTTAGCACAACCATCTTCACTGTTTTTACATGTGTAATTGCAGCAACTGCTACACTGTAAAACGAGGCATTTCATGTAGAAATGCATAGCTCTGCTAATTTAGCACCAAAGTAATTAAGTCTCTCTTCTCTGATGACGTTTCTTTTGGAGAATCACTTTAAGCTTATTCCAGTCACTGAGATCACCGGTGTGACATTTAAGGTACACAATCCCCCTTACTACAGCAGTTTCCAATAACAGATTTCATTTGAATCTACAATACTATACATAAACCAATGTGTTTATGTTTGAATGTATTTATGTGAAAAAATTGTCTCTTCAATTAGATAAATCTCTCCTCTGTGATCAGATGGAAAAGACAAATGAGATGCCATCAGGTTTCCCAGATCAAGAAAACTAATGTTAGTACATCGAAAAGATGCTATCTTTGAAAAGGGAAATGCTATCTAATATATTAAACCGTATCATTTACAATAATAGTATATTTATTTATAATAAATAGTAGAAAAAGAAGCATGAAGGAAATAAAATAAGAAATTCATACTTCAAGGGAAGAGTTGGACAACTATAATAACTCTTTCATGACAAAAATATTTAAACAGGTTTACTGGGAAACAAATTATTTGTAACTTTATTAAATATATGCTATGGTAACCTATTAAAATCGAAGTCAAAGAGACAAAGTTATCATATAGCACTAGATAAAACCCTACTGACAGGATATCAGACAGCTACAATATATAATTCTTGATAAATTTTTGCACATCTTTAGCTTTCAGAGGCCAAATCTGGGTCAAGTTTTTCAGTAAAAAAAAAAAATCTTATAAAACTTAAATGCACTTTTTTTCACAAGTTTTGATTTGATTTTGGTATCCTATTTGACTAAAACCTCCATCAAGATTACACCAATTTTGTAAAATGCAAAATATTAATGAAGGAAAAAAGAAATACCATCCATGCCTCCAACCTAATTTTCTTCTAATGTTTGTTCAAATTTTTGAAACCTTTCCCTTAAACACGGAATTATTATTACATTAATGGGAAGCAACAGGTGTATTTTGTACTCTCACGCCAGTCAATTGCAACTGTTTGACTCGGAAAAATTCTTTATTCTTCTTGAAATAATTAAGATTAGAAAGAAAAAGTCTGTGGTCATCCTCAGTCCTTAAAACAGTCTCTAAAATAACAAAATACAGATTCATCCAGAACGGACAAGAAGCTGAATAGGATGCTTTGTAAAATGTTTAAAGGCAATAAAAATGATTCAACGATCTAGTGGATTTTGAACCCCCCACTTGCCTTGTCTCTGCTTTTTTACAGGAATGATCTTTGATGGGGCTCATTAGAATGTCTGAATATATGTTAGATTTTAGTTTTACCCCAGTGCAATCGCAGCGCCGTAACTTATGCCCATCCAGGGCATTTTTTTATAGTGTCATAACTTATGCTCATTGAAGGGGATTTTTAAGTATCAAAATCAATTATTTCTGTGTGAAGGATGGAAACAAGTTTCACTGATGCCAGTCAGTTCCAAACCTTTATCCTCAAAAAGACTAAAGTCAGTGTTCTCCGAGGATATGTCTGTCTATGTACTACGCTGCAAATGAAAAACATAAATATCCTCTCCCTGCATAATATTAAGGTGTACAACAAGGCAATAAAATTCACAGGATATGTTACTGCTTATTTGCTTCTTGTTTAAGACGGTCAGACATAAGAGAATAAGCACAGAATTCCTTACTGCTTATCAGAAATTCTGGAAAAAGGTCACATAATTCAACAAATGTGCTTAATAGTGCGTTTGTGGATTCTTCCAACTACAGAGGCAAAACAGACAGGCTGTGCAGAAATGGGAGTAGTTTTATCCTGGATTATTCACATCAAAGACGTTGAGTTATTTTTGTGTAGTGTAGGTATTCAGTGTAGTGGAGGTAAAAAGAAAACCAAAGAGCATGGAAAATTGTATATGAAGAAATAATACATCAGTGTATTTACACTGCTTACATCTTATTATACCTCTTTTTTCCTTTGGTATCCTGTAAACCACAGTGAACGGACAATTCAGTCAGCTGGCAATTAAGTCATAAGGATTTAGCTCATAAATACAGTCCTCTGAGTCCCTATCTCTATCTCAAATAAGAAACAAATACAATTAAATTTTAGTAGGACTTGTTAGCTCATGTTGTGTGTATGTATACATAAAAAATTCACAGTCTGAGTTAAAAGCATGAAGGAGCATTTCCCAAAATACTCAAATAAATTTAATTCTTGCAGCGACTTTATTAATCCCCAATTACCTTGACGTCACTTCCATTTAAACACATTCTGTTTATGCGACTGCCATTTGGTCTGCTGGAATCAATCCAATAGATGAACTCCTCTCTGTAGTCAAAGTCTATTGCAATCACATTGTTCAGCCCCTAAAATCAGAAAAAATAAAACGTCCATTTATTCAAATGTTTGAATACAAACTGTTGGGTAGCATTCCGAATGGAAACTACATTGCAGGTAATATTCAAATGCTTCATTTTGCTGACTGCGTATTTTTGAAGTACCTCTCTCATTCTTCCATACATTACTTGCAAACAATCAGAATAAATTAAAAATTGTGAAAGATATAAATAGGGTGACAAATAAGTATCTCTCTTCAAAACTGCAGAAGAAGGACAAAATTAAATGAAGCCTCTGCGTTTTTCATTCTTATTACTAAAATGAACTTTAACAGTAAATATTTTTACTTTTGCTCAATTTCTATGTTAATTACTACCTTTGGCACTGTATACACACACAAGAAATACTACATACATGAAGCAGTAAATTTAGACCTCCAGCAGACATCTAGAAATTTTTGGTTACAATTTCTATGCCAAAACATTGATGATCACATTTGAGGTACTCCTGTAGGTTGGAAGGAGCAGTCATATAAAAATGACCTTTCATTGCAAATGGCAGATAAGAAGCGGTATTCCACCATGGCTCTTATTTCCTTATCTGAGAAGAGGAAAGCCTTGCCCATAATCTGCTGATCATTCTGATAGTGAAATCACAATTATTCTTACTATACAAATATCAGTCAAAGACGTAGAAACAGTGATAAGAAGAACAGATGCAGCTTGGTCTCCTTTTAAAACCACAAGATTGCTTAATCAATTCTGCTATGAGCCCAATGACATTCTACTCTTAGGTGGATCAACAACTTTCCTCATCAATGTAATTTGTAGTTGTAGGGGGGAACTGTGCTGGCCTAGCCAACTCTAAAATAAACACCCAAGAAACACAATATTTAATTGTACAGAACACAACACACAGCTTATCTGTGAAGTACTACAGTATAATACTGTAAATCTATCTTTTGATCAAATTGTCGAGGAAAAGAGAGATTAGGAGGCATCAACCATCATTAAAGAAAGCCTTAAAAAAACACAGTGTTGGAGGACTACTCTCATTTTGAAAAAATCTCATATCCATGCACACAGCGTTTTAACAAAATCAACTGCAGTTCTTCCAGTCATAACTGTGCTGCAAAACACTTTTCCTGTCTCTTTTTCTACTAGGAGTTCAAATACATTTACACGCAATCCCCACCTCAAACGCTCAACAAAGCAAACAACAGGTGAAGGAATACAGAAGACTATCACAAGTTTATAACATTTTATAAATAAAGGTCAATAATTTGTGAAAAGTTGGCCTTATATCATCATATTCTTCAACACAGTAAACATTTAACTATCCAGACTAACAAAGAGGATTGACTGCCTGCAGGTCTTTGGTTTCAAGTGTTTTATTTTGGGTCAGTTTATTTCCAATATTTATCATAACATTAGATGTAGGTAAAATTGTGTACACCTTCAGTAGTTTTCTCTCACCTTAAACCTGTGGTTTTATCTGTTTCCATTACACACGACACATGTTATCCTACAATGTGATTTGTGTTCCCTTGGCGTCCCAATTAAAAATATGCAGGTAAAAATCACAAATTATGAGGAGGAAGATTCTCTCTGTCTACTCTGTCTGTGTAAACCCAAGGGATTTTTATGACTAGGAGCGAAGAAAATGGAAGGCAAAGAACATACGTGAGACAATTCAAACAGTTGTATGGTTTATGTATATTTGAAAAAAAAAAAAAGAAAAAAAAAGAGAGGAAAAAGCTGACACATAACAACTCAGAGAGGACTGAATAAGCTCCTACTTTCAGAACCTTTACTCTGAGTTTACATGAACACATGTTAGAATGGCAAAGCACAGATCAAACACACAGAGAAGGGTGGGTTTGCTTCTTTGCCAGAGCAGTCCTGGTATTTGGCTTCATCTGGCAGACGTTTAAGAATGAGCTGATCCATCATAACATTACAAGGACAAAAAGATGTCCTTATGAGGAAGACAGCTCACCTGTTCTGCTGGTATAGCTTCCTATTTTACTTTCAAATCTGGATGCTTTTAGACATGCCACATTTGCAGGATCAAAGGCCAGCAGGTTCAATAGCAGAGCTATTTATTAGACTAGTAAATTAATATTTTACGGAAAACACAGATTTCTCTTCAGTGGTTGGAGCTACACAGTCTCTAATGTACTGAAGAGGAGCCCGTTAAATTGAAGACCTGTGAAACTCCGAGCCAATCTGTCAGCAGTGACCGTAAAGAAAATTTACTGTTGTTCCCCTCTTTTCACAGGCTTCTTTTAATAGATATACCAGCAAAAGAGGAGAGAGGCAGCGAGATGCAGATGAGAGGTAGTCAAAAGTATTTCAGAAGAACAAAACGACTTTAACATAACGCTCGTTATGCTTAAATAAAGTCCACGTTCAATGGAAGATGGTTAATTTTGTAATTACTGCTGTCAAGACCTGAACACCTCTCTTGTGACATTAAGATGCACAGTTTACTCATGTGGGAAGTCACAAAAAGTCTAATGCTAATGACTGGCATAACTGATTTTCTTCTCTTTCAATTAATCAATTGATTAATTAGTACTCGAGGAAACACGTTTTTATTGAAACATATTTTGGAACTCTAATCTATGGTAAGTAACTACACTTAGGTGAAGCATAGAAGTAGAGCAGAAACTGCTAAAATGACAGCTCTGTACTTACTGGATGACTTTCTATTTTTGTAGTTTTTCAAGTAAGTTTTTTTTTTCTGCTATAATAATTTTAAGTAATTATGTAAAAAGTTAGATTTAGCCAAAGATATGCACTCATGTATTGTAATACTGTAAATCTTAGAATAGGGTGTCTAAATAAAAAAAAACCAGATTTGGATTTTAATAGTAAATAGCCCAAATTACACATGGCCGAATAGGGTTTTTTCTTTTTTTCAAACTAAAATATACAAATTCTGGAAAACATATTGTGATGGAAGAGGATCACAGAAAATGTAATTCTTTTAGTACATCAGAATGACTGAAGAAACAACTGCCTGAGCTTTAATCATGCCAAACTCAGATAAATTCATCAATTTAAAATGTTATAAAAAAGTGAAGGTGCTGCAGTTGTTCTGTGATGCACACAATGCCAATTATAGGATGATGTTTCTGTCAGTTGCACACTTTAGAAAGGAATAAAAGTATCGAGTTAAACTTAGAGCATGGTACTATGATTATACCTGTTTCAACAAAGTGTAGTTGGATCCATCAGTGCTAATTTTTCTTATTTCATGATGATCAGCCAGAATTAAGAAAGGTTCCTCATCTAAACCCCGGGAGAAAGAATATATTAGACTAGATTTTACGTTAATTTATGGAAAATCAGGAATACAATGCTGAAATACAGATGGTTTGAAAAATAAATGTTACATGCTCTGATCAATGTTATGGATGAAAGAAATATTTAAAACATTCAAATGTTCCAAGAAAGATCAATGATGCAGTATAAAAATGAACAAAGCAATCAATTAGTATATCTTTCAATGTAATTTTTTTTTGCCTTTGTAATATGGGAACCATACTGTAGGTTATGCTAATTTAATGTCAGAGATTAAATTTGAAATATATTTCATACCACTTCTTTCAATTTCAATATTGTCTTTCAAATTATCATCAAGACTATTATTTGTTCAGTTGCAAACCAAGCACATTTTGACCATTGCTTTTTGAGTTTTCAAAACTTGAAAATCTTAGACATAAAGAAACAGCTATTTGGACAAACCTTGATCCTCCAATTATGAACTGAATCCAGTTTGGCTTTTTTACTCTTGGTTTTCTAGTTTATCAAAAAAGTATTCCTTCAGATACTCATTCGTGACACTACTTACTTCGTAACATCTCTGACGATGACGTACTCATACATAATAGTAAATATATATAGAGAGCTGTCTTCATTTTAGCTTTATTAACAGAGACCTCAGCTAAAATAACAGTAATAAAAAGGTACTAATAATTCAGATGTATGACTTATACCTACTGCTCCCTCATACATTCTGGAATGTAAGGAGTGTGTCATTCAACCTACTCTGCTCTCGTCCTGAATACATTGTACCACTTTGCTTGCATTTTAAGTCCAACACCTAAGACATACTCCAGTTCTTAAACGATCCGAAGCAGCATCCTCAGCACTGACTGTTAGTGGGTTGTGGAGAACGGCTGTGACGCTCCGCTCTGTGGTAAAGAGTTCAAACCAATTTATGCAAAAAATAGGCATTAGGTGGAACACACATGTTGGCAGCTCCTCGCAGCACAACCGTTCTTGCCACAGCACAAACAGCTTTGTCATGACCACTTCTGCAGTTTGATATATTGCAGCTCCAATAAACTGTACTACGATGTGTTCCAGCTCCCCTTCTCATCTGAGTGATCTATGGCTTCGAAATCTATGAGTGGCTTACAAGGTGTGATATAGGAGTAAATAAAAACCCGAGTCCTATATTTCTGCACTCTCCTGTGCTTCCTCTGATCGCTCAGGGAAGCACCCAAGAAAGGAATACGATGCAGACAGATATTCCAGTCTTCTTGTCATTTAGAAAGAAAGTAGAAGGGTTTTTTTTGATATTTAAAACCAAAACACAAACAAACAACTCTATGCAAGACTGGAATAAGAAGGAGCCTGCTCAAGCTGAAGATTGCCTCCACAGTGAAGGAAACACAGCAGAATGCAGTAACAGGGGTTTTGTTTCTTTCCTGTTGACATTTTGCTTTCCTTTTCACTGGTCTAGTGAATCGTACTCACTGAAGCACATAAAAATAACATCAGTGGCACAGAGGGGTGAGGAAATAACCAGAGTTCATATATACCTTGAACTGTACTGTGTATTATGTGTAACACTTGAGGATTTCATATGCTATAGGAACAATGGATTTTGAAATGTCTATTATTTTTTCCTGTTCCTCCTTTCTATATCAGGAAGTTTGAAGTACATTCCAATATTCTACAGTTGATGCAATAATACAGTAGAAGTCTTTTACACATTTATCATAAGCATCTCCTATCAAGTGACTGAAAAGTAGAATTACGTGATGTATTTTAACATTCCTTATATTTTTTCTAATAAAGTTACTAACTCAAACTTTCATAATCCCCTTTAAGTATTCATTACAAAGGATTTGAGCACAATACACACTAAAAATAGAACTTATTACACTCAGACATTGAATCACATTCCTATTGCTCATTGAAGAAGCAATGTGCTTCAAGGTAACTCTGACCTTGGGGCTAAGGTACTTCACACATTATTTTGGATACAGCAGTGGATCAAAAAGAGAGAAAGAAAAAAACAGAGATACCTGAAAGAGATTTGCAGCCGTTTAGGTTATCGGGCTGTATTTCATACCCATCTGCACATAAGCATTTGTAGGTTCCGTATGCATTGATGCATTGCTGGCTACAGGGAAATCCAGATGAACATTCATCAATATCTACACACGTTTTGCCATCGTCCTTCAGCTGGAATCCAGGCCAGCATTTGCACTGGGAAAGAAAAAACAAATACTATCATTTTGATTCTGTTTATTATCTTATGTACCTCCTTCAGAATATGTTAACATCGAACTTTTTCATGTACTCTCAGTTTCTCAGGTAACAGTTTAATTATGTTGCTATTTATACTGCCTAGAGGCAGAAATACCTACATTTCTTTTCATGTATTGCTGCCGTGGTCCTAAGAACCATCCCTTCCCAAATAATCCTGTGTAATGAGAAAATATTCTTTCCTCTTTAATTGAAGAAAAATATATCTTTTTAAACTTTTTAAACTAGGATTCTTCCATGAAAATAATGATGAATGAACCCTTCAGAGTTCTTTGTTTTCAAGTACATATGTGTATTTTGGTAAAGATATACAGTTTTTAATGCATTTTCTTGAAGTATCCATAACATCTAGCATTCTGTGTAGCAGGTACAGTACTGTATAAGGGAAGACCTGAAGCTGATTTTTATTGAGGTCTGATGATCACCATGGCAAGCTTATCACATGCAACGTGAGCGATGCAAGATACAGCTGCGTAGAGGGGTTTTGAAACAGGGACATAGTTTCATCAATGGAAAGCTTTTGTCATGTTCCCTCCTGTATTGTCTGATTTATTCTCTGCAGATACTCATGATATGTTTTGTCCTCAATGACACTACTTCAACAAGGCTTTTGTCATATCCAACCTAGTCTCCAGCTCTCTAGTTTATGGACTCTTGACGAGGACAGGGTTTCAGAGGTTTGACTACTTTCAGAGCTAAGCCACGCTGGACAAACCTTATTTAGTCTCAGTGAGCCAATATACTATTAAAAAGATGGAACAGTTATGAGTGCAGTTAGGGATACTTCAGAATTAAAACCCTGAAAAAAAAATATCTCTCTTCTATTCTCAGCTTCTATTTACAGGCTAGTGTAGTCGGCGGCCTCTTTATGTCTCATGGCAAAAGAGCGGATGTAGTTGGTTCAGAAAACACAATTACATGCAGACAACCAACTGTTTTATTCTTCAACTAAGGCAGTTATACTTTGCTTAAATATTTATACAAGTGTCTTTGACTTAAAAAAAATACCAGGAGAAAACTGTTATTCCTGCTATTCACTCCTATGTGTTTTCCTTTTTTTTACAATTGATTTTCCATGCTCTGTATGTATCAGGATGATTTGTTATATTTAAAGCATTTTATGTTCTTTTCCATAGGTATAAAGTACGTATTGTACCAGGCTTTTTTTTTTTTTTAATACAATTTTCAATTGTTTGCATACTGGAAATAAAAATGTGAATGTTCTTCCTGTGGTAGGTAAGCTACTTCAGTACAAGGAAGTACAAGACAGTGGAGTTTTATTATAATCATGCAGTAATTAAGAAACAGTTAAGAATCTGCATTATATTACAGCACATTTTGTCATTATTCACCTTGTATCCAACAGCAAGATCCTGACAATCTTGAGAACAGCCGCTCACTTTCTTACTGAGGCATTCGTTAACGTGGCAGCTTTTCTCATCAGACCCATCACTACAATCTTCTTTGTTATCACAAACATCACTTTGAGGAATACATTTGCCATTTTTGCACATAAAAAAAGATCTGTTACATGACTGCTCTGGAAAACAAAAAAAAAGAGAACACAACTTGGTGTAGTCTATTAGCATTTGGAATGAATTTTCTCGTGGACCACCTGCAATGTGTGCATTTGAGATGAAACAACTGAGTATTAATTTCTTATTGATAACATTATAATACCTTTTTCTTTTCAGTGCCTTTAAAGGTTATTCCTCTTCTGAAAAACGTGTGAATATTTCAATTTATTACTCCCGCACATTTGTTCTCATATAATTGAGAATCCTCTACATTATCTCTGCACAAAATATAGTTCTATAACTTACAAAACTTAAAAAGCATGGCTTCTCTCCCCTGTGGATGCTGACGGATTTAGTAACATGACTGACTGAATTCTGATGCGTTCCTTGTCTTAGGATATGAATACACAAGTTTTTATTTCCTGTTTGGCAAAACTTGAATAAGTCAGCTCAGCTACATTCAGGTTCTTCAATTCAGAATCAGAACAGTTGTTAAGTGTGTTGGTTTACCTCAAAATAAATGAATGATTTCAATCAAAATCATTATAGAGGACCGCGTTACTGTATAATAAAGTCGTAAGATCTAGTCAAAAGAGTTGGTCTTTCAAAAAGCCACAGAAGAGGATACTCATTTTCCCCTCAAAACTCAGTTTTCAGCAAACTTGTGCCAGGAGAAAATATCAACAAAACAAATCACATTTGGTCAGTAATTTGCTAATAAAATTACGCCAGTTTTTAATACAAAAGAGGATGTTAAGTCGCTCTTCCTGTATGATCTACTCTTGTGCGATGAGTATATTAAATCCCAGAATGGTCTTGGTTGGAAGGGACCTCTGGAGATCACCCAGTCCAAGACCCCTGCTAAAGTAGGCTCATCCACAGCAGGTTGCACAGAAGCACGTCCGGGCAGGTTTGGAATACCCCTAGGGAAGGGGATTCTCCACATCCTCTCTGGGCAGCTTGTTCCAGTGCTCCATCACCCTCTAAATATATTAAACATTTTCCAGGCAAGCTATAAACTTTGACAATAATCACGTTAATGTAATCTTATTTTAGTACCAACCAAACGTATGCATTAATTAACCAGCAGCCATCTTATGTTATGAGAATTTACGGATTGAATTTTTTGAGCTGTTTTGGGCGCTGGGGACTGACAACACGTTCTTCTTGCAAGATACAAGGAATATCACCATTCAAAAACCTAAATACAAACCTGAACTTTTACATTTTGTGTTTATAGGTGCTTCGTCTGAGTGGTCCGGGCAGTCAAAATCACCGTCACATTGCCACTGGGAGTTTAACAGACATCTCCCATCAGCACAAGTGAACTCTCCAGGACGACAGTGGCGATACCCTGGAAATAAACAAATCAACGAGTTCATACTTTGCTTTGTATATACATCGCAAAGTAAGTAAAAGCATCTTTTACTCTGTAAAGAGGTACAAAGCATCTGTTTATACGCAAAAGTCTACCAACAGAGAGAGAAATCAAATGTCTCACGCAGCACAGTACACTCACAAACCAAATCCCACATATGTAATCATATTCATGCAGCTTGTGATCCTAAACAGATTTTTTCAGGTGTAATTTAACTTTTTGCTATTATTAGGAAAAAGCTTCCTAACAAGCATTTTAGAAATAACTATATCCAGCAAATATTTTCGAAATATGGGTTCTACTGTACGCTTTCCTACATGCAGAACCTTCATAATTTTAACCATACTAAACATGTATTTTCTAAGATGGCCACAAAACCAATATATATGAAATTTATACATTTTCAAAGGTAAGTGGATTTCTAACAGAGAATAACAATATATAATGAAATATATATACTGAGAGAAAACCTGACAGGTATTTGTTTCTTACAACACCTAGAGGGTCTAACCCAGACTCAAAACCAACAAAGCAGTAGAAAAAGTCTGAAAAGTCAACACAAATTTAGTTTTTCGTATTCAATTTCGTAAGATGTTTACTTGCAAGATTCATTACACTAAACCAAAACTACAAAATTTACGTTCTTGTTGGGGAAAGAAAAGTGTAACTTTTTCTATAGTCTAAGTGTATAAATTCTACCTGAAATACTCTGTAGTCCTTTAAAAGTGCCCTGAAAGCAAGCCTTGATTTAGTTTAGAATTCCAGAATAAGGAAAAAAAAAAGTAAATATGATTATAAAGTAACATCAATGAAGCAACGCTCATTCTGAATTTAAAGAACAATTTTGCAACATTTTTTAAAATTATGCTGCATTGTTTAACATTCCTTCCTCTTGAAAAAATGAAGACTTCCAAAAAAATTATTCTTCCAAAGAATAAATCCAAATTATAATAACTACTGAAGCTTTGATTTAACTACTGACGCTATGAATGTCTACAATGTGCGTTCATAACTTTCTACTCTCTAGAATTAGAAAGTTAATATTCTTTTTTTTTTTAACCCCCCCTCCCACAATTACTGTGTTTCCTGCTATATAGCATAGATTTTTTTTCTGATAGCAGATGGAAACATACTATTTGACAGTCTGGAATGAGACATCCTTCTCCATCAAGAGCTTTAAATCTCTCGCATATCTTTATTTGTGATTTAGCAGTGTGTTAATGCACTGTTTTCAAAATGCAATATGCTATTCCATTAATTACAAATTATTAGAATTCAAATAATTCTGCGTTCTCCTGAAGGTGTGGAGGTTTTTCTGGTTTTAAATAGAGGATGCTTGAAAGAAGATGGGCTGGCTTGGTATGGAAAAATGGTGAACGGTCACAAACAGCAGCTTTCAAAACACCATATGGCTTACATAAGTGAAAGCAAATGGAATTAGCTAGGAAAGGTGTGTTCCCTTCTTTCTTCTTGGATCTAGAAGTCTAAGCTGGCAAGCAGTGTGGCACAGTAAGGGAGGAGGAGTAGAATGAAACATATTGATATGGCTGAAACCTTTCTTTATATGACCAAACAAGTTCTTATTCGCTACGTTATATTATTTTCCTATAACATTCCACTACACATTCGACTCAACCTGTACCTGAAAAATTTTACAAAATGCAAATACTACACATGTTCTTTCTTATGAGCTTTGGATATCTACTCCCATCATTTATGCACATACGCTCTTGAGGTCATGTGTGCAATAGAAATGCCCAAAACACATAGCTAGAAATCTTCTGCTGTGGTTCTCATCTCTTCAGCACATTTAATAGAGTAAAGAAGCAATACAGGTTTTAAATGCACCAAACCGTGCATGGTGATCAATAACTTACTTGCCTTTTTGGACAGCATATTTGTTCTGTGCTTTCCATAAATGTTATTTAGAGAAATTAATGTTTCTGAGTACGGCCTAGATGTTCTGTACAGACATTTATGTAATATAAGAAACCCTAAATTTATACAACTGCTGAAAATTAAACATCCTCATATGGCTTTAGTTGATATCTTTTAACTGCAGAAATGTTTCACTGATAGAAAAATAAGTTTATAGACACAAAGACAAAAAAGGACGTACATAATGAACAAGAAATTGTAGAATGTACATTTGAAATTCTGCTAAATGTTACTAGCAATCAACTGTAACTCACAAGTAAAGCAAATAACGTCATTGTAGCTCCAGCCCCAAGTTAATAACAAGCTGTATTCTTTAATGTACTATTTAAAAGTTAACATTAAAATCTTTTTAAAAAAGAGCTTAGCTTTCTTTTTCAATATTGTGTGAAAGTAACAGAAGGCAGAAGGCCTTAGTGTTAACAATTTGCTATTTTTCTGTTTATTCTACTTTATATACTTGCCACATTCCAGAGATTCATCTGATCCATCTCCACAGTCATCATCATGGTCACATACAAACTGTTTGGGAATGCAGACTTTGTTACGGCACATGAAAGCATTCTCGTCACAAGTGTTATTAGGAGCTAAGGAAAATACAGTACATAAAAAAAATTAAATTGAGAACAGTAAGATATACAGTAATTTTCTTGCACAAAGATGAAATGAGAAGTAGTCTGTGTGGATTCGATGGAAATAATGATAACGTTTGAGTTATGCAAAGAGCACCGCACAATTCAATAGCAGAAAAAGATACTCTTCACCACAAAGATAACTGAGGAAGTAAGGATAGCTAAAATCACACATAACCCAGGCAGAAAGGCTTCAGAAGTTGACACTGTCTGCAGCTAACCTAAGGTCTGCCTCTAAGGAAAAGAAATTTAGGAAGTACGGGTGTCCTTCCTATGTTACTCTGCTCTGAGCAAAAGCGCTTCAAAATCCATAATCACTCAAAATTCAGTGGAGAGAATGTATTTCAATATTTTTAACTTATACCACTTTTGTATACATTAATATAGCAAATTCCTTAATGAAATTACTACTGAACTCCTGACACTTTTAAAACAAATATATCTCAGAAGAATGGAATTAATAGCTTTTAGGGCAAGAGATGTCACTATCTGGACAACTGGCCAAAATAAACTGGAGACAGAAGAGAATCTCCTTTTTTGATGCGCAAACTCGCTGACATGCGGAACATTTTGTTCAGGAAGAGAAATAAAACTCAATAGTCAACGATGGGCTAATTTTCGTTAGTGAACATGCTGTATAATATCTATGTTGTGACACACATACTGATCTTCAGCTGATGGGCCTCGGCATATATTAACAAAGCCTGGAGATTTTAAGCTGATTAAAGCATTGAAGGATCCTACTACGTACGCTCACGTGCAGTCTATCGATCTTTACTGACAATCCTGACAATATAAGGGTATAATAATACAGACACAAAAAGCATCTGGATATTGTAAAGGAAAAGCTTATAAGAAAAGAAATACTACACATTTTTAACACGCAAACGTACCGCAGCCCGCTGTAGACAGTTCATCGCTCCCGTTAGGACAATCTCTTTCACCGTCACAAAGCCAGTGTTGGGGAACACAGGCATGGGAGCCTAAACAGCTGAATGTATCTGCTGCACAGGTCACTGAACCTGAAAAAATACAACATCTGAGTCTTGAACGTGTTTTAACTGATTTTTTTAAGTTAATGGGTAATGATTGGGCAAGGTGTTTTTAAAGATTTTATTCTCCACAGTTTGAAAAGTATACTGGCTAAGAATATTTTACTTTAAATTTTTACAAGCTATTCCATTCTTTCCCATTGTTAAGTCTCTTAATTTTCTGTCAAGAAATTTAATCTACCATACTTCATCAGAACTATCCAACAGAAAAACTTGTCAAACTAACTTTGGTCTTTATGTTTGACTGCGTGTTTGGACTGATTGAACAAAGAAAGTAATTCTGTACACCATGTAATCCTCACATCACTCTGTTCTATGCCAGGACGCTGAAGGTATTCAAAATTTGCATGAGTCAGCCCCGTGTAGAAGAGAACAATGTGCACCAAGGACAATAGTAGTGGGAGGAAGAAAACGTTTGACAGTTCTAATGCAAGTAACTCAACATATTGTTTATTTGACTATTTTTCTTTTAGCAGGCTTTTCTCTAGATAAGAATACTATATCCTAGGATTACTTTTACTCTTTTTGGAAGACAACTTTTGCAAATTTCAACACTTAATGTGTTCTTTTAGGCAAGTTAAATGTACTTCACTAAAAAGGAGGCAGTGAATTTTCTACTAATTCTAATTAGAAATTAGTAGAATAGTAAAACAAATTAAAAGAAGATATTATTTTGTACTATTTATGCAAAAGAAAGACATCTTTGCTTACTTATTGGCCATTTTAACACTTCTAAAGTTCATCTTCAAGGTGAATAAATATTGATTTTGTAAGACTGAAAAATCTAAAGTCATCTTGATCTCTTTTCATCTTGCAATTCAGAGCTATCTCCTGTTCCTAAACAGAAATACAGCCTTAAGTCCCCCTTCTTTGTAAATAGTGTGGATTTTTCCCTCTTGAAGAGATGGCCTACAATTTTATCTGTAGGATTTCTCTTTAAATGAGAGATCTGCAATGTACTGCAAGTCAAGATATAAAAAGAAATAATTCTGGATAATCTTAAAAGAAAAAAAAAAAGGTATGTTGTAGTGACATGTTACAATTTGCTTTGTTTTCCCCTTCCTTTTCCTATTTTCTGCTCCAGGTTTCCTATCGAGCTTCAGGCCTTGTTGTCTCTTAGGGTTTCACATTGTTCTATAATAGTCCCAGAGAAGATGCTTGTCTTCTCATTCCACATCTTCTCCTCTTCCTCGGAGAAATCTTTCCTTTCACGCAGACCTTGCCTCCAACCCCCCAGTCTTGCACGAAAAAAATCTATCGCAGGTGGATGTCAACTTGAAGTTAATGCAGTAATTCATTCATATTTTGCCATATTAGGACAGTATAATTTTTGCCTTTGTCTTTTTCATTTCTTAGCATTTCTACATCTGTTTGATTAAGAAACTACTTTAACAAACCACAACTCTGAACATAAGCTGAAGAGACTTCTTCTCTGTCTATTTAACACTTCCAGTAAAGTTATCAACAATATTTTTACCGTACTATCACACATGAAACATGGAATGAAACAGTCTTTTTTGAATGGACTTTAAATAAGAGGATTTTTGAAAATGAACGAATATTAAGAAGTAAAAGGTGAATTTTAAAAAGAAAATCTTAAATATATCACAGATAAGGATGTAAACAACATATAAAACATCATAAAATTGTGACAGCATGACTTGATGTAATGTGATATTCTTTTGAGAAGAATTCACTAACACATTTCCAGTCAACTGAACCCCAGAATGAAGTAAGTTTTTCAATTCCTTATGTGATTTGAAGGGTTTGGGAATTTGAGAGGAATGTTATGCAATAATGCTTATGACTGTATATATAAAAAAATTACAGGTTAAAGGGAAAAGAGATTACAGGTTATAGGGAAAAGAGCTGTGAGACAGGGGGGAAAACAACATCAGTCTGCAGGCACCTACCACTGAAATGTAAAAATCAAATACTGATACAAGGGTATTACTTCAAGAATGGGAACTGGATAAAAGTTCAGTCCTCCTTTTTGCCCACGCTGGTGTGCCTTTTATCTCTTCAGTGATAGGCTACACACAGATTATACTGACCCCACAGAAAGGTATCTGTTGGATAGATGGGGACTGAGGGAAGATACCCTCTAAGGCCCTATGCTTAAAGCACACCCTCTTTTGAGATGTTGTTCCTTTTCCACCACATTCCTGGATTACTTGGACTCCTTCAGTATGTATGATCTGGCACAATATAGAAGGAAATTTATTCTACTTACCGCAAATAGCATCACTCTCATCTAAACCATCTCCACAGTCATCTTCACCATCACAAGTCCATTGTTTGGAGATGCATTTATTTGCAGAGCAAGCAAATTGATTCCATGAACAAGACGAATCTAGAAATGACATCAGCCACTGCATTTGTTAGGTTCACAGCAGCATAGCGTACCCTGTATTTTCTACCATAGTTTAGGACTCTCCACATCTCCATACTGCTCTTTTCTGTCCCTCTAATTTTAGTGTATCAAAACACAGTATAAACCTAATCTTGGTATTCAGGATATTAACAGTTTGTCTAAGAGTTTACATTTACTCATACATTTGTAAAATTAATTAAATAAATAAATAGTAAAACATTCAAAATGCTTACATTCTAATATTTTAAAACATATTGCTAGTGGGATGGGAACAAATACTTTAAAAACATAAGTCTGGTTTGTGTATTTAACGTAGATGTTATAAGTGTAGAGAACTGGTTTAATTTGCTAGAAGGACACAGGTGGCACAGTCCAAGTTTTCTAACACATCTTTCCTCTTGGCATTGCAGTATTTAATTGCATCTTAAAAAGATTACATCTTCTTTTCTTTTACCAGAAAATTTGCTGTGTGTTTGTATTACGTTGTCCCACTCACACTTTAGCATACATTGAAAATAATAGCATGCTTCTGCATTTCAAAATCAGTATAAATAACTACTACTATCATGACCTTTCCCGAACACTTCAAATCATCTGCTTTTCACAGACTTATTTCTTTAATAACAAAATTTATTTTGCTTAACTGATGACAACAAATTTTAATATTAACAACAGGAAAAGTTTTAGGTAATACAACCTGAATTTAGTAGTAGAGTACTGTAACAACTAAAAGAAATAAGTAGGGGGAAAAAGAATATACTAAATCCCTTTCCCTCTGACGCTGTCAACATAAAACCTGATTTTCATAGTGCGCAGTAGTTACTAATTTTGAAGTTATAAGATCTGGATATACAACGTAAAATGCCAACCAAACACAGAAGCATGCTAATGGAAACTAGGTCATGAAGAGATAACATATAACTCTGCCATGTTTACTGGTAAAGAAAAAAGAAGAGTAGGGAAAACTTGATACTGCTTTTGCTGTTCTGCTGCAACTTATTTATAAAAATAATCCATTCAGGTAATCCATACAAATATAAGTTAAAAGAACAGCGCTCACTATGAGCAAAATCAACTTGTGTTGCTCCATGTGCTTAAGAATCTTGAAAGATCTGAGACAGAACAGACCCTTAACCTGGGTGACAATTCATGATGTATTTTATTTGCATCACTTATTTTGTTACTTTAAATAATTATATCTTTATTGCCTCTGATGCAACAAAATGTCTATTTTTATGTCGTAAAGGTCTATTTTGGTTACTTCCTGTTGGGGTCACAAGATATTGATATAAAGTGATAACATCTATAAAAATGTCATCATGAGCAATTATGAGGAATTAGTGAAATTGTGATATATTAAAACAATAGAAAAATATATGTAT
This sequence comes from Cuculus canorus, assembly GCF_017976375.1. Lineage (NCBI taxonomy): Eukaryota > Metazoa > Chordata > Aves > Cuculiformes > Cuculidae > Cuculus > Cuculus canorus. The sequence goes on along the minus strand of NC_071406.1, from coordinate 5,774,391 downwards.
ATAAAAATACCTTTAGGAGAAAAAAAAAAACAACAGGGATTTCATACTGTCATGAGATAAGGTTTAAAACACTGGCAGTGTGAAATAGAGAATTGAATCTGAAAATGAACTTTTTAAGAAGCTCTAGATTCAATCTCCAAGATATAAAACACACTTCTTTTTCTTTTAAATATGCATTTAATGCACATTTAAAAGTGCATTAAATGTGCACTTTTAAATGTGTAAATAAATGTATTTACAGAAATACAAATAAGATAAAATGCTCACCACAGTGCAATTCATCTACTCCATCCTCACAGTCTTTCTGCCCATCACAAAGCCAGGTGGTCAGAATACATCTTCCACTAGGACAACCAAAATAATTTTCTTCACATGTGGGTTTGTTTTGAACTGTGATAAAATAAAGAATGTAATGTAAAATGCTCTCTACTAGTATGATTAGGAACCTAATACATTTCTGATAAATTTCTGAATACTGACGGACAACAAAGTGTTTATATCTAAAAATTTCAAAAAATACTATTGATATTATTTAATTGTGTTTTAATACACATCAGGAAATAACAGTAGCCAAGGAGTTTGGGGAGCTGAAATTATTTATTTAAAGAAGAATCAGAGCACAGCTTCAACCTAAATTAAATGAACTATCATAGAATCATAGAATGTCCTAGAGTTGGAAGGGACCCACAGGGATCATCAAATCCAACTCCTGTCCCTACACAGGACAACCTCAGCATTCACATCATGTGTCTGAGGGTGTTGTCCAAATGCTTCCTGAATATTTTCAGGCTTGGTGCCATGACTACTTCCCTGGGGAGTCTGTTCCACAGGTTTTGCGCTCAGGTAGGTTGACATTGCTTGTTCTTCACTAGCTGAAGAAATTGTCCTTCTGATCTCTCTGCCAGCATCTAAAAGATAAACTAACTTGTGGCAATATTTTTGTCGCGTGCACTGGGATAAGCTACAAGTCCGATGCATGCACTGACTAACCATAGCTCTAGCACTGATGTTGGAGCCAGAGATTTAGACTTCATCACAAATTAAAAAGTTGTTCTTCCTTGCCTTTTTTCTCTGTAAAGCATGGAAGTCATTTTTTACTTTTACGAATGCTTAGAAAACAGTTGTGACGAAAGAATCTATTTATTTAGTGTCACGATGTAAATACAAACATGAGTCTAATAAGTGGCACAGGTTATTTTCAAAACACTAAGCAAGGTTTTTGCCTGGAAAGACCCAGACAATATATACCAGTTCCAAGCATTGGAGATCACAGATGCTCTCTGTCAAGGTTTCTATTAGTTCTCTGTATACAGTTCTTAATGTACTGGGGCTATTGACACTGGTTTTGGGGTTTGCCCTCTTTCTCTCTTTTAAAAAGAAAGTTAAAGTTATCATCTTTCTATTCATACAGCTGTAGAAGCCATAAAAAAAAAAGAGTGAAGTATGATGACTGGGTAGATACTAAAGTCTGTCTAAATATAGCAACCCCTAAATGAGTATTTAGCCTTAAGTGTCATTGTTCTTACAGAAAATTAACAAAGTTTGCTATTTGGACTTATCATATTCATAATGGAAATGAGACTCAAAAACTTAATGTGCCAAAGATGGTCAGTTTTGAATGAAATAGCAAAGGATATAACATGTAGGTTGAATCGGAATGGTATTGCTTTCAAGCAAAGGGAAGAATGATTCAGGCAATTAGTCACACATTAAAGTGATGGAAATTTTTGGCGCACATTTGAAAGACAGAATAAAGTAATACAAATAAAATGACAATGGAATAAAATGGAACATTAGTTTACTTATGCGACATTAGTTTACTGAATCTATAGCATCCTGTCCTCAAGCTTCTTTGATATCGAAAAAACACCCTCATAAACAAAAGCAATACAGTAAATCTAAGCTATTTTGAGCTCAGTGAAACACATATAAAGCAAATTCTAAAGAATTATTAGATGTTCTGCAGAATATGGAGATTAGAATGAAAAACATAGTTTAATATGCATCTGTCTTATAGACAGGATGAAAGCTCCTAATGTGAGGTTGATTGACATTACTGCTGAAGTTCTACGTTTGTTCTGGATCTCGGTAATATTTTCATCAATAAAGGTGGCACAAAATATATGAGAATTCTAACAGAAGCTTTTGACAACACAAGGGGCTCATCACAAATAAAAACAGAATATTAAATGAGAATAATCCAATTAATTACTAGTTAATTACATCCAATTTTTGCAAGGCAACTTAAAATCAAAAGGTAATTCTTACTAATTAATACGATTTATTAACTTGTAAATATTTATTTTTACTAATTAATAATTCTTTGACGCAAGAGACAAGTATTGGCCACAGGAAGACAATGACAAGCTAGCAAGGGTCAATTATGGAAACAAACATAATATTTCATTGATACAAGAAAAAAGCAGGAATTCATCTGATAAACTGGATAATGGTCTAGTATAATCGAGAGAAATACAGATTGAGATGACTAAAATGACCCATAGAGATATCCCTGATTTGAGAGCAGAAATTCTGAAACGTCTTGGCTTACTTGTCGTTACAAGTAAAGAGTAAGAATATGATTAACAAAGGACTTCAAGGTTTTCTTAGCATAAGAACATCTATAATCTGGAATATATATAAACTAGGAATTAAAATAATATATGAGGTTCTGGAAGATGATAGTAATAGGAATAGTTGGGCAAGAAACTACTTATTTTTAATTCTATAAATATTCACATAGAAGCTCAAGGTGCAGAAGAGGAGGTACAGGCCTGACAGCCCCAGAGTATTTCTGCTACTACACTGTCTTCAGTTAGATCACAGGATGGGCATAATCCTACAAATAAGCATTATAAACCTTCATTAATGTATTCTCATGCCAAATACAGTTTCTCTCTTATTTATTTGCAGGTATGTTTAGACATTGTACCTAATTTTATCAAACTTAAATGAGAGGTTCTGAATAATAAAGGAGCAAAGCTCTAAATGCCATCCTTCATTAACTAAGAATGCAATATTGTGAATAATTTAGTGGCTGATATTAAATATGGTATTAATGTCTCAGCAATGGGGGTTAAGGATTGTATAATTCTTAATAATTCCACAATCTCAAACAAATTAGAAACTAAATATTTATTCATGACATATTTATTTTAATTCATCATTAAGAATTTGATTTTGTACAACACTACAGAATTTATGGTAATCAAAATAACCTATGAAATAATAGAAATAACAGAAAGATGTTAAAATTGTGATTAGAAGATAATGAGCATTTCTCAACACTGCAGCAGAGACTTGCATTAAAGCCCTATACTCCTGCATGATGAATCTTTCTCTCCATTGCTACTAGGCAGGTTCAGAAAGCAAAAGTATTTAAACATTAAAAACTTTATGCTAACCACTGAAATTCATTAACACTTGATTCTAGTCATTCTGATAACAAAAATGGATCATAAAGCCTCGTGAAAGTAGAAGATTTCCTTCAAATTTATATACACATATATCTTGAAAATGTATTTTTCTAATGTGTTAGTGTTCTGCCTTGTCATGAAATATTGTCAGATGAGAAGTCAAAAAAGTAAGACCTTAAGACGTTCAGTAAGATTGGTTTTTGTTTCTTCCATGCAAGACATTTATCCTCAGTTTTTCTTGTTATTGGTTCTTTGCCCATGTCTATTTTAATAAGTTTTTCATGTGATTCATTTTCCAAGACACTCAGTTTATGACTTGTTCTTTTTTCATAATGGTGTAATATCTTTCCCATAGAGGAGCAGAAAAAGACAGGAAAAAAATCTAGAAAAGTAACACACTTCAGTGTGCCACAATCTCTTTGTACCGGCTGAAGAGCAGAACAACAACAAAACCAATAACCCTGGATCCTGCCCTCGCTGCCGACCCCAAGAACCTCAACAAAATAAAGGAGAAAGTTAAAAAGTAAACAAGAGAAGAAATAGCATCCGCTAAAGCAGTAGCTAATAAATGTTCCCAAGTAATTCTGCTGACTCTTGATCAGCTTGCCATTTCAATGACTGATGTTTTACTTCAATAAAAATGATTACAGACAGACCTTAACCTTGAGGAAATAGAAAGCCAGGCAGTATGGTTTTCTTCAGAGAAATGTAATAGCAATTTGTATTAATTTGCATAATCTAATCAAACACAAAATAAAGAAAAAGGAAAAAAAATGCATTCAGTACTCTACTAGTCTCCGTGTCAAATGTAACAGTATTGACTGAATAACTATTTTGCAACATAAATAGAACCAAACATATAGGAATATATATATATATATATATATATATATATATATATATATATATATATATATTACAAAAAGTAGATTAATTTTTTTTTTTTTTCTTTTTCATAGTTACCTGGACATTTTAGTTCATCTGTATAATCTCCACAATCATTAGATCCATCACATATCCATTCCGGCAGTATACAAAGCGAAGTTGAATTACAGCTAATAAATCCTGAAGATTTTATTCCAAGTTTATAGAAGTAAGCACAGTTTGTATTATCTGAAAAGAGAAAGTAAATTACTGTTTCACATCTAACACAGACTGAGAGCCTTGTAGTTTGGTCTTCAGATTTGTAGTCTGAGTTTGCACAGACCATGCAGCTGCTGGTATCCAACCAGCAATGGCTATGAATTGCATATGACAAGAAATATATAACAAGAAATAATCATGGAACAGATGCAATGATGAAGCACAGACAATCACGAACTTACTGCAGTTCTTCTCATCTGAAGCATCTGCACAGTCAATGATCTGGTTGCACTGGGCTGATTTTCCAATGCAGCTCCCATCTGCGCAACGGAATTCAGTTGAAGCACACGTTGAATCTATAACATACGGTTACAAAAGATGTAACTTGGTGTACCAAACAGACTCTTCAGATGTGTATAACATTTATTGCATTTAAACCTTCTGCTTTTCAGGATGAGGCACTGTACCTTACACAGCTAAAGATTCAGTAGTAATATAAGGTCTAATAAACTTGAAACCATAAGTTCCTAATTTTTATATTTATTTTTTTGAGCCTGAAATTCTCTGTCTGGATAAATTGACTCAATTTGAGATAACCACCAAGTGAGGAAAGAAGTAGCACTTTCAGAACCATCTATGAATCTCAGATTTCTTTCATGTAACACCAGGCTGGTTTGGGGTTTTTTTTGCCTGAATGCTGTTCTCTCCACTCATATACAGCTAAATGATTAAAAAATACACAGTGTTTTCAAAAAATGCTACTTACTATAGCTACATAGGTTTTAGCTATATATTCTGGAATAGTTTCCCCTCCAATCTGTCTAAATTGTAATTAAGGCTTTATGTTTTCTGCTAAGGTAGTCTTTATTTAGTGGCTGATGCAAACATATAAATATTCATATTTTAAGATGTAAAAAGAAAACCAATTTTGGTATAAGAGGGAGAACAATTCTGGTAAGCTTTGCACAGGACACAGACATTGTTGTGCTTCTGAAGAGCAAAGAAACAGAACACTAGAAAGAAGAAACAGTGCAGCAGATGCAGAGAAGAAATCCCTCATCTTTCAGCCTTTCCTATAGTAAAGATACTTTCTCATTTATTACTTCACAGAAGCAACAGCAACTGTATTTTCCGAGTTTTCCGTAGTCAAAAACTGTTCTTCTAGAGGACTGCAGGTGTAAATCAAAACCAGTTTTCATATCAATGGCAACATGTGCTCTGTCGCACATACCAGTATGCACCTACTTGTTTTTGAATTCTAACAAATCCCAGTACTTATAATTCCAAAAGAACACATTTTCTAGCTGCATTTGCATACTAATTATTTAGAGAGCAATAGTCTGAAATGACCTTGGAAGTTTCTGCTATTTACCTTTACAGTCAAATTCATCAGAGTTGTCACCACAGTCATTTGCACCATCACATACTTTGTTACTTGAAACACAGCGACGATTAGAACACGGCTTGAAACCCTTCCGACAGCCTCTGTTTTCTGGAAAGTTAGGCACAAGCACATAATTTCGTTGAGACACTTGATATATAATAAAATGAGCCTTATGTTAAAACCAGGCAAATATTGCAGAAGGACATTTTAAATGAAAATGCATTTGAAGCTACAGGAAATAAAAAGAATAATTTATTCCTTTATTGTCCAGCTGAAGAACTTAAACTGATAAACAGATAAAAAATAATAAATGGAAGCAGGATAAGAAAGAATGAAAGAATGACGACAAATGAAAAAGGAAAGCCTAATCCCCAGCTTCCATTATCTCATGACACGTGTTTATGAAACATCCTAAATTTGCTCTAAAACAAATTAGGAATAAATGAAGAGTAAAATAACAAAAAAAAAAAAAAACAGCAGAAAATATTCTGGATTTCTGAATACCAGTACTGCAAGAGCTCTGTTTAAGCAGGTATTCTACTGAAGAGTGCATGATTGTGATGCATGTTGATATGTCTGAAAATGCAGGAATCATTTATTAAAGCCCTAAACATTGTAGAAGTCAAGCCACAACAATAAATAAATAATGTTCATTGGATGAGTTAATCAATAATAACGAGTCAACATCCTGTACTTTATTAGATTCCGAAAACAACATACTAGATATGACCCAGTGTATGAGAGAACCACGGTTCTTCCTGCTTTTTCCGATGCATAGCAAAAAGTTCAGTATTGCTGATTGAAATCAGGCAAATTGTACACTGTCACACTACAAATTAATGTAAAGTCCTTCATAAAATTATATAGCAAATCCATGGAAAGGCAAATTGGATCTTGCATGTATTTTTTCAGTGTTCTAGAATAAAGTATAAAATAGTTTTAGCAGCTCGTAAGCCTCAAACATATCACTGACATGCAAGACAACATCTCTGGAATGACAAGAAAGGGTATTTTGAGATTCTCACCAACTACATCTTTCTTAGTTATTCCTAGATGAATTTCTTTTTATTTCTTCAACCCACTCTCCTCTCCTAACAAAGTTGAAGAAACTATAAGAAATTTTAATCTTTCTTCCATGAACTGTGAATGAAATAAATGACTGAAATAAATAGTAGAGCCAAAGAGGTCTAATCCATATAAAAATATAGCCGACTGGCTTTTTGGTGGTGGTGGCATTTTTGGTTTGTGTGGGGTTTTATTATGTTTCCTATTTTTTTTTTTCCTAAGTAATTCTTAAGTCTAAGCAAAATGCATACATAAATACAAAAGATATCAACACTTAATGAGGAAACCTAAGAAGGCATTCATAGGCATGTCATTTACTCTTCAGTAAACTTGTAATTTAAGGTAACTGAGTAACTACAAGTGGTTTGTATATTCCAGATTCTTATTTCCTCATCTGATGTGTTTTCTTTTTTTCAGATGCAAACAAACAAACCTTATTAGTCACCTCCACGTAGATAATCTGAAAGAATGTTACTATTAGTTTTACTCAACACAATCAAAGGAATTAATTATCACAGAGAAGTCTGAAAGCTAAGAGGGCACAAATCAAACATCAAAGAAGAAAAACATTATCACAATGTATGAGTTGCTATATTCAGGTGGTTAGTGCTAATTTTTTTAAGGAAAAGAAAAAAGAAGAAAGTTCTTCCATTTCTTTTTTTCTGGTATCAGCCTTGATTATTATTCCAGTAGCAATCATGGAGTTGTACTCAATGATCCTTATGGGTCCTTTCCAATTTAACATATATTCTATAGTTCTACGAAAATGGGAGAGGTGAACTCCAGGAACTGAAGCAGATATTTTCATAAAACTATAGAAGTGGCAGATATAAACATGATGAGTGGATTTTAAATGACATAAAACTGTTCATATGGGAAACAGAAGATATAACAAAGCTGTGATATGAACATATAGAAAAAGATAAAGGTCAAGAGTTACAGGCAGGATACATGAATACACTTAAGGCAACTCAGTGATTTAGAAAACTATTTAAACATTAGTGTTTTAGACACCATATCAGGCAAAGTCAGTTGGGCACAAAAAATCTGGAAGTGAGTCAGTTAGTGATTATTATAGAAAGAATCTCAAAAAAAAAAAAAAAAGGAATTATAGAATCCCTTGTGAAAATTATGGAAGTCAAGATATGGAAGTGAAGAGTAGACAGCTTGGCATCTAACTTGCTGCAAGATGAACACCGTTTGGTGTAAAAAATAATGATAATATAAACTTAAAAGGAAAATTGATTGGAAAGATTTCTAGTACACAGCCATTTTTGTATTTTATGATTTTTCTATTCAGGATCAGAGAAAATCTTATTAAACACAGAAAACTAAATCAAAATTGCTACATTAAAGCTGAAAATACTTAATTATTCAGCTTTGAAAGAGCAGTTAGCTGTGGCTTTCCTTATTTTGGTTTTAGAGGAATAAGAGAACATTTGAGAACTTTTTTTAAAATATAAGTGAGATAATATACAAAGTTTGTAGGGAAAATATGCTCTGGTATAAATAATTCTATCCATATAGTGTCAAGGCTTTCGTCATGTTCAAATTGGCATTTTTTTCCTGTGCATCTGGTTGACCGGCTGGTATGAATGAGTAGAAAATTCACAGAAAAAAATATCATAAGCAGTAAGAACATGAAGCTGAAATGTCTGGAAGTACGTACCACAGTAGAAAAGTTTCTCATCAGACTTGTCCTTACAATGAGCAATGCCATCACAAGTCAGTTGATAATCAATGCATTCACCGTTTCCACATTCAAATTCAGAATAAATGTTGCAAGTAGAATTTTTAGCTAAGAATAGAACATATTACACGGAATTTTTAACAGCTTTTACAACTAGTGGAAATGAAAAAAAACTTTGGATACAGTTAAAATATCTCCTACACAGTTTTTGTAAACCTAAGTGCAAAAGAGCTCCACCATGGCATTAGAACTTAAAAGCTTTGACAGAGTGAGGGCCTGCGAGATAGCTGCACTCTGAATCTGTTGATATTATGCAGGATTGAGGGTAGACACCTAAACAGCAAGCAATTTTCAGAAACTTTATGTCTGGGTGAATTCCAAACCAAATTAAGAGTCTGTAAATGAAAAATATGTAGCCAAATACCCATGAAGGAACACACAGGGAACCAATGTAAAGGCAGTGATTCTTGTAAGACTTTATAAACACTGTGCTCAGCTCACTCTACCCACACATGCCTTTCCACGATCTCCAGCTTGTATGCAACTGTTAACAGTTTTAAGCTGAAACAGGGGAGATTTAGGTTAGATATTGGGAAGAATGTTTTTCTGTGAGAGTAGTGAGGCACCGGCTCAGGTTGCCCAGAGAAGCTGTGGATGTCCCATCCCTGGTGGTGTTGAAGGTCAGGTTGGATGGGGCTTTGAGTAGCCTGATCCAGTGGAAGATGGCCCTGCCCATGGTAGGGGGTTTGAACTGGATGATCTTTTGAGTTCCCTTCTGATCCAAACCATTCTATGACGTTTAAAAAAAACCTCTTCAACACAGCACATCCAAGAGCAAAAAGCAAACCCTTAGCATTATCTAGCAGTTAATTCGAACTCTCAGCTCTCTGTGCAGCTGCTCAGTGTATCCACAGGTACCAGCACTAAGGTACTAGATCCAACGTTGAAGACATAGCCTAACACTCAATGAAGAAAACCTGATGTTTGTACTTTACTTTGGTTTTTTTTCTTTATTTATTCACAAAAAGAAATATTGGTGCACATGTCAATTTTTTGTGTTCTTACATTCTCAGAGCGTATGTTCTATTTGTTATTTTAGAAGAGAACAAGAAGTACATTTAAAAATTTCACTCCTGCTTTCTCTTGCACACAGATTTTCTGTTAGTTCACACAAAAACTAAAAATGCATCACAAAATTTACACAGAACAATTTGGTCATGAACTTCATTCATGTTAGTTCATTTCCTTCTCGTGTGTGGTTCTAAACAAAGTACTAAACTTGAGAGAAGAGAGAAGTACATAGGACAACTCAAGGGCAAGAATAGGGGAATGATATCTAATTATTATGCTTTTTTCTCATTTCAGTTATAATTACTTCAGCACAAAATCAGGAAGAACCAATGTCCACAAAAGCTAAAACAATATAAATCAAAAACATTTTTTGGTTTGATTCAAACATGATGAAAAATATAAAAGAAGTGCTGAAAATGTAGATTCTGGACAAGGTGAGATCTGATCTTGAAGATGATGTATACAGCCCTTTAAATGTTAATCAAGTTTGTCACAGCATTTGTTTTTCTTCTGTCTTTTCCCCCATTTTTTAGCATTGTAAGAACTAAAATAAAAGAATTTGGAAGGGGTCTCTAACTGTGACAGAAGCACTGTAATATAGTGACATTAACAAAACCAGAAGGGACCGCACACTTCCTGTGTCAGCTTTTCCTCCATCCCAAATTGAGGCAGCTACATTTATTGAGGGTAAAGCACAAAGTCATGTTCCACTTATGACCGTGGGTCATCCCTGGGGAAGCAGCCCAAAGCTTTCCAGTTAATTCACTCCTGTTAAGGTAAAGCATTAGCAAAATGACAGATATTTTCTCCAAATTATTAGAAAAGCTGTAAGAGTTCGAAGTGTGAATCTCTCTCGTATCCTTCTGAATTACCAGCATATACTTTGTGTTCATAAACATCAAATCTGTGCAGTGACAATGTGATCTAAAGAAGTAGCACTGGGTGACCACATATTCTGAACCACGAAAAAGCTGAGAAGAGGAGAACTTAGCGTAATACAGAATGTTCTCCAACAAAACCAGTCTCCAAGGAATCTACCAACTTAAAGTGACACATTCCCCAATTACTAAACCATCAATTCTACGTGGTTAAATACAACACCTGGTTAATAATTATTTTCTATGCCTAAGGATATTAAGTTAAAATATTGTACTCAGCAGAAACAAACTGTAAATATGAAATGTTGAGTATAACACAACTATCAAAACTAGAATTTAAGGAGGGTGTAATTATCAATGCTTTTTAACCCTCTAGAAGCCTTATAAGACATAAAACACTTAAAAGCTTGATTTGTGTTGAATTGCCAGAACAATTTTTACAGTATAATAGCAATAAAATAAATGGTTTGGGCCAACTGACTTTACTTATGATAGCCAACTGCACCACATCACAGAAAAACATTGTGTCAGCTAGTATTACTTACTCACACATCTGTTATCATCTATCAGTATTCTATCCCCTCTACATGAGCAGTTCACTCGTCCGTCAGGAGTCAGAAGGCATAAATCATGACAACCTCCATTCATTTGCGCACAAGGAGATAACTCACCTGAAAAATAAACGATAAAAGATGAACTCTATTTTATCAAATTTGCTTCAGTGGCTAATGTCTTCGAGAGAGAAAAGATCACCGTATCTGAGACTCATGGGCAACTGATTCAAATTGTATCAGTCAGAGCGAAATGCCAGCGTGCCTCAGATGTGAGCATAGTACACATAAACAAATGGAGTTACCTTAAATATAATAATTTTTAAACCCCACAACATTCAAAACTGATGATATTTGACAGGAAATGATTTAACTGCTGACAAATGAGCACAGTGTCAGCAGCAGAAAACTGTCATTCAATAACATTTATTTACTTGAGAAAGAGGTTACAGCCCATCTTTTGTTAACAGCTCCTAAAACACAAAGAACTTATGAAACACTCTGAAATGCTTTAAAGTGGTTAAAGCTAAATAAAATTCTTGAAGCAAATGATACTGGGATTCATAAAATAATATATTTTGCTTTGTAACTTACAACTGTTGGTATCATTGGCAACAGCGATAATGCCCATTGGCTGATGGGGGATATCAGAACGAAGAACTTTTGTATCCCCTCCCGTATATTTATTGGAACGCAGAATAGCTCTCCTCACTCCATCTGACCAGAAGATATAGTCAGCATAGACAGCCAGGCTGAGAAAGGTACCTGGTCCAGATTTAACAATCACCTAAAATACATAAGTACAGAAGAGAAGCGTGAGGAGGAATGTTGTTGCTGAATAAGAAGTTTTAAAAGCGCAAACTGTGACTCACATCACATTATAGTCTTAGACAAAACAATTATTCTATACTTACAGCACCTGGAAAAATGAGATAACAGCACCTAAAATGCATTAAGAGGATGCTACAAGCATCCAAATTTCACAAATCCAGGCATTTGTTCCTTAAGTAAAAAATCAGTTTATCTAAATGAGCTTGTAAAAATACCTATTCGACAAACTACCTGCTTAATAGACTGAACAGAAAAGAGAACAAGAGGTATTGTAGCATGGCTGAAAGTCTAAGAATTCTGCTTTTTAGACTCAAATGAAGAAGCATGTTTCAGCATGTGATCACATTAGACAACTGAACCCAAGACAATAAATGTTTTGTGTTTTCCAATTAAAAAAAAATTTCCTTAGTCGTAATAAGTTTAAAATCTAGAAAGAAAATATAAAATGCAGTTCACTATACAGTACCATTTGAATGAAAACTGAAATACAATGAATTTAATTCCAGTTTAGATCATAGCTCCTGAAAAATGCTTTCATATGTGTTCTTCCTGTCTATGCATCAGAATTAAAAATTTAACATGTACAGTTCCTGTTCTTAACAATATAACACATTTTTAGTCAATGATCTAGTTGAAAACTTAATTATCGCTGAATAGACTTTTTTGAAAGAGGTTATAATTTCTCTATTAGATAATGGAAATAATATTCTGAACATAATTATTGGATTGTAGTCTTCCATGTTTCTCTGGGAAAATTAGAAACTTGTATGTATACAGATGTATGAAGTGGGAACAGTTCTGACCCAGGCTAGCAAACCCACCCCCCTATACAATGGGTATAGCTGCTACTTATTATAGGGAAATTGGGATAAAACCAGAAAAATCATATCTTTCTTTTAACAGAGCCAGATAAATCACTTTTTAATATTCATTATTGTTCAATCTAGGTCTCTACTTAGGTCACCATGGACTTCTTTCTGCTTGATGTCCTTTATCCTCTCTCCCAAGGAATGTTGTAATAACAATGTGATCTTATGGAAATCAATTGAAATACAGGGGATAATTATCTGCATATACACTCCATATCTGATGAATTTGAGCTATTCACCTGACTGCGTGCAAACACATAGGCTGCACTGTGCACACAGAGCCAACTGGTACACTCTTTAGCCTACTTGCAAGTGGATGTGGTGCAACATTTAATTAAAACGATGGAATGAGAAAGAAGTAGTAATGGTCAATGCCATATTCAACTCAATGACAAAACCAAAATAAGTCTCTCATTGTATTCCTCTGACTTCTTGTCAGTAATATGATAAGATTTGGATCAAGGTATAAGATGACTGCTGCGGTCTTTCAGAGAATGCAGTCACCCAAACGCATTACACAAAGAAAGCCAATATAGATCAGTGATCGCCATTGTATAATAAGGAAAATCATGTTTTCAAATTGTATGAACTCCGGGACAATCAACTGACAGCAAGTTTTATATAAACTGGTGGCTGAGTAACAACAAACAACCCAAAGCACTTGTGAGAATACAGGCAAAAAGCTCTTAACACATCCCATCTGGAAGCACATTATCAAGACAATCATAATGCCCAGTTAATCTGCAATTTTAAAACTGCAGTTTATGTTGCCTGTTGCTTAATTAGCGGTACATAAACTGTGCTGGAATCAAAAAGACATTGTATACACTGAGTCAGATGGAAAAAAAGTACAAAGGTCCATTAAAAAAAAAAAAAAATGGGTGTGTATTACACAGAGAACCTTTCATGGAATTAACTTTGTAACCTGTGCAGAAAATACACTGGTAAATAGAACTAGAAAGAACAACCTCAACCACTATATTTAGTCAAGTATGGCACAGACCCCAGTGTAATCGAATCTTAACACAGAAAGGCCACAACTCACGCACTCCCCAAAACTGTTGCAGTACTGTACAAATATATCAGAATCTTTTGAGAATGGGCAAAAACTACCAAAAGAACACTGCACTTCGTGCCTGTGGTGCTTGGTTTCCTTCCCACCCTGTTCGCCACACAGACCACGCTGTGCTGCTTTGCACAACATTTTTGACACACTTGGACCAACACCTTCTCACCCCTCTCTGGGCTGATCTGATCCAATGGAACACAGGCCTCAGAGGGAGAAGTCATCCCATTGTCTAGAGGCAGTCACCCCGGATGCCAGGGCAGCCTCTTCAGTGTACTTGAATCTGCTATGACTGGGAAAGAAAATCCCTTTTTGCCTGAAGAAGGGGACTGATTAACACTCATCTCGACCTGAGTGTTACTCAGGTCTGATAGGGAGGAAAAGAACACTCATTGTTTCAATGCAGCAATCCAGAGCATGTGGGTGGTCTGAGCAGCGCTACTGGGGTCCTGTGTGCCTGAGAAGAGGCTCCATAATTGCCCAAAAAAGAGACTGACCATCAGTCACCCCCACCCACCCCATAATATCTGATACTTGGATCACGGCTTAAGTCAACTGGTCTGTTGCAACTCGTGAAAAGTTCCACTCGTATGGAATCTTCCAAGTGCAGCCAAAGTGAATGTTGAAATATCAAGATTCAAATATTCAAATATCTGATAAAAGTCAATTATCTCAAAATCCTAGAAGTATGCCATTAAATGCAAGATCCTCTGAACTATTTTGAATTGCAGAAGGCTGAGACCCATCATTTCCCCCCAAGCTGGGATGCCTCTCGGATGTTGTGCATGATCTTGTGCTAACACGGCAAACAAAAATGCCTTAAGCAAAGACTTCTCCCCTCGAGAGCCAACCATCACCTTTTGTAGAATGCCAGTACATTATAGGTGAGCGTTCTCATCAATCTATCTTAAGAAAGAAATTTTCAGGCTAGCGTCTCTATATTTGTCACGACCCACACTCCTCATGCTTAAATACATCTTAATATATATATATATATATATTTGTGATATATCTTTGTATGTATACATCTCTCTATAGCTGTGCTTGCGTATATACTTGTTACGCTATAGTAAACAGGAATGAATCTGACGTCACTGACTAATTTGATCATAACTTATATACATTTAATATTTTTTAATTGTTAATAATTATAATTGTTAATCAATTGATAATTAAGCCTTAATAGGAATTTTTCAATATTACCTAAATAAATTTAAATTCCTATCTGCAACAGTGCCACGGGCAGAAACCAAGAACAGTTATAGTCATCAACAGTAATTTTAGTCACAGAAGAGAGAAATATGGTACTGAAAGAATTGTGCACACTGAAAAAAGCAAAGCATTGCCATTCTGCACCACCAAGATTTGAACATATTTCCTTTTTCTTTTACAGTAACAAATTTTTAAACCATTTTTAACACTACAGAACAAAATCAATCATATAAAGACCCTGTCCTGACGTATTTTATCCTAACTCTAAATCAATTAAAAAATTGCTATTTTAAAACATTAAGGAAACCTGAACAAGACATTCCCTACCTTCCCTTCTCCCTGAACCAGTGAAATCAGACACATTCAATAGCATACCATATGTTTCAATATTTAATGATACTGACACTCAGTTACAGCATGCACTTCGAGGTCTGAATAACAGATGAAAAGTCTTCTCCGCTTCCTGTAAAAAGATAAGGAGACTCAAGGCTGGAGGAGGAACATCACAAGCAGTAGGGCAATTGAATTTTAACTATCATCCTTTCTTTTTCAAGTTCTGATGTTTAAGTTCTCCAGAAAGCTTTTGTTTTAACATACGGCTGCTCTAAATTATTTGTAATAATATTTTGTATTAATACTACTTGTATTAGTTTCCTTAGAAAAAACATGATTGAAAAGGGGAGGAGCCAGTTAGGAAGATATGTCAGGTAGACAAGAATTCGTGCCAGAATACTATAATGTGAATTATTTATATAAAACTCTTATTAGATTGTCAGTAAGAATTAGATTAATAACAATTCTTACCATGACAAAGCTTAACTTCTATAGAAAGATGGGGATTTTTTTTAAAGATGAATGCATGTAGTCACTGCGTCAGCTTAAAATATTAGTTGCTTTAAAGTATTTTATGTCTAATGACTGGCTTAATTGATAATGCTTCTCTTTTAAAATGCTTAATAAATGGGAAGTGCAGTCTAAGAAAGCTTTTAGAAGTTTTTAAGCGCTCTTTACTTTTTAAAGATATCCAAATCTTCTCTTAGATCTATAACAGAATGACAAAGCTAGTAAAGAAAACTGCACTTAAGATTAAAATTAATGAGAAATTAAAGTCACTCACATAATAAATCATTACATGAATATAGAACAATATCAGTAATCTAAAAATAGATAATATTTTAGATGAAAATCAGAGAACTCAGTCTGACGGAACCAACTTAGACAGAACACCGCATCCATCTAAAATTAGCTAATGTATTTCATTTTCTCAAATGGAAGACATAAAATAGCATGACATATCTATTATTCAGTTATGAATACTGTTTTTAAGGGTATAAGCAGGGAATATGAAATAAATAAACATACATGAGACTGTGATACAGGAAAACCCGTTGCACAGCCAGGGTGAAAAACAAAATAATCTAAGTTATAACTTTTACGTATTTGATTTGGCCATCTAAAAAGGATACTCTTAGATAAGACTACCTGTTTTGCCCATTAGAAAAGTAAAAATCCTGTCTGTTTCTGGAGAAAAAAAAAAAAATCCATCGCCCCTATCTGAAGTATTGAACCCCACCCTTCCAACACTGATGTTATTAGGAACAAAACAAAACAAATCAGAAAGAAACCAGTTGTGGGAGGTGGGGTGGGGATGGTGTGTGTGGTGGGAGGGGACATTAAAGACAGGAGAAAGAAATTTGCTACTGAAGAGAACACTTGTAAGTCTACTGATCCTTCATGCCTTTTGCCACAAAACAGTGAGAAAAACAGTGCCAATCACTACTATACCCTAACTAAAAATAGTCATGGTTTTTGTTGATTGGTCTGAATAAAAACTGTATTTTCATCACCGCCAAATCTTTAATGCATTGATTTTCTTTTCATTTATTGGATCTTTCAAAAATACATTCATAATAACGTGAATAGCAATCACGTAGCAAAGGGTACAAAGGACATCTTAGAATACCACATTTACCAAGAACAGAAAGATCTGTTTCTACAGAACTGTCAAAGTGAGATGCAACAAAATCAGAAGTGCTTCCTCTTCAAGAATTATTTTTTGTTCTCCACGCTAGAAATGAATGTTTAAGAAACTGAAAAATCAAACTGCAATGCTAAATTTGCGGTGTTCCAGCTGCTACTTAGATTTACAGCTCAGCTGAATGATATATTAAGCAACTCTTTATAACAGGCCTGTACTTTTCAGTGTCATTCAAACGGAAAATATACATCTCCATAAAGTACGACTTTACTAACCAAGTTCTTTGCAACTACATGCATATTAATTAAATAATGCTTCTTTTCAACATTATAAATTACAATGACAAACTACATTTGTCCTCAAACATACTTATACTACAGAGATATATAATGACATGTCTGAAAAGTAATTTTAGATGTGAAAGCCAAATATTTCATAAACGCACAGCCAAACCTTCAACTTCCATTTCTGCATTTAGTAATTTCAAGAACAGATCTGATAAGATGTTAGTGAAGATAACGGAAGTTGAACACTAACCTCAGATTTGTTTAATTGCTTAAATACAGAATCCTGAAAGAATAAAAACTTACATTCTGTAAATTGAAAGTTATAATTACCGGAAGGTTGCAATTACACAACAGTTACAGTTACTCTGAAACGATATCGACTGTGAATATCACACCTGTAGATCCCCCAAAAACATAACTGAGACCAAGATCTTCCAACCTGGTTGCTGGAAAATAACCAGACTTCTTTTTACAGGATATTAACTATTTTTCTATTTACTTCATATGTAAAGTGTCACAGAATATTCAACACTGAAGAAGAAAAGGGGAAAAAAAAAATCAAAATAGCTCATGATTTATATGAAAAATAATTTAAAAACATAAAATTAGCTTTATTTCCTCTTGGTTTAGTCTCTGTGCTCACGAGAAAACATTATCATTAAAGAACCAAACAGCTAAAAAGAGTTGGGGCCACAATATTAAATCTAACTAAGGGCAAGAGGAAAAATGGAAGAAAAGGAGAAAATATTGTGAAAGAAACAATTCCCACTATTGTTTTTATACAGGAAGATCTGACAGAGCAGAAGAAGAAATATTATAAAAATAAACCGTGGATATTTTCTAAGCAATAAAAAGGAAAAAATAATAAAAATATTCTTCCAAACATGAAAGAGTACTCCAGCAACCAAATACTAGTATTAAAATATCAATGTAACACAAAACCAATAAACTCTTGCAATCCACTTAGAAGAGTCAATTCAATACTGCTAAATTATTTTCTACCCCTTCATCATACTGGATTATCGTGGTAAGCAGAATGAAGAAAGAAGCTGCTGTTACCCTGGAAGAAAATTCATTACGTTACATTAGCATTTCAAGTTCTACTACGCAATTTCTACCTTTGTTCACCTAACTGAAACTAGAAAGCACCGAAGCAGAGAGAGCGAGGGAAAGGGTAATCTGTTTTAACTATCTTTGAGGGGTGGCAGGACCTTGCTGAAACACCCTAAAGAATCTCACATCACCAGGATATTGGAATGATTATTCCTTGTATTATCCTGATGTTAGAGAAACCAGAGATCTTGTCAAACTAAACAGCACACGAATAAAGGAAAACAACTGCCCTGGAAATATTATTTCAGCTGATCAATAATACAATTGCAATGTCATGGTTGGGTTCTGGCACTCTTGTATCAGTCAGAATGCAACTCAGCAGTCATGAGCCACTCTGCTGAGACACTGCCAGGGAGGTCAGTACAGATGAAACTGTGATTTGAAGGAAGCAGCCTGGTGTCTTGGTTTTGGTTTTTCTTTTGCCTAATTAGACCAGTGAACCTTACTTCAAGATAGTTTGCCATTTAGTTATAATAATGTAAATCAATACATCACATGATGGAATGATATCCAAAGAAGTTATCTACTATATTGTCAGTCTTCAAAAATGACAACAAAATAGAAGACAAAGGGGATATCAAGAAGAGGATGATGTAATATTAGAACTTCAAAAATGTTATCAAAGTCATACAAAGGAAATACTTGAGAAAGCTGAAGAGTATGAGAAAAACAGGTAGTTTCCTCTACCTATATTTCCTATAACTTTAAATATTAAGTTAGCCATAGGTCCTTCAAGATTCCATTTGAAAATACTTTAATGTGGTGGACAGTGAATTGAGGTACTTTCCAGACACAGCGTTAGACATGAGAACAGGTAAGACTGGATATATGTTAGGAGAACCGATCGCAGAAACTAAACAGAGACAGTTTGAACTAGTTATGTCATTTTGGATTTAAGTAGGAATGCCATGATCATTGCGTACAACCCAATTAAAACTTTTAATTGCTTAGATGTAGTAACATAAGAGATGATAGAAAAATAAGCAATTGTGCAAACACTATTGAGCATGGTTCAATATAGATCTGTTACACATACATCTGGAACACCATGCATAGTTCTGTTTTATTATCTCACAAAATATGCAGCAGTAACTGAAGGACACACAGACCCAAATCATCTCTGAAACTACGAAACAAACCTAAATAGAAAGTAAGTACAGATTTTGTATAACATTTATAATCAAGATATTATTACAGGCTAAAACCCAAGGAATAATATGAAAGGAGAGACATTAATTCCATCTCCCAGATGACAAAACAGATCCAACCCAAAGAAGACTATCAAATTGCCTTCTGAATGATATTCTCAGATACACAGGTGAATGCATTGAGCAAAAAAACAATCAGAAAGTTGATCAATTTTCTCAGCAAACACAAAGTGTGTACTTCGGAACCCCTATGGCTTTGGCTTGTTCAGTTTCTGATATAGTTACTGCATTTGAAAACATGACGTAAATCCATAGGCCTAGTCATGCTCATTTTACTTCTGTTCTGTGGTTGTAAACTTGGCTCTCTTATTTTGCTCTAATAAGGAAATTTTGTCTAAAAAAAAGCACGTGGAACTTCTCCTGGATGAGATTCCAGAAAACATGTAATTCTCATTTAAGATGCAAAAATGTTTTAAAGCTTTTTTCAGTATATGAAAGACTTTTTTTTCTTCCCTTCGTTAATAGACATGAAAGTGAGCTGATCTACCAAACATTATCTTGTAGTACTGGGAACTGAAAACACAAGCCAGTTCATGCTCTTCGTCTCTTTTATCATGCACTATGGGAGGTACAAAATTCCTGAAAGGAAGACTTGATGCATACAAGAAATGTAGAGCTAAATACGCAACAAAATTGTGAGCAGAGACCAAATGCCTTCAGCATATTCCAAGTGAAAGGTCTACTTTAGCTGAAGCTAATAGAGCAGTTGTCATACTTAGCATTAGCTGACAGCTAAACAGTATGCAGCTACTATCTCACTCCTTCCCACCTGGAAGAATCGGAAAAGAAAATGCAAACTCATGGGTTGAGAGAAAACAATTTCAATAGTAAAATAAAATCAGATGACAATAACAATAATAACAACAACTACAATCATAATAATAATAATAACGATGTATTAAAATACAACTGCTAACTGCTGGACAAATAGACCACAACAATTGCAGTGAGAACAGAGATCACAGTGAGCGTAGAACACTGAACCAGGATCTCCTACCCAGGCCCCAGGTGAATTATCTTTTTTTTTTTTTTTTTTTTTTTAATTGAGCATAATATTATGGTATGGAATATTCCATTGGCCAGTTTGGGTTAGCCGTCCTGGCTCTGCATCTGTATACTAGAATAGCAAAACGTGAGAAAGTGAAAAAATTCTTAGCAACAACTAAACCCATCAGTGTATTATCAAAATTCTTCTCATATTAAGTCTAAAAATCCCAGAAGCTGCTGGGAAGAAAATTAACTTTATCCCAAGCCAAACATAAACATTACCTGGCAATAACTAAAGCAACGTGTGTTATCAACATCATTGTTATACTAAATACAAAACATAGCAGGTATTGGGAAGAAAATTAACTCTATCGCAGTTGAAACCAAGACAGCAATCAAGGACCAAAAGATGTTATGATAAAAGAGTAATGGAGTGTGGCTGAATACATCTCAAAATGGATAGTTAGAAATAGAAAAAAATAAGATTTGTAGAGTAACACTCAAGCATTACACAGAAGACATTCTAGTGTGTTTAAAAAAAAGTTTGTTACTGAAAAATTAGAATTGTCCTTTGCACAGCAGAACATTTCTCCATCTTTTCTGTTGAAGTTGCTTTTTTTTTTTCCCCCCAAAGTTGATATAGACCATTTAGGACAGTGATGCTTCAGGCTTAATATCAATACCAATAGATTTCCATGGTAAGGGTCTGCAACCCCAGGCGGTCATCCAGAAACTGGAATGTGTTGAGTAAATAGAGCATGACTTATAGTTCAGAATTATTTTTACTTTAAAATCTAATATCCAATTGATCTTAAGAAAAACTCAGGTAACTAATGATCTTTCATGTTACCTGATCATTCTAAAGATGCTAACAAATGCAAACAAGCAGATTTACAATGAACACATTTAGAATTTTTGTTTTACTTACATATCTTTGTGATCCATCATATTCACACCTTTCAATTTTTCCCAAGGTGCCATCTGAAAAGTAAAGTTTCTCTGCCCTATGATCAATGGTAAGCCCATTTGGTGTCAGAATATCTGTACTAATGATAACTTGTGCATTTTTGCCTGAGAGAGTAGATCTCATGATGCTTGGGAGCTGCTCATTCCAGTTAGTCCAAAACATTAAGCTGCATTAAAATTAAAAACAAACAAAAAAAAGAGTAATATACAGTTTAGAATTTAATTCTCTATGAAACAGGTAACAGTAAAAACATATGTTTTCATAGATAATTATGAAAGCCGTCTATAAGTAACTTTGACAATCAATGGTGAATAAGAATATGTGATATCCAACATCCTATAAATTATAGAAGTTTTAGTTCATTAAATTTATACGAGCACAGAGTTTTTTTATCACAGGTCTGTTCAATTCTGATCGTGTCTCTATACTAGTAAACCATGACAGACACATACAAGCTGTTTAACAATATAAAATTAACTCTGCTGATGTTTATATCAGTAATTTATGAGTGAAATAAATTTATAAGTGAAAAATCAGTAAATTTATCAGTGAAAAATCAGTGAAATTAATCTGCAGCTTTTCCCATATTAGAACTGTGATGCAGACCAAAGGACTGGTATGCAGAAGAATGTTAATGAGGAATCAAGTGATCTTAACATGCTCTACAGGAGGCACAACTGGCCCCTCGCTACTGTAAATAATGGTGGACAAAATGAGCTGTGGATGTAATTTATACAGTACTCAGAACCTGTCCATTCTATCATTGCCATCTTCAACACTATTTAGTTCTGTTTATTTACGATACCTAAATAAATCATATTTTACGATACGGCAGAAACTCTTAATTTGCAGAAACTGTACGTGAAATCACATTTGGAAATAAAACTCCTTGACTATCCATGCAGATTTGCATGTTCAGTTATCACAAATTTTTTTAAAAAAAGAACATAATAAGGAAGAAATGGAGCCGAACTTTTCCAGAATGGAGAGAATTACAAGCAGAAAAAGCAGGTTGTCTTTTTTTCCAGTATAACAGAGAAGATCTAAAATTTTAAAGCCTTTTACTAGCATAAAGCTGAAGTAAAAAGATAAACCCTCCTACTATCTTACTAGGAAACTTAGTTTTCTTAGGAGTAGCAGGAGGGGAACTAAACCAGACATCGATACAGGAAGTTGTCCACCTATTCATAAATTTACACCTCTTGTTACATAATTTTATACAACACTGATCTTTCTGATAAACACACGGGAAATTTGCCACACAAGAAACTCAGATTCCTTTTCATAAAGGCTTCAAATAATTTTATTTTTATTTAGGCAATGAGAGCGACACGGCTGACAATAGAGATCACCAGAATGTTCACTTTTAATAACTGGTATTTAGAGAACTTTAAAAAACATAATACTAACATTTGTCTCCCAAACTAAGAAATCTACTTAACCTTCATGGAGTTCAGCAGTTTTAGTTAACTGTGAAATAAAGAAGTGCTGCTGTGTCCTTGACATTAGGCAAAAAAATAGAAAGGAAAGCTATAATACATACTTTTGACATTCATCCAGAGCTAACACGTGTGGATGGTCATCTTCAGACAATGATATTACTGCTTCCTGGTTGAAAGCTCCTCGACGCCTCTGGTCAACAGTGTGTCTTGTGATTGAGGATGTGGTTGAACTGGTCCAATAGAGAGTGTCCCAAGCTCTATGGTAAGCAAGTCCTTCCACTGATCCAACATCTGGAAGAGACAGCGACAGACAGAGAAAATAAAACTCCTTTGAGCAAGACAATTGTGTTTTTTTTCCTTTTCTATTGAAGCCAATCCTGCAGAACCAGAGTTCAGCTGCTTCAGCCCATTGACTGTCACTTACGTTATCATTTCACTGTTTTAAGTTTTTATTGGAACCAGAGGCTTATTGTTTCTTCATATATTTAAATAAGTAAATAAATAAACCAACACGGGGTTGTGGCTGCTCCATCCCTGGAGGTGTTCCAGGCCAGGTTGGATGGGCCTTGGGCAGCCTGAGCCAGTGGGATGTCCCTGCCCGTGGCAGGTGGTGAATCTTTAAGGTCCCTTCCAACCCAAACTATTCTATGATTCTATAGGAAGTGAGATCACCATTAATGTCCCTGGTATTACATTTGTCAAATCTAACACTCACTAAATTAATATTTTTACTATATTGTCCCCAGACAATACATCAGAAATAATAAGCGTTTATTCAAGACAGCAATAATTTAGTGTCTTTCAACTTCAAACATCAGGTAAGCCAGGTCTTGGCCATGTTTTCATTAATTACTTGTAATATTCAGCATTATCTTTTGATGTATTTTCTAATATAAACACATGTTGTATTAACAAGGAGCACAGTGTCCTGTTGTTATTAATTGTATCATCTTTTTTAAACACCTGAAAAGTACCGCAAAAAGACCAAGTCTGAAGGTCTCAGCATAAAACCATTCTTTTAATAAGCCACTATAGCACTTTTTCATTCTACATAAAAAAACCTGTGAGCTAGAAACAAAAGCAAATATTAATAAGCAGCTAAAGCATATATTTAACATCCAGAAAAGATAAATTTTATCTGATTCTAATACATAAAAGTGTCAGACTGTGAGAAATAGGAGTAATTATTTCCTACCATTATTTTTGAATTACTACAGAAACGTACGTTGATTACTTCACTTATTATTTTGTTAGAAACAAATAATTTTAGACCAGAGGGTTCACGCAGCTTATTAATGAACTACAGAGGCAAACATCTAGACATATAACAAGGATTACATTGTGCTCGTTATTACAATTTACATTTGATTTGCTGGAAGATGTAATTTTTAGCATGCCATTCATATACACAGAACAGAACAAATTCCCAAATTAAGTTTGGTCACACTGAAAGCACTATCACTAAATCAAAACCATGAAGTAATTAATACAAACTATGAGAGAAATAATTATTTATATTTTATTTATATTGCTCTTTCTTAAGCCTTTGGAGATCTTCTGACTACATTTTCATGTAGACGGCTTAGTGACTTATCTTAAAAATAGAGAAAAGAAATAGGATGACACTCCTCAAAGGGAGGTGAAAGCATGTAAAGAAGGTCGTCCTACTTAAGGAGAATTTATGAAAAAAAGAAAACAAGAACAAAACAGCTCGCTCACAGGTAACAAAAAAGTGACTGAGTTTAACTTTAAAAATGGCATAAAAACAACTTGAAAATTGAAAAAAAATATTTTGACTATTGCAAAGAACACCTTTTGGATAAGAATTCTGGTTTTCATAAAGATGAATGGATATGCCTTCTTTAAACGCAATATCTAGTTGCCTTATTAATTTATTTCGAATTTTAAGCATCAAAAATACTTTGAGATAAAGGGAAGGACATATTTTTTTGTTTCAAAAATCACAATTGAAATGAGTTCTTTCCAAGGTCATGACAGAGATGTGCAAACATCTACTGAAGCGCTTTAAACCCATTTGGAACATGTCGGAAACAAAGGTTATCATCAACTCTGGTTTATGCAGTTTCTGTGTCTGTGGCTCTATACTACAAATGAAAGAATTCAGTTGCATCATTCTTGGGTCTTGTACCCCCTGAGCACCCAACACACATGCACGTTACTTTATACCAGGTTGCTGTTCTTAAACAAAATAACCAATACTCTTCCTGAAAAAAAAACCCAACAACGTTCCCTTGGGAGCATATAAACAAGACCATATCAGGTTTTGTTCCTTTGGTCTACAGAGACCTCCCAACCACTGAAATCTCTACACCTCAAACACATTTTAACATTGACACACCATGGTTCAGGATGTGCAAAAATATCCCCGACATCAAGATCTTAGGATCGACATACGGGTAGCGCACATCTTTAGGCAGCGTGAGCCAGAAGAAATCTTAAAAAGAATGATTATTTTTCAACGCCAGAAAACCACAACATAGCATTCAAAGGAAACCTGGTCTGCTCAATATAATTCTAACTTAATTTACTAATTCACATTAAAATTATATGCTGAATTCCACTTTAACACTAATTAAAGCCGTCTAAACTAAAACTAATGCTCTTTAGATACGATTTGGATAATGCTTTCAGATACATAGTTTAACTCTTAGGTTTTCCTGTGTAGCATCAGGAATTGGTTTCAATGATGCTCGTGGGTCCTTTCCAACCCAGGATATTCTGTGGTTCTACTACAAAATGACAGAAGATGTATTGACATTTTCTGACTGATTCTTCACTTCATTTCTAACAAACAAACCATCAGAGCATTTATTGCACTACTGTTATCTTCCGCACCTATGACTGTCGAATGTTTCCTCATCTTTATTATGGAAGTTTTTAGAAAAATGAGTAAGTCTTTGTCTTGTAGTTAAAGATACAGCCTTTAGGAGGTGAGGATTTAACTAAGATTTGCTGCAAATCCTGTTCTTCATTTCAAAGATGACTATCAGAAAAAAAACCCACCCCCTCATTTCCCTCATGTAACCTCTTGAGTTTCTATCAACTTCAGCTTTGTTCCTTGTCTGAATCTGTCAAGAAATTTCAAAGCAAACTGTTTATAGAACATAGCCTAAAACTCTTTTGAGGCAGACAAAAGATAATGATGTTGTTCCTGCGACAGCTAAATGTAGTGAACGAGAACTTAACTAGAATGATGAAAGTGCTCTTCAAATATGAGATGTGCAGGTTTACTTATATTTTCTATAGTAAAGAGAAAAAGTCTGTTCTTCTACAGGAATCAGAGAGTGTAGATTCACAGGTGGTTCCTTAAGACTAAAACCTTCCAGCTGCTTCATATTGCCAAATACAGGACACTGGAAAAGATTCCAAAGCAACTGCTTTCTAGTGTTACATCATTACCAGTATGTTGATATTATTTTATATTTATTTATTTAACACTTCCTTAAGGAATATTCTAAAACACTGACTTTAATAAAGTTAATTTATCATTCAGTTAATATAAAACATCTAAGAAATATGTAGTCATCCTCTCTGGTGCTACAATTAGGGGATTCATTCCCAAAATCTACTGACAGGATGAATATTAGCAATTTGTTTATTCTCAGCTTCGTATTTTCACAGCATTATGTAATATTCTGAATTAGTAAAGCATAGAGAAACTAGAAATGAAAAGAAACACATTTGTTTCACTGACGTATTGAATTAAAACACTGATGGCATTAGATGCCTACAGCACTGATTAAATTTATTCTAGCCATGAAGCAACAGTTTATGATTTTCACATGAATAGCATACTTAAATGAAAGGAACATTAATACAATATGATATTAATATACAAATACTCACATTATTCACCTGCCACTGACATTCTGAATTAAATCAGTAATGGGGTGTATAACTGATTAAATATCTACACAAGAGAATGCAACAGCTTATGATTTACAAAGGCAATGGTAGAGTGATCACATCATTACATTGCCAAATGCTATCTATCACTTTTACTGAACTTAACGAAGATGAATTGCATCCCACAGATGAGATGCAGCCTATAAATATTGTCATGCTGATCTTCACCTGACTTTCCCAGGGAACGGACAAGCAACAAATCAATAACTGAAGAATTCAGATTAGAATTCCATCATTATTGCAAACAAAAATAAAAATACTAAAGGACAAAGTTTAATTTATCCAATACCTGTGGCCACTGACCTTTGCTAATGTATATACTGTTTCCCAGTCTCCTAGATTTTTACCTCCCGTCTTCTACTTTTAAAAGTCTGTAGGAATTTTACAGTCAAACCTTCTTATTCAATTACCTTTTTCCTTCGATTTCATACTCTTATCAACACCCTTTCTTTAGCAGGGTTTTAAAAAAATAACAACTGTCAACATGATATTGTTTTTAATACTGAAAACCCACCAAAGTACTAAAATTGAGCATAATCAGCAGTTTGATATCAGAATTTTGGAGAAGGCTTTAATATTCGGTACTTAACATTAAACACCTGCTTGATCTTTATTCATTCCCTGACTTGGCTTTCATAGTTTACCTTTAAGGATATGGCCTCTTAATTGTTATATCAGACTGGTCAAGGGAGATGATACTGCTTCATATCAATCTCTTTGTGTAAGATTACGGTGGTTGGTCTAAGAGGTGGTCAACGTTTCATCTGAGGTGAAAATAATGCCTCACAAGTAATAAACTACCTGAAGAAAAGGGTTAATAGATCACACCTCTAATTAACTACACACCTAGAATTGTAAAATGCTTGTATTTTGCTCTGCAAGTAGCCATAAGCAAGAGGACTTCTTGCTAAACAAAAATGCTAACACAATAATAGCAGTAATAGTAATAGCAATAGTAATTTGCCATAAAAGAAAAAAGTAAGATGAGTTCCATTTGTCTCAAAAATTAGGGGTTGACCTGATTTATTAATTGCTTCTGCCAGTCACATGTAAAACAAGGCCATCATATACGCTACTGTAACAGAAATATTAAATATCACATATGGCATAAAAATTGAAATGCAATTATCAATTATTTAGTTGTCCTATTTAGCCTAAAAAATATTATTTTATTTTACAGCACATGTAAGCTTTTCTAATATTACACCATAAATTAGCAAACATCTGTATCAACGGCTATAAATTGGAGAGGGGCAGTTTTAGACTAGACATAAGGAGGAATTTCTTCACCATGAGAGTGGTGAGGCACTGGCACAGGTTGCCCAGAGAAGTTGTGGCTGCCCCATCCCTGGAGGTGTTCAAGATCAGGCTGGATGGGCCTTGGGCAGCCTGATCCAATGGGATGTCCCTGCCTATGTCAGGTGGGTTGGAATTAGTTGATCTTTCGGGTCCCTTCCAACTCAAAACATTCTACAATTCTATGATTCTGTAATCATTTTTCTGCATCTCCAAAATATACAACAGTGCTACACACTATTACACATTAAATAATATTAAACACCATAAGCTTAAGTTAAGATACCACAAATATCTCCATGGATGTAACCTTATTATTCTTTCAAGCTTACTGTGGTAACCAATACTGGAAAGAATTAATATTTGTTGGGAGTAATCTAAAGGAAAATAAAATAATTTTAGAATCTAGAAAAAAAAAAAACCCAAACAAACAAACCAAAACACCTTTGTTTTTGTAGAAAGTATAATACTGAAGTCTCAAATCTTCCAAAACATTTGGTATCTCCCCAATGGAATTAAAAATTCAGTTTACATGTAAATAAAAATATTAACATAATTACTAGATAATTGCTCAATAAACACTTCTAATATATTCAGCAAAAAAACTCTACCAGGTTAATATCTTTCAGATTTATAACATTGCTTTAGTATATGTCAATGAAGATATATATAAAATATCGTATGCGATTACCTTAGCTGTGAAGGAAGTGCAGTGTGAAAGACAGGCAGATGCCTAAGTAGTAGGATATTTTTCCAGTGAAATTAGGAAAATCTAGACAAAACAACTGATGAGACTATTCAGAGCAAGAAACATCAAAATTCAGCATGAGAAAGACCTAACCTGAGGCTGATGACCTTAATCATACTTTAATTAACCAACCAACTGAATAGCATCTGATAGATGGGTGATGTTTGTGTGCAATGAAGTGCAATAGCTATTAATCCTGTATACTTGTGGGACAACACTGGTAACACCGAGTTTGGAGCCAGACAAGGCAAGCCAGCACCTCTGGGCAAAGCTGGACCTCTGAGAGCAAGTGACCCATCAACGCTCTGTGAATACCTGCATCCTCAGTACTATGGGGTCATAACACAGAGTGTCTGCGATGTAAATAGGACACAGATATCAGAAGGAAAAGCTGATCCTCAAAGAATCAATAAGCAAGTCGTACAGTGTTTCTGGAACGTTTTGATCGTTTTTAATTTTATTATAGAGATTAACAGAACTATGTTAACTAAACACTCTTACAAATGTTTTCAATTATTCAGGCAAAGCTCAGTAGAAGTTTTATGCAAAAAAAAAAAGATAATTAATAGCAGCATTTCAAATTTTAGATTATTTGACCTTTTTTGGTCCCCTACCAGCACTGGTGTTTTTCCTACATCTCGCTATACAGTTTATCTTACAACTGGATCAAACAGATGAGCTCAGAAATTCACAGTGAGAGAACAGAAGTAATGCCTTTAACTTTGCCATTCATACCTGAATGTAAATGGGACACGTAATCAACTTTTTGAAATTAAGAAAAAAATTACTTTGAAAACAGTTAGCTTGTCCCAGAACTATGCTTACATATGCAAAAATGATGGCTTTCTTTTTGGGTCCCTGTTAACAGCATTTAAAAAAACCACACAAGTCAAGTCAAAGTAGATAGCATCATCATCATCATCATCATCACTTGCCATCATAATCAGCTTTTAGAAATCAAGTCTGATTTATGTTACTAAACAAAATATGTATTTAATTCTACGTCTACATTCTTATGGACAATAATATCTTGCTTCAAAGAAAGATTTGGTCCTTTTATCATTAGGGAGAAAAAACCCTACCTACTTTTTATGAGGAAATTTATATCTACCTCCAATTATTTTTTTCCCAACAATGCGTATAGCCCTTCCATAGTTGTTCCCTGACAGCTTGCTCAAGAAAACCAAACCAATAGATATAAACCTGCAATATTCTGTCCTCTATCATCCTCGGAACTGCATTGGCTTTAAGGTCCCTTCCAACCTATGATTCTATGATCACATACTTAAGGAAACACACAGAAGCCAACAAATTAGAAAATGAACAAGAATATTTTGTATAAGTGTAACCCCCTCAGTACACTTCAATATCTCATTACTAGTTAACTTTTACATCACCATAACTTCAAAACATCTAAAATATCCACGTAAAAGGGGCTTTAAAAGCAGAACGTGTTTTAGAATGGAAAGCTACAATATGGAGAAGGAAGTGTTTTCTTAAGTTTAAAAAAATACCAAGAATTGTCATGGAAGATTTTTTTTTTCCTTAATTACAAGAGTCCAAATTATTGTTTTACGCGTTATACATGGACTCTAAAAAAAAAAATTACTACTCAGCCTTACCACTGTTAAATCAATACTATTAGAGTGACTAACCTAAGACTAATAAGATTCCTAATATATATGTATAATCACACATTTTTATTGTTATGGTTGAAGTAAAACCAAACAGTACAGAGATACTAGAAGAATTAATGGCAGAATAGCCTAATAACCTAATAATATTTGCCGTATCACATTACTCTTTAGAATAAAACAAAGGAGAAATGTCAAGAGATGTTCCTTTACATACATTTCTCCCGACAACTCCTCAAATATAGTTTTGCATTTTATACAACTAAGTCACAGCTGCTCACGTAAAAATTTACACCAGCAAATATTTACATCGATAAAAATTTAAGGGCAATATAGGAAGTCGAAGCAGCCACAAACAGTACTAATTCTTCATGAATAACCTCAAGTCTAATAGGATGAAGCACCTTTCTTGGATACTGAGACTGGGAATGCTCAAGATACACTGAACTGAAAGATAAGTGTATATCAGCTCCCGTCATGAACACATTTCAGAGTTTCAAAGCAGGAACAGCTGAACAAAGCATGAAATGTGCAGAAATACATATTTCTAGAATAACTAACACAATGTAAAATTAGCAAACTTTATCCACTTACAGCAACAGGTCATAAATTTTACCCCCTAATCATAATATGCAGACGCATTTAGAAGCCAAATATAGTGATAAACCAGACACTTTGCTTTTTGCTTACAGAATTGCAGTTGTAATAAATAATTTTACGTTTTTATTACTTAAATTTTCTAGACTTTAAAACAGCCTCTCACTTTCCCTCCTTTAAACAGTGAAAAATCACTGGACTCATATTCCGACATATGCAATTATAATGAATCCAATACACTTAAGAAATGAAAAGCAACAATATTAAAGTATTTATTTTGAACAGATTAAAAATTTCTTTCCTGGAGAAAAAAAGCTCCAAAACTAAAATGATCTCATACAAAGTACCGAATTTAATGCTCTGTGAGAAAAATGGGAACATAAATGCCTTTTTGACAGTTAAATTGGACCCATTTAGTTTGAAAGAATAGTTGCACACATTGGAACACCTTTAAAAGATTCAGACTGTAAAAAGCCTTACAATACATCACAGTATCTGACACGTTATGTTATCAGTGAAAAGATTTTTGCCTCCAATAGACACTAGCACCTCATGTTCAAAACAGAAGTGTTTTTTCACATAACACTTCCTTTTGTGCTGTGAAAGACGTCACACTGGCAAAACGTCTCAGTGCCATTGTTTACACAGGAGAAAAAACAGCTTATTGAGAGTATCTCATCTTAATACTTTTTCCTTTCTCATTTGCGCTCTTTTCCCTTTCCTCTCTCTTTTTTCCTCCCCTCCTTTAGTTTCTAACTTCTTCATTGGTATTCAGGGTAGTGTTGCACCACTACGCTAAACTTACTTGAACGCTGCATTGTTTTTCTTTAGATACACTGAGACGGGCTTTGGTTAGTGAAGATATTACCTCAAATTCCTACCTGTGACGAGAAATAGGGGATGCACTATTAGCTTAGAAACCGAGACCTAGGTTAAGTCTTCCTTGAATAAACATCAGCTTGGAAACAATTTAGGACAACCAAAGCCAATCTTCAGAAACGCTACGCAGGAGCTTCTTGTTTCCTCCGGCAAAATAGTCATCACCTAGCATGTTATCCACTGTCTAAAGCTAATCTTCATTTGCATTGTTACTGGGATGGACGATAGCTCACACGGATGGTTTATCAGTGAGATGGTGTAAAATGGTCTTCTCTCCACACTCATTGATACAGACTTTTTCAGAGCTCACAATGTCGTGTTCACCAGGGAAGGAAGAAACAAAGCAGATGCTCCTCTGGCACTCTGCTTCTAGGCAGGCTGAGAAGGAAGGATGCTGAACTGAAGAAGGGAAGTTTAGCAGATGGTTTGCAAATTATATGGGATTATTATAGAAGAAAAAAACGTCAATATGAGAAGAGAAAAATCATACGTTCAACCTCTCCGATATCATGTACTTTTGGCTTAATGGGTCAATCTACAGTGGAAATCAGCTTACATGTAGTAGGAAACAAGAAGTTTAGCATACTGTTTTTCATGATTTGAAGACTCCCATTGCTCCATCAAAACCATGAGGAATCTATATTGTGAGTAATATACTATTTTTCATTTCCTCTGAGTCAAACTGAGATCTCTAATTCCGTGTAGGAGAAACCACTATTCAGATCAACACATCATTAAAAATAAAGCTAACTCACCATTTATCAGTTGACGGAACAAACAACAGTCAGTGGGAGATGTGGTATGACAGGAGATGATAATACATTAAAAACCCCATATATCAAATAGATGCTTGCTTCTGTTGAAGCATTTTCAGTCATTTCAATCTACTTCAAAATTACTTGCAGATGGAAGATAAGTCTATTTAGATCTACAAAGATTTGAAGTACTTCATGCATGATTATCATAATGCCTCTGAAATACTATAGAAACTCTTCCAGAAGTTTGGAATAATAGTGGTGTTCTGTTTAGAAGTGAGCAACAACAAAGAAAATAGGAGTTAAATCTCCCCTGGGCTCTCTTTGAGAGAAGAATAGGCCCTATTGTTTCAAATGAAACCGATAACCTGATAAAAGCAATTTTGTACAAGTCGAATTTCCAAGTAACTCTGTACCTTTAACTACTACTGATTTCTGTTCTTTCTTTCTGTATACTGCTCCATTACCTCATTTTAATCCAGGTTTTCAGTAAAAAAAATCTCCCAGAGAGAATGGCAACCATTAGAAGGCTTAGTTTTGGTAGAGAAGAATGGAAATTGTAAAGATTATTCAGAGATAGTCACTGCAATATATTGATTTGAATGCAATGTCACCTTTATGTAAATTTCTTACTTTTTCTAACCTCATTTTGTATTTAATGCTACGTCTTCTTTCAATTATCTCAAAAGCCTGAAGTCTTTCAGGGGCTAAAATTAAATCAAAAACTACTTCCAAAGTGCAAATAACCTCTCTGGATCTTGTCTAGAAAGCATGATTTGATTTGTTGAGGTACTGGTTCTCACAATCTAAGCTCCAGAAATGAAAAATTACTTCTTTTTTGCAGAGTGAAGCCTGTGTGATTCCTCAGACTGGAAGAAAAGAGAAAGAGTACATAAAGCATGAATCCCTGTGACTGTGTTTTATTTTACAAAGGACTACCATTGACAAGGAAAAATGGGAACATCATTGATTTTCTCACATGTTTTGCTTTAACAAGTTCATGAAGACTTCATAACACAACAGGATACAAAGGTACTTATTGGTATAGATAGTTTAGGGTCCAGGTTAGAAGCGAATCACTCCAACCAGTGTAAAGTGAAAGGCTCATCTTCACAAGTAAAAAGTGGAAATTAGTGGGTGGGTGGGACCACACAGTAAGTATCTGCTCTCTCTATTGTAGTCTGATACTTCCAAAAGTGCGCACTTACGGAAAAAAAAAAAGACTAAAATAAAACCTTTTACACTCTTTTTGGAAGAAAAGACTGACATCAAAATGTGATACAGATGGTAGTCAGATCACAACACATTCAAAACAGGTATTGCTGCATTGATAAGTTAATTTTCAAAACGTCTGCTGACCGGATTAAGGTGTACATGATGTTAGAGCAATAAAGTAATAAATGATACTGAACAGTTAGCTAACTCATCACCCAAAAGAATATTTGTGGGAAATCACAGCCAAGAACAAGGTAAATTTTAAAAAACTGTCAATCAAGAACGCTTATCCCCATGAAGTTACTCACAAAAACACTGAAGAAAATGTCCCCACTGACTGACCTAAGGAAATAATGCACATTTCGTCAGCAGAGCTCAGAGACTGGAAAGAAACCACTCCAAAATCCTCTGTTGCACAAAAAATACACATGCTAGGGTATGGCATACCATGCATATGCAACAGTTTTTTTCATGTTGTTATAGTTTCTTCCTGCTGAACACAGAACCCTATCAGGTACTGGGGTCCAGGTGAGTTTTGAATCTGTTTTTAGTGAACTGGAACAAGTTAAATAAAGTTGTTTATATGCTGTAAATCTACTTACTCTGCCTGAGCCGAAAATGTGTTAGCTAATGGGTTGTTTATGAGTTGCAAATCTGTTCAGTGAGGTGAAAATTTGTCAGATAATGGGTTGTTTATGAATTCTAAATCAATATTCAGTGAGTTGGAACTATGTTAGATAATAGCTTGCGTATGGGTTGTAAATCTGTTTTCAGTGAACTGGAAACATGTTAGATAATGGGTTGTTTCTGGGTAGTAAATCTGTTCTCAGTGAGCTAAAAACATATTAGATAATAGGTTGCTCGTGAGTTGTAAATCTGTTCTTAGTGAACTGAAAATCTGCTTAATAAAAGGCTCTTTACATGTCTTAACTCTGTGTTTAGTGTGCAGAAAAGTTCATGAATGTGTTAGATGGGAGTGGCAAATCTGATCTCAGCGAGGTAGAAATCCATCAGGTAATGGATTCTTTATAAGCAAATATACATTCAGTGAATTAAAAGTCTAGGACAATACTGTCTTGTATGTAATGTATTCTATTTACTCTATTTGAGTGAGATACTGAGTAAAGGTTTCCATGATTTGTAGACTTAATGAGGCAGAAAAAAGGTATAGGGTCGTTAGAACCAAGCTAGATATATATTTTTTTTTTTTTAAAAAAAAGTAAAGTAAAATTAAAACTTATTACAGACATACTAATAATTTTGGAGTAAAAAAATAGAAAAAAAAATAATGACAGACTGTATTTTTAATCCTGCAATGCAACATTACTAATAAAATCTTCCAGCTGGATTTCATTTATCAGTTTCTAATCACACAAAGTTACGATAGAAATCAGAGAAATTTAGAATCTTTTGTCGTCCAGTGAGTGGAATCACTGCTGTCAATCAGTCCTACCACTGCTTTCCTCTTATAGGTGTCACTGTTGGTCAAATACTTCCATGTCATAAACTGTTCTCTGTTTACAGTGAGAGGAAACCACGCACAGACTGTAGAAAGGATGTGTAGTACAAAAATAGCAGCTGAAAATGAATGACTCAACATGAAGAGAAGGGTTTTAAACCGCATGAAAGAGAATAATAAACTAACATATGCTGTGATGTGATATCCTTTTTCATTTACAATGAAAACACAACTGAAACTTTTCAAGAAAACAAACACCACCGTTCACAAGCACATCCTAAGCATATACAGTATTTTTTTTTTTGCAAGGACAGTAACTCAACTGACATTCAATTATTCAGAGTGCTGACTCTGCTAATGAAAAATGAAATTGGCCGTATTAAGATTACAAGTAGAAACACTTTCTAACAATTTCTTAAAACTATAATTCTCAGCTATGCTTTACAGAATGTCTTTAGCTTTTGTACAACCTATTATAAAGTAATGAGGAAGACTTTATTGTTCTTTAAAAAGACCCAATTTGTGTCTTCACTGGATTTAATCAGTATTTCTATCTCCTCTTGTCTCTTTCAAATATAAAAATTTCCAGTGGCTTTTCACTAATACATTTAATCTCATCCTCCTACACCAGTGTTAAAATAGTGCTTGTATGTCACTACTACACATTTCTGTGAGACGTGTGTCTCTTGTAGGTTAACTTCAAGTCTGAATCCCTAGGTTTTCATGCTGTCCTGGGAGTAAAGAGACCATCACAGAATCACAGAATCACAAGGTTGGAAAGGACCCACTGGATCATCGAGTCCAACCATTCCTAACACTCCCTAAACCATGTCCCTCAGCACTTCATCCACCCGTTCCTTAAACACCTCCAGGGAAGGCGACTCGACCCCCTCCCTGGGCAGCCTCTGCCAGTGCCCAATGACTCTTTCTGTGAAGAATTTTTTTCTGATATCTAGGATGTAGAATCATAGAATGATCTGAGCCGGAAGGGACCTCAAAGCGCATCCAGTTCCACCCCTGCCATGGGCAGGGACACCCCCCACCGGATCAAGGGCTCCAGCCCCATCCATCCTGGCCTGGAATCCCCCCAGGGATGGGGCAGCCATCACTGCCCTGGGCAGCCCGGGCCAGGGCCTCCCCACCCCCACAGCAAAACATTTCTTTCTAAGATCTCATCTCAATTTCATTTCTCCACTGTATCTTGATATAGATATCATTAATTCCTCTAAAGTATGCACATTTAAAAAAAAAAAACTTAAAGGAAAAAAGGAGGGCTTGTATCATATTTGACAAAATGCTTTTCCATTCCTTCATGCCAACAGTTTTCATGACCAGCAATACCCTCCCAGAACCACAGCACAGAGATACAATTACGCAATGTTCATCATAGAATAATATTTTGTCAGTTTGCAGCTGTTTAGCCACTTTCTTTTCTAAAGCAATTTCCATTAACGTGCAACAGCAAAAGGCAAAATGTTCCACATCAAACGTACTTCCATTTTTCCTAATCACTTCCTTTGGTCTTGTTATTAAACTGTTTGACCCAAACAAACAGCTAAATATAACAATGCCATAGGCAATATAATGACATGAGAAATGCAGATGAGAATTACCCAGAACGTAACGAGAAAAAAGCTATACAACACTTCAGACATTTTGGAGAACAGTTACTGAAATGAACTGCAGCCTCCCAAAAAAGCATAAAGTACTCAAAAATGACAAGGAAGAGACGAAAAACAGTATGCAAACACATCTGATAACTGACTAAAAACCTAAGGAGGTTTATTGCATATTTTAGAACAACTGGAACAGAAATGAAAGGCATCAGATGTTTTTAGAATTCAGATTTTTGTAGCATAATTTTTTTGATGTTTAGCACTAAGAATGTATTTCAAACACACCTTCGTTCAGATTTTCCTCGAATTCTAATTTTCCCCTGATAACTTTTGGCATACACCTTGTATTAAAGTTAGACTTCGTTGATAAGATTCTACTGAGGCCTCAGCTGCAAGATATGTTTTGTGTCTTGCCCTGAAGAATTCGGTGATGATATTGGCAGCAATTCCATGATAGCAATGCCAGGCTTCAAGAATCCAGAGGCTGTAAAAATATTAAGGTTCATACAACTCCCACTACTGGAATGGTGAATGAAGGCATAGTAAACACTCAGAGCAGCTACTACGCCTCTACTAAAACCATACAGTTTTATAGGTTGGAATTTGCCTTCTATTGTCACTGAGAGTGCATTACTTTTCTTGGGCTCACTACAAGAAGGGTGAGTCAACTGGACACACTGATCGGAGTCCTAATATTTTATACTGTGATATAGTTATGTTGGCAGAGATATCTTATAGTACTTTACCCGGCTAAATAGAAAAATAAACAACCAACAGCTTCACAGGGTAAGGGAACTTCTTTCATTTCCAGGCATTGCACAGCGATGTTTCATTTGAACAGTAAAAATCTCCTTAAAATCACAGCAATTCAAATTAAGCTCTGTCACGATCACTTTTGTTTTCTACTAATATGCTTCACTCATCGTAAGATTGCTACAAAATAAATTGTTT
This sequence comes from Cuculus canorus, assembly GCF_017976375.1. Classification (NCBI taxonomy): domain Eukaryota; kingdom Metazoa; phylum Chordata; class Aves; order Cuculiformes; family Cuculidae; genus Cuculus; species Cuculus canorus. The sequence goes on along the minus strand of NC_071406.1, from coordinate 5,736,216 downwards.
TGAAGTTGTAATTCTAAAGATAATGTTAAAATGTATCCTATAGGATAAATTGAAATATTTGTGTTATATTCCTAAGTATGGTAAAACTTTATAAAACAAAAAATGTCTGTACAATCAAGCAGTTATCAATAAAGTTCATTGAAATAAAATGCGTATTAAGGGAAATATTTTACTTACTTTCAATTAGCACTTTTCTGTCAGCCCAGTTGTCTTTAATAACTTGTATATTTCCATAGTGTGCATCACTGAAGAATATGCGATTCGTACCTCTTCCTTTCAGACTGTAGTCAAAAGCAAGAGCTATCACATTTTTGAAGTACTCTGAATTTTCATATGGCCTTACTGGTGAATTTAAGTTGGTTTCATCTGAAAGGTGTATACTTTTTAAGATTGTCCTTCCTGAGTACAACAGGTAACCTTCGTGTCTCAAGCAAGTAATTCCATCTTCTGCCAGATAGCCATGTGCGCAAGCACACGTCCTCTGAGCGCTTCCTCGATAAAGGCAAAGTTGATGACATCCACCATTATTCTTAGCACAAACATTAGTACCTGTAAAAAAAACCCAAACAAACTATCTTTTATAACACTACACTCAGGTAACTTAAAACAAAATGTAATTTGATGTATTCTAAGCATACTTCTCTTAAAAGTTTCTACGATATTCACAACTAAAACAAAGGCCAAAATAGGAAAGAGTGCGAGATAATTTTTTGTAAGACCAAGACAATTTTAAAGCATAGCACTAATGAGCAAATATAAGTAGCATCCTTTCCAATTCACAAGAACATATATTTTATTAACAGAAAACTATAAAATAGGTTTTTCCTCCATAACCACCTGAAGACTTAAGAGACGGTTTCAAGTGCTTTGAAAGTTGTTGGGTTTTTTATTGTTTTTTTTTGTTGCTTTTTTTTTAAACACCTGTTAATGGCAAAAAGTCAAATTTAGATATCGTGAGAATACAGTACTAGTTTTAGGTAACTTCTACCAAAATGAAAACATATATCTTGACAGGTACAAACTTATGTCAATTGACTTCTCTGTTTATTTTTAATAAAGATTTTTTCCTAACATTTTGTTCTAATTTGCTTTAAAACCTGACTTTAAAAGCTTGCTCCCTGACAAATGCATACCATTAAGAAATCATCATGAAATTAGTGACGTCAATGACTTAAACTACACTTATTGCAAGCAATATTTAAAATTACTGTAAATGCCAATAATTAGGAGCTATTTTTCTTCGTCTTTTTTTTTGACTATGTATGAATTATTATTATAGTTAGTTTAGATAATTTCGTTTCTGACAGCAATTTCTGGATAAGAACTCAGCTCTTTCAATAGAGACACTTCCCCAATTCTGAAAGTTTTCCACAGGCGAAGGAGAAGAAAACAATTTAAAAAGCCTATTTTCAGGTAGAACACCATAATAAACGTTGAGGAATATGTAGTGTCTGAAAGTACTGTTGATTGTCTTTCCTAACTTCTACATTTCAAGTGAAGATACTTTTAAGAAAAAAATAATAGATATCAGATATTAACTCGCACGTAAAATTAGAAACGCCGAGTTTTGTGTTCCTAGGAAAAACTGTGAGACATATTCCTCTACAGTGATATAAAAACATTTGGAAATTTACCTGTATACATTTTTACCTTTTTTTTTTTGATAGATTATTTTAAAGTTTTATTAGGCTAGAAAAGTTAATATCTGTTTGGAAGGATGAGAGGTTGAGAAAAAAAAAAGGAGGAGAGAGCCTTAAGATTCTAAAATCTCTCTCTGAAAACTTTAGTGCTTCCACAGTTCACCAGCTGCAAATATCTTTAAAAGTGGCCAATTCTGGAATGAGTGTAGTCAGGGTATATCTTTGCATCTGTGAAAAATACACTCAAGGACAGGAATCTGGTTTTGAGTTATACTGCAATTACACTTTCTGACTGGATCACCAGAAAGGGTAAAACAGGTGTTTGAAAAAAAACTATTAAACACAATCAGCACAGGCTGTACTTTTGGTTTTTTTCTTTTTTTTCTGGGGTTCTTTTTTGTTTGGGGTTTTTGTTTGTTTGCTTTTCTTGTTTTAATAACAGAAGGTCAGAAAGCTGACTAATTACAGCTAATTACATTTTTTTTTAAACCATTTTAACTACTTCTAGTTCAATGAACTTAAAAAATATATATAAAATAGTGTGATATAGAAAAACATTCCAAAAACATTTTTCACCTGCTTTTTCCCTTTTGTCCTCCTGGCTCACTGACAGCCCCTCCCAAAGACATTAACCATTTGTTCCCTAGTAAAATTTGAAAAACGTATTAAAAAACCATTCAGTTATCTTTTTCAAACTAACAGCAAAAGATTTTAAGCCTCAGTAACCATTTCTCCTATTTCTAATGCGATCAAGTCTTTAAAGCTATCAAGAAAAAATACTACACATAAAGAAGCTTTTCAATCCAATTGTTCTATTTTCCTAACTCAATATTATAAAGCAGCCCTTCCAAGCAAGCAGACATTAACTATTTCTAGCCTAGTTAAAAGAAACAATATTTTTTGTGTGGATTTTTTTTTTATCCACAAAATATGAAGTGCACAATGCTCTGAAATTACATGCAGAAATTCTTAGTAAAATTAATATGCACGTTTGCAAGGTAATTTTTTCCTGAAAGTAATTAAAATTCACTTGGAAAAAAAAAAGACAAGACAGTTTTTCTTAATAATTGTTAAATATACTTTCTTTCAAAATATAGATTTATTTTACATGCCATATTTAAAGCAGTTATTTAGGAAAGTTGTATATAAAATAAACAGGATCTTTGGGTATGTAATGCTGTGATTAAATCAACTTTTGAGAGTTACCAACACCCAAGATATATTACAGTAAATTTTTTTTTTCCCTTTTCATTTTCTGAATACATTTATAGAAAATTTTGTCTGGCTGGCCTCTTATCAGGTTTTTCTGAGGAAATCTGCATAATTTTTTTTTGTAGATTTGTATCCACGTTTCAAAACTAGAACTTTAGGAGGAAAAAGTTAGCTAAAAGCAAAATTCTTCTCAGTCAGGTAGTGGAGAATAAAATTTAACCATCGGTACCATAAATCACTGAGCGTATATGCTAAATTTTGTCTCTTGAATTCGCTAAACAAATTGAATATAAACAAAACTCATATTTAGAGGGTCACTTCCAATACAAAAAAGAAAAAAAAAACCAAACCAAAAAACCAAAAAAAAAGTAAGACTCAATTTCAAGTAATTTCAGGAAATAAATATTTGAGACAGAGGCTGGGACATTTGTAGCTGTGAAAAAATCTCTTGCTTGTTTTCCAGTAGAAATCTGAGACTACCTGAGATTACTGCTCTATAAAGCACAGTTAAGGTGTCTCTCATTCTAAAGACACGGCTTTGTTCGGCTTTTTTTTAGAAAAAAAATAAGAAAAACAACCAAAAACCACCAAACCTGGAATGATAGGAAGTGTTTTTGTTTTAGATTTTCTCATTAAAACACTCAGAAGAATTTTAGTAGAATTTGTGCTTTATGATTTCTTTAGTACATTAATTTTATCTTAAAAAAATACTTCAAGAGTAAAAAATGGAGATAAAATCAGTGATTACTTAACTTTTGGTATGCTTTAATATACATAAAAAGTAGCAGGTGATATTAAAACAATTAATAGCATCCTTAAGAACAGCCAACCTTTCTCTCGTGCTCTATTAAAGACTTTCACTTCCTTCAGGTTTATTCCAAGGCCAGTCCTCATGGTCACAGCATCCGTGGCCTCATTCTTGTGGCCTCTTCTAATAGAGCCATTTGCATGTGCTCTGCCAAAAAAGTTGAAGATGTCTCATCAACAATCCTCAACTAATTTACACCAAACAAATGACTGAAGGGCAGTGGAAAGTTCACCTAAGAGAAAGTGGAGAAACCTGTTCTCATCTATGACACTGATATGCTTAAGCTTTCAGCATCAGAAATGCCCTTTCTTTGCAAATTACATAGCTTTCTGCGATCCCTTTCGTGACCTCGCTAAGGAATGGCTAATCCTACAAAGGTGAAGCACGTGGCACTGAAATAGCATTTTGAGACTTGAATACTTATGAAAAATAAATTACCTGTCAGACCAGTAGATGTAAGCTCCAAACACCGCGACTGAAAACATATCCACATTGCTCCCTGACAGCACAATCTCCCGATTCCCTCCACTCTCAAGGTCAATTCTTTCTATCTTGTCGGTACGAGCATCACACCAATATAATTTATTTTCCTAAAGATTAATTTTAAAGGAAACATCAACAGTCTTGTCCAAGTATTTAATTAAGATTTATTAAGATTACATCAAAGCGGAAGACCAGCTGGCTTTAGTGAAACATAATGAATACTGTACATTTTAATATACACTAAAAAGACAGAGAAACCAACCTCATAGTCGATGGAAATCCCATTAGGCCACGCAATCCCCACGCTCACAAGCACAACCTTCTCAGACCCATCTAAGTGTGCCTTGCCTATGCAAGGGCTCTGTCCCCACTCGGTCCAGAACAAATACCTAAGAGGGTGGAAAGATTACCAATTAAGTCATATTTTTTAGCTCTGATTTTTATGCTAATACTGTACTTCAATCACAAACAAAATGCAAATAGGTATTAAAAAAAAAAACCACAATAAGGCTCATATCTCTAAAAATCATAGTACTTCTTTCATAGAACAACCTTGAGAGATTTTTTTGCAGATCACATATATGAAGTAATTCTTAACAACTGTAATCAATCAGTCAATATGCAATTCTATTCCTTAAAGAATTCATCTTTATGCTTGGGAAAATAAAAGCAGATTAGAAAAGGAAAATAATAGAACTTAAGCTCTCAAATCTAATTACTAACAAATGTGATAATACAAGAAATGCATGTCTAACTTGGAAATATCCTAAATATGAGGAGCACTGTGTGAAATAGTAGAGCAAAGAGATTTTGCGTAGGAAGGAAATATTTTTCCTATTCTCTCTAAGGCCCATGGGAAGAATCTGCATCTTACTTATCTCATTTTATAGTACTGTATACTTACTGGCACAGTAAGAGCACTATTCTGGGATAAGATGATAGGTCAAGCTTCTGCCTTGACCTCGTATTTCTCAATCTGTTGCTTCAGGTATAGCCAAATCAGGTCAGTTAACTTCTATAGAACACTTCCTTTACTGAACAGTATCCTACAGAATAGCTTTAAGTAAATGTCTATGTGTCTACCAATCTTTATGTATATTTGTGTTAAAGGGTATTATACACACACAAATATATATATTGTTAGCAAGAAATCTTGTTATAAGATAACATAATTGAGGTCAAGCACATTATTAATCACCTGAAGAGAAGCATTTTCGTGGCAAATATTTGTAAGCACGCACTAAAACGTTTAATATGCTGTTCACTTTGTGTACAGAACATACAAAGCCATTCTCCATTGTTTTTCTCTGCGTGGAATGTAGGAATTCGTCTGCTTTTATAGACTGCAAAAGTCTTCTGTGCGTAACTAACCAGTTCTAGCCCTGGGTCTGGTGGTATGATCATACCAATCTGGTATTAAATAGCTATATTTGATCAGATGACTGCAGATACGTGAAATAGAGAGGGATAAAAATGGGACATGAAAGAATAAATATGGATCCTACAATTAGGTCATCAAATTTAGCTTCTGAAACAACGTCCACCTTACTTTGGCTCCAATTGTAGCACTTTCTGGCTACAATAAAACCAAACTTGTTCTCATACTTCTTGACACAATAGACAGTAATATGAATACTAACTATAAAACTTATACTACATTAGGAAATTGAAATTAGCCACATTTAAAATATCTTTTTGAACTGTTAAAATAGACAATATTAACCAGCTGGATGTCAACAATCACTGTCTAAGTTTCATTAAACTTTGACCAGATTAGCAACTGTAAATAGAACTAAACTTGCTTTCAGGTCTTTAGTCACAGGGACTTTCTTTGAACAGGACAATGCTGACTACAGAAAGGCAGGCATTCAATATATTTTAATTAAACATTCTGTGCTCTTTGCTTAGACTAGTTACTTTGAGAAAAAGAATAAATTAAAAACCATAATTAGTGGGTTAAATCAATCTTGAATCCTCCAAAGAAAACCCTGAATTGCTGCCAAAAATGTAAGGTAAGTTACTTAAAACTCTCTTAGAGCGTTAATGATTCTGAATGTATTGACAAATAAACTACTACCTACTACAGAAAAATTTGATCTTCCCATATCTTCCCAAAAGGTCTGGGAAGTACCATCTAAAATACTTGTTTCCTGGACCCTTGTAGGTAACAATATGCTATTGACACAGTTGATGTATCTACTGCAACGCTAGAATGACTGAGACTCAACTTAATTTGGAACTAACTTATATACAATTTAAATAGCTGATAAGTGGTAAAAATGTGATGCTGGCCTAGAATTTACTTTCAAAAAAACTTTAGAAAAAATTAAATCAGAGTTTCAACTTCCCCTCATCCCAAGCCCTAAACACAATCTTCAAAATCTAAGAATTATTTCAGTATGAGCTTAACTCTCACAGTTCTGAGCTTGATCAGAAAACTATTATTTAATTGGGGTGGGGTACTTGAAGAGAGAAAAAGACGTTCTTTTGTAGTTCCACATGTTAACTTTTTCCTTAGTAACAATAAATAATGTTATACCAGCCAGCTCAATGCTGTCTGCTTCATATCCTGGTATAAGTGGCAGATCGAATGAGATCCAGTAACTGCTTTTTCCTCTCCATTCTTATAGCTGTCAACTCAAGCTTCAAGAGAAACGCAGAACGTGAAGTCAGGGCAAGGGGAGGGAAGAATGCCTTTGAAAGTTTTGCCTCATAAAGAGATGACAATAACACAGAGGGTGAAAAGGACTTTATCTTCCCACAGAAAGGCATACTTGCGCTTCACTAGCAAAACACTGCTATCCTTTTCCTGAAGAAATTTTGGAGACATCTCAAGATATCATTTTGCAGCACAGTATTAAAAGAAGAGAGATGAAGCCCACTCACCTACCTCCACAGCAGATACAGACACGTAAAACAATTACTAACTTGGGGTTCTCTTACCCTATTCTTTCTTAAGTATTCTAAACATAACCAAAAAACAATTATAAAATTCATCAAGATCAAAACATTCAAAGAAAGTTCCACAACTGAATTAATTTCTACATTTAACAATTCACTTCTTTACTGTTTTTTAAGTTAAACTCCGTGAACGTACATTTTACCTATGTTTTATTAATATCTACTTTTTGGTGGCATTACACTATTCTATTTTAAGACCAAAGGAGATGGTTCAGTGGCAACTCTAAATATCCATTAACTTAACAGCAGGAATTGTTTCTTTCCAAAGAATCTTGTTAAAATTGTTAGCTATTAATCCATCTCCTTATGTGAACACTTATTATTCCAGTAAAATAAAACCATGAACTGTTAAATCAGAAAGCATGTGAAGATATTGTCATTAAAATAATAAAAAAACACTACACTTTACTAAAAAAACAACTTTTCTATCAATAGCAGTATTAAATATTATTCTGTCAATGGTTCTGCATTTATTCTTCCCTACAGCAACTGTCAAACACTGGATCCCAGCTACAATAAATCTTCCCTCTCCAAATACTGCAGAAGACCTGATTACACTTTTTACTATTTCTAGTTGAAAATAATGGATTTTATGTATATAATTAATATTATTTTAGTATCTAAGTATTCTCCAGAGAAACTGCATTTGCTGCACTTAGTCCTCATAGACCTGACAGGGAGATTTCCATTTATACTGATTGTAAGTCAGGGGTGAAAACCTATCTGTACGTGCAAACATTATATACATATTGACGAAAATAACACTGTAAATTAACTATTGATTTGAATAAGATCGGTCTACTCTTCTGTTCAGAAGAATTTTATCAAGTACCCATGTACTTACCTTCTTATTTTCTTCCCTAACAGAGAGCACACCTATTCTGGTACATTAAAGACAAAACCATAATAATTAATTCGGCCAGATCCTCACTAGGATCTGGAGAAGATCCTGCTCCAAAGAACAGCATGAATCCTAAACTGTTAGTAGATACTGCCAAGCAACCAGCGGTGCCATAATAGAAAAAGCTATTACATTATGCAGAAAATAAAACCAGTTATTGCTTTCACCTTCATTCTTAAATACATTAAGTTGCAATGCTCTAGTCTGAAAAATACACAGATCACTATGGCTAAATTCTCACAGAAGAAATCACGGCAAAGATCCAAATAGCTTTTTGCATCACTGAGATCAATCTGGCCTCACTGAGAAGTCAGAATTCTCCATAATTATGGCTGCAAACTCCTCTGAGTACAGAGACTGCTTTTCTGAAAATAGGGAGATACTGATTTCATTGAATCTGGGAAAAAATGAGCTGCAGTGCCATCTCTGGCTTTGGGGGCAGGTAGTTTCTCAAATATTTCCTTAAGATTTTGATAAACACCAGTTAGCGTTTCTGTTTTAGGAAGGTAAGAGTAGCAGTTAAATTCACTGAGTCTTGCTCACTCACCTTTTACTTAGAAAGCACAATTTTGTATTGCCATGGAAAAAAAAAGATGGGAACTCTTTACAGAATTCACTGCTTGTGTTTCAGCTGTAGCTCTGCTAACAACAGTTTTGGAGCTGGGAGGGGACAGAACATTTTCCATTTCTGTTAATGCAGCACTGTGAACTGTACTCTCGACAAACACAAGAATATAGATGTCATTTTTGACAATCCCTCACTCTCTTACCCACAAGTTTCATCTCACATTATTTCAGGTACCCTGGGCAATTTCCTTGGTTTCTGTAGTGGGATGTTACACAATAACAGAATTTATAACTACCAAGGATTATATTCTGCTATGATTTCATTATGACATTGAGGTTTTCATTAAATAATGTGACTTCCTTGGATCTGCTGGAAACATAAGAGATTTAAGCGTGCTTCCAAGCAATGCCTACACTTCAGTTGAAATGATTGTCTTAGAAAATGAAAACTGTTTTGCAAAGAAAGTACAGTATGTCATGTATGCAGAGACCAATGAAAAAACTCAGCATATGATAAGAATAACACTTCCTTCCACCTGTCCTTAGTTACGGTACAAGAGTTTCCAACCAATCTTTTTGGGTTTAGTAAATGCTTATCTGTTAGAATGAAGGCCTCTATTTACTAAGATAAATTTACTATTTAACTTTATTTCTTTTATTTATCTTTATTTATTTATTTACTATTTATCTTTATTTATTTATTTATCTTTATTTATTTACTATTTACTTCAATGCTGGCATGAAAACTCTAAAAGAAATGCAAGTAGCCATGGTCATGTTACCCTTTTTCGGGGTGAACCGCAATAGATCTTGGCTGGTCCAAACCCTGGGATATAATTACATATCGGAACGAGCCGTTGAGCCTGGCAACTTCAATTAAGTTGAAGCCATGATCCGTCCAATATATGTTACCTAGGAAAAATACCATGAAGTTACTGGAAAAAGAAAAGACCACTTTAAAAGTGTATAGGGTTTAAGCACATAAGTTAGTTAGGACAAGAAATTAATTGCTGTATATTAACTTATATGTAACCTACATTTGTCAATTCTAGTCCTAGTCTACCTTCCATTTTAAAGTATAAACCTGTATTCGTGGTTGTCATCACTGAGACTGCCCGTCTAAGAAATAACATGCAAGATAATTAAATATTGTTTCTATCCGTAGTAAAACTGCAAACACGGTGGTATCATCAAAGGAAAATACCTAGACATTTGGAATATTAGAAATCAGAGCTAAAACCAAATCAAGTTTTTTTTAGTCTTGAGACGAAGATGCAAGAATGTACTGTCAGAAATCTTGACAATCCCTGAAGTAGGTCAAGACCTACCTGCTATCCAGTCCACTGCAATGCCTTCTACTCTTCCCAAGCCATTTGTAATGATGTCTTCTTTCCATGTTTGGTCTCGTTTAGATCTGCTAATTTTGTTAAAACCCATGTCTGTCCAATATACTGTGTCATTTCCTACAAAATACATGGCAATAATTCTTAGATTAATTCAGTTACTTTGTTCCTATTATCTATATCAGTAACTAAAAACTGCAAATATAACTTTATTAATATGTCTCAGAGTAAACAGAAGAGTGGTATCAAAACTATCATCTTTAATTCCTCATTATTTTTCCTTTTTTTTTTTTATTCTACCTAAAATAACTAAATAAGAATTCTAGGTTTTCTACTACTTTAGTGGTGCACGTATATCACAATAGGGCCGCACAGATGGAAACTACTACTGCTATTAAAAATTACAACAAATATATTGCCTATTCCCCTACCCCCAGTGGCATAAACATTTGAAAATCATTATTTTGTTTATTAAATCACCATTCCAAAACATTTAGGAGTCTGAAAAATGACAATGTAAAACTGTCTATACGGTCTTATCCTTCAACAATCATACAGATTGAATTTTGGCAGTATAAAATAAACTAGGAAAAAAAAATGTTGCAGTTGAGAGTGATGCTCTGATAAAAGAATAGAAAGATAACTCAATCCATAATTCATCTTTTATTTTTAATGTCCTAACAAGCTTTCACTAAGAGTCTTTTTTGGTGTTTTCAGGCACTTCAGCTGTCTTCCCTGCCCTTACGCTGCAGTTGGCTTCCAAAAGGAAGAAGCGAGGAACCACTACGAAGTCTTAGAGTATAAACCTATTATTACTGACCATTTAAACTCATTAACCAGGCTGAGAATTTGGAATGGCCAAAGCACAGACATGCACTCCTCTCTGTTGCCAAAATGTACCCTTGATAAAGAGATGGGGCAAACAAAACAATGATGTCCCTCGAGCAGAATCCTCTGCTTTTCCACTGACACAGCTCTGAGTTAAGAGCACAGATGCGCTGCAGCCCATCTTCTTCTTTTAAAGCCATCAGGTGGGGACCTCCTCAGTGAGAGACATTGCTCAGAGATAAATAAAATTTGTTCCTTCTTTATTTTTTCATAACTTATGCATCTGCTTTTAATTCCAGGTATATAGTATAAATGACTCTGTAGTGCTCTTACCTTAAAATAGTGTCAAACAACTGAATTACAGGGATTTGCTTCCAGATAGTAACATTAAAGACATAAAATAAACCTAAAATGCAATACTTCTCTTTAAAATATATCATTACACACAACAATCATTAAAAGTCTAAGTTACTAATTTACTTTCTGTAAAATGCAGTATTTTGTGGCACAGCTTTGTTTTGTTAATGATCAACATTTTTCCTTAACACAATATACTTGTCCTGAATATAAATCGGTAGAAAGCAACTAATGGTTATGTACAAAAAAGGATAGTGAGGACATACAAAATGATGGAGATGTGTAACAATACTTCCCAACAATAAAGGGAAGCACATTTTCAAGGTAAGTATCACAGGAAATATTACTTTAACACCAGTCCAATCCTTTCTGTAAAATGGCTAGAATTTTTATGCAAAATGTATCTGTTAAAAGAAACCAAACCAAACTACGTAAGCAGTTCCAGGACTGGAACTACTCAGAGAAACTCACATAATATTTGTCATGTTACAAGTTCACAAAGTACACGCAGTTCACTGCTCCTACAAAGTATCCTTAAAACCAAACGCTAACAGCTCAAGTATGCAAAGATAATAATTAGCCAACCATATTATACCTCAGTTAACACATCATTTCCTTAAAAATCTCATATTCTTTTACAGTCCTACGCGTTACTTGCCTATATTTTGTATCCTTAATTAAATCTTCATTAAACATAGCTGTAAAATCCAAGGACTATGACACTTTGACATAACTGTTCAAAGAGGCTCCAAGGTGGGGGTGGGAAATTTTTTCTTCCTTGAAGTACCAGTAAAGGTTATTCATTCACAGCAGTCCAAAACTTCTCAGTCACTATGTTCTATACTTTACATGGAAGAATATTTTTTGATTTTTCAGGTACTTCATGACAGCTTAAGAAAAGAAAAAAAAACCCAAACTATAGTCTTTTGCTCTACAGTGTGAAAATATCCAAGGAATTATTTGTCACCAAACTAATAAAGATCCCCATGGGTTTCAAATACAGCTAAAATACTACAATATTTACTACAGCAATACATACTTTTTAATTTAATATAATTTAATGTAATAAAATGTATATTATATTTTTTATATATATATAATATATATATTATATATATAATATATATAATGTAATATAATTTACAATAAATACTACAGCATTTGCTGAGTTTCAGTTTGCACTTGGAAACAGATGGTACAATAGAAATTATAAACCCCTTTCATTTTATGGAGACTGCAATTTTTATGGGTTCCTTTCTGTTAATAATAAACATGCTCTGTATCTCAGTAAAACAAGGAGTCACATTGTCAGTGCAGAAAAGGACATCTCGGGGCAGCCAGCTCTCCACGGGGAAGGTTAGGATTTGGGGCTTTCTGCGTAGAGGTGTCCCCATAGAGGGACTCTCTGTGGAGAGTTGTCCCAGACCCTTCTCAGCAGAACTCAGCCATGGAAGACCCATGTCACGAAGACCAAGCTAACAGGAACTCAGACAAAGCAATTGCCCTTTATTTTGTTGTAGCCCGTTCACTTATAAAAATGGTCGACGTTTTCACAGATCTGTTGCCAACGTCGTCTCTGTCCTGTCACACTATTAATCTTATAAATGCACAACCTTGCTCTGCTTTCCCAGTTTCTCTGAAAAGTAACAGGCAGTGAGACAAAAACTCCTTTCAGCATCTGGTTCCTGAAGTCAGCTCTGACTTCAGACGGATGCAAAGAAGGCTTATACTCAGTTTGGAGCCTTCAGTATCTATTTACCTGTTCTGTGGCTGAAATGTGAAGAGAAGACAATTCTTACCCAGAAATGATGGTCACCATAAAATGGGAAACAACTGTCTGCAGCTTTACAATGCTTTTACAAGCATTTTGCTACGAGGTGAGCATTAGTTACCAGGACCTTACATTGACTTCTCCAGTCCACAGGCAGCTTTTCAGCAAGCGGTAAGACTTAATTCCATTTAATGCATCAGTATTAAATAAAATCCTGTAACTCAAAATTCAGCGTACAAAGTACATGCTGAATATTACCCCTTTCGTCAGGCATTGTCAGCTGAGTCTGTAAATGTTCCAAACACTTATTTTAATGAAGACAGTAAAATCTATTCACCTCCCACCTACACATACCTATATGTACACCACAGATATAAGTCTGGATGCACAATGATAGCATAAGTAAAAGGGGGGCAGAAAATGGGGACAAAATTATGGAAAAATGTGATAGAACACCCTTTGGTTCCCAGCTCCCAGTACGTTCAACAAAACTCAATGAGGGACTGAGAAGATTCTACTTTTCACGTAGGCAAAATCTTGCAAACCTTATGCTATTCTGAGATGAATAACTGCAGAACTGAAAAGGGCTTAGCAATAACACTACCTTATTTCAAAATTATCAACAATTTTAACTATTAATCCACCTTTATGGAGGCTTTTGAGCACAAATAACATTCATGTAACCACTCTGCATTGTTGTACTTTAAAAAGACAGAAATGCTACTACTTATTAAGTGGTTTGTGCCTTCTAGTCAGTAGCAATTAGGTAGTTTTAAACAGGATCACTTTCTTGGATACACAGTTCCACCCATCAATTTGAAGACCATCATTCTGCAAATAAACATGATGTTCTAATTTCTCCAATATTAGAACACCCTTGATGTCTCAAATGCAGTAGTGTTTCTCTGACACGCAGAATCTCCTTGAATCAGACCAAGCTTATGTACAGAGTATCTCCCACCACTCAGAATCGTAGAATAGTTTAGACCGGAAGGGACATTACAGGTCACCCAGTTCCACACCCCCTGCGATGGGCAGGGACACCTCCCACTAGATCCGGCTGCCCAACATGAAATAATGATTTCAACAAACTCAAACCAGATACTAAGGTAAAAAGTATGGTGAGTTTCCCGGAATAATATCAAGAGGAAAATATCAACGGGCATTTGCCTGACATGCTGTGAAGAGGTCTTCATAGGCAGGGAAGAATCAATGTCATTCTATTTAAAAATACAGAAATGAAAGGCTACTAGGATCACGCTCAGTTTTATAAACCTATGTCTAAATAACACCGACAACTCCACTCCTGAGTGACTTCTAAAAAAGTCCAAAGGTCAAAACTGCTCTTGTAGTTCTTTAATAAGAAGTATCAAGACATAGGGAGTAAAAAAGGTACATTTATTTTCTAGCTCTGTCATATCTGCAAAACAAGCTGTCTTGACTAAGATACACTATAGTACTAGCATATGCTAATGTACTTCAGCCACTTTGCATCCTTACAGAACCACAGAAACATTTAGGTTGGAAAAGACTTTTAAGGTCCTTGAGTCCAACCCTTAACCTAACTCTGCCAAGTTCACCAACCAAACCATGTCCCTAAACACCACATCTATATGGCTTTTAAGCACCTCCAAGGATGGTGACTCAACCACTTCCCTGGGCAGTCTGTTCCAATGGTTGACAACCCCTTTGGTGAAGTAATATTTCTTAATATCTAGCCTAAGCGTCCCCTGGCACAACTTGAGGCAATTTCCTGCTATCCTATCATTTATTACTTGGGAGCAGGGACCAACAGCTGCCTCACTACTAACTCCTTTCAGGTAAGTATAGAGGCCAGTAAGGTCTCCCCTCAGCCTCCTTTTTTCCATACTAAAATAATAAACATTACCGAGAACAGACTTGAATTGGGGAATGTTTCACAATTAAGAATGAAACGCGAGCAATGGTCACAAAGTGAATAAAGCCAAGAGCAAATCTGAAAGTACCTCCACTTGCCTTCTAAATCATATCTGATGAACAAAAGTTTTAGTAATGAATTCAGAAAATTCAAAGTAAGGTACCAAAATGAGAAAAACAATTGCTTTTTAAGCTGAAATGCCGTTGAAAGTTGTACTGTAATGTTTTAGAACACGGTATCCCCTTGTGGCTTCATTGCTACAGAAGATTTACATTCATGTTTAGCAATGCATTTGTCACTGTCATTCATAGTCAAGTCCCCGGGGCTGTAACTGATCATCACTAACCTGGTGAACTCCACTCGATTTCATCTTTCTCAAAATCTCATTTTTCAGAAAGGTAAAATTAGTACATGCATCTCATTCGTCCAAAATATTAATTTGATATTGACACACAACATCTAAACAAAACTCTCTAAAGTAGGAACGAGCATATTCTATAAGAAGACTCTACTAAAAGAAATAAATACATATCCCAAAATCAAAGAAAACACAAGATACAAAATGCTGAACAAAATCCCTAGAACTAGTATTTCATAATGAAAAGGTAAAAAAAAATCAGATTTCTCCACTACACATCATAGTTTTGTAAAGATTGTGTGACTTGAATTAAAAAACAGTATTTTTTAAGCCAACGTTACTACAATAAAAAAATATAATCTGAGGAAAATCGAGATGCATTGACTCAGTACTCTGTCATGAACATGCATAGCTACCACTTCTCTAACATTCTGTATCTCAGGAATAGATGAAATCAGCAGTATCATAGCCTTTCACATCTAAGATACGTGTATAAAGCTATTGGCTTTTAAGTGATTTTTATGTCTCAGTGGACTGTGACTGAACTACACCTGTGATATAATGAAAGCTCTGTACATCAGCTGTCACTGAGTTGAAAGCAAAATATACGAGTGTGAGGGCACTGTAAAATATTGAGTGAACTTAGAATTTTGTGAGGCAAAGTAGAGGTGCAAGAGCATCAGTGAAGAAAGGCCACAGGAAAAGAAGATTTTAATGAATTTCACTCCTAACCCGTTAATAAAAGATCAGTGATATTTATGTGATGAAGTAGTCAAACAGAATAAGTAGAACAAGGTCTGTTTTAATATGAGAGTATATTTACATATATATATATATATATATACAAACACTTATATTTATTTAGAAATGAAAAACAATGGAGTATGAAAAAAGTAATTGTATGTGTCAGGATGCCATATACACGTGTATGTGTATTTATCTAACATATGTATATATATTTATCTAACACAGCTAACAAAATTTTATCTCTGAACTGACAGTTTGTAAACTCTATGGGTAGCAAAAACAGCTGACGAGAAAATCAGTTTAGAAGGAAGTCTCGACAAAGGCCTCATGGGTTAAGAATATGGAGATACAAGATATTTTTTGGTCACTCTTGGAGATTTCTTATTTTCTGTAAATTAACCAAAAATTCCTAATGCATACTAAAGAAATTTGGAGACATTTTAGTATCAGAATCTGATTTTTAATTTCTTTCCACCTTTTTCCAAACTCATGCAAAGTGGAAACCTCCTAATTTCATAGGAGGTTTGTGAGGCTCTCTGAACTGAAAACTTTGTTTCCTACTGACATACTGCAGTGGAAAGGCATGGAGTGTACTTAGGACAGAAATGTCCCTACTTCAGGCTCTTAGAGCATCCACTTCTAAAAGAAAGAAATGCATATAGAAATGGCTCAGATGCTGCAGTGAAGTGGCTGAGCTTTAGTGGACAGAAAGAAAACTATTCCACTCAGCTGTCAAAACAACCTGCTAGGTACAATACATAGAAGAAAAATATCATGACAGGAACAAGCTTTATTTCTATGAAAAAGGAACTAATGAAACCCGCTTTCCTACAAGATTTATGACTGCCTTCTGTAAAAACACCAGTTTCTTACTCAAGTTCTCAGTGATGTCTTCACTGAAAAAGAGCAGATAATGCTGCTAATGCAATCTACAGATACCTAATACATTTTTCTATTCACTGTAAATAATAAATAGCTAAAGGTTAGCACTGTAACATCAATCAACTTCATATTCCTTTAGAGTTGTAAGTACTTAGCAGGCTTGAAAACAAGGGGTTTATTTCATTTATAAGTATAGAATACGATATTTATCATACGTACACAATGAACTACACATAACATTTACCTGCATGGAAATCTATGCCCACGGCAAATGAAGTTCCAGATATAGGCATCAAAGCATCCATTTTATCATTTGGATCAAGGGGAATTCCTCTAATTCCTTCATGAACAGAATACATAAGAAATGATTCAATACCTATAGAAAAAAAATAAAATCACCAATGAGAGCAAAGTGGGGACTTTCCCAATTAGGAAGATCTGAGGAATTAAGAAGACTTGAAGAATTAATGAGCGCCAGACAGTTTTTCAAGACTGCTGCATAGGTTTTTGGAATGATAATCCCATTTCTTTGAGAAAACATCCCTGGATTATTATGGTGCATTTCTAATTAAAGTCTTATAAAAAAGAGGGAATCACTGTCCTTTTCAAGCATCATCTTATAGTTAAGTAATTAGCAGTTAAAAAAATGAAAACTTAAGAAAAAACACTTTTGAATTATAAAAATTTTAAGAATATTTTCAGTGCACATCTGCACTTTCTGTACATATTCAGCAAGAGACAAATTTAAAGAACTTGTGGGAAGCACAACTCAAGACTGCAAATTGTCTTTTGAGGCATGGGATTCATCTCACCTCACTTAGTCATGCACACATCTTTTACAGATGATAGAGAGGAATACATAGTTTTAGCGAACAATGCAGCTGATGCATTTTAAATGTCTACTTTTGTGCTAGATTAATCACTCTCCAGATGCTACACTTTCTATTAAGTAGGAAGTAATTCTATGGTCTACAGGTCTTGTTATGTAGTCATTCTCAGTTGAGATGAATCACACCTAATCGCTGACAACTAAAATTAGAAGAAATACTTTATTGCTCTAATCTGTTCATATATCAGAAAACTTCTAAGTTTAAGGGAAATCACTCAGCATGCCAATAAATTCATTTTATTGAAGAATTTTAACTACCATACAAAACATTTCTTTTTGTTCACATAGTTCTTTGAAGCTTGCTTTCTTCATAAAGAGCGAGCTAGTAGAACACCCCAAGAATGCAGACTAAGAAGTTGCAAGTAGAGAATTACAAAGTTTTACTCAAAGCAAGACAAACTTAGCTAGCAAATGAAAAAAAAAATCAATGTTAAGTATATACACACAGAATAGTACTCAGTTTCTCCCCACGAATTTTCAAGACAAAATAAAAATGTTTTTGACTCATGACCTCTTTATAATTGGAAGAAAATTTAATCATAAAGAGCCGTTATAATCTAGAGAGCAGCATCTGTAGGCATAAAGGATTACATTTCTGACACACAACACCTATCGGTTTTACCCTAACCCGCTACTGAAAGTTATAAACATCTGAATAAGTAATTGTAAAAGTAAAAATGAGTATTTAAAAAAAAAATAAAAAGCATTAAGAACACATTACTGTGACATATGAAATAGGTAGGGAAGTCACATTTATGTTGCTAAATTCTGCTTCCACCTACAGGCTGCTATTAAGTGGTGAAGCAGCAATCCCTCATTGGAATAGATTTATGCAAATACAAGGCACATTGACTGGAAATCTCTCTGTATTATTTAGGCAAGAAGTAAGACTTTGAATGTAAGCTATGTTTTGGTCTTTTCCTGCTCAAACAGACTAAAGATTAAAAAAAATAATAATCAGGCCTTACTTTACATGAAGGGCAATACAATAGGATAACACACTCAACTTTTCAGTTTCTGTAGATTATATTTTAGATTAAAGTTTAGGCATATGACCTTGAACAAATATGTACTGCTGTTAGGAATGGCTCAGGTGGTTTGTTTTTCTGCCTACATTCAAAAAAAGAAAGAAAAAATATTCCTCACACTTGCCACAAAAATCAATACAGAACTAAATAAAGAAATTAAAAGCTTAATTTACATTCTGTCCTAACCCCATTAGGCATTTCTCTGTTACTGCTTTAATCAATCATAAGTATAGTTATTTAAATTAATATTAATAAAGTTTATTTATGTTTCCATAAAACTGAAATGAGGTAAAGTAAATATGGAAAGTCATTTTACCTTTGCATGCCATGCGGTTTTTTTGAAGGTTGTAGCCTACTGTACACACACAAGTCCTGGTGGTTTCCGATGTTGGTAAACAAAGCTGGGAGCATCCACCGTTGTTTAACTGGCAGGAATTGCTACCTATAAAATGACAGAAGAAGAGATAAGGGGGAAACAAAATTTAAGCAGTGTAATCCTGACTAAAAATGCTATGCTACTATTCACATACCCTTCCATGCTTCACTCTTACTCTATTTTATCTGCACACAGAATAGTGGAGTCTTTTTTTATTAAATATATCAATTTTCTGAAGAATCTGCATATTTTAAAGTAGAAGCATATGATAAAACTGAAAAATACTACATTAACTTTGAAGTAGCAATGATGAAATCTCACTGACAGTGGTCTAGAAGGTATATCTTATTCTAGACCATGAGCAAATCATTGATCATATTGTATTCATTTATTAAATGTCATATGAACCTCATTATCTTCACAAATGAGCATTCGCTTACTGTATTTAAAACACGCTCCAATGTGATCATGCAAATCCACGCTCCTACTTCTTAATTAAACCAATGTTTGGTTTTAAGGAGTAGATGAACACTTTAATAGGATTTATAATAAACATTACACACTGTACAATAAGCACATCTCAAATTTGAAGCTTCGTGAGGAAACATTTAAGTCTACCAAGACATTTAAGAAATTAGTTGATTACAAGTCACCAAGACCATATGAATTAGGGCACTACTTGCTACATTTCTGTTGGCATTCTAATTTTAAAGTAGAAAGCTTTCTTCATCTAAAATTGTAGGACTTTTCTAAAAAAATCCAACTGTGCTAATGGAAAAGGCAGGTGAGGTTTCAAAGTCTCAGGTATCCTCAGACAGAGGAAAAAACTGTACAGTTAAACAAAATTAATCTAGGACAACAGATTTGTATATATAGAAATTTCTAAGTGCCCTCACATCACATTTGATTTCATGTTTCTTTAAGAAAATGCAAGATGCATACAAAATATGCAAAGATTCTTTAAAAACAAAAGTGTAACTGTAAAGTTAAATTCCATTAACGGTGTTCGATTCCTATGCCCGAATCCCTAACATTGCTCTCTGGTAAAATATAGATCAGCAAGGTGACATTTTACTACACAACTTAAGGACTCTCATTAAAGTTCAGTAGTACAAAAAGACAGAACTGTTCCTTTTCTTGACCTTTGTACAATGGAAGATGCATATTAATGCCACAGAAACCAATACTGGTAACATTTGGGCACTCATGAGGTTACCTGTATGTCCCCACTGTAGGGAGTTCGAACATTTTAAAATGATAGAAACACTACTGAGTGCCTAATTATTATTATTATTATTATTATTTACTTATTGTTACACTACATTTAAAACTAAGGGTCAGGCTGGTAAAGCATATTTAGTGTTTCCTAGATTAGGTAAAATGGCAAGTATTCCCAGAAGTGCTCAAAATGGAACTTAATTAATGCACTCTGTACATAGACTACGTATAGTAGTAAACCACCCTGTGCTCTTTTTGAAGCTTCTCCACAAAATGAAATAATTTCTTTCACATAGAGCCCATCCTCATCACTTTCAGTAGCTGAAACCAGTAACGATCTCTTTCTAAAGATTTCCCAAATGTTTTCATCTCTGATCTCTAAATTCATAAAACTTTGTTAATGACACCAAATAACACTTTTTCATATTATTTTGGTTACCGCTCTGCCAACTAAGTTTTGGCAGTATTAGCAATATTGCCTCATTTTTCGGCTGTCTCACTTTTGATTTATACTGCCGTCACTTCTGTCAATTAGATGAATTAAACTGCCTTGACACAACTAGATAATAAAGAATATTAATGAATTCTAGCATAATAGTTCACTTATTTAAAATGTCAATAAATTGAGCTGAGGTTCACACACCATCTGAATTTTTTTTACTAAAATTTTTAAACTTAGATTCTTTAAAAGAAATTCAAACTTCACTATAGAGAACACTTCAAAAACATCTGCTAAATTAAAAAGCATCAGATATGCTAAATCAACTTTCCTACACGTTTCAGTAGTTTATGTAATAATTAAATATTTTATAGTATTTTATCACTGAATTTCCATGAAATATATACTTTTTGTTCTACCCACATTTGGAGAATAACAGGTGAAAAGATACTACAGAGTCTAAAAGCTGGTTAAACCCGCTTAAAATTGAACCTACCTTGCTGTGCTGCTTTATCATAGACTTTCATATGTACAACACCTGAAGTTTTGTTTCGCAGGACAGTTGGGTTTCTTCCATCTTTTTTGCTGCAGGTACCAATCTGAGCTAAGTTCTGGTCTGCCCACCAAAGCTTTTTATCTGTAAAATATTCAAATTTTAAAAATTAAGACTATCACTCTCAAGATATATATTTGAAAGGTATGTTCCTAAGGTAGGAAAAAGCATTTGAGGTTAATTCTCAGAACCACTTCAATGAAACTTTCTCAAGGAACAAAAAATTAATTAAACCTAGAAATTTTAGATCTATATATTTACTTTTTTTTCTTTTTAGGTGACAGGTTTTCATACATTTTTAAGTTGAAAAAAATAATTAAGCCAAATTTATAATGAAAGCTACAAAACCTTATTCAGAGATCACATACTACTAGAAGACAAGCCGTATTCTCAAAGCTGGAACTCTGGTTCCAGGTTTTCGTTACCTGACATGAGTATTTACATTAAGTAGTATGACAATTACCATAAAAATAAAAAAAGAACATTGTTAGAGTTCTATAAGAAATTATTGACATTTCCAACTTGCATTCATAGTAACTTTTCGCTGTAATTTACACAAGATTTTAAGATAACAGAGAAAAATGAGACGTGCAATGCACATACTAGTATAAAAGTTCAAACCATCTTTGTCAGTCCACAGAATGCAGAATGCTTCACTCATAGTATGAAGGACTTGTCAAAAATGCATGACAGAATTCTCACTCAATGCACAATAGCAGTACGTGCAACATATTTTTCTAGGGTTGGATTTTAGCTGACTTTAGTTATGAAGATTTCACTTAAATTCAGACAGGATTTCTAAGTGACATGAGGACAGAAATACTAGCTTTGATCATATGGTTGTGCCCACACTCATTATAGTGGAATATAAATTTTCATTAAAAAAGAAATTAAGATACAAATGTGTGAATTAATGTAAAGATAATGTTCATAACAATTTAAACAACAGCGGATGAAGACAAACAATTTAAAAATGACAAGAAACTGAGAAGTATACATGAGATGTATATTCTCTACTTCATTTCACTTACATCATTTTAGGAAAATGTTATTTTTGAAGCCCCATTATCGTAATTTAAGTATCAACATTAGAGACTGCTTTAGTTTTGTTCAGAAATATGCAACCTTATCAGTGTAAGAGCTTGCTGGTCTTTCATTGATCTAAGAAAAGCTAGTAACACGCCTCGAAGTGGACAGTTTACAATTTCTTTAAGGTAATGATCCTCAATACTTTTCCCCAAACCAGCGTTGGGAGGTGTTCCTAAGAAGTTTTTAATATTTCATGTTCATGCCATCACTTGACATGGTATAAACGGGAGTAGAAGATAAGTCACAGCAACAACAAAGCAAAAAGAAAGAAAGCAAAGACGACCTATCAGGAAACACAGCAAGAAAAAATAATGCAAACAAGAAAATATATGCTTTTGAAAACCTCCACAGCAGCTCTCATAGAACATTTCTATTCCCTACTGCAAAGGCTTGGAAGGTAAAATAGTTTAAAATAAGGGGAAATCAGAAGAACGGTAGAAATGCCCTTCACTCTCTTAGTATTTCTTTATACTCCTATGCATATAAATGGTGACATTTTTTAGCTTTACTGTAGCTCTGAAGGATGACATCAAGATCCTAGAACTACTTTCTACACCAGCTATGTCCCGCTAGTGTTTTAATGAAGATGGTAGGGTGATGATGGGAAAGCTCTAAAGGATGGCACCGTAGGTGTGACAGCCACACTGTTAGGGAGTATAATCCAGTGTCATAAACCAGCGGTGCCAAGGACTCATCCAGGCTGGACGAGGCTTTGAGAATCCTGATCTAGTAAAAGCTGTCCTTGCCGAGGGCAGGGGGGTTGTAATTGGATGATCTTTAAGGTCCTTTCCAACCCAAGCCATTCCATGATTCTATGATTCTACAGCTCCTTACCCTTCCTACCACATTTGAGACTATCACAGCCTGAGAAACGGCATTGAAATCAGCCATTGCACACTTGTGTGACCTGCCACGGGCCAAGAGAGAAAAAAACCAGCCTTTAAATTTCGACATCGGCAGACACCAGCATTGCACACGGAAGGTGGAACCATTTGCTTAATGCAGACTAACACAGTCTACATAAATATAAGGTGCATAGTGATGGTTCAGGTCAGAGGAAACTAAAGAATGCACTGCAATTGCAAAAGTGTATTTCTGAAAGGAAAGGAAACTTTTGTCAGATCCAAAAGAATAATAAACATAGTAACGCTGGTGACTGTCTAATTTTAAGAGACTGAACATTTGAGAAGTTAAACCTGCTTCCAGACCAAGAGCTCAGCTAACTCATAGTGACTGAATGTTCACAGTGAAGATCTCCTTACCTAACCAATGCCAAGTCCTTCAGCTGTTTCCCTTATAACATAATCTTTTCACTTTTATCATAATTAATTTCAGCCAGCTTGTTCCCATTATTCATCAATCTCAATGGTTGCTGGAAGCAAAGCAAACCAGTCCTTTCCTGTCTGGGTGAGACTGAAACACAGAGCATACCGAACACAGAGAAAACACTTAGCCAATGCTAACTCTTAATGTCATCCTTCAGACATTGCATAAAAGCATTATTTCAGTGAAGAGCTTCCCGACGTTTCTAGCAAACTGGATAAACAAATCCACTGCAAAGCACTGCCAGCTATTTCTATCAAGTGTATTGGGAACAACACCACCCTGTATTCTACTTTTCACAATAAAGACAGGAGATACATCTACAGTTTTTGGTAACTACTTAAAACCAGAAGGAAATTAAAAATAAAAATGAAAAAAATCAATGTACAGAGCTAACCCAACCTTTGTCAAAATACAGATTTCCTTTCGAAGTGAAACAAGAACATGCATATGCTGTATTTCCTTGATGAACTCAAAGGCCAGTCCGTACAAAATCTCATCTGACTGAGCCCCAGTATACTGCAAATTAGTGGAATGATTGACTAACTGGTTGCAGCCCTTCAGTTTGCTGGCAGCCAGCTGGTCATGTAGCACACGTGCTGGCCAGCATCTTCACTCCACTTGTAGTTCCAGAGCGGCAACAGCTCATGCTTTGTTTTGACACAAAGAAGATGGGGAATGGAGAGAGAAAAAAAAAAGGGGGGGAGAAATTTAAGGAATATGTGAAGAAAACAGGGTATTGTGATAGCAAATGGTAGAACTGTGAATGGGAAAAGGCTCTACAAGTGCTTGCAGTAGAGACATCTGTTGTGCAGAAGAGCATGAGAGAAACTGGGATGAGGTTTTAGGATGAAAGATGTGGGGAATTACACTGAAGGTACTATAGAGAGAAAGTTACACAGAAAAGCTGAAGGTACTGTGTTACTAAGATTCAGGAGATACGAAAGCAGTCATCATCAGTTCGACTTTTGCTGCAAAAACTGCTGATTTGAGACTACTACCATCCAAAATCCTGAATCAAAATGCCTCGTTATACATGGAAATTCCACTGTCTTTACGGAAGACTTTTTTTTTTTTTTCACAAGTGAACAAAATTGCTTGTAAGGCTAAACCACATATTTCATTAAAACCAAATTACAACTGATAACTAAGAAATCACGAAAAACAAAAGAAAAACAGGCTTTATCTCCCAATGCATCAGAATATAATTTTCAACAGCTTAGGTATCAAACTCAAACTTCAGTGAACTAATGGCCAAACACTGACACAGAAACCTTAACTGATTGTCTGATCTAAAGTCTGTCTGTAAAGTACACACAGATGTAGGATGAGCTGCCCTCGGTGTTCTAGGTTGGCAAGTTCCACAGTCCATAATATGTTTCATAGCATCTATTTCTAATTTTTTTTGAATGCCGGAGCACCTTACCTGAGTGCTTACCCCCTTCCTTCACAAGACTTAACCAGTCCTGCGACCCCCTTCCAACTCATCCTTGGTTATCCGTTTGTCTTGACTTAGTCAAGTCATTGACCTCCGTGACTAGCTAACACTCCGTAGCTCACCATTTCAGAAAAGAAGTTATGGATTTTTATGTGGTGGATTTAGAGTTACGCTTCTGAAAATTTACAATCGATATTTTTCCCATATTCCTAAATTAAAAAGAAATTTAAGTTATTCTGTTAGTAAAATTTTAACAATTAAAATATAATGTAGTTCTGGTACTAGACACTTAGGAAGCCTCAGTAAGGAAACGGTTCTGTTGGTCCATCTCTGTTATATGCTCTAAGTTCAAGGGAAAAAAAAAATAAGAGGATATCAAAAAAATTGCAAACAACTCGCCTCTGCTCTCAGCCTTTTGGGAAAGTAACAATTTGAAACAGACTGAACTAGCTCAATTTTAATTACAATATTATCGCGGATATAGATCTGACCAATAGACAAGCAACGTGGCATAGTTATTGGGTGAATGGTAAATTTAGCTTTGAAAGGGAAAACCGCAGAGACAAAATTATAGCAGCAATTTGAATTCAACTTTATCTCAAGGTTGTCAAGTGTATTTTTAAACTCTAACAATGTAACCAGCAGTATAAGGACAGTAGGACATGCTCAGGTTACTAACAAAGTACTGCTTTCCAGCGAGTTAACATTTCACTCATAACTACATTTAAAGTATTAATTACTGTGAAATAGAATCTCACAGCCATGTTCTACATGAAGAAAAAACTATGGACATTTCTTTTAGGTTTTTTTTTGCCTCTAAATAGTTATGTATCTTTTAAACATCTTAAACGAAATAATTAAATGGGGCAAATGTGTATAATTGCAAGTTTAATATCATCAGCATTTTCATTTCAGACAGAAAAAGTTATAACTGAAGATGAGCTAAAACTATTCTCAACTTCAGGAACACTGCCTTTCCAACAAATATGGTGTATTAACTTCATCTTTAGTTCATTTTCTTTTCAGTTAAATGAACTGTGTCCTTGGCTGCAGTTTTAATATTTAAATAACTACTTTATAAAGCCAGACAGCTGAGTGGAAACTGCATGATGGAAACTGCAGATCTAAAAAATAATTTCCTTTTCAGCAACAGAAAAAAGTTACTGCACAAAAGAAAATAAACTCTGATAATGTCAAGGGAAAAGAAAAAGTATTTACTGAGTAGTCGTCACTGGGATATGACAAGACGACAATCTACAGAATGAAAGTATTCCGAATATGAAGACTTGGAGGCACAAATGGAATTCTCCAGTGAAACCCAGGTAAAATTTGAAGGAAATTATCATCCTATGCATGCAAAGGTGCTAAAATTGACTGAGTGAATAGATCAGCCGGTGACATCAGTCTGTTAAATTAGGCTTAGCTTGCAAGCTTGCATTTGATGATTCTTTTATCAGACATTCCTTAGAACAAAAAATTCCTGTGCTCAATACTGATAGTGCGAATTATAACAAAAAGACAGATACGATATAAAGTGACTATGTGATATAATCCATAAGTGAAATCCTTTGTATTTGACTTCTTTTTTTTGTTTTTTTTTTGGTGAGATTATGACCCCAAATAACAAATTATCTGTTCTAAAGGTTTAGGGTGATTTTTTTGATGAAATGATTTTATATGAAGAAGAGATTCCAGTATTCAAATTGACCATGAATCAGAATGGCTCATTAAATAATTTCGGTTATGACTGCTGTCTTGGGCACAGTACACTAGAACTTACTGTTTTGCACATCCAAACCCATCCATAAATTCTTTTTTTTTTTTTCTGAACTACAGTAAAGAAGCAAAATACGGAGTTTAGTGATTTTCATAATTTACTTCAAAAAAGCAATCAAACTCTCTCAGGCATTTCTTTACTATTTTGTGCAAAACCTCATGCTTGGCTACAGTTTCAACAGCCTCCTGAAACTGCAGTTTGCTGACTTGCCTGTCTTTTTAGGGAAAGGAAACAAAAACCTCAAACAACTTAACATATTCTTTTACCAAGAGATGACGGCACAGAAATATGCTTAATCAAGATGTCCTACCAATAATTATTTACACCACAAGCAGTTTCATTTCTCCTTTTTAGTATTATTATAGAGCGAAATCTTCTCCATGTCACCAACTGAATGTTCCACCATGTAACTCTTTCTTACTGAGCTACTAAATGAGTCTCTTCCTGCTTTTATATACAGTTAACAGTACCTAGACAATTTCCATCAATGGTGTCAGACATGTCAGACCATAGAGGAGTTCTTCCCTCATGACAGAAGAAAGAGAAATCATCACAGCATAAACTCATCACTATTCCTTGAAGTACTTGACTGTGAACACAGAGCTTGAGTTGTCTCCTACCTCAAACTGTATCATTTCAAGAGGACAAATCATGACAAATCACAAGTGAATACTCAAAATACACTTCAAAATGTTTCTTTCATCTTCCTCTTCCACCCTTGTTATCATGGCACCTGGATAAACACTTAATTAAAAATCCAGCTTACAAAATCTTACTGAACTAGTGTTTTCTTTTTTTACATGGCAGCACTACAGGTTTTAGAAAGAGATACGGATAGGGTATGGGGGATTAAATGAGAAAGCTCATGCAAATCCTTACAAGTATATTAACAAAAGAAAAAAAACCACAGCAAAATAACCTCCAAAAAACCAAAAAAAAACCCCACAAACAAAACCAACCCCAAATAGAAGCCAAACTAAAAGAAAACACAACAAAAGAACAATCCACAAATTCTGAAGTACACATTAAGGTCAAATATCTTACGTGTGCCTGCAAAATAACATGAACCGGTCACAGTTGGCCAGTTAAGCCCTAAGATCTTAAAAAATACAGGTTATAATTGCTCAGAAAGAGCTGAGCGGCCAATACGCACCAGAATACAGTCTCATACCAACCCTCCCTCAACGCGTTACACAGCTATTTTTGACCATAAGTTAGGCAGAATTTTTGCCTATTTCTCCTTGCATTAATACATTCTCTCAGTAGAGAGCTCATCTGCAATTTCTAGTATGAAGATGATTTAATCTATTTCTACATTCATTTTAAAACATGGTACATCATTTTACAAACCCACTTGACTTTAGCGTAAAGACAACTTGCTTTCACAAAGTGGGGAAGAAATAACACTATTACAACCTTTAAATATCACACTGAAGTTAAACCACTATTTTGCTTGATTTTGCTAACACGAGTGTTGTTCGATCACTAATTACAATCTTGTTGATGCAACTGGGTCATAATACACATTAAAATTGTTGCATTTATCCATTTTGTTGGCTAAGGAGCATTAAGCACAGCAACATATTGGGAGACAGCAATTCAAATGCCAAAAATGGCTACGTTAGCGTGGTGGACAGTCCTTTGGAGATTTCAAGCAGTACTCAGAATGGAAATTTTGATGGGCCATTAGTTTTCATTAACAGTGGTTTTGAGTATTTATGGAAGACAGCAATGTACTGTACTTAGAACCGGGCAAATTGCCTAGATATATTTCATATATTAATGTTAATGTAATGAATGATGTTACGGCAATTAGAAGACTGATGACTTGGAAAATTAAGGTGTATGTATTTGAGGTTTCCTGATCTAAGCATCCCCTTTCACTTCACAATTGCATCCAGAGAAGTCACAGCTTCCACCATTTGAATTACTAGAAATACATTCTGGTATATTTTTGAAACTTTATTTAGGATAAAACAAAAATCAAATAATCAATATACCATTTAACCACATGGTGAATGTAAATGGCAGCATGACTATATTTTGGCAAAATGAACCCACACTTTCTGTCTGAAATAAAATACTGTAATTGTTACTGTCTAGTTTGATTGTTTGATAATATACCTTAATGTCTGCATTACATACAGTTTGTGTTCAAGAGACATTGTTTTAATACACACACTTCTACCGAAAAGCTATTTTATGTCTGATTTTCTTGTACTGCTGTCTGAATTTTTTTAACATGAATTTCAGCAAGAATAGCACTCGCATAGAATCATTCACTACATGAAGTTATTCCATTTTATACTGGTAAACAACTAGAGCATACTACTTAGCATCACGGAATATTTCCTTTGCAAATCCTTTCACAAGTATTTGGAAGTAAAAAAAAAAAAATCATCCATGCACAACAAATTCTATTCTCATTATACAAGCTACACAATATACATCGTGTTCCTACTTTGTAGTGGAATGAGCTGAGTTTTGTGATTTTGTGTAAATTGTATTTCTGTAAAGACCTGATACAAAATCCAATCAAATGCCTCCACCAAAACTGCTGATAGAAGCCTTCAATATCTTTTGCTTCTCAGCTACAAACTTACAGTAACTAATCAATACTTTTCTAGCAATGCTCAGGTTACGATTCAGGGCTATACATCATTCAAGAAAGACTACACCAGCTTGAAAATAGATTGGCTACTGCTGCCACATTCCTTTGTAATTCAAGTCTTACAATAGAATGACTGTTCACCTATCCAGAAATACATACAGTTCTTACCATTAAGGTAAACTTCCAATCAGATTCAGTTACCTTCAAGGAACTATTTTCATTCATTAACTTGGAAGGCAAGAAATGAGACTTTATGCAGAATGCCAAATACATCTATATATTTTGATGATAAACACTGGCTACCAGGAAAACTACTAAAATCAGATAGCGAATATGATATATTAGTCTCAAACTTCAACCCAGGAACAGAAAGCATTTTTTTTTAATGACTAAAAGTTTATTGCTGTACTGTACAAGGAAATTAGATATTCCTGAATATCTATTTTCGTGAAATATCCCGAGTCTCCAAAACAGTTATTTGTTATCAACTCGTGTTAGTAGAAGCTATTGAAAATTATGTGGGGCATAGGGTGCTGAGAATTTGAAAAGCTTCTAAAAGACCAGAAGAAACTTTAGATCTAGTTTTTTTGAACAAAATAAAATGAACAGTTTACATAGTAGCAGAAGAAAAATACTGTTGACTGAATGCAAGACAAACAGTGCGAGGTACTCAACAAAGCATTTGCATGCATTTTTAAATGGTAAATTAGCTAAAAATGGCTGATGTTGCATGTCGTGACATTTTACACAGTGAATGTGTCTTCAAAGAAAAAGTGGGAAAAGCGGAAAAACAAATGTGACTTCAGCACGGATTTAGAGCAATATCTTTGCAAAATAGGATAGAAACAGCAAAAATATTTCTTTTGTATGATTAAGGGCATTGAAGAACATAGTACTTTTGTATGTATTCAAATGCTTTGTTTGAAAAGGAGCATAATTTTCATCCCATCTATACTATGCTCAAAAAGATGTAGCAAAAGCAGGCACCAAAAGACTCGGAATTTTGGAGCTCAGTGGATGGAAAAAGAAAGATGACTGAGTAGAAAAGCAATAAATGAAAGAACCAAACTACAGAAAGATATGAATTGTTTTCATTTCTCTCAAGGACAAACCTGAGAGTGACTTGTCTGCACCAACTTGTTTGCCAGCATTTTCATGTCTTTTCTACCCTCTACACGCTCCCACTAGAGGATATAATGGCAGGAAAATGTTAAACGGAGCCTGGAAAGGACCAAAAGCAATAAACATCTGAAACAGGAGTGGTAACTTCCAAACAGTTTACAACAGCTAAACTGCAACACTAAAATAGAGGGATTGAAAGCAATGAAGCACCATAAGATGATCGAGGAGTAGTACTAAAGGAAAGTGGCATTCGTCATTGCCTGCTGAAACTTCATAACTCTTCACAAGTAGTGGTGAACTACTCCATAAGCTATACTAAATAGCAAAACCAAACTTTACCGACTTAGCCGGCGTTATTTATTGAGCTCATATCACAGTTCAGAACCATGGAGTGTTTAACTGCTTTGCATTTCTCCCATTTTGAAATTAACATAATCAAAGATCGGGATAACACAGATACCAGAATAGCATAGAGAATGCCAAAGCAAGAAAGAGGCCAATTGTGGGCCAAGACTCTGTCTTTATATTCTTCTGGAATATAAACTATAATATACAACAAAACCCACTGGAAACTGATCTCTTAGCTTTCTGTGCAAAAGGCTGACCAGACGAAGACTTGAAGACACTAGTTCTTCTTGCAGACTATTGGATTATCCTCAAGTGTTTCCAGGAACTCATGCTTTCTGACAAAGAGAAGGCTGGGAAAAAGGCTAGTAAGGAGATGCTTCAGAAACAGATTTTTTCTTTTTTTTCAAATCAAGAATGATTAAGGCGCTTGAAGAGATTACTAGTGAAGTAAATTTATTAGAAATTCAGAATTTTTTCTAACAATCCTCTCTCCCCCAGTGCACTTACTCTTGGCAGAGCCAAGGCAGGAGGCATGGGAACCAGAACTACCTCACGTCACATTATCCTGTCTCCTCAATTCAATGAGTTTTCCTTCACCATTTCCTTATTCTAGTTTTTCAGACCCACAAAGGTTCTGATGATCAACAACAACTGACCAACCGTGAGACATGGAGAGACTGCTGTACAAAGGGAGTCTCAAAATACTCAACTCTATTTCCTCTTTCTGGCCCAGAGGAAACACAGCCCAACAATACGACACGATCGTATACTTAAAATAAAGAAACATAAAAAATAATCTCTTCAAAATACTGCTTTCCCTGGGGGGACTCTAAACGCCAAAGAAAGAAAACTGCAAAAGAGAGCAGAAGCCTATGGGACACTGTAGCATTCAGTGGAACCTACATGCCCCAAAACACTTAAGAGTTTGGGACACAAACATCTTATCTGCTTCTTTTTCAGTCACTGATCAATTCAAATGGTAAGAATCAATTACAGATCTCTTATTTTGCTTTATATCACATTGGATTTTCTGTTCTGATCCATTTTAAATGCATGAAAGCCTGACTAAAAGAAGCTGACATAAAGCCACCAGCACTTCAGGAAAATAGACGGCATTTGTGTTGCTACAGTTATGTTCCACAACATAAAAACATACAGGAGAAACGAAAACAGAACCTGTTCATGGTTTCAATCAGCACACACCATGCTGTTTATAAAACTGCACTTTTCTCCAACACTTTTATATATGGAATCATACCGCAACATCATATTGCAGTTTATCACAACTATGGCTCCTAGACAAAGAAAAACCCAAGAGCATAACAAACAGAAAAGTCTAAACATAAGTTTCGTTTACTGGTTTTGAGTAGGAAAAATTGTCATCACCCCTAAAAACAAAGCATCCCATACCGGGAATATTAGTCGTACATATATTTAAAAAATACACAGTAGAAATTCTCACATCCTCACACCTGCAAAAATTCAACGACTTTCACACAAACAAGCATGAAACACTCTTCTATAAATGATAGCTATAAACTTCTTATTGAATATCCCAGATGAATCATAACTGTTGTAAGCTTCTGTGAATCACAGACGAAGACTTGATACAAGATATCTTAGTAACAATATGAACAAATACTCTTTACAACGTCTCCTGTTAAAGACTACAAGAGCTTTGCAAAGTAAAAGTCATATATTCTTTGTATTTCTAATCACAGTCAAATAAATTAATTTTTTTTTATATTAACATTGATGACTCCTCCTGACATAAAACTTGCTTTTGTTTATGAACATATGCATAAAAGCATCCCCTCTCCAACAGATTCTGGCTTAATTTAGAGTTCAATACTGGGAAAACCTGTGTAATCCAACTATTTCAGCAGTTAGTGCTTTAAAATATGACTTAGTTTACACCATGTCCATGAATTCTTTGGATTTCATTTAGCATATCTTTCTCAAGCCCATTTATATGTACATTATAGCATTAATGAATTAAATAAAACACTTTCTAAAAAGACTCTGGCAGTTAATGACCCAACTATTGTGACAAAAGTCTACTTAAGAACTGGACTTTTTTTTTTTGGACTATCCAAGATAAATATAAATAATTTTTAATTCAACCAGAACAGAAATGAGTAAAGCACTGGGAGTAAACATTGAAAGCTCTAAAGTTATCTCTAGAACAGTAAAAGTAGTAGATCTGAGTCAGACTACTGACTCAACACACTGAATCCTAGCTCTAAGCAAGGGCTAAGAGCAGACGATACATTTGTAAAACAATTAATTTGAAGTAATTTTCTCATAATACTCAGCAATCAATCTGCAACTTAAAGACCTCTTGATTCTTTTAGGAATTTTTCCTTAAGTTACTGTTGTTTTGTTTTGTTTTTTTTTTTTTCTTTTTTAAAATAATTTAGATGCTTTTGAAGATTCTAAACATTTCTGATGTCCAAGGTACGACAAGCAGAATAGCTTTTTTTTAAAACAATTTAATACACAGAATATTAGCAGAGAGCTAAAAATCCAAAGCATCAATCGTCAATTCATAACCCAAATCAGCCCTCACTAAGTGGAAGGCAATCCAGTGAACTAGGGCTATTTTGAACTACCACAGCAGAAAGAAGAGAGCAGCAGAAGAAACAAGTCATAGATAATTCTCTGTAATAAAGAACATAACCTTGTTCAAACGTGCTTTACAAGTAACCACAGTAAATATAAGCCATCAGTCTGTTACCTTAGTCCTGTGTGTATGTGTATATGCAAGGCTATATTTAGAAGTATATACTTATAACACAGACTTTAAACTGTCTGTTCAATGACATGCAAAAAAAACCCTTTTCTCGCAAACAAAACAGTAAATATACAGTATATCTTATTATGTAAAATCAAAGTAGCTTCCCTAGGCTTTTTTATTCATTACTAATTAGCTTCCAACCATTTTAAAATTAAGTTATTACCACTGAACTTACCCATAATGGTTAAAGCTGTTGCTTTTGTTAAGTCTTCTTTCATCGACTCTATTATTTCAAGATTTCCACCGTCCAAGTTACATCTATTTATGGTTCCATTTCCCGAACTGATCCAGTAAAGTTTGTTGTCTCCATAATCTATTGCTAAACCTGTAATTAAAGTATACATTTTCAATTGTGTCATGAATAGAAAATATACACTTAAGCTGTTTAAGCTGTGTTAAGCTGTTTTCATAATAAAAGTATACTAAATAAATCTATAGACACACAATTATCTATCCATACGTCTACTCAAAATTAAAAAAAAATAAAAAATCAATAAACTCAAACAAACTTGGCCATGCTTTTAAATATTTCTGCCTTTAATTTTTCCCAACATCTACAGCAATGAATCAGTGACTGACTGATGAAAAAGCATTATCTAGCAATGAATAACTACCTGAATGAACTTGGGTCCTATGTGAAGTTATTAACTACTAGTAAATGCAAACCAGAAGCCATCATTCATATTGTCAAATTATGAATTCATAAAGACTTAAAAAACAAGATACTTTTTGTGGTTCGGAAAAAAATAAAATAAAAAGGTCTCTTGTCTCGCAACATACTCAGCTCTCTGCTTAGAATGCTGAAATATCAAAAACTAATATGAATTCTCAGTAAATTTCTAGTATTAATTTTAATTTTGCTTCATAGTGAACTGACCTCATGATCAGTTCTTTCGAGTTAGAAGCAAAAGAACTGTAGAAATAAAAATACTTGAAAAACCATCTACTAAATGAACAAAGCAAATAATTTTCTGGAAGTAAGAGCATAGAACTAATAGATAATGAGTTTCAGACTTCTATAATCCTTTACGAATGTTCAAGTAACTGTAGCAGGAGATTTTCCACAGTGAAATACGCTTGGCATAGTGATAATATGTGCCATAATAATTTGCTTTGGTATTAGACTTTTCCCAGAACTCCTGTGTAGGTATATCCAGCAGCAAGTTGCCAAAAAAAAAAGTATTGTATTTCACTCCATAGGGCAACCTCTAGATGTTTTACAGTACTTTTCTTCCATCCGTTAAAGAGCTTCTCGGTGGAAAGCCAGAGCTATTTTCAAGCCCCTGGTGGAAGAGAACAGTGCCGTGTGCTGCAGCACTTCCAGCTGGCGACACGCCACTACTTCTTTACGCACATTTGACATAGGAGGCCAAAAGGTGTCTGCTTTCGAAGCTTTTGAAAAAGAGATTTCCAGTTCCCTTACAGTTACTTATATTTTTCACCCCCCTTCCATCTCTGCAAGTGTATTACCGAGCAGAAAACAACGCACGCTCAAGAGGGGATAAGGATTCTGAGTGGTGCCTTCAGGAAAGGGGCACCTTCCAGCATCTCTCCACACAATTGTGCTTCTATAACAAGCCTTGCTCATGGTGAAAAGACAGTGCCATGGACCTTGGAGACAAGTAGCATTTGCAGCGCTTAGGCGTGAACCTTGTCATGGCTTAACATGGGTAATGGGGAAGTATAAAGCTTTCCTTGCTCCGAGATGGGTAGTATTTGCTGTTCTCTGTAACTCCTGAACACTACCAGCCGGCTCACTGATTTCACCTAGACAGATCTATTTATGGGGTTGCTGTGAATGCAATCTACAGAGCAATTACAATGTTATCTTGTCAAGTTTTCTACTTCTTTAGATATTAAACTGCTGTTTCTACACACGGGTATTCCAATTACAAAGCACCAACTGACAGAAATAACATTTCTATCTCCTTCTACCCAAGTCTACCACATTTATCTTCCCCAAGTATTTTCCTGTTGTGTTATGCCACATATTACAAATCTTTATAAAGACATCCCATTTCTAATTTAGACAAAAAATATTTATTAAACATCAGGAACTGTCCTATTTTTACTAATGAAAGTAGGTCACTTTTTAGCCATATGTATCACAGACACTCATGGTGCATTCTAGGATGGGTGACTGGCTTACACCTTCCATCCCAGCTGCCAAAGTCAACCTGAACACGTGGATTGTAAAATATTGGTTTCTGAGAATTCCGTTGTAGTTTTAAAAAAATATTACTCTGACTTAGGTCATCACAGTTTTCACATGCATTTTCCATTTTCCTTACTCAAATTTCCACAAACACGCTACTGTTTAAGAAGTATATCACAAAGTTTATTCCAGCAAGTCGCATACAGAGGTTCTAATCTTTAAAGCCATATATGCAATGAGGTCGTAGCTTCCACCCCAAGAAAATCAGATTTTATATTTTAATTTGGTGCATCCCTAAAGTTCAAAGGAATGACTGTTGATCGCTTTTTTAATATATTTGTGGTTTAAATTATGCATATTCCCCTAACTTTATTTTTACGTGTGAAAATGCTCTCTGAAAAAAAAGCATCCGAAGCTTAAGGAAACGGTGTGTTCCAAGAACATTAAAGATGGGATTCATTATAACTATCTAAATCAAATAAATGTTGGACACTGCTATTATAGTTAGATTAATTACAGGAACAGTATTTCAAATTTTTTGTTTACATTTTCTACCTTAGTTACTAAGGAAAGGTTTTTTTAACTGTTTATGGCTGATCAGACTTCAGTTGAAAAAAACCAGTGTTTAAAATGATGCATAAACAGAATTAAGAAACTGGTTTCTTTTTTTGAATTTTGCAACATAAATTTACGATCAAATTTTCAACAGTCAGTCTCAAGAAGATTTTTGGCTGCAACAATGTTGTTTGTGGAATGTGCTACATGCTCAAAATAAAGAATGAATTAAGAAGGGACATTCTGGTAGAGAGTCGGCCAAGAAAATTACACAAGAACAATTGAAACAAGCACATTGACATTTACTGTAATGATAAGCAAAACTGAAACTCTAAGTTCAGGAGAAAGGATTAAGCTCTATTTAAAATAATAAAATAAAAAAATCTCACAAGCTCCTCCCAAAAACCCCACACAACACCTCCCTCCCTATTACAAAGTCCTTTATATATATCTGAGAGGGTGATCCAGTATGCTTTTAAATGTTATTTATCCAAACTATTTAATAAGAATACAATAATTTACAACTTAAAGTTACTTCAGCCTCTTCTTTAAAAACAATCCAATGGATGCACGGTTTGTATTTAAAATTAAGCACTAATTCTGAATCCCTAAGAATGCAGTTTAATGGAACGTTAGTGACTAGATGTACCCGCGTCAGTATTTGAGCCTTTCAGAACTGCAGAACAGACTAACGAGTCATATACAGTATATACTAGTTAACATTATTAAATAGGAGAACAAATCTGCTGTCCTAAGATTATCAGTTTCCAAAATCTCCAAACTATCTATCTACTTTTGGTGTTAATACAAAATATTTTCATTGAAATAATCTCCTTCTGACATAACTCAAATAAAGACAAAAAAAAAAAATCAACCAGCAGACTTCAGGATGCAGATAGAAAACCTACTTTCATCATCCAAATTCAGAAATTATGCCTCAAGAAAACTAAACCCCCTATCAATTCTAAGGATATCCAACTCTAATAAGCTGCCTTTTTCATTTATCCACCTGTAAACAAACTCATTAGCTCATTCACCTAGCTCCCCACATACTCAAAAGTAATATTGCCTGAACTAGAGTTTCACCCATGGAGAAAGGCAGTTTCTCACTTCGAAATGAAATATGAAATTAAGGTTTAAGATTGCTAGCCTCTGGCTCTTCAGCAGTGTTTTCTTGTTCTTAGCATGGGAATATCTTGTATTAAGAGTAAGAATAATTTTTAAAGTATTAAAAGAGGAATCTTGCATATATTTGAATTTGGACAGGTGCAAGCTGTATTTTCCCTTTACAAACACTCTTTACAAACTACATGTTGTACACTTCACGTATTTCAGCAAGCTTTCAAACTGCCAAGAAGGAAAAAGCAATTAAATCTCTATGGTCTCCTTACTATGCAATAAGAACCTTCAATGGGGAATATCACCTATTCCAACTAATTCTTAACAGATAAAGGTGTTAAAAATTAATCCAATAATACAGAAAGAAAAAAAAATGTCTCACAGCTCAGCAGTGAGTAAAAAGCTTAATCTTATGTCACAATCATCATTCCTACAAGGCTTAAGGCTAAGTTTAAGTGCATGAATAGTCATTCTGATACCAATAAGACTGAAAAACATCACAAAACCCACATGGATTTGCAGATGCAGCCTTTGACAGTACTGATATGCTTAAAGGGGGGAAACCCCCCCCACACACACAAATAAAGGGAGTACTTACAGTTCTACCATGTATTTCATTCAGTGGTTTTATTGCTACTCAGAATGAACTCGATGACAGAAAACATAAGGACTGCAATTTAGGACCTTGTAACCTATGATCACAGGCTGTTCGGTGCAAAATGCTGCACACGGCTTTACCTCTTAATGTTATCGTAATGTTATTAAATGTCCTTATGCTTCACCTTAAAATTAGCAGGCTTAACACTCTTTTTTCTGCAGATAAATAGATAACGGTTGCTTCAAGTGCATCGACAGAAAATCATATAAACAATAAAACAGTCACAGAATAATGTCTATTTTTTTTTTTAATTTGGGATCCAAAATTTATGTCATATTGCTCTTACTTTACATGTATTTATTTAACTCTTTAAGTCATTTTTGCCTCTGCTTGCTTAATGCAGTCAGTGATGAAAGCCCATAACTACTTTAAAATTTAATCACCTTATTGATGGGCCATTAATAAGGCAACAATAATTGATGCAAACCCTTTAATTCTCAAAAAAATTAAATTATAAAAAGGAAGAGACCTGAACCAAAAACAAATAACACACCTAGAGAGAGAGTTTTGAGTATTTTTTTTAGAAAGTAATTTATGACCAACTATAATAATTTTCAAATACTGAAACTAAGGCTAAGCCATTATATGTAATGTATGCTTCAACTGCTGCTACTTTCCATATATGAAAACTAAGAACCAAATTAGCTTTTGACTGTGCAGTTGGGATTCTGGTGGGGAAGGTTCTACATTTCCGGTCAAAATATCATCTTACGTATATCCACAACTTCTTAAAAAACTGCTCTCTAAGTTTTTTACCCATGTTCTACAGACTGAGAAATATAGATAGGTTCTCCTTCACCTTCAGTACCTTCAGTTTACCTACAGTAACCTTAGAAGTTTATTATAACGTACTTAACCCACTACAGTAGACTGCAAATAAAATGGGCCAAAAAATTCTTAAAATTGCGAAACACAGAAGCACATCACTGTTTTTCATGTATTTATTCCTGTTCTTATCACTGTCATACGGGAAACATCATAGTGTACTTGAAGAGTGTTTGAAGTTAATACCTATAATAAACCACTATAAAATAACAATAATGAATAACAACAATAAATAATAATGAATAATGAATAATAATGTAATAACAATAATAATAATACAGGAAAAAAGGTATTTACCAACAGGATCTTTTTGATTCTGAAAGAGTATTTTGCTGTTGCTGCCATCCATGTTTGCCATGTTAATTGTGTTACCATCCGTCCAGTAGAGTTTACTAAAGAAAACAAACACAATTAAAATACTGCTTTGTGTACACAGTATTTTTCAGTAGTGAAATCGCTCATAAATTTAGAAGCAGGGAAAACATACAAGTAACGATTACATCATTTAATCGCAGTAAGTCTTGGCAGTAAGTTTTGGTAGGGAAGTAGTAATTGGTGAAGAAATTCTCAGTAAAATCTTTCAAATGTATGAATTTACTTTAAATATGAAAGAAAGCAGAATGGGCAAACTCAAAATGTGAACAAAGAAAAAATCTTCTGACAAGTTTACTGTAGTTTATTTCTTAAAACCACATATATCTTACCCTTTTACTGGGTGAACTGCAAGACACTGAGGTTTGTCGATTCCATGGATGATTGAGGTTTTCAAGGAACCATCTAAACGTGCCACGTTAATTTGCGTTTCATCAAATTCTGAGCTAATCCAATATAAATTACGTGATATCCAATCCACTGCAAGACCTCTGATACTCTGGATATCTGAAAAAAAAGTGAGAGCAGTTGTTCTTTTGATTTCCTTTCTGGTTTATTCTCAGTCTTAGAGGACAAAAAGAACAAAACCCTAAAAACTTAAAAAACACCACAACAATTTCTTCTACAGTTTGTTAACAATATTATACAATATTATACTCAGATTTATTAGTAAACTGGTCACCAAGAATTAATAATCACTATTTTCTTTTTGGTCCTGTTACACTTGCAGTATGAACATCAGAACTGCACTGAAGGTTCAGGAAATCCTCCATAAATACTTCTTTTAAAATTAGCATAAAATCTACTGTCCTAAAATAATCATCAGCCAGACACACAATTTTTGCAGTGTATTTTCCTACTTAAGAAAGCACTTATCAGTGCATTATTAAAAAGTGTGATTTGCTGTGGGTTTTTTTTTTTTCAAGGCATGTCGGTGTAGAAAGAGTTAGCCTGCACTGGGAATTATTTCTGAAGATTTGAAGGCTGCAACTTATTCTCCTGCTTTCCCGGAAACGGCTAAACATCTGTCAGCCAACGGGAAGCAGTGAATGACTTCTTGTTTTTTTCCTTTGCTTGTGCATGCAGCTTTTGGTTTCCCTATTAAACTGTTTTTGTCTCAATCCATGAGTTTTCTCACTTTTACCCTTCCAATTCTCTTCCCCCTCCAGCTGTGTATGGCTTAGCAGCTTTCTGGAGTTAACTCGCACCACGAGTACTACTCATGTTTTGCTACCTCAGGTAAGATATGGTTAGTTTGGCAGCCTTAAAAGTGCCTTTTTATGCGATACCTTTCCTTAAAAAGATATTAACTAAGAAAAAGATTAATACATGTTAATATCTCCCTTAAGTACTGGGTATAAAAATACTATTCAAGATCGAGATACCAACATGCCACTCTGCCTTGGCATTGCAATGGTTCATGTTGGTCAGCATCTTTGTAGATAAGGAAACAGGCCAAGGGTGATTTAATGAATTAATTATAGTTCCGAGCCTGTACACTAACTCTGTGTCGATGTAAAAGGGTTATTTGCACTGACAGAATTATTGTCATTGACAAACTAACAGGGAAGTATCTGTGAATTGGTTTGTATCTACATAAGGTCAAACAGTGACTGCGCATCGGGAAGTTTGCCAACTTTAGAGAATGCAACAAAGAGCACGGAATACATAGCCTTGACCCACTTTAGACAGATCCCTTTCCTTTTTTTGCCAGAAAACAAGCATTTCACACTCTTAAAGATTAAAGTATGACTTTGGCATCTTTGTGACATTGGCATAAGGCTTCATCCAGCAAGTATGGGTTTACAAAGCTTCTTATGCTCTTATAAGAAGTATAAAAATATAACTAAGTAATGAGATAATTTACACTTTTAAGTAGTCTTTAATAATGTTTTGATGTGTCAGAACATTGTAATTTTGCAAATTTTATAAATAAGTTATATCCAGCACAAAAAAATCCCCCAAGACCCCAATCACAGAAGTCAGTGTCATAAAAAGAATATCAAAGAATGCTGATAGACAAACCCACACATAGTATATTTATTTCCACTTCATTGTTTCTTGATAAGTTCTGTGATTTTTCACTGTATATTTTATGAAGTAAACTGGTTTTACTCTTCCAAGATTTACAAAACTAGGAATCACGTAAAAAGCAGCTCTATTAGGCAGTTTAAACCTTGTCCTCACTACGGGTACTGAAAAATGTCTCCAATTGTTACTAAAATTGTCTCTGAAACAGCAGGAAGAAAATAAAGATACTCACACAAAATAAATAAATTAGCAATCTACATAGCCAAGTGAGGATATTGCCACATTTGTCTAATTATTTTCAAAAATATGCTAATGTAGAACAAATTTCTTCTGAAGTGACACAGGAGACAGAGAGTTAATTATTTTTCTGTGGTCCCCAAATAATTTTTATTTTGTATTTGTTCTTAAAAATCAGATAAGGTCTGATCTAACAGAATTATTTCTTTTCTCCTCTTCCCCATTCAAACACACATTTGAGGAAGCAGAGTTTGCAAAACTTGCCTCCAGGTAGTCCCTAACTGACAGTTTTCCTATTTTCAAGCCAGTAGTTGTATTACAGAATAGAAGGACATCATGTGCTGCCGGGAGAGGAACTGACAGTAGCTGGAAAGAATCAAACAAAAACCCCACCACTAGCAAAGATAACAAATGGTATATTTTAATGCTGGAGCTATCTACTGACACTGGGTTGAAGCAATCAGGCAATAGGAAATCCACATGATATTCTTCAATGCAAAGTTCTGTCAGAATACTGCTATTTTTCTGTTTTTTCAACTTTCTACCTTCCCCAGAGGATATAATCTCCATTGTTTACTACACGTTTCAATCTTTTATAAAAGCAATATTGCAATTGCAACCCAACCTATTTAAATTAAAAAAAAATTATAAATAAATAAAATGAAGTATAATGCTAAACAAAATAGTGCTTTATTATTGTTCAAATCAATTATCTAATACCAGTCAAAGGTACATCTGACAAGAACTTGCATGCTTGTATTTTAGCATGCTTATAACACATATTTACCAATAATTAATTCTTTTTACTTCAATGTTATGCTATTTACCTCTTGAAATAATTGTTTCCAAGCCAGTCCCATTAATGAAGGCACGCTTGATGGTCTGTGTTTTCACATCAGTCCAGTATAAGCGTTCCTCAACAGCATCAAAATCTATGACCGTCACATCATCGATGTCAGGAACAGTGAAGGCTGTAATGAAGTTGAAGTATGGATTTTCTATGTCCACTCCTCTTATTTCTGAACGCCTTGCATAAAGAAGAAATTTCTTCCTTTCTGTTAGAGAAAAGGAAACGATCACTCCTCATCCTCTTCACAACATTGCTAAAGAAGTCCAAGTCATTCATTCACGATCACTTTACAAATGTGTACATAAAGTTTATATAGGTGATTGAACATCAAAAAACCTGCAGCCCAGTGACACGTTAGAAATAAAATGTTACATAGCATAAGAATCACAGTAAAAATATATTAATTCTGGATGATGGACATAAAGTTAATACACCACTAGATGAATATGGTCTTGTGACTGTCAAAGAAGAATGATAAAATAGTATTTTAAAAGTTTTATCCCACATATCCCAATCAAAAAAAAATACTGTTTCATTTGCACATCATAACAGATACTAATATTTAGTATCTCAGGGGAACAAAGTGCCACTGTAACAGAGAAGCAAAAAGTAAAACTCAGGAGGAAATCCACAATGGGTGTAAGCAGTGAACAGCAAACGGGGGGAAGAATAAAGAACACATTGGATATTCCGATTTATACATCCACTAATGAAAAAAGGGTGATACCTTAAAGGCAAAAAAAGAAGTCTAAGCTTTTTATTCAAAAGGCCTAAACTATTGAAGGAAGTGTCCGTGAATGATCAGTAAAGGTAACTTTTTTTCTCTGCAATATCCTTGATAATGACAAAAGGTTTTTTTGGTATTTCCTAAGCATTATTAATCAACACTGAAAAGAGCAATGTAATACAAGCTTTTGCAGATAATAACACAATTATTTGACATTTCAAGGGCTTTTGTAGCTTAGAAGTGTTTATTGTAATTTTTTATAAAACTCCCCTGGCAAGGCTGCATGTCTAATATTTACTCCTCATTAGATTTTCTTAATGCTTGAAAATGAAACTAAGGCAACTTTAGAAAACCAGGTAGAGATTTAAGCGTTTAAGCGATTAAGTACCTTTTTGTTATTCAGCTTACCATCGTTGTCTGATGACGTACTTTACAGTATAAGTCTTTCTGCTTTGCAGAGATAAATTTTACTAACACATCACATACATAAGCAACAGGAAAAAATGGCTGTGGGAATAAGTATCAAAGCTACACACACTTCATATATTAGAACACACTACCAATTCTTCAAAAAAAAACAAAACCCAGAAGTCGCTTTAAAAAATATCATAGAATCATGGGATGGTTTGTATTGCAAGAGATCTTAAAGACCATTGAATTCCAACTCCTTGCCACAGGCAGGGACATCTCCCACTGGATCAGGGGCTCCAAGCCCCATCCAACCTGGCCTTGAACCCCTCCAGGGATGGGGCAGCCACCACTGCTCTGGGCAACCTGGGCCAGGGCCTCATCACATCCACAGGAAAAAATTGTCTTCCTAATACCCGATTTCCCCTTAAAATCTTTCCCCCAAGTTCTATCACCGCACTCCCTGATAAAGAGCCCCTCTTCAGCTTTCCTGTAGGCAAAGAATTAAAATGCACCGTAGACATCATTTTTAAGTCTACATATATTTTAATTCATCCAGTTCAAAATTCTAAAATCAATACCATTGTGTCAGTCCATGGGAAGAAAAACTCACCGTAACATGTTTTCTTGTCTAAAGAAAGTTTCATCAGGTGTGGGCAGGCACACGCAGCACTTCTGTTGTGATTGATCAGACACATGTGAGAACATGGACCTCGGCCCTGATTAGCAGCACACGGGTTGGGAGCTAAAATTGAATAATGAAATACAGGACATATAAAAACAGCGTTTGGAAAAGCAGCATATGGTACACCGATGAGGAAGTAGGGAAAAATCTGTTTGAAGACAAACCTTCCCTCATGAACTGATTTTCTGTTCTAATCACTTCTTCTAGCATAGATTTTTATATATTTTCTTTTGTTAGTACAGCCACAAAATTTATCATC
Organism: Cuculus canorus; assembly: GCF_017976375.1. NCBI lineage: Eukaryota > Metazoa > Chordata > Aves > Cuculiformes > Cuculidae > Cuculus > Cuculus canorus. The sequence goes on along the minus strand of NC_071406.1, from coordinate 5,691,572 downwards.
ATACTTTCATTAAACCACCAGATAAAATTTTCCTGGTGAGATATTAATTTTGCATTCTATTTATAACATTTAAACAAAGAATTGTACACTCCTAAGAAGGACACATGGGATAAAAAAAAAAAAAAATGTTAATATGAGGAGGACCTGAACCACAGATTTTGTTTTGTGAAGAGTCAAAGATTAGATTATGAAGTGGATCTTGGCAAATTCAGTGTTCCTTCTCAATTTGATCTACCTACTAGAATATTAGTTGGAAATTTAACATGCAAAGATAATTCGAAAAAAAACCAAAAAAAAACCATGCCAAATTGTTGATAGTTTTCTCTAAGAAAAAACCTCTCCTCAGTGCAGGTAATTTCAAGAAGCTTCCTATAGTTCATTGACTAAAAAAGATGTGTTACAATTGCTTCAATGAGCAGAAAGAAAGCTGACCAGAGAAGATGACTTAGTCTTACATAACCTAGAAACTATTCTTATTATCTTCATTAACTATTATACACAGTTCCTGAGCACTCCTGAATCGCATAAACAGAAAGTAATGCCGATTTTTCTGTTTACTAAAAAAAAACATAGAAAATTAACAGCGATGAAAAGGGAAGTGGGAATAACTGACACATAAAGACAATCTTATAACTAACAAAATCAATTAGTTTAGCATACATTCCTGCAATGCTTCCATCAAACCATTTCTTTTTCATCAACGCATGCTTCCTTAATTTTAACCACCAACTCCAGAATCGTTTAACCCCTCACTTGTCTGACCAAGTACTTCATTCAGGGAGAATGAAACTTTCAAAATCTTAGACAAACAGATTAATGAAATCCCACCCAGCATCTTCCTTCCTACTATCAAAAAATCATGGGCTTTTATACTTTTCTGTACAGTTAACCCATTTTGCCCCTTTGCAGTTTCTCATATTCCAAGATTTATTAAAAAGAAGTATCCCACATTCTCTCTGTCAGCTTTTCTCAACCTCTGACAAAAAGTCAGCTTAAATAAGCTTTAAAATACTTATTCTTGGTTAATGACTTAACATCTTCTTTGACTAGTAATGGACTGTAAGTACCTTATTATCCTTATGTGACGACTATATTTGATTCTGCCTTTCCCAAAACTTACAAAAGCGAAAAGTTTTTTTAACATCATCACTTTTCCTGTGTCTGTAGCAACAACGTGAGTAGAAATGTGGGGTGCTCTCTTTTAATGTGTTCACAACTTTGTGTGGAAGATAAAAAATGTGAAGCGGAGGAAAACAGACTGAAGTTAAGAAGGTTCCAGGAGCCCTTCATGATAAGAATCAACTATTAATCACAGAATCATAGAATAGTTTGTGTTCGGAAAGACCTTAAAGATCATGTAGTTCCACCCCCCCTGCCATGGGCAGGGACACATCCCACTGGCTCAGGCTGCCCAAGGCCCATCCAACCTGGCCTTGAACACCTCCAGGGATGGGGCAGCCACAGCTTCCCTGGGCAGCCTGGGCCAGGGCCTCACCACTCTCTTGGTGAAGAAATTCTTCCTAATGTCCAGTCTAATGGCTATTAATATAGGTAAATAAGTCATTTACCCCTATGAACTACACATCAAAGAAGAAACAATTTAGGATTTTGACAATAATGTGAAGGAAGCTGTAGAACCATTTAGGTTAAAGGGATCTCAGGCAATCATCTAGCGATTCAGCCTTCACCATTATTTTCTTACTTTGCGCTCTTAACACTACTACTGCAAGATTTAAAATGTACTCATCCATTTTGAAAACAAAACAAAACAAAACAAAACAAAACATCTCCTTTCATTTATTTGCCAACACAAAGCAAAACTACAGTAGAACCTCATCCTCTTTATATGCATACAATCAACTGTGGTAAGAATTTACTTAGGATCTGAGAATAATAATCCCTATCTTGTCTTTCTGAGTAAGAAATGCATCATGTTCCTCCTTGTCAAAGTTGCCGTTTGACTATGGAATTCAAGTAGAAGTACATACTGAAGAAAAAAATAAAAGCCATGCTGGTTAATGATGATGCTAATGAAATAGTTGTGGTTAAAGTGTGCTACGTCCATCAACAAAGAGGAGACAGTACAATATGTGTATTATATGTCCATATCGCAGTTTCCTTCATGTATCAGAGAACACATAATGGGTGTAAAAAGAAGCTTATAAAGTAGATGCATTTATTTTCACATGCACAACTAGAAGGGGAAATTACCATAATCTAAAATTACTTACATCAATACATGCGTATGTTCCTTTCACATTGCTACTGCTTTTACTGAATAACAGGCAAGTCCGTTCTTTACTTTCTAATAAAACTAATTGTCTTGAAGGCAAATAGGTACTCTGCCACTTCCGACTCTAAAAATCTGGCTCTTAATTCCTTGTGCTAGTTCTAACACTTCCATCTATTTCTATTGTGAACAGCCATTCCTTACTCGCTTTCTCGATGCCATTTATGATTTCACAGACTGCCATCATACAGCAACCTATCCACAAGCTGTGTTTCAAGAAGCATCAGCTTACCTGTCCTCGTACAAAAAACCTTCCCAGCCTGTCAAGCCTTCTCAGTATCTTTTATAAGATCAGTATCCAGTAGTTGAGATGTAGGAACGATATGGATTTACACAGCATCACAGTTCACTAGCCATGATTCTTTATTCCTTTCCTAATCATTTCCATCAATCTATCTTCCTTTTGATCACAACAACCCACAGAATTTTTTACCAACTGGACAGGCTTTTGCATTATTTAATTCATTTCCACTTCTGATTGCTTGTCAATCTATTTCTTTTACAGTTCTTAGCACAGTGTGTGTATATATATATATATATACACACACACACACACACACACACATAATGTCACTCTCCATCATAATTTTTTTCCTTGACTGCTCTCCAAAACATGATTTAAACAAAATCTTTATTTTTCTTGATTGGTAACCCTTACAAAAATCCTCAGAAATTCTATTACTGGTTGACAAATCAACAGCTACTCTGACAGCCTCTGAATATACATTCACTATGGACCAAGTTATCCTCCATATTAACTTCATATTGAACCTGTGCCTCCTTGGAATCACGTTTTACCTAGGCAAAATCTTAATCCTGGATTTTAATGGTGCGTGACATGATTAAATTCTGCCTACATCTTCAAATACATGCAATACAGTTACATCAAAAGGATATTTTTAAATTGCTGCCAATCTGTTCCCGCTCATATTTAAAACTACTTATAGATCACCATCAATACTTCCTGCAGTGTTGCTTTTCACAGGGCTAGAGATCCTTTTGCTGCACTCAGGCAAGTGAAACTTTTAACTACTTGACTATATCTGATTATTTTAGCATCAATCTTCGGAATTTGCAAGTTAGGATTGACCAGACAATGATTTAAATACTAAAACACATACTTATTTCCTATATCCACTGTTTCTACTTCATTTTTTAATCATTCACTTGAAGAATTAGTCAGTATACCATATAACAAAGTTACACATTCACCATGAAACTAAAGAAACAAGAAAATTATTAGCTCAAAGTTTGCACAGTTCTTCACGATGCTATATGGAATGACAGCTTTATTCTGCAGCTCTTTTTAACCAATCTCTGATTCCCACCCCAGTGAACAGTTCCTAGACAAAAAGGCATGGGAAAAAAAAAAAACAAAACAAAACAAGAGGAAAATAGAATTAATGATGCAAGTCCAAAACTACTGCCTGGAATAAGTGACCTTAAAAAAAACCCACATTTGCCTACTAGGCAGTTAAGAAATGCAGATATAAAGGAATAACAAATGTTGTAATGGTAGGGATTACCATGTAGAAGGAGTAAAGGCAATAGTACCTTTAGAAGCGCCTGCTATGCTTTATATGAAATGTTAAAAAATTAAAAAATTCAGACATTTACTGCTAAATTAAGTAACAAAAAGCAGTGACAAGGTATTAAATCAAATCCAAGTATGAAAAGTTACACAAAAATTACTTGACAGACAAACTGAGAAATAAAATGTTTGATAAAATTCAATACGTGTATACTAATTATAAAAAGGAAAAACTGAACAATCTCAAGTTACACACACGAGGATGAGCACTGAAATAGCATTCATATCTCCAAAATCCTTCTCCGAATAAACAGACTGTATTTATAGTTGGCTGCCCAATACCACTCTCATTACAACAGCTGGGACACACTAAACAGAATTATCATTATTAGGGTCAGAAAAAGCAGGACAAGGGCCTCTCGCGAACAGGGCACAGTTATGCACCAGAACGTCCTGCCCAGAGATTTGTAGATACCATGAGTTTGTTCAAAAGTCAAGTAAAAAGACTGATGCAAGATCAATCAGCCAAAGGTTTTAAAACGTTTGACCCACAAAGATACCTCTTTAGGTTCAAAACTCAATGAGCTACAGGTTGATGGGCTATGCGGGAAGAGCACGGCTGTAATCTTCCTTCAAGTCCGTACTTTACTGTAGGTACTGATCCATCATTGTCAAAGTCAGGATGCTGAGTTAAGACTAGTAGGAAAGGCTGCTTTATAATTCCTAATCTAAAGACGGAACTTTCATGAGGTACAATGAATCCAATGTAAACTTCAGACAGACTGCATATGTTTTGTATGATTTATAATACATACACCACTCTCGCTGCTGGTTTTGAAGTAAAAAGAATGTACACAAAGGTTGTGGTAGAGTCTCAACCTAATAAAATTTTTCAAATCCTCCCAAAATAAAATAGCCAAAACATTGCATCTTAAGCTATAGTTCTGTAAAAAGCTATTTATGTTAAACAGCTGGCAATCCTGGACTCAACATAATACTGTAACAGTACTATGGAGTAAAATGTTTTCCATGTTTTAATTACAAAAGAGCCTACTGCTACCAATATACTTTATATCCAGCAGTTATTACACTGTTGTCATAATTTTTAGTCTATAAAAATTCAATCTGCAAAAAGAAAAAAAAACAACACCATGGTCATGTGGGGGGTTTTTTGGGTTGATTTTTTGGGGGGGTGTGTGTGTGTGTTTGTTTTTTTTTTAATTCAAAGTAATGTCCTTGAGAAACACAAAAAAACACTCGGGGAAGTGTTAGAAATTCACAGCTTTCTAACTGTTTTCAAGCTGTGATCTTTCCAAAGCACCATATTTACTCCTTTCATCACTACTCTCAGCACTACTCCTCATGGTAAAAATATCACTTCTTGTGGCTAAAATAGAAGGCCTTATTCTTTGTAGCAAGTGGATTTTTAATATATCATGGTAGTTCAGAAAATATTCTTCCTAGAAAACCCGTGTTTGCTATGTTAATAGCATTCCTGACACGCAGCTTTGATTCTGTGAAGATGAGTAGGTCTTAAACTCATATTTCTGAGATGTGACATCATTCTGCATTAAATGCATGAAGGTCATGAAGCCTTACCCGATCTCCTGTGGTTTACTGACAGATGAACCTATCATCCATACAAATATCTCAGTGTAACTTTGCTACCTTAAATTAGCATATGTCCCAGATTAACTGGAATAATGCTGCTTTAGACTACAGGAACTCATTTAGATCTGCTCTACTTTATTTCAATGAAAACAAGTTGCATGATATATTTTAAAAGCTAATAACTTTGCCCGTACGCAGGTGACCCAGATGTATACCTATGGAGCCATCATTAACAAATGTTTGTCCTTCACTGATATATTTAAACCGACATCTTGCAGCGTAAGTCTGTTAATTTTATTTTGGGATTCTAAACTGCATGCCATCAGTTACAGCTACAAATTCAAAAGAAAAATTAAGAAGTTATATTATCACCATTTTTCTCTAGCATCAATAAATGTAGGTACTGGAGTTTTGTAGAAAGAAACTGCATTGAAAGAGAATAGTTCAAAGCAAACCCAGAAGTCAAATCAGAATCTGGTGTTTTCTACATCATAAAATAAAAGATGCAATTACACACCTTCATATTTAAACTTCTTTATTCTGGCAAATAACAACGGAAAACTCTTCTACATCTTACACCTTGCCTTCAGGTAGAGGTATCTGCTACTATGGAACACTGACGGATATCCCCCCAGGCTATAGTCTCACTCCTATGACATTGCCTGGCCCCAGTCCAAGCAGAAAGTAGTTGGGTTTTTTTTTCTGACAGCTAGAAATACCTAATCAGAATTCTACTGCTACTGTGGAAACACTGAATACAGAATAGGGTTACTCTGGAAAGTGACTAATTATAAAAATATAGCAAAACCTGTTACTTGAAAGGGGCGTGCAGAGATGCATATTTACTTCACCCATATTTTTATATCCTGGGCATACATACTTCTTTGTCCAGCAGTCAGACAGCTTTGTTAGAACAGTGCCCTGGCCTAAAAAGTAAATTCTCATAAGGCACTTATTTAAAAAAGTAATAAAGCTCGAGGAACTTGACATCCACTGAAAAGCAGCAACATTCTTCTTTTGTGCAAGTTCATTATTATTTTAAAATAAAACCATCAGAAGAAATGCACCCTGGCAGCATATCCCACAGACTGCAAGGCAGATTAGCAGTTGTTCGCTGCGAGTCCTCATCCCCGTTGTCATCATGCTTAGCCTCGCACACTAACAGCAATGTTTCTCATTTTTCAATGCATGCTATTAAAAATCATTTGTCAAATCTTTTGACTACCAGCGTGCAGGGAGAATTTTACCTACTTACTCGTTTACATTAGAGCCATATCCATAGTCTTCTATGTATAACTAACACAGAACTGGCTTCTAAGACAGTTACAAAACCATACAAAATTGTCTGCATCTAATGTTTTCATAGAATCACTTGGTTGGAAAAGACTTCTTAGATCATTGAGTCCAACCATTCCTATCAAACAAATATTACTTAGAACCTACTAATATAAAATTCTGAATAGCTTACTGAGCACTACAAACTATGGGTGAGAATCATTTAGGTTGGAAAACACCTTAAAGATCATCAAGTCTAACCATTAACCTAAGACTGCCAAGTCGACTACTAAATCATATCCCCAAATGCCACATTCACACATCTTTTAAATACCTCCAGGGATGGTGACTCCACCACTTCCCTGGGTAGCCTGTTCCAATTCCTGACAACCCTTTCAGTGAAGTAATATTTCCTAATACCCAGTCTAAACATTCTCAAGGGCACCTTGAGGCCGTTTCCTCTTGTCCAATTGCTTGCCACATGGGAGAAGAGATCAACAGCCATCTTGCTAAATCTACCTGAACGGAGATTGTAAAGAGTAAGTAATACGGTCTCCCGTCAGCCTCTTTATCTCCAGACTAAACATCTCCAGTTCCCTCTGCAGTTCCTCATAACACTTGTGCTCCAGACCCTTCAACAGCTTCGTTGCATTTCTCTGGACACACTCCAGCCTCTCAATACCTGTCTCATAGTCAAGGGCCCAACACCTAACACAGTGATCAAGGTGCAGTCTCACCAGCGCAGAGTACAGGGGAAAAAAGATTACTTCCCTCATCCAACTGGCCATACCATTTCTGATACAAGTCAAGATGCCATTGGCCTTCTTGGCCACCTGGGCACACTGCTGGCTCATGTTCAGCCAGCTGTCCACCAGGACCCACAGGTCCTTTTCTGCTGCACAGCTTTCCAGCCGTTTATCCCCAAGCCTGTAGCTTTGGATGGGGTTGTTATGGCCCAAGTGCAGGACTCAACACTTGACCTTGATGAACCTCATACAGTTGGCCTCAGCACATCAATCCAGCCTGTCCAGATTCCTCTGTAGAGCCTTCAGTCCCTCAAGGGGATCAATGCTCCCATCCAGCTTAGCGTCATCTGTAAACTTACTGAGGTTGCACTCAATCCCTTCATCCAGATCACTGATAAAGACATTAAACAGAACCAAACCTCTAGCATGTCAGAACGTAACACTGAACTCAAAGTCATAAAAATAAGCAGAAAAATGTACGTATATGTTTGCACATGTGAAGTACGTATATATATATGCATATATATACTTAACTATACATTCACATATTTACAATATCTTATTATAGATGTGATATCTATAAAATATTATCCACACCCTAGATAATCTGTATCCTCAAGCCCATTTACATTAAATAACAAACAGAAAGTGTAAGACAAGTGATGAAGAATTAGAAATGCTGAAGTTACTAAGGAAGAATGAACAGCATATGGGTAGGTGACAGTAAGCACTGCAGAAGAACAGTTGCTAGAGCAAATATAAATATATATAATCTCTAAGAGGAAAGCTCACCTCACTCATTAACCATGACTTATTCTTTCCTGGATGATTTGTTTTGTTGTTTACAAATAACCCATGAGTTGTTGACATAAAAATATAAAAAAGCCTACAGAAAATTAATTCTTCCCTCTGACGGCTCATACAGAATTACAGAATGTCCTCATTGGAAGAGACCCACCAGGATCATCAAGTCCAACTCCTGTCCCTGCAACTAACAAAAAAATTGTTACACGTGCCAGGACAGCTATATTGAAGAGTTAGGCTATCTTGAGTAAGGTGGCATTCAAGCTTTGGTGGAAAGATTGTAAGCTCTGTCCTCTTTTTATTCAATCTCTAATGCATCTCTTCTCAAGAATGGATTTTGAAATTGTCAGCATCATCATAATAAAGTCTTCCTGTTTCATACTGCTTTTTTGGTAACATCAAATTTATCTTAAATTTCAACATAGCTATGGTCGCATCCAAACCCAACACATTACTTCTTCATTTTACAAGGTAACCTATGAAATAATTGATCTCCAAGTATCCTTTCAACAAAATAATGGAGGAAGTTTAATCAGGACCATTTTCTTCTGTTCAGTATCCTATCATATCCTTTCATTACTACTTCATCTAACCACCTCATCCTCATTATTTCACACTGAATAAAGTCAAGCATCTGATTCAGAAGTCCAAGGACTCTTAGTAAATGACTATGTATTAACACTTTCCTTCTATTTCCATTAACATTTATGATTCCCAAGTCAGGGATACAGGGACTTTGAAGGGCTCAACTTTTGAAAAGTCAAAGAAGGAGGAACTATAAAATCTGATTCTCTTTTTTATGATGGTAGAAGTAGAGATAACTGTTAGGAAGAATATTGCTAGTTGTCAGCACTGTACTAAGCATCTTGGACTCACACACTCTCATCTTGACAGCAGTTGAGGAAAAAGGAAGGAAGTCGGAAGTCGGAAGTCGGAAGTCGGAAGGAAGGAAGGAAGGAAGGAAGGAAAATAGATGTGCTTGGACCAGCAGATAGTGCTACCAACAAGTAGGTAACGGGATGAAACACGGTATGTGCCAAGTCCCTCTACAATTAACTTGTATTTAATTATTGCTTCTGCTATTACCAATGCGCTTAGGTAGAATCTATATATTGGCGTAACTGAAACCAGAAATTTTATAGTAGAAAATAACTTTAGACCAGTTAAATAAACTCTCTGCAATTGTAATCCTCATAATCCTCAGAGAATTAATAAATACAGTTATACTCTAGAAAAATACTAGATGTGCAACTAATGGGCTACTGAGTGATTTCCTTCTTGATCCCCATGAATCTTCATGTGTATGACCACTGAAGACAGCATCTTAAATTTCTTGACTAAATATTTACCATCTGAATGAGAAATTCACTATTCAGTGATAAAATCATCAGAAGCTTCAGCTGCAGTTATAGGAAAATCATTAGTCTTATAAACTATATGTGACAGACATTGTAAACCCATGTCAAGAAGCTAATTTTTCACAGGTTCCTGCATTTTTCATTAGGAACGATACTGTGAACCTCCTTTCAGTTTTCAATGTTACCCACACCAAAATAAAGTTTTGATGCTTCTTAAAGTTTTAAATTTCAAACTCGTGCCTCTAGCAGGTTGAATTCATTCTCCCATGAAAAACATACTGTGTTAGTTTGAATTTGAAAATTAGAAACGTTAGTTTAAAATATAAGCTGTTAAGCGAATAGGACATGCTTTGGAATAGCAACAGTTTACGGACAACACTCAATTGAGACAATTTAGGTAGAAAAGTTGTGGTCTCCAATGGTGGAATCTAAATTATGCAGTCCTAAGAGTGAACAAGATGACTGAGAGGAAAATAGACAAGTGAATGAGTAAATGGAGGCAAATTATAGCACAAAGTGAATATTTACAATTAACAGTTTTATACAGTTTATTTCACAGAAAAGTTCATCTTCCTCTGGAGAGAAGCAAGAAAAAGACAGCTAATATCGTTATGTTTACTTCTGTCAGAGTAGCCACTCCAGCGAACTAAATTAGTAAATTGGAATTCTTTTAAATAAATGTGATTTATTTGTAACAAATCAAGAAAGGTAGTCCAAATGGGCAATATTCATAGACACTGATGCCATGAAGCTTCTGGTTTGAATAAAGATTCTATTACCACCCAAGGAACACCAGTGCTGAATACGACATTTAATTAAGAATTGTCTGTTCAAGGCAAATTCATATACAGATGTTTGTATTTAAAACCAATACTTTTTTCCTCACTCGTAGGAATAATAATTAATTATTATATAAATAGTCACCTTGTGGTTGACGACTTGGATGATATATCTGAAGATCGAATGGCTGAGCACTTGTTTTTTGTATTACACTGACATTTTGGCCAGTCCATTTGTTGGCTTTTGCAAGTGTATTGGTCCGCCAATCTGTCCAATATACTTCACTCCCATACAAAGAAACAGCAAAAGGATGAGAAAGATATTCATGACCTCTTATAATCTCTATCATGCCGGTTCCATCATATAGTGCTGAATAAATGGCATCTGATCTACAAGACAACCCCAAATTTATGATTACATAAACATAAAATGAATATCACACAACCAGTATGTCACTGGTGCAAAATGTATAAAAACTTACTCTTACATACAGGTAAGACTCAAGAAAGTTTACAGTGCAAACATTAACTTCAGAGATTATTTATTTTACATTATTAATCTAACTAGGAATATGAAATACTGGTTTGCTTGCATACTGTTATTAAGAAGTCAAATCTACATCCATACTGTGAAAATACAGCAGGAAAACGTTTCCACTTCAATGAGCTTACAGAAAAAATAGTGAAATAGCTTAGGTCTTCCACACATCTTACGTCTTTCCACTTACGATGTAGTTCACATTTCTGTATGTAAGAATAAGGATTTATAAACAGATGATAAGAATACTGTTATCACTTTACCTCGCATCTGTCCATACTATTCTTTTTTCAAAGTGATCTACAGTAAGGCCATTAGGCCAGGCTCCAGTATCCATATCTTTATATATGATCTTTCTTTCCGCTCCGCTCATGGAAGCGGATTCAATGCGAGGAAAATTTGCATCCCAGTCTGTCCAAAACAGAATCCTTGTGAGAGAAAAAAAGAAAAGAAAAACAACATAAGAAAATATTAAACCAAACAGCATGATTTCAAATGGCTCTGTAAAGCAATAGCTGAAAAAAAAAGTTCAATCATTCACATTTTTAAATGAAAAGAAGAAACAGATTAATTTGGGCAACTATAAGAATTCCTTGAAGTAACAGAGTAATATGGATGTAATACTTCATTATTAGTATTAGAGCAATCATGAAACTCAGGAGGTTTTTAGGAAGTGTCTAAAAGATTTCCTCTTTTCATGTTAATTAATATACGTAATGTCTTGTCTTCCTTCTATAATTAGAAATCCACCTAATTAAAAAAAATAATAAAATATAACGAGAGCCTTTTAAAGCAATCCAAAGATGGGGAGAAAGAGAGAAAGGTGATTTAAGGCAGCAGGGATTAAGAAACATAAGCTAGAGATTTCCATTTGTTATTAAGACTGTTCCATTGAAGACCTCTAGATTTCAGTATGGCACTAATGCGTTTTATACAGATTAGTCTTGCTAAGGAAACTGAAAGACATTTTGTATGTTAGGTTCTCTCACTTTTGTTTTAGCTACACTTTTCTTCAATACATAGAACATTCACCTGTATAACCAAAGAAGCTTCTTGTTAAGTAAGAGAAGCAATGTCAACAAAAGGCTAAAAATACACTTTACCTGTTCTTGGCTTATTAAGTGCTCAACAATACACACATTTTTTTTTTTTTTCTTTGTTAAAGGAAAATATGTTTTCCTATGATAGGAAAATTTTTCATTAGTTGTAAAGAGCTAATCGGATAGAGTCAGACTGTAAAAAGACTTGACAAGTAACACCGGACACCTTCAGTTCTCAGCATACATTGTAATGAAGCCCCACCATTTAGTGCCCAGGAACAGTAGAACATGCTGGTTTTAAGTAATGAGGGCTAATGGTATAAAAAGGCTTGTTTTTCTACCAGATTCCACTTCTCTCTCCCTGGGTGAAGATCTCTGCCCCATTTGCGCAGTGTGGACAGTCCGCTGTGTGCCCGTGGCTGGAGCAAGACGGCAGGGCACAGCGCCACTGGCACAACAGCTGGAGCAAGACAGCACGTCACTGGCGCAAGCGAGGGCGTGCATGTCAGGGTGTGATCGCTGGCAAAGGGGAAGCCAGGCTAACTGGTGAGGACGTCAAACGGACGCGTTGCTGGGAGCAAGGCACCCGGGGCAGTTGGCTAGCAGAGGGAGCAGGGCAGCCGGGCCAGCTGGTGGAGACGCCACAAGGTCTGGAGCCTGACTGAGACACATTTACACGTGTGTGGCAGCTGGGGACAGCGGGGGTCCAGGGATGGCTACCGGACAGACTGGGTGCCTACCCCAGCTACAACAGCCCATGTGATGGCATCCTCACCCACAGCCCCAGGGGCTCATACATCCTGGAGCCAACAGACGGGCAGCCCAGCGAGCTGAAGACCAGCCACCGGGGAAACCGACCGTCTAAAACTGGCTGCTGGAGGAACCCACATTCTACATGCATGCGTATTTCCCACTAAAAGACCTTCATCCTTAAGAGCCAGAGAGGTTAACGGCATGAGATCACTGGTGCTGTTTGTTTGTTTCAGTACTGAGAGCTTTTGCCTGTGCAGACGTTTGTGGCCACAGGTGTTTCTGTATACGTTAATTCATATGTGCATCAGTGTGTGAGCGGACTAAAATAAATGCTCATCCTCACTGCAGGTTGGAAAGCTGGGCTTGTTTAGTCTGCGGAAAAACTGTCTCCGGAGAGACCTTACAGCAGCCTTCCAGTACTTAAAGGGGGCCCTACAGGAAAGATGGGGAGAGGCTCTTTATCAGGGAGTGCAAGGCTAGGAGAAGAGGTAACTGTGTTAAATACAAAGAGGGGAGACAGATTAGACTTTAGGAAGAAATTCTTTACTGTGAGGGTGGTGAGGCACTAGAACAGGTTGGTCAGAGAAGTCATGGCTGCCCCGTCCCTGGAGGTGTTCAAGGCAATATTGGGAGAGGCTTTGAGCGGCTTGACCAAGTGGAAGCTGTCCTTGCCTATGGCAGGGGGTTGGAACTGGATGATCTTTAAGGTCCCTTCCAGCTCAAATCATTCTACAATTTTATGATCCAATGAATGGAGCTATGGCAGCTGCACCTCCACTGGGATACGGGACTTGTGCAATCCTAACACAACCATCTACTTTGAATCAATGTTTCTTTATTCATATTTATTTGCGAAACGACTGAAAAGCTGTTTACATTTGCATTAAAAAGATTTTATCTTTCCTTACTTCTAATAAAATGTTGCACAGTTGCTTCTAGCTTTACAAAAGGCAGATTAAACCCTTCAGTTTCAGAAAGAGTGGTGATTTGTTATTTGGTTTTTTTTTCTTCCCAAACGTTTAATTTCAACTTATCTACCAATTCTTCTGCCAAGAGGATGTCTCTTTTTAATGATCTCTATAGATAAGAAATACACTCTGTAAACAAGCTTCCTAACATCCCAATTGCGAGGTCAGGGTCTTCACTTATTCAATCCTGTACTTCCCAATTCAGACTTCCAGGTCCCAGAATCTGGGACCTTTATCAACTTTTATTTTTATGTCCACACCAGTGTTTCCAAAAGAAATATTCAGTGAATATATCAAGGGTACCTAAATGAAATTGAATATCATGATTCTGCAAACTCATTGTAATTTCTATTATTTTTGGCCACACAATTTTGTGGTTTGGTTTGCTTTTTTTCTCTTTGAAAGAACAGAATTATGAGAAGAGGATGTAGCTATCGACCATTGTCTCTTGGCCTCTCTGAAAGGATCCAACTACACATGATATTGGGTAACAAGTTTGCAATTTCATATAGTTTCAAATCATCACTCTAACTCCAAGACTTGTAAAATTTTTGTAGTAGTACACTGAATTTCATTACAGAATTAGAAACAACACCTAGCTCAACAGGGAGCTGAGAGTTCCATCAGCAGTTTCACTTCCTTTCCACTACATAAGCCTATTGACTTAATTTTTAATATAAAGAGTATGGGCCATTTTTGGTCTACCAAAAACTGAGAGGCTAATTTTAAAAGGAAGCAAAAATACCCTAAGCAAAGCATCTACTTAGTTAGTGTTTCTTTTTTTACTGTGAAGATTTTTAAATGGAAATGTGAAATACATTTATATGTTTGATAATTGCTAAAACTACACTTTATGGGAAAATAGTTTTAATTGTGTTAGTATATTACCAAAATTTGATAATATTTTAATTTAAACATGCTTTTTTAAACACATTTTGTCTAATTAATATTTTATTGTAGAACATGAAAACATTCTCCTATTTATTAGAAGTACTTAATTCTAGCAGCCATTAGATAAAATAAATATTTATGCCAGGAGGTTGAATCTACTACAATCAGTTGCTCGTAATTAATAATATTGCAGTTTATAGACTAGCCCTTATGAATAGGTAGAAAAGATACTGGCAGGAGTTGGCAAGCATTATCAATATGAAGAATCCAAGAGATTTACCTCACTTAACTTCTAGTCTTCAGTTAACTTCTAAGCTATACTTTTATATTTCAACCAAAAAAATAATAATTCAGTCTCAAAGTGAGGTTAATCACCTTGGATACCTAAACCTGTCCACTGACCACAGAGGAAAGTGGCATCGAAGACTCTAGTTAATATCAACCACATGAAAAAATAAAAGGAAACAATCACATCACAAGGGAAGTAATTTGCCAACAAGGAGATCCTTGTGTCTCCAGACTTGGCTTTTCTTAACCCTGTTCACCGAGGCGGAACACGCTAATAATGGATTCTATTTCACTCAAAATATACTTTCGAGAACTATTAAAAATAAGTTAGGAACCATAATACACAGCAAGGAGGTTACACAATCTCACATTTATATGTCTATTTTTAAAAAGCACTGCAGCACGAAAAATAATCTTTTTATAATTACCCATATCTGGGATCCAAAGCAATAGCCCTTGGATGTTCCATAGCTCCTGCTATTAACGTTGTTCTCAAAGTGCCGTCTAGTTTTGCAACTTCAATTTGGTCCAAATTGCTGTCTATCCAGTATATGTTTCCTGCAATCCAATCTACAGTAAGACCTTCAGGTGTGGCCAGGCCATGTTGTACCACCACCTCAATGGCACCAACACCTTAATAATATAAAAAAGAAGATGGGAAAAAATAAAATGAGAAAGAAGGAAAAGAGTCTTAAAGAACAAATATAGATACAGTGAACACGGACATACAAGGTTCTCATATGCTCTTGGAGTGAATTCTTGTTTAATCTGATGGACAATAATACTTTATTCCATGTGACATTTTCTCTTTACAAATGCAATAGAGCTGTTGAAGGTAAGCACACTTTGGGGAATATATAAATGAACTTCATTCTACAACAACAGACATTTTTAGTTCTCTGATGCTTTAGTTAGTAAAGGTCTGAAACATTCAATAAAGGTCAGAGATCACATGTAGAGTAACACAGGAGACGTCCACATGCTGTATCACCAGGGCATCTGCGAGGGACGTGTTCATACTTTGTCTCCCAGTGACTAAACATGTTAGAATAAAACTCACACAGCTCTCTTTCAGTTCTTTCTCAATCAGAAAGAGAAAGCTGAAAGATTGTGATGAAGAGAGAAATGCCAGGGAGAACCCTGTTTGGACTATACATATTGAAAAGGTTTGCAATAAAAAGCCTTAGTTCATTCAAATTCACTTGTACAATTAATTCTTTCCCAGTCTAGAAACAGTTCTTCCCTACCAAATACTTTCTGTGGAGGGTCTCAAAATCTTTCACTCAAAGATCAACTACAGAAGCACCCTGTTAGCCCTCAGGACTTCCAGAAGGCACAGTGCTTTTTGTAAAAGCAAGTCAGTTCTTGACAGCTGCAAGACTGAAGCAGTACATTATTATTTTTTTTTTTTAACATAGCACAGATGCCACTTGGGTTCTGGTACGATGTGATTATAATACAGTGTGACAACAACAGACTATTTTACTAGTTTCATACAAACTCCATAACCATTAAAGACAGTTAGCAAGTCTTCAGCTACCTTTACATACTTAACAGCGCAGGATATTTATTTCCTGGTTTGGATCTGTGGCTATAAAAATACTCACAAATACAATATACTAAGGAAACACAACCAAACCAAACCCAACCACTCTCAAAAAGCCCCAAACCCAAAGGTGTCAGAGAACATACACACAATGCTGCTTATGGCTTGGAAGAACAAATTTTTTGCTGGATTAAAAATGGCTGGATGCCTGAGCCCACAGAGCTGCGGTGAAGGGAGTTCAATCCGGCTGGTGGCCGGTCACAAGCGGTGTTCCCCAAGGCTCAGCGTTGGGGCCAGGTTTAATATCTTTAACGATGATCTGAACAAGGAGATCGAGTGCTCCCTCAGTAAGCATGCAGATGACACCAATCAGTGTGAGTTGACTGGCTTAAGCGAAGGAAGGCTCTATAGAGGGATCTGGACAGGCTGGATCGATGGGCCAAGACCAACTGTATGAGGTTCAACAAGGCTCAGTATTGGCTCCTACACTTGGTCTGCAACACCCCACACAATGCTACAGGCTTGGGGATGAATGGCTGGAAAGCTGCGTGGCAGAAAAGGAACTGAGAGTGCTGGTTGACAGCTGGCTGAACGTGAGCCAGCAGTGGCCCAAGTGGCCAAGAGGGCCAACAGCATCCTGGCTTTGATCAGAAATTGCATGGTCAGCAGGATGAGGGAAGGGATCATCTCCCTGTACTCAGCTCTGGTGAGGCCGCATCTCACCAGTGTTGGTCTCTTCTCTCAAGTAGCAAGTGATAGGACGACAAGAGGAAATGGCCTCAAGTTGCACCAGGGGAGGTTTAAACTAGATATTAGGAAAACTTACTTTATTAAAAGGGTTGCCAAGCATTGGAACAAGGCTGTCCCGGGAAGCAATAGAGTCACCATCCCTGGAGGTATTTAAAAGATCTCTAAAGGTGGCACTTAGGGATATGATTTAGTGATGGACTCGGGAGTGTTAAGGGTTGATCTTGATAATCCTAAAAGTTTTTTTCCAACTTTAACGGTTCTGTGATTCTGTGAACTTTTACAAAAGCAAGTTAAACGTGCATATGACTAGTAGCTCCTGAAGGAATGAAAGCATCTGAAATACTCTTCAACAAAGAGCACTTTGTAGAAACACTTTTGCATATATTATGAGATTATATTGAATTATAGGCCATAATTATGCCACCAGGGCAAGGAACAAGTCTTTCTGAATGCTATAAAATTATGAGCAAAATCTTTCACCTACTGAGAGCAAATGAAATTATCAGATGTCTGATAAATTCTTATACTTTTTTAATAAGGTTATGGTAAATTAAAACAAAATGAAACAAATCAGTATTGCACTCATTGGACCAGGAAGAAATATTAGCCCCTTGCCATTTTCTTCCTCCTATAGCCTATTGTAAAATGGAAACTTTTAAAACAAATCCTTTTTCTAGCCGTATATCAAGTACAATCTAGTTATACACCTTTTTAAAGGAAGAATGCCATCATAAGTTACTTTTCCGTGAATGGTAGCTCAGTTACGATTATGCAGATTCAACACCCTGTAACTGAAGGTGTTCTAACTGTTTAAAGATTAAAGATTAAATTCATACCTCCGGTATCAGAGAGCTTGCCTCTGTAAATTTTGTCCTCTACCACATCCGTCCAGTACAGTAAACTCTGACTGAAATGAAAATCAAGTGCTATTGTATTTCTTAAACCAGGAACTAAGAGGCTGTAGTCACGTTTGTGAAGATCAATTTTCCTGATCTCATGTCGAATAGAAAAAATTATGAAAGCCTCAAATGGATCTGAAAGCAGAAGATTATACATTTCAAAAGAATAATAAGGAAAAGATTGATACATATTGATTTAAATGACAAGTGGAATAAACCCAACAGAATACTTTATCAGGAGGAACAGATGATTAAAACAATTCATTTTATCATAAGGAGTTTTTGAAATATATTTTTCATCCCACAGACTTCTCACTTCTCCCTTCTAACATTATCTTTGATCACAACTAGAGATATTAAACATTAAATCCAGGAATATCAAGCTCAATTATTAACTATGTTTTGCACCACAAAGAATCCATAATTAGAGCTTTCAAAAGTCTCACGTTATCAAAATTAAAATCTGTTTTCTCAAAAGCTTCCTGAAAAATTAATCCATTGAATTATACATTGTTCTAACACAAGTTAGTTGAAACAACTGATTAATATATATAACCTTTTGTATATGTATAATGTACCTTTTGTTTCCAATTGAAGTGCTTAAAAAAAATTACCCCATCTACCAAACAAGAAAATGAACATTTTATATGCTTGTTGATACATCCCATAACAAACTCTGCTACCACTACTGTTCTCCCTCCTCTGCTATTCAATTAACACTAGATTATTTGTGCCTCTGAATTTATAGCAAATTACATATAAATATCCATAAATGCTTCCTGTATAGGTCAAGCATACTATAAAATTGATTTTTTTTACCACAGTTCTTGCACATCGTAGATTAGAAAAAGTTTTTCAAACAAGTAGCTGTGTTAATGAAACAAAAAAGAAAGAGGAAAACTAGATGCTGTAAACTATTCAATCAACTCAACATATCCACTTTAATAAAGAAAATATTTCACATCAATTCTTTTCTGTCTAGAAAGTAGCTTTTTTTTTTTTTCAGTTCTTTCTCACAAATGATACGAGGGGATTTGTTTTCCATAGATTTAAATCTCCATGTTGTATAAAAGGCAGATTATCAATGCTTTATGGCACTAAGCGACACCGCATTTTTCTCCTAAAATATTCAAAGAAAGTTGCACAGATCATCACCGGAGAGAAAAACACTTATATACCTCTTTTCAAACAGGTTAATTTTGTGTTCTTCTGATAGCCACTGCACATACAGATTAAATTATCCATGGTGTTTTAAGTTAAGCAAGTACCTCCCTAGAGCTATGTTTCTGCTCTTGACGTACTTGTTCAGAATCTGGCTTGGATTTTCCAAATGTTCCTCTTATTTGCTATAGCAATTAATGACTTTCTCCAAAGCCAATTTTTCAAAGCTCTACAGTACTTAAATAATTTAATGAAGAACAAGATAACTGACCTTATTAGCTGTTTCACAAGTACCAGCTATCTGAACCTGAGAAACGTGTTAATAGCAGTTTCCAATCTCTGATAAATAGGCAGCTATTATGCAGGAGACCGCAAGCTGGTGGCACACTGCTGTTTAGGCAACTCCAATGAATAGGAACACACAGGACGGACATCACCAGTAGCTGCTATTATATTTCTCAGTAATTAACACCACAATGGAAAAAAATATACCTAATAAATCAGTGCTACTTTAGATCTTTTTTTCACTGAAAGTAGACAAATTCTAGTTTAAACTACATAACCTATGGTGCGAATTGTCAAGTACACTGAGAAAAAGGTGAGAGTTTAATGAGATCTCAACAAATTTAAGGTACATGACTTACGCATGTAAATCAACAATGAGAAATGAGTAACAAGATAGGTGTAGGTAAAGTAAAACCACTTGGCTTATTTGAACATTTTGGTTTAAGTGAGCAGGTTGCATTCTAGCTTTCTTTCTCCTCTTTCTTACCCTTCTCACAACAATGCAAAGATGTAAATTCAAATCCTTGTTTATTGTGGCTGATATGCAGTTACGTCACAGATGTGATACTACATAAAACAAAAGAATGATTGATATCGCGACAAACAATAGGTACTGCATCACAGCGCAAAATATCTCTGGAAAGAGTTTTGAAGGCAAACAGAAACCAATCCCATAGGTTCCTCTACAATAAGGCTATTTAAATATAGCCATATGGACAGCAGTAATTATTGCCTTGCTGGTGAGTCGTGAGCCAGAGTCCAGGCACCACTCTTGCTTAATGTCGTTATCAACCACCATAGCCTGAAGCCTGGATAACTGGAGAAGTCTAGAATTTTACTTATTACTGACAGAGCCCTCCCAATTACTGTATGTGCAAGTACTTCCTTTCAAGGATAAGAAGATGCATAAAATTCAGTATATAACTGATGGAATAACAGATCTGTTGAAAAAAAGAATCTAGAAAATTAGATCAACAATGACATGGTACTGTAAATAATGACAACTGAAGGATTATGCACAAAATAAATATGATATAGTTCTTTGACTCCCTCCTCATAAGCTTTGGTATGGTATCACAGCCGGTTTTGAGCACTGCTCATGTAGAGAAATGCAAATCAATTACAGGAATAAAAGAGGAAATCGGCAAGTGTTGCAAGAGATCTAGAAAGCATGGTCTGCAAGGAAAGAATTAATACACTGGACTTGCTTAGTTTGAAAAACAAAGGAATAAGATGATGAGTGGAGGCACATAAAATTCTCCAAAGACATAAAAGACCGATGACTTGAAAATGGGAAATAATATCTTCTTTTCTATACAAATTACAAGTAGGCCAAGGATTAAAGGCTTAAACTGGAACAAGAAGGCTTAGAAAGAAAATCTTAAGGAGAGTGAGGCACTAAAATTTCTCATCCCTGCCAAACTTGGAGTTCACCACTGGAAGTGTCTTGAAGGTCTTTGAAAGCAGATAAACAACAAGAGTGTTAGACAGACTTTGATCTTCCTTCCAATCTTATCATTGAAGGATTGTAAAAAACGAGCTGTATTATAGTGAGTTAGAATTCTCAGACTTAATCGAATCATCGTTATTTAAGGTTATGCTTCCAACACCCTACAAAACAAAAATTTAATGTTATTTTCCCATCTGTTTCCTCTTCTGGAAATTGAATGCTAATACTCTTTATTTTACCAATTGTTTATTTTCATAAAATCTCACCTTAACTACATTCCATGCAATGGTTATTGATTCGTTTTTTTAAAGCTTTTTTAAAGAAAAGAAATTGATAACATTTTATTTGAGAAAGAAATCATACAGTTCTTTACCTTATGATTTCATCACTGCACCAAGTTTTTTCGCCATATAAGTGAGTGAATAAAATATAACATACAAACACAAAATAAGTAACTGCAATAACAACTGTGAGAAAAAAATTCTGATAGAATAAAACACCTAAAAACCTCAGTCAAAAAAGACTGTAAAGCAAGAACAATGTTTAAATTGCTCCACTGGTTTTAATTTTAAATTCTTTCTTGGAGAAAATGCTAACTGAGGCTTATTATTATATTGAAGTCTCCTGTAACAACAGTAGCACAGCAAGCAACCTACACTATGCTTTTGTAAAATTTACCTCAAAGGAAAAACAGCTTTGTAAGGAGTATTGAAAAACCCTTCATTAAAAGTTTTACATTGCTTAAAGAGGATTGGATCATCCTTTGTTTTTTATTTTTCTCCAATTTAGTATAAAAACCTACCTGGAATTATAACTGAAATGAATTTAAAACCAGATAAAACATACAGATACAACACACAGATACATCATATTCTTTTCCAAGTGTATATCAAGGGATATAAAAGACTTCCTGCAGGCTAGGAAAGGTTGTCAGTAATTTTTTAGCTGTTTAGCTAAGTGCTCCTGAGTTCATCTCATTTCTGTCATACCAAATTCTGAAAGGCTGAACCTGAACATAAAATTTAAATATCTTTCCAGAGCAGTTTTTTTCTGTATGTTTTTTATCATCTAAAAGAATTCCAAGTATAATATATCAGCACAACTTATTTTGAAATGTGTTCCAAGAGAAACTAAGAAGAAGAGTGTGAAAGACAAGATTTATATTGACTTTCTATCTGAATAATGGAGCTCCACAGCATACTTTTAGTTCAATCAATACAAATTTAACAGTGAATGAAACATTTAGTCTTTGGGAAGTCAGTAATGCACCAATACATGTGCCAGAAAAGCAAAAAGCAAACTAGATGAAAACAAGATGTTTGTTTAAAGTGATGAAACACCAAAGGAGAAAAATGGAAAAGTGCTTAAAACTCTCAAGAAATTAAGAAAACTTAAGCAGAAACAAAGGAAAATAGGCAAATCTAAGAGAAAGTTGTTGAAAGTGACACGGAAAGAGAAAGTAAAAAGAAAAAAACTGCTCAGTTTAACAGTTTCTTTCTACATACTTATTGTCCCGTAAGTCATTATATTTCTTGAGTAATTCATTTGACTACTTTGACTAACAATTTAATTCTAATAGGTCGTCCAAAAACCCCAACCAAACAAAAACAATCACATACACTACTGCAATTTCAACTTCAATATTTTCATTAGATTTCTGATGGACACTAGTAAATGCTTTCACAATATTCTGAAAAGGGGAAGTGCTGCATACTATCGTCACACGCTATTGCTGAGCTCTAGTGAAGTGTTTGTGTATAGTAAAGTGCTATTTTAAATAGCAAAAAATGTAGCTAAGAGCAAGGTCATCATATTCCTCTAAGCAATTTTTTTCTCCTGGAAAAAGTACTTTTAGTTACTGCTCTGATATAATACACATGTACTCCTGCTTCAAGGCATTTGAATCACTGTAGCTATTCTGAGAATTACTTTATAACAACTGGCAATATTGACGAAATAGTTTGGTATTTGGGGGACTGTTTATCTTCACAAGATCACTTTGAATTCTGCTTGTAATAGTATTAAATGAAAGGGTTTTTTGGTTTATTTTTCCTTTATTTTATGCTCATTTAAGATTTCATGCACAGAAAATTCAATGGTATGGACATTTTGAGGCTAATAAGAGTCAACAAATTAGACAATAACTGTACTCACTATAGTAAAAAGCTCTTCACCCAGTCAACAACTAAAGTATAAGGATCTGTCCTACTCTAAGGAGTGCTTATTATGCCTTTAAAATGAAACAAAATGAAAGGGTCTAAGATTATTAGAGACTATAAAAGCATATGACATATTTAATATGGAATAATTTTGTTGCAGCTTTGATGGCATTAGGATGGTTTGGAATGAAAGGTATCATTTTTCTTTATACTATCTGACATCTCCAGTCTCAGATCAAATATTTAATATCACGGGTTTTGAGAACATCTGTAAAAATCAATTTGTAACTTCAGATTCTCACTAACATCAGTAAACATTAAGCAGAAATATCTCATGGGCTTAAGAAAAAATGAGAAACTGTAGTCTCACTTTTCTTACTTTTCAGCACAAGTGAGTACGTTTCACTTTGGGATTTTTTCCTTTGGCTTCCAAATACCAGTCTCTTTGATTTGCTTTGATTTAAAGTCTTTTTCAAGCTTTCATCCATCAAGTTACTTACATTGTCTTAATGCTTTTAATCCTGTAATTTCTGTAACCCAATAAGAATACACTTTTTGAATAGCTGAAAATGTCCAAAATAAAACAAATTAAGAGAATAAGACTAAAGCAACGAAAGAATTTAAACTGTAATAAAATAAAGTTCACCTATAGAGAACCAAAGTCATACACCAGTGAAGCATGATTCGAGAGTCTACTATAAGCACAGCTCAGTAACATCTAAACAATATATGTTCCTGACCTCATACTGTAGTAGCAACTATTTACATGTGATAGTAACAATTACGGAGACATGAAAACTCAATTTGGAGATCATTCTGGAAATTATAACAAGTTGTTCCAGCCTGACGAATGTAAGTCCTACTCCTAATCAATTAAAAAAAGAGCTCGAAGGCAAGATGTGTAATTCACAAGTTAAAAGCTCTTGAAGAGAACGTTCATGATACAAGACTAAATTTTAATTACCCATTGTTTTGCCAAGAGAAACATTATTTTCATTACACACAATAGATACTTCGACTATAAGTAAATTATGGGCTTCATTACTACTGTAACAAACTTCTAAAGTGTTGTGTAAAATAGCTGTAACATTATCAAAGCAGAAAGATTAGAATTTGCCTTTTCTGAAATATCAACCATTAAGCTCGCTGCTAACTACTAAATTGTTTCAGGTGAATAGCAATAGGAAACTTGGGCTTTTGTTTCTAGGTTACCAAGTTAGAACTTTTTCCTGTGATTCATCTGAGGAAATGGTGACTATCTGGAACAGATCAAGAATATCTTAATCACAATATCTATTGAATTATGAAATAGTCAAGTAAATGATAGGCAGTTTGGGAGATATTTCTGATCAGTTTTAATAAGATACTATCAAAGAAGAAATATAATAAAGAATAAAAATATCAAAGAATCCTAAACTCAAATTTTTTAAATCTAGCCAATGCTATATTTAACTCCCTACAGGGGCCGTAAAGATGCGATGACACTTTATATTGCACATTCGTGTTTGCATTTCACACATATAATCACACTGCACTTGAAAAAGACACCCCCTAACATAGTTTCTAAAACATGCTTGAGTGCATATCAATATTGAACAATGAGGGGAAGGCATTCCTCTTTCTCATCTTGCCTTACGTTAGATTTCTTCTTAATTAGTGAGCTGAATGAGCTTACTGATGTCAAAAAAAACCCACCAAACAAGTACCAGAATGTCACAGGTGAAAAATATAGCTCAAATTGTGAATATCAATAGGCAGTAGATAATTGACTATATGTGTGTGCATGCGTGTTCAAAATCAAACTTCTGAAAGTAAAACTGACCAATACCATGATGTCACAGATTGATTCTTTTCTTCAAAATATACAAACAATCCATCATGTTCCATACACACACATATCTCCCTTGCACATTAAATATACATGAAAAACTGTATAAAATTTCAAACAACATACAAACTATTTGATGTAGACATTCTTAGAAAGTTTTATAAGCAAGGAACTAATATTTCAATACCCCTCCATCCTGCCTCAAGAATAGGGACAGCTTTAATGTGTTCTTCAGATCCCTAATGGCCCCACATATAGATAATCTAAGCTATTTCTCTTACTAGAAGAAGGAAATAACATCTCACTAAATGGATGCAACAGCTATTAACATCTGGAATACTGAAAATAGACTGAATTTCAACTTACCGGTACTAATGCAGTTTTCTCCATCCTTACTGAGCTTCCAGCCTTCATAACATGAACACTTCACGGTATTTTTATGCTGTTCACATACTTGACTACACTTAAGGTGCTTCGTACAGTAATCCACAATCTCACAAGTTTTGTTGTCTATACTAAGAGTGAATCCTGCAGGGCAGGAGCACACAATCCTTCCACCAGGAACCACAGAACATTGATGGCTGCATCCACCATTGTTAAGTGAACATTCATCTGAAATAACATTGAAAAACAAGCATTAAGGGTTGCAACGCTGTCAGTTATAGTGCATATTCTTGAAGTCATGAGGTCAAATAAAACCCATAAAAGGCCCCTAAGAAGTGCAAACTGAATTACATATTTGTTAAATAGCTTTCTATATTTATTTTTAACATTATCTCATTTGCAAGTATTCAGCGTGGTCGCCTTACAGCAGTCTTTCAGGATTTTAGAATGGCAGACAAGCAATGCATAAATGTTTACTTTCATGCATACTATTTCATTCACCTATGAATCAGAGTATCCATACAGAGTCAGTCCATTATAGGTCAACCACCTTCAAAGATGACCAAAAGCTGATGCAGAGAAATAAGCCTACTTTCTGCAACACTTCCCTTGCCTCCAGACACTAGAGCTTGCAGGGAGAAAGCTCCAACTCTTAGTTCTACGTATCTATATCCCAAACAACTTCTCAGAGAAACATATACAAAAAGCATTTAAACATCATCATTTCTTTCTCCTTCTTTTCCAGTAACAGCAACTAGAGAATACTAATTCTGTTTTCTCTGTATCAGTGCTTTCCCATTATATTCTACAAGTAACCGATCATTTGCAAAGCTTTGCTAAATGGATTGAAGGTGATTTGTAAAACCTTTAAAGCATTGACACTAAATGTATGATAATTGTGTCTGTGAGAAATTCTGTGGCCTCTGGAGTGAAAAAGCATAGAACTACTCCTTAAGTCATCATAGTTCTGATATCCTGGGACTTGGTGGGAGGGCCAGACTGGTGCACTGTTACACTGTAAAGTAGGCATCACTTATTTTTTAATTTATTTGTGTTTCTTTCTTAGTCATTTTGTTTGATTCTAACAAGTCTGAAAACCTTGCTCAGTGCTGGACCGCTGGGCTGAAACCAATGGCATGAGGTTTAACAAGGTCAAATGCCGGGTCCTGCACTTGGGACACAACAACCCCATGCAGCTACAGACGAGGGGAGGGGCAGCTGGAAAGCTGCACGAAGAGAAGGACCTGGAGGTATTGATTGACTGACGACTGAACATGAGCCAGGAGTGTGCCCAGGTGGCCAAGAAGGCCAATGGCATCTTGGCTTGGATCAGAAACGGTGTGACCAGCAGGTCCAGGGAGGTTATTCTCCCTCTGTACTCGGCACTGGTGAGACCGCACCTTGAGTGCTGTGTTCAGTTCTGGGACCCTCACCACAAGAAGGATGTTGAGGCTCTGGAGCGAAGAGCAACAAAGCTGGTGAGGGGGCTGGAGAACAAGTCTTATGAGGAGCGGCTGAGAGAGCCGGGGTTGTTTAGCCTGGAGAAGAGGAGGCTGAGGGGAGACCTTTTTACTCTCTACAACTACCTGAAAGGAGGTTGTGGAGAGGAGGGAGCTGGCCTCTTCTCCCAAGTGACTGAGGACAGGACAAGGGGGAATGGCCCCAAGCTCCACCAGGGGAGGGTCAGGCTGGATATCAGAAAAAAGTGTTTCACAGAAAGGGTCACTGGTACCTCTCAGAGGCTGCCCAGGGAGCGGGTGGAGTCACCATCCCTGGAGGTGTTTAAGGGATGGGTGGACGAGGTGCTGAGGGACATGATTTAGTGGTTGATAGGAACGGTTGGACTCGATGATCCAAGAGGTCTTTTCCAAACTAGTGATTCTGTGATTTATGATAAGATGTATAAAACACAAGAGTTTTCTACAGAATAGTTATATCTTTCTTAAAAAAAATAAACCCCCTTCTTCTAACAGTTTTTTGTTCATGTTTTAAGTTTGCTTTTTTTCTGAGTTTTTATTTATCATGACAAAAAAGGCTAAGCTCCTTAATGTGTCTAATAGGCAAATGTATTGGCCAGCATCCCGTATTTGTCCTTCAGTTTATGATTAGATTTCTTTTTTCATTAAATAATTAACAAGTGCTGAAATATCATCAGAAAGTTATTAACAAAAACATTTATACTAGATATTAGGAAGCAATTTTTTACTGTGAGGCACTGGCACATGGCTGCCCCATCTCTGGAGGTGTTCAAGGCCAGGTTGGACGGGCCTTGAGCAGCCTCGTCCGGTGGGATGTGTCCCTGCCCATGGATGGAATTTAAGGTCCCTTCCAACCTAAACCACTCTAGGATCTATGTTTAAAAGCCAAGATTGGCCTCATACCATACAGAAAAAAAGATATAGGTGTCACAATGTTCTACTACTAGTAGGAAAATAATTGTCCATACACAGAAATACCACAGACAAAATAAATAACCTTATGCTATAATTTCTTTCATCAGGAGTCTACACAGCACGGGATTCACGTGTGGCTCTCAGAGAGGGCTCGCTCTCTTAAAGGGTACAACATAACCTTAACATATTGCAGAGAAACACTGAATTTAAGATCTATCCCCTTCACAGTACAGTCTGCAGACCAGCAGAACAGGACAGGGTAAAGATCTCTTTGCCGTATCCTGCAGCAGCTGTTGCCCAGGCAGCAGACTCTGCCTCCTACGCTAAGTGACTCGGGGGACTCAGCACAGCTCTGTGCAAAGGTCCTAGAGGGTGAAAATGCTTGCAAACATCTCCAAATGTTTTATAACAGAACACTGGAGACTGTAAAACATCTTATGCAAAGCAAGGTCAGTGGGAAAAGGCAAATTGCTAATATAGCAAAAAAAGAATTATAAAATTATCTAAGTTTTTCTTACAAACTGTGTTTCACTTCTTATCCCTAAACCATCACTATAGTACAATACTACTGCTATAGTATGGCAATTTCTTTTAACATCTATTAATTTTATCTTCACATAAAATTTATAATAATTCAATTAGGTTATCTCTACTTCTGTCAGATTTATACAATTATTTTTGTACACTTTTACTGAATACAATTTTGCTGAGACAATCTACATTGTCTGACATGCCATGAAATCCTTTTAACACTACCATCAGGGAGACAAGTTAACTCCTCCTAGTCATCCCAACACGTATCTTCATACTACTTTTCACAGGTAACAGAGCCTTCTCAATTGTTTACCTCCAAGAGTATTTTAAAGGGTTAGGAACTGAAATATTTGCCTAAGGAACTATGCTTTCCCTTATTTGAATAAAACTAACACTTCAAGCACAACCACACTATGATTTAAACAAAATAAATAATAATAAAAAAACCTTTCACATAGGCTATTGCGATAAAATTTTAGTAAGATTAACACAAGAACAGCTTTTTCAACAGGAAAGATTTTGACGGACAATATCAAGAACAATCAGAAAAAAGGTGTCTAAAAGAAATACCACAAAGATCGCCTTCATCAGATCCATCAGGACAATCTCTTCTCCCATTGCAGAGCTTCTCAGGCTGTAGGCAGATGGAGGTATCATTAGCACAAGGGTATTTTGGTGGTCCACACATATAGCCCTCGCAATTATCCTCATCAGACTGATCCTCACAATCAATATCGCCATCACAAAGCCACGCTTTGCTAATGCATCTCCCTTGGAGAAAAGAGACAATAAACACAGGAAATCAGACTGGACGCAAACTTTAAGGAAAAAACCTTCAGTAACATCAAACAGATATTTTTTTTAATTATGCTTTTCTAGTAATGGTATTTTCCTTTTAGATGAGCAGAAAGAAAAGGACTTGTGCTTATACTCTGAAGTTTCATCCACATCAGCGTTGACAGTAATTTTCCAAACCATATCAGTCCTACTTAATTCTGAGCTGAACAGAGCAGCATACTGGCAGGATGTGTCCGCATAATCTGTTAAGTATACCAAATTCTATTAAAATGTTAGGGTTTGGGGGCTGGGAGAGGTGTTTATTTATTTATTGGTTTTCTTCATCTCTCTTCCTTTCTCTTCTATTCCAACAGCCTTCCATAGAAGCAATATTTCAACACATGACTTCTGGGTTTGAGAAAGAAAAAATCTTTCCAGAAATTACACACAATACATTACCAGATTATGTCAGATAAATGATTAGCTTTTAGATGAAATATCGGTAGCAGATGAAATTCCTTATTTAATTTCAGTTTTATCAAAGCAGGGTTCAGATAATTTCTTCCAATCCTTAAAAAGGGTGGGGGGAATTTCTACTTTTGCGCTGATCATCAGTGTTCAGAGATGCAAGACAGTCTCTTGATTGCGAAACTGGCTATGTGCTTTAAAAATCCTATAGGTATTATGTTAGAATCATCCAAGTCAGGGATTTTAATAGGTGAAAAATAACCAAGATTGTGAATGCTTCTTTTTACAGAGGGGTGTGCACTCCTGTCTCAAACTATTCTTCAAGTCTTAAGTGTAAACTTCTGAACTGCTAGCTATACCCAGGAAGGGCTACTTGTAAACTCTGATGACACCTGGACTGAAGAGGAGTGCTACGTACTATATTCATCAATTAATAAAGAGACAACAGGTAGAACCACAGGTCAGGAAGTGATCTTGCACTGCGTTTCCACCTACAAACTATTCAGGTAGAGAAAAATCAAGCTGGAATGGGTAAGATGATCCTGGAAACGCGTGGATCTGTTGACAGAAATTCTGGTGGATGCCCAGGGACTGACTGGTGGATGCCCGAGACCAGTAACTGCAAACCGTTACACAGCATGAACTGATACAACTTTCTGTCCAACCTTCCCAGTCCAGGAACAACCTTCCCAACAGAAAATTGAGTCTGATTATGACTGTAGGGGAAGCAAGTGAGTAAATGTGCGAAACAATCAGTTAGGGTAAAACTCCTTGGTTCTCTAATACACCTTGGTGCCCAATCCAGTACAGGCTGCCTTTCACTCTGTATCATTCATGGCACAGTTCCACATGAAAGGACCTCAAAAGAGGTTCGTTACAGCTGTCCACACAATGTAGCAACTGACCCTAATGGTAATTCTACTGTCTGCCATAGAATACTCGCAGGTTTCCATTCCCTTTAACAGAAATATTTGCCGGTTAGCTGCATTAGCATAATGCTCTTCATTTTATATTTTAGCCTTCTTTTAATGGGAAGGTGCTGACATCCTCACAGAATGGCAATGGAATACAATACTGTGGAACAGGGACAATGACAAATGTTTCTGTATCATCTCACAAGGCAAATGTATGAGCACTTTTGCTTTTGCTGAAGAAAAGTAACACGTGAAACTTCAGGAAACTACAGCGAGTGTGGTTTCAAACAACAAAACATCCTTTTACCAATACAAAATCACCTGGAAAACTTAAACAGGGAGCAGCGTCATTTAGAATGAAGAGCTTTTACCATTTTCTATAGAGGTCGAAGTCCCAAATCTCCTACGCTGAAAGGATAGAATGGCACAGACACACGGATACAAAACAGCATACATGAGATGCACGCAGTTCATCCTTACATGCAATCACAAGTGTTTCTGAAGAGTGTCCATATTCACTATTGTCTTGAAATAATCATTGATTTTATATTGCTACAGCACAGTGGTAGAATGAAAGTTAATGAACACCGGCATCAAACTAACCAGATCCCAAAGTAAATTGATGTTGCTTCTAATTGAGCTCCTATTCTGTTCTTTAATCTTTTACTCTGTAAACATTTGTATGTATAAATCAGTTTTCCTGCCTTTCTCTTGCCTTAATACAATATATTTTATAACAAAAGATTCATCTTCCACTATATCTTTGACATATTCTTAAGCAGACTATATTTACAAGGAATCAAAATTCTAAAGAGACGGACTTATAAGTTTTATGACTGTCTTGAGTCATTACTTGAAATTCACTACAGTACTTTTGCTTTATTGGCTTTTATTGAAATTCACAAATTTGGTTTCCATAAGTCTTTTCAGTAAAATTCCATCACAAATTAATTGCCTGAATAGATGTAACTGTTCTTTTCCATAGCTCTGTTGTGTAACACAGAAGAAATAGATGTAGTTAACCAGAAGTTCTGAAGCAGCAAGTATGTGGGAAAGCCTGATCCAAACACTTCTCCAGCATTTTTCATTTCCTACAAATATTAGCAAGTACAACAGAATTAGACATTAACTTTTAATATACTGATCAGTCTTTTTTGGGATACTGAGCCCAGGAAGTTTTTGCACTGAGCCACTCAGAGCCCCATCCAACCTGACACTGAACATTTCCAGGAATGGGGCATCTATCACCTCTCTGGACAATCAGTCTCAGTGCTTCATCATCCTTATTGTATATATCTAATCTAGATCTTCCCTCCTTTAGTTAAAACCATTACTCCTTGTCCTACCACAACAGGCCCTGCTAGAAAGTTTGTCCCCAATATCCTTATAAGCTTCCTTTTAAGTACTAAAAGGATGCAATAAGGTCTCCCAGGAGCTTATATCACAGAAAACAATACTATGAACTGAGGATAAAAAACAGTTTTGGAACAACATATGTCATTTTCTAATTTACTTGCTGTGCTCGTTTCTTTTTATTTAAATCCTTAATGTCAACTGAATCCACCCCTCTGGTCATAAAGTTCACTACACTGAAACATCACTGCGTTCGAAAAGATCATTAAAGTAGTTGTATGAGATGTGCAGCTCTCAAGTTTTGGAGTGAGAGAATAGACAGAGCGGGCAGAGAACAAGTGGAAGTAACACCGTTAAACTTATGTCCAATATTCATACCACCCATCCCTTGCTGAGATGCATATTCCCAACTCTTATGTTCTTACTCAATCTTCTCCTTTTCCAAAACTCTCTGTATCTCTCTACAGTAACCACTTCTCCTCATCAACCCTCACAGAATCTGTAAGGCAGCCTTACCACTTTCCTCATCATCATCACCTTTTTCACAACCCGTTGCTTCCCAGATGTCTTCAGTATCAACATGTCTCTGTTCTTCTCAACTTGTCAAATAGTTGCCTCTTGACTCTTACACTCCCCATCCAGACAAGTTCTCCTCTTTAAGTACCACTGTGATGATCACCGCTTGCCTTTATTTCCTCTCTATGTACATTACTTATTTTCCACTCCAAAGAAATCCTACTTCTTCCTTCATCTTATTTTTACTCTAGTATATTATTAACAAGTAAAAAAAAAGAAAAAAAAAGTATAAAATAATGGCACACAGGGAAGCATTAAAAATGGTACAATACAAAATTAACTGCTTCTTGAAAGAAATATAAAAAGCAGTAATTATGACAAATATACACTACAGTTCAGATCTATTCCTTACTAACTGAAGTATTCACAGCTCTTTGCATTTGCCTTCGCAGAAGTACTTGATTATGATCATTAGAGTAATTAGATGACTTCTTAAGTGAGATCGCACAGATTCTGCCCTTGGTCCGGTATTACTAACTGCAGAGTAGGCAGATGGAATAAAAGCGATAGATTTATATAGTACATAAAACTGAGCTGAAGTGCACGCCTGTAATAATTTTTAGAGGACAGAACTAGAATTTAAAATATGAAGTTGGATCTGAGTCTAATCTAATTTAGTCTAGCCTGATATATTTTATTTAAAAGCAGAAAATAACTGGCTAGAAGCAGCCTAAAACTAGTCACTCTCAATCAGGTAGCTATTGCATATTATATCCTACTTCTGAACAAACTCTAGTATATTTTTCATCAACCATCATCATAAACAATCTTGTGAAGTTCTTCAGAAAAACAGAAACATAATTCTGAAACTTGTTAACCTAAGTGCCCTGCGGCATTCTGGCTGACCTTGGATAGCAAAGCTCAAGAACTGCGCAAGTCAGACAGCTCCAGTGAGACCAACAAAAATACTATAGGTTTAAATAAATAAAATAAAAATAGAAGATGGGGGGGGATTGTTTATTCAACAAAAAAATGTTGTTAAGGAGACATATGACAGAAGTATTTCAATATTCACTTTTTACGTCAGTAAAAAGATGAAGACTACTAATCTTGCAGCAAAGATTCAGACAACTTATTAGGAAAGAACTGTTCAACTGTTAGAGGCAAATTACTGAAAGACAATCTACACAAGCCATAGAATACCCTCTGCTGGATCTTATTCAGTAGAAAGACGCTGGATATGATGAAAGTCTTAAGACTACCATCACTTTAAGCAGAAAAATCAGATTTGGCTGAATGAAGGCTGACAAATGGTGGGATTGTAACATGACATGCCTGAGGCACTGTGACAGATTAACCAGAGCCAACAAGAACCATAGCGAGGAAAGACTCTGCAGTTATAATTTACAGCCATAAAACAAAGAAGTAAGCAAAAAAGTGGGCAGTAACATTTCACTTTCACTGTTCCCACTAAGTGTCATTTCCCTCAAAATGTATCGGCTGTTTCACCTCCCCCATACACATGTTCCTACCCATTATATCATGTATTAGAAAATCAAACTCCATCACCTAGCAGTCTTTAAAAGGAGAACTGTCTGATTTCTCCTCATCTGAATGATTCTCATCAATGTGGAAACCAGACATTATTATTTCTTTAGAATAACCCACAGAGTGAGTGATGTTTATTCTGAAACCTGAAAGGACCATGACAGAAGCTATTTCTCATATAATAATAATTATTACTCATCTGTCCCACCAAACTAATTTGCTTTCGCTGTTTTCTGTTCCAACGCATTACCAGTGTGCCCCCTCCAGAAGAGCACTTTTGCTCCTCCTGTGAGGACTGACGGAAGAAAAATAGTGAAGAAAGAAATATTATGGAAGAAACTGTCAGAACTGATTCCTAAAGCAATGTTTCCATATAACCAACAAGCATTATCGTATTTTTCTCTAAATCAAAGTCATATACCCTTGAATTTAGCAAATGTTTGACGAAAATAATACTTTTGCTGTTTTATATGTGGCAGCCAGAGAAGTCACATTTCATCTTTCATCCTGTAAACCGAGACATTGCGCTCCCCGAGGCATGACTGTAAACAAAGTGTATAACGAGGCAGCGTAGTTTGGGACCTTCTCCCCATTTACGACAAACGACAGTATCATCAAGAAGTGTATTTCCTGTGTCAGGGTTTCTTATCAGTCTATTCCAGGAAACAGATAATTCCTTTAGTTGTTATTAATGCCTTTTTACTTATTGAAGCTATTTCGTTTAACAGCTACTTATTATACACACCCTTATGGAAACTGTAACACCACACAAGGTGATGTTTTCAGACAAAAATTCAGTATTCCAAATTTATTTACCTGAACCTTAGGATTCCCACAACATTAAAATCGAAGCAGCAGCAAAAGTCCAAGCATTTCTGATACATCCTAACGTAGTTTATGTACTGAAAATGAACTCTGTTCCCAATGTAGATTTGAATAAAGTATCTTAACTGTATCCATACATGTTCATAAATACTTCTGCACAGAGCTCACATAATCATGCTTTGCTATAACAGAGATGTTAGATTGACTTTCTTTCCTATAATTATAGTTTCCTAATGACAAGAGTATTACTACTTATAATATCCTGAATTAAATTTTGTTTTCAACGTTATTTTACACCTAATATTTCATTAATCTTTGAAATAAATTGTAAAAATATTAATACTGACAGAAATTAATTTCTTCTTTAACTGCACGGTCCCTTAAGAAAATGTTCCATCTAAGCATTATTTTGTAAAATACCCTCATATAGAGATTGTCACATTCTTTTCACATTTGTCATCAAGTACAATTAGCAAAATTCGATTTTAAACATTCTCAAAGAACACTTTTTTTTCCCCAATATCATGGTTCAAATTTCCAGTGCTGCAGTTCTATTTCTTTGAAGTCTTCTAGCTATTTAGTTTATACCATTTCAATCACCTAACTTCCAGGGCCAAAGATGGAAACCAGAAGAAAATACTTTGACTTTGACATACTATTAGATTCTACGTTTAAGTATTTGGTTTTATACACAACACGTCATACACAACATTTCAGGTTTAAGTAATCTCAAAATCCATCCATTTTCTATTGTAAATCAGAAAACAGGCTGGGGGTAGTGTATTAATATTCTTTTCCTGGTCTGAGTACAATAACTAACATCACCTCTGTAGTATCAAACATTTAAAGCAGTATTCAAATAGTAGGTATATGATCAAATCACAGACACACACACACACACAATGAGTATATGACAGCAAAAGATATCTGCAAGCATATACCTGTACTCTTGCAGGAGAATTTTGTTTTTTCATCACATAGTCGTATAGTTCCATTACAGCCTTTTTCATCGCTACCATCTTCACAGTCCTTTTCTCCATCACATCTCCATAACTCAGGAACACAGCTCCCTTCAGGACTGCACTGAAATTCCTTCCCATTGCATCTTCCATGAGAGGGAGTTTCTTAGAAAAATAAGAATGACATTGAAGAACTTGCTCATATAAGGTTTGTCCATGCCAAGTCTACAATGACTTAGAACCCCCCTTCCTAACAGAAGCAGAATCAGAGTCCCTGGGTATAACATTCAAGACTCACTATTCCTTCCTAACTGATCGCTCCAATGCAAGCTTCAGACAAGCTCTCTTACTTATCCTGCT
Source organism: Cuculus canorus (assembly GCF_017976375.1). NCBI lineage: Eukaryota > Metazoa > Chordata > Aves > Cuculiformes > Cuculidae > Cuculus > Cuculus canorus. Next base: position 5,655,591 of record NC_071406.1, on the reverse strand, counting down.
CACTCTCCGCTCCGCCACAGGCTCAAGGTAAACGATGAGGTTTTCCTGGTGCTTTGTAAGCCTTGCCTTTCACCCTCAAGCTACATTTCCCCCCCTCCTTCTTTCTCCTCTTTTCCCCAACAAGGTCCATCTCCTCGTTCACAGAACAGGAAAGGTCACACCTCAGCTCTAATTGACACAAGTGCTGCCCCCGACGCCTCCCTGACTTGTGCTATTACAGCACTGGCTGTATCCTTTCTGAATTCCACAGTAACAAACTCCACCTGAAAGCAGCTGTGGAATCAGTCGTGAATGTTTCAAAACACAATAACTATATGATTTTAATTATTTCATCACATACTTGATTCTCTAAGTGTTTTCTATATGACGGCATTTTCAATTTTATCATTGCCCTCATTTTCCTAAACTATTACAACTGTATTTCTAGTATTTCATAACATACTATCAACAACAGCATATACTTAAAAGTAACGATCAACTTACACATTCCTGTTTATACCAAAACCTATTGCTTGAATAATTTCTTATCGCACTGTCTATAATTATTGGTTTATTTTATTTAAAGTTGCCTTTTTTTCCCCCTGTAAATCACTGGCATTCTTGCATTCTATCATAAATAAATCAAAGACAAATTGCTGGACAACAATTCCTCACATAGTAGAGCAGACCACAGAAGATTTCTGAACTAATAGTAACAGTGTAAAAGCACTATTTCAGAGACAGTGGTGCAAATCCCAACATAATATGGCATTGTGTAATAATGACAGAGGGGAACTTCAACTCTGAGATGGATGTGAACAAAAGGAAAGTGAGTAGCTTAGTTATACTTCAATTATTTTTATACAGATAAATATTATTAATAGCTACTTTAAACACATAAAACCAAAGTATTTCACAGTACTCATGCAGAGCGTTCTGCTAGTTCATCTATTTGTATGAGGTCTGCAGCTAGATCTAAAATGCAAACTCATGAAAAAGGACCAATAAAATCGTGTGCAATTCCATTGTTGTGGAAAAATCGCTATAAGAAAAATATAAGCGAAACATATTCCCTTATTCTTATCTGACTGTTCTTTATCCTTTGCTACAAGCATCGTCTGCCATGTCTCCTCACCCTAAAAAAAAACAGTGTATGGAATTTAAATGGGACTATACGTTGATAAAACATTTTTATGCTTCCAGAACACTGCTGAAAAAAAAAAAGAAAAAAGGGAAGAAATCCACAAAAAACAACAAAAAGTTGGATCACACAGAAATGAGAGTGTTAATGCAGATAATTCCCCGAAAAATATTAACTTAAGGGATACTGCTTACTGCCTCTTTATCTAGGTAGCAAAAATCTCTGTTAAAGGAAAAACATCACAATTAGCATAATTCAGTAAGGTTAAACTACAAAACTTCTCAGTAGTATTTTGTTTTCAAATGCATTCTAATTCTGTGATACACTTGTGTATCATCATATTACACTTGACATTCTCCATTCCAAACTTTATCAAGGCTAAAAGCATTTTCTCTTTTCCGACCGAAGAAGGGTCCTCTGTACTTATATGTAAGTATTTGCTGTGTTTATAAGCATTAAACTATGTGAAGAGAAAAAAATTAAAAAAAGCTAACCTTCTTTGCTGCAGTTTGTTTGGGTTTCATCACTGAAATCTCCACAGTCATTGTCACCATCACACGCCCAATGACTTGGGATACACCTGCCGTTATGACATCTGAACTGATCAGCAGAGCACGAGTGAACACAGCCCAGCTCATCACTTCCATCACCACAGTCATCATCTGCGTTATTTTAAAAGATAAAAAATCTGAATAAAAGATGTGAGGAGGAAAAGAGATTTCCGAAAAGGCAAGAGAAAAATAATGTGCAGTAAATAAAATAGTATGTTTACTTGCCTAAAGACAGGTAAATTTATTTCTAACGCAGATAAGTCCTTAACTCTAACTTACTGACAGCACTTGACTATTATTTTGGATGGTCTGAACCCTTACACTATGCATATTCAATCAGAGACACCAGTAGGCATGAGAAAGCTTTAGATTTGCTTCATTTCTTCACTCACGTGTAACTACTCAGGCTTCAAATGTAGTGGTTTTACTTTATTGCCAGTGATTCGTTAACTTAGTTAAGCATGCGCACACACACACACAAAACTTCATCTTAACCAAAATGAAAACCTGGTGTCAGAATTTCTTTCAACAGTATTATAAATGCTTTTTCCATGTACTTGCAACAGTGCAACGTTGTAGCAGAGAAAGATAGCAGCCCATAAATAAGTGTGAAATGTAGTTTCTGGTTACTCTAATTCATAGTCATTACAACAATCTCAAGGCAATAGACACAATTTGGTCACGATCACCAGGGGAGGGAAAAGATAAATATGTTAGGTAAACACTAAAAGGTCCCCTTGAAAAGAATTTCAGTAAGCACACTGTGATAATTTGGGGAATCTATCATTTTAGAGTTATGAATTCCTGGTAGCCTCAAAATTATAGTAATATCAAATGCTATGGTGGATGAAGAACAAACCCAATGTTATTAGGACTGGCATGACATCATTCCCACATCACACGCTCTGAGAGAAGATTCATTTGAACAGCTGCCATTCAACTATGTACTCTTTCAGATGAAATTGCTAAATTGTAAAGTCTTCCTAACATTCCCTCTCAAAGGATGCTATTTATCTGATTAGATTACACTTGCCCATAAACAACAAAAAAAAATAAAATATTTTTGGTCACTGGAACTATTTCATTTTCTAAAAGTGGGAAATATCCTCATAAGTGATAGTATAGCTGCCTTTTTTTTTTCCTAAATAATAAAAGTTTACATCACCCTTCATTCTACAGAACATACTATTTGTGACTATTACTGTATCCACTGCATCATTCCGTTTATGAAGCTTCAATATTGCTGCTTTCTAGGTCAGGTGAGTAATTTTAAAATGCCATATTTATTCTCTGGCCACTTACAAACCAAACTGGCAATATCAGTCTCAGAAGAAAAGAGTGAATATCAAAACGGTATCTATCATATGCATTTCAGATACAGAACACTTGATACTTGCCTGAGTCGCATAGCCATTTGCTGCTAATGCATCTCCCATTTCTGCATATAAATTGAGTTAATGACTCACATGTTGGAAATTCTGTGAAAGTGTTCAAAAAGAAATAAAAAAATATATAATGTATACACTTTTTGGTAATATTTTTCAACCCTCCTATAGACATAAACTACATAAGTGTATTGTATCAAACATTTGCACATGCCAGATATTTAATATGGAGAGGAAAAAAAGGTTGACAATCAAAAAGAGAGGTTAAAAAGCCTTTTAACTGTAAATACTGTCCCAGACTCTATCCTTCCTCAACATGGACTACCGAAGCTGCATTCTGTGCCATATAATATGTTCCTGTATTCTGATCATATCACGGCTGTCTTCGCCCCTAAGCATGCTAATATTGATGACTAATTATAGCTGGACGACTGACAGAAACCACATTTTCAATGCATTTGTTTATATACAAAAGTTCCCCAGTGGCAGTAACACTGCCAGTAAAATACAGGCAATGGATGACTATAAAATGAGAAAATCAAGTACCAAGCAAAAGAACAATCGAGAAATCAAGTTAGCGTACATTGACATAATAAAATCCAAAGTAAAATGTCAGTATTTACAATCATTTCCTCCAAGCATTCCTGTAGAAGTAGTAGAAAACTGAGGTGATATCATTCATAGAGACTCATCTGTATTACAGAGTTCTGTTTTTGTAATTGTCTAACGCGCTTCTGCAATGAACAACTTGAATTTCCCTCAGAAATCTTTTTCTTCTAAAACTAATGGCATAGTTGGGTATGTGCATTCATACTCTTAACACGTGAAACAGTGCTTGGATGCATTCAGTTTGGAAAATACAAGATCTACTTTACAAAACCTGGCAATTCACAGGGTATATTATGAAAGTCTAATTTGATTCAACAGGAATAAGGAGGAGCCTAAATTTCCTACATGGACCATCAAGAGAAGGCGGCACCTCTCAGTTACTGATACCCAATATAAAACCAAGATGAAAACATGAACAATCTGCCTGAAGTGCTACTTAAAAGCAATTTTGTCCTTCACTGAAGGACTTCAGGCTGGAAGTTCACAGTGCATTGTAAATGAGCAGAAAGGAAAGTCCAACAAGGCACACAGTCTTGTCAGCCACACCAAAACTGCCCAAGACTAGAAAATCTCCGAGTATATTCCATACTCGGTTGCAGTAACATCATTGGGTTGTTCTAGTGTTGTTATAACTGAGCTGACAAAGATAAACTTCACAAATATTTTGACAATTAGGCCATGTAATTAGTCTGTACTGAAGGATTTTTCTCAACTTCTATAACATGCTGAGTAATGTAACATTTCCTTAGGAAAATAACTGAAATATTTAGTCAACAAACTTCTGACTTGGGTTTGCTGTCTCTTGCAGTCTTTAGCACAGAAAATGTTTAAAGTTAACTGAAACGCTTGCTTCCCCCCTCAAAAAAAAAAAAAAAAAGTCACACATCAAGTGCCAAACCAACTATATCAAATAGAAAACTTTGGAGATCATCATGAACACCGTAAGACTGAAGTGATTACTCTGCTTCAACACAGAAATGGGTGGGGGGAAAAAGTTAACACTGATGACAACACTTTGTCAATAACTCCTAGGAAAGGTCTGGTGTTTTTTTGTGAAGTTAAAAAAAAAAATTGTTTTTTTTGGGGGGAAGATATTACAGTGACAACAAAAATCTGTTTCAAGACAAGTAATGGAGATACGTAACTATGATGGTACTTAGATACAATTTGTTCTTTATATGCTTCAAACAGAGCTGAAAGCAATTTTTAATTTTGCTTTTTAGCTGTTAAATGCTTTTCCTCTTTTCCACACATGACTTCGTGACTTTATTTTCTTTATTTTCATTCACGACTCATGGCCACCAGACTTTCCAAGGATGTTTTGCAATATCAATTTGTTCCTCATAGTCCCAGCTTCCATCACCATCCACAGCTTCCGCTCACATCCTACAGGACAGATACAGCACTTCCCCTCGTTGTTCCTATGGTCTCCTCAGTCCTCCTTTCCTTTCCTTATTTCATAACAGAGAGGCACATCCTGCGGCTGATTCACAGCCATCCCTGTGCTGACTTCTCTTCAGAACAGACGAAATAAGAAAGGAGCCACAGGCTCATGGTGAAGTCTTTCCACAGTGTCAACACCAATCTCATTCCTCTCTGCTATCCAGTGGTCTTGTAAAAGCTCCAGTTCTTTGATACTTCTTTCACCAAATTTTATATTACTTCTATTATTGAGTGCAAATGGTAAAATAATGAACTGATAAACAAATGGTTATAAAAATATCCAAGTCTTGCTTTCTTTAGGACTGCAGTAGAAAAACAAGGTGGGTCTCTATTCAAATTGTCTTCAAAGATGCCACGCTTCTCAGTAAATCTGGTTCTATCTTAAGAAAAAGTGTATGCATTATGACAAGGTCATCATCTTTCCAGTCCTCTTCACCCCACCTATAAGCCAATATACGTAAGCTGAAGTTCCTGCATGAGTAGGAGCCAAAATCATTCACAGCTGAAGACTGATGTAGGTAGGAATCAGCGATTTGCAACGGTAACATAAAGCAAACCTTGATTTTACTTTTAATATTTAAAAAATTGTGAATACAAAAATAATTTTAAACTGTTTCACAAAAGAAAATGCAAACTCCCTTATATAGAACAAATACATAAATGCCATGAGCATAAGCCATCAGATTATAAGGCAGAACGACAAATGAAATATTCAACACATTTGCGCAACCACAGTGCCCAAGGATAAAGAAACAAGATTCTGAACCATAAAACATATGTAAAGTTTGGTCAATCTCAGAAACAGTAAGTGAAATAAACACTGATTAACTGATTCAAAGACATACACCAGCTCAGCAGACTGGATACCAAACAAAACACACGTGAAGAAATTACAACACTGTTAACATCTGTATATTGAGAAGGTATCTAAGAACACAAGGCACAGGTAGTCACAAATTGTTCTGGTACCAAATGCCAAACTGCAACGCCATGATTTTAGTGATCACAAAATACGTTAAGTCCACTGGGGCCACCTATTGTACCTCTGTACACAACAGAGCTTACTTGATTTGAAGCAGGGCAATTAGAACTCTATGTTGATAATAGTTTCATTTTTACTCATATAATTATTTTATTTTTATTTAGATTTTATTGAATATATCTTTTTTTTTGAAGTAGCTCATCAGATATCAATTACTGTCAATATAAAATGAGACGGCTTTTTCTCTGCTTTTATATCACTAGTAACAGAAGAAAAAAAGAAGAACGTAATAAGTAATGGGACAACAGAAATCAAGTGAATATTCAGGATATATAACTGTTTATATGTAAAAATCCTGAAAAATCTTGAATGCAGTTATAGAGGAAGGAGATGCTGAGAATTGTATTTTCACTATTTAAGTCCATATCTAAACTCAACTAATGGGTATTAGCTGGTTGCTAGTCATGAATAATTCAAAACTAAACAAATTAAAGAGATTATGGATGAACAGAATTTACTGATTGGATCCTACATGCGGTCTCTCATAGATTTCCTGGATAATTGAGGTCCTGGAGATTTGTTTATGGAACACAGGGCATCATGGTGTCAGCATACAACCTTAATTTACATATTTACCTCATAATTTTTTCTTGTTCTCCACAGAAAGTGCTTTATGGTATTAAGATTTTTTTGACAAAAAAAAAATGTTATCTTTAATAGAACTCTAATAACTTTATTGAAAAGGTTTACAGCAATAAGAAGGTTCAGAAAAGCAAAACAAAGGTTATGTTTTATTAACTACATTGCTATCATATTGATTTCCATTAAGAAGCAGTATATTTTTACAACAGTGATTCAAGTTAGAACATCAGCTCTGAGAAAAAATACAGGTCTAACTACTAAGTATTTCGATGAGTACACCTCGTATCTTATTTTTTTTGCATACAAGCTCTCACTTCATGTTTACATGATTGATGCTACTAAAATAATCAGTCAGCACTCCGTCTTTGAAACTCTCGGAAAGTCATTTCAGAAATGCAGCTTATTACCATTGTGACATGTTTAGTAATTCATGGTACTAAGTCTAATATCATAAATATTACCTTGTAAACAAGGAACACTCTAATACAGTCTTTTGCAGACGGCTCCCTGACCCTTTTGCTCTCAGACTCCCGGCAGTTACCTGTGACCTTCCAAACAGATGAAGGCAATCATGATGCCTTTATGAAACCCTGAAGTGTTTGGAAGCAGCTGATTAGAAAGAATGCACCTCTCTTCGCAATATCTCAGTAAAGCAGCAATCAGGAAAGCTGCTGATGCTCTTTCATGATATAATCATGGAAGACTAATTTTTTTTTTTTCTGCAAAATAGAACATCAAAACATCCTTCTGTTCAGACTCGAAACAGTCAGATTTTATTGAAATCCAGAAAACGCTGAGAGGGCCCAAGTGAAGAAGTATGTGGCTGAGATAACTATTAGTTTTTGAGGGCAACAATATTTGATAACAGGCTGTAAATTAGAAAGTGTTAAGCTGACTCATCTGCATATTTGGTATCGTAGTTAAAAACTCATTGATAGAAAATGCAGGCTTTGCTTGGGGTTTATTTATTAATCATATAAATACATTTGCCATTTCAGTATTATCAGTTCACAGAAAAAAATAAGACTCCACATACTTTTACTGTCAGTCAGTTCACATGAAAAGAGATCTTTATATGTTTAACTATTTATAGAATAATTTCACTTTTCCCCTCAAAAAAAAAAAAGAAGCAGACTTACCACAGGATGTCATTTCATCTGTTTCGTCTCCACAGTCATCTTCCCTGTCACACAGCCACGATGTCGGAATACAACGTCCATTCCCACAAGAAAATTGGTCAACCTGACACGTTCTTGCTGTCAAGACAAAACACTCCAAAAATGCAAGGGAAATGGACTGAATCTGTTTGGTCTCTTGGTGAATGTTTATATGTAGAATCTGCAAATCTGGAAGATACCTCCCTGCCTGCTGCTAATTTTACCTGATCTGACTGAACATCATTCACCTGCTTTATTTCCAGAGAAAAACCGAGGTCATCTGCAGGACCGTGTTCTCCCTTTTCTATCTGCAGTGGTTTCTTCAACATAGGAGAACATGAATTTTTATGCGTAATTATACAAAATTAAGTTTTAGAAGAGCATTAGTGTTTGATAAAACAACGTTAGTGCTAGAATTGAAGTAAACAAAAATCTGGGCTTAGAAATGTCTAACATAATGAGAATATTAACACATTGTATTTCATAACAAACAATGATCTAGTGAGATTCGTAATTACAGAGAAAAATGGCAATATAGCATGTGTGTGATGTACTTAGCCTCACAGTTCTTAGAATTTTGCCTTTGCAAATATTCAACTGTAATGATCCATTAACAAAAACTATGGATGTTTTTATTCTGAAGAAGTAAAGATCACTGAAAGGAATCATGCTATGTAACTACATAAATTACATTGAAAGCTGAAGAACAGTAAAAATTCAATAAAAAACCCTAAAATATAAAATTGACATTGCTTATAATTTTGTTTACTCAAAATGTGAAGTGATAACCACAATGCCAGTGATAACGATACAGATTTTGGTTTCAAACTTAAGCTTTTAAAGTTCATCTATACGTGATTACACACTTTAAAGAAAATGAGGGATACATCAGAAACCTCAATAATCAAAACAATATTTCTTCACTTGCTATTCTCAATTACAATCTTCCTTTTTCTTCATAGAGAGAGATCAAAATACAATAGAAGAATGGAAGTTTAAAATATTTATAAGTTGTTTTTTTTAAACATGAGTAGCGTTTGTCACTGCAGGAAAAAAAGGAAACATAGGAACACAAAATTCAACCCAGGGCCAACTGACATAGGGATGCAAAATACAGTCTTCAAACCAGACTCTTATCCTACAAAGCAAACAATTGACTATCAAAGGATATCAAGATGTATTATAATATGCAATAATACTGTAGAGGTGATACAGACACTATAGCTCTGCATTTGCTCCAGAAGGCTTTTAGCCAAACCGCACAAGTATCAAAGTGAGAAGGTTATTACACATATGAGAATTTAAATCGAAGAGAATGAGCTCAAGGGTTAGTTTAATACACAACGTATGCTATCTATCACTGCATTTCAGTTTAAAGCAGTCATTAACTTATTGATGTCTGATATTTTGTCCATCAGTGATTTAATGACTGTTTAGTGCACTCTGCTGACCAACACCAAACACAAGCAAAGGGCATATTTGGAACTTCGTGATTTATCACTGCGGAATCGGGAAACAACCTTTTATCTTGGGATTGCCATAGAAATCCACTATACAGTTAATAACTTACAAATGAAAACAATTTCAAGCTACCAAGGGGAAACTGAATAGCTAATTATGCTTTTGTCAACATAAAATAAAATTTACTGGTGACATGGCACTCATCACAGCATGTTAGCAAACAAAATTCTAACTGCCAAAACAGATTTAGCAGGGACTATTTTGTAGCTAAGCAGTGCTTTGACAGTCACCCCATATGGATAGATTAAGTGCTGAATTACTTCAGAAGGCGCAGTCAAGCCTAAGGATTAAGTAAAATATAATTTATATTCCAGCTTTAGTGGCTTCAAAATGTGAAATAATTTAAAATGGCAATAATCAGATTAATAGCTACAAAACTGGCTCCTTTCAGAGCAGTCTTGAACTGTTTGTGGAACTGGAGTTGGAGAAACTGTATGCACAACCAAGTAAAATCTTTACCTGCACAGGTTTTATTTGATTCATCTTCATTATTACCACAATCATTAGCTCCATCACAAAGCCACCTCTTGGGGATGCAGCGATTATTTTGGCACTTAAACTGATCATCAGGACAACTATGATTGACTGGAGAGAGGGAAAAAAAAAAAGAAAAAAAAGAGAGAAATAATCAGAGAAAAATAGCTGAAAGTATCATATTAGATTGTATTCCCTGGTGATGCAGTTAGTATGGTTATCCTGTATGTATAATCACCACAATATAAAAATCATTCAGCAATCCAGCCAATTAAAAAATACCACAGCACTTCGATCCTAAACTAAGCAATACATAGCGAAGATTCTTCTTGTCATACCATTCTCCTGTCACCCAGTAGCAAGATCCTTGTTTATCAACGACTAAGGGGCAAAAGATAGCAACATTGTAAAATGCTGCTATTTCATTAAAGAAAAATATCCTTGATCACATTTTATCGATGTGGTGAGGTTTGCAAACTGAGGTGCATATAAACAAAAGAAAACACCAAAGGGAACAGGTGCAAGTGGCTAAGTGCATATATGAAATATTATAGCACAGCGAACAGGGATTTGGGCAGGTTATAAAACGCTTCTAAAATGATGCACATTATTGTCAATGGCCACATATAGCTCCGCTGTTTACTTACCATGAAATTGTAGGTGTCAAGAAGTGAGATATGCAACACAGTGTAAAACTGACAAAAGAAATCTGGTATTCAAGATTTAACAAGGTATCTCACAAACGTGTTTTTGCTAGCTACCAAGTATCATGGAAAGGATGAAGACTGAATGCACAGATATTATGTAAATACTATTGGCCTGCACTTGCAGCTGTAGTAAGTATATATATTTTGCTTCTTTTATGCTATTAACATGACCTACAGAAGAGCTGTAAACTATACACAATTCTAAATGCTGGGTTAAAAATAACCTTAAGATGTTTTCCACCTACTCAGCCACTACCGTCTATTTTTTAAAATGTAATGTATATCTGGAAACAAACAGTATTTAAAATGAAAGGACGTCTTGCAGGCTTATCCTTGACATTTCAGTAGCTTTTATCTTTGACGTTTCTATGTATTCCTCCTGTTGAAAACAACACAGAGCGAGTGTGGTACCATTAGCACGTGAACATCTCATGGGTGTTTTGTTGGAGAGTGCGAGAACACTGATTAACTAAAGATTAACTAAGAATCTGAGCAGAAAGGCATTCCAAACCTCATAATCTTATGAAGATACCTAATCCACAATGTGACAGGAGAACAAAACTGTTATCATCCACATAATAAAATTAAAATTAGAAGGCTTTTAATAAAAAAAAAATTGACTAACTGACTTCAATACCAGACATACATACTGTGTTAAATGGTAGCTAAGGTTTTGCTCATGCATATTTATTAATGTGCACATATTCTATTCATAATTGCAAATATTTCAGACTAACTTAAAAAGAACAATTAAAATTACCATAGCAATTGCTTTAAAAGAGATTACTGTTATCATACTGGTCACTTAAACTATGTATCACAGATAGATTTGGGACCATATTATTGTTTCATTTATATCTGTGTAAATCCTTTAAGAATTACAAGCTTTGATAAATGAATTGGTCTAAACTACACTAATTTAAATGAGAATCAAGTCAACTCTGCCAAAAGATTTTTTTTCTCAGTGTCTTTATTAATATGAGGGCTAAGGAGAGGGGAAGGATAACCTTCCTCAACCTGCTGGCAATGCTCTTCCTAAAGCATCTCAGGATGCTCCTGGCATGAGGTGTATTGCTGGTTAACGGCCAGTTTATTGCCCACTGCACGTCCAAGGTCCTTGTCCACAACTCTGCTTTCTAGCTGGTGGCCCCCAGCATATACTAATGTGTACTGATATTCCTCCCCAGATTCTCCTTGCGGAATTTCACTGTATTCCTCTCTGTCCAACTCTTCAATCTGTCAAGGTTCCTCTGAATGGCAGCACCCTCATGTGGAGCATGGATGACTCTTCACAGCTTTGCATCATGTGCAAACTTGCGGAGTGTGCACTCTGTCCAAGTCATTAATAAAGAGGTTACCGGATGCAGCATTAATCCCTGGGGTACACTGCTAGTGTCTTAGCTTCTACTGGACACTGTAGCACCGATCACAAGCCCCAAAGCTTGGCCGTTCAGGCAGTTCCCAGTCCACCTCACAGTCTATTTACCCGTCCTTTGTCAGCTGGACATATGAAGACGTGCGTTACAGCAGACAGTGTCAAAAGCCTGACTAACACTGAGATAAACAATATCTAATATTCCCTCATCCACCAAGCTAGTCACACCACCGTAGAAGGCTATAAGGTTGGCTAAGCATGACTTTCCCTTCATAAATCCATGCTGACTCCAAGTCACCGTCTTGTCCTTCATGACTTTGGAAATGGTTTCCAAGGACTAGTTACTCCATCACTTTCTTAAAGATTGCGGTGAGGCTCGCCCTGCTTTGTGAAGGTTGGACCAGAGAGATTCTGAGGCCCCTTTGAACCTGAACAGTCCCTGTGACCCATATAAAAAAGTGCAATAGCAGGAAACAAGGCAAAAAAAATGCCAACATCTAAAGAATCAGAAATGACAATGCCAAATCCAAAACATGACTGCTCTCTTACTATGCTATGGATGAGTACATGAGTGTTATTTGAAAGCACTACTATTATTATAGGCAGGAAAACAAGAAAACAAAAAGGTTTACATGAATGACTTAAGCATTACTGCTTTTATTTTACTCCCCTCAAACGTATTTTTCCAATTTTCACAATAAAGTATGGCTTGTAGGTAAAAACGTAAAAGTATACATACAGCAAATTTCAGAATGCTCATCACTGCCATCCAGACAGTCATCATCCCCATCACAGCGCCAGCGATCCTGGATACAACGCTTATTGTTACACTGAAACTGCTCAGCTTTGCACAACTGTGGTAGCTCTTCTCCGTTTTTAACTAGGAAAAAACACCCAAGAAACTCATCTATTTTATCAGCACACAGAACACAATACTACCTCTACACAAACAGATATAAATTCTTCTTATGTCCTGAAGAGTGATTTTAATATTTCTTTTTTACCAAAGTTTGCATATTTGAGGTAACTCCATCTGAAGCCTGGAGCAGTGCGCATACTCGAGTGTATGCTTGGGTAATATATTTTTAATAAATGGAAGAACTCAGAACAGAATGGCACTTAAACTCTTATTTTAAATTGGTGTTAGATGATATTGTAAAAATATCAGTTTAAAACATTGTAATGTCTCATCAACCGCAAAAAGACAATATTCTGACAGGGATAAATTCGGTTGCATGTTAAAGGGGTAGCAAATGATTACTGAAGGGCTGTGTCTTATATCCAAGCAACAACTCAAACACCTGGTAAAGATTTGGCAAAAAGAAAGGACAGAATTCTGCTGAGGTAGAATGAAGTAGCAAACTATAATCTTACTGAAAAACCCAGGCAGATAAATTTGTCAATATAGAGTACTGAATATTTACTGTGTAAATACGACACATCACTTTAAGACCGGATGAGGAAAACCAAAGCCCTTGAAACAAGCCAGGCAATGAAAAAGCAGGGAGCTTTTTCATCGTTGGGGAAAAAGCAGGAAGCCTGCTTCATTCAGATCTGAAAATGTCTAAACTCTCTTCCTATAGCTTACTTTCCATCTTATGAATGAGAAGTCCACCTTCTAGTATTTTCTGCTAAGAAGAAAAATAGCTTTCTTTAGCAATAGCAATTGCTCTGCCAACCACATATTTGGGTCAAATCCAAGCTAACTGCAAGCTCAATAGTTTTCATCATGTTATGAAATAATCCTTAGACTTTACTCATCTCTACTAGACTTATTGCAGGAGACTTATGTCAAGATTTACACACTACACTTCAAGAAATAGATAAATAGATTGATCAGATAAAAAAAAGAATTCCAAGTAAGTTACAAATATTAGGTCTAAACATTTTAACAAAATACCTGTGTTATCAGATAAGTTATTATTTTTTAATAGAAAACTCCACATTTTATTATTACACAGTTTTATAATTGGCATTTCAATAAAGGTATCAATGGAAGAGACAAGTGGAAGGCAGACAAATTTGTGAAGCCTGTGTCTGGATGTATTATATAAAAATATATACGCTTGGCATCTTTTAAGAACAGCTTCAGCATGAACAGTTTTTGTCAGATTTCAGTTTAAGAGACTTAGTCCATATAACAATCGGAAACCAATTCATATAGATTTAGTTAGAACATTTTCTGGTATTTCTGATATCCTTTAAAAGAAGTCAGTGAAATATATAAGTGCTTTATGATATCAGACATTATGAAATATTTTCCAATGCATTTTATCCTCAAATGTTTTGTTTGTTTTTTTTTTTCCCAAAAAAGACAAAACATTAAGTACAAATCTTTCCTATATTTAATAATTTGTCTTCAGTCAGAATTTTTATTCAAGGAATATTTCCTTGTCTTCCAGAACCACAAAAAGCCTCTAGGAGGCTGTACTATTTTATTTTGTTGTCAGACTTGATTTGATCCCTTAACAGTAGTATCAACTCTGTTACTGATATTATTTAGAAGTCTTACTCATGCAGGTTGTACTGTTTTCCTCCAACAGCTGATTATCAGCACAGGCACAAACTCTGCCTCCAGGAATGGCTAAACAAAGAGTGCTGCAGCCTCCGTTATTAACACGACAAGCATTATCACCTGTTAAAAAAAAAATAAATACAATAAAAACTAACAGCCATATTAGAACTAGAATATTTTCTTTCAGAATGTAAATACATTAAGATTTTTTTATAATTCTTTTCCTCTCATTTTTTAGACACATTATTCTCATAGTTTAGTTACTGCAAGTTATAATATGTAAATGACCTTAATTACAGGTTGCAATAACTTATAAGAATAAAAAAACCCTCAACACTACACCATCAGCTCACAATATTCTGTCTCCTTTTCTTATGTGTGTAACAAACATTAAAAAATATTTAATACGGCATAGCTACATGCACTCAGTTTTAAGAAATTAAACAGTATATAAAGGAATGTTCTGCGGTCGACTGGCATCTGCACATGTTAAAACAACGTGACTACAAATGCAGACTAAGAAAAAAGAGAAAGAAAACATGAATTAAAAGAGATCTGTGGTGGCTATTCCATTGTCTTCTGAGCACATCTGCTATTTCTCTGTTCTCTTTCTGACAGTGTTTCTTCCCAAAAGCTGTACGCTGTTCAAATGAAGACACTGACAGCCGTCAGGTGTTTTAATCATCTGCCAAGGACCACTGCATCCTCACTACCTCATTTCTTAGGCAAGTAGACTTAAAACCAAAACCCACTGAAGCAAATGTTACCATTTCTGTCACTTTGGTCATGACCTAATTGCTTAGATGTGCACTGCTGAGGGCATTCAACTTCTCATGATCAAAGCTCTATTAATTTCAAGTGTTGACGATAACTGATTACGATCAGGCAAGCTACAAAACTTCATGTCTGTGGAAACTTCAAATTAAAACTACTTTTTTTTTAATCTTCCTGTCCTAGTGAAAAGCAGGTGTCTCTTCCTCTGCTCCTCATTTTTAGGTGAACAAAACTTTCATCAGCTTCCTGGTTTAAAACAGATTCCACTTAATCCTCTCTCGACAAAACACTATAACTTCACTTTTCATAGAAAATATATTAATTTCTCAGAGGTAGCTGTGAACATGCATTTTCAACTGTCCTGTCACAGCTATACCTATATGTGCAGGGAAACATTTTCAAATTATCAAAGGAACATCAGACAATCAGCAAATAAAGATTTTGAAAATTTTTGAATTTTAAAGTGGACCTCAAAGCATGTCACAATACAGACCTTGATCATTACATAGTAATCTAATAATAGGCTTTTTTCTGATCCACCGTACCCAATTTCTTAAAAGCGAATGTGTCCACAGTCCATTAAAATCCCACTGAACTTTCAAATAAATTTGTGTGAAATAATTAACACAGAATGCTATGGTAGATCGCTGCGGTACTTATACTTTCACTGGGCAGGGTAAAGGGAGATGGCAACAATTCAGCTGTATAAACAGGGAAATCCAAACTCTATGAAGTGGGAGGGCTGGTTTACAGTTTTAGATAGAACAGTTCCAACTTAGACCGGGCACTTAAAATACTGTGTTGGATCTTGACCTCATGTTTCAGACTACAACCCAAAATATTGTACAAAAAATCTTGATTTACTTCATTACGTGTATGCACAATGAAACACAAATAATAAGAACAAAACATCAAAAGAATAAGTATTTGCATCTAAATCTTGGAAAACATCAGTTACAACACCACCCCAGAAAAAGCAGACTTGAAACTCTGCATCTTTACTGGGCCACCCATTACCTAAATCAATGAATATGAGTAACACAAACAACTTAAGAAGATATCAGAAGCTGTCAAAACAAACGACCAAAAATATAATAGTCAAAAGTGAATCCAAAAGTATAGAGCATAAGCCAAAGAAATCTGCTGTGATTTAATTAAAGAATACACATTAGCTTGCCAGACCAATAAAAAAATAAAATAAGGCTACAGAATAAAAGACCATTTATGACAAATACCCACAATGATTATTAATGCCAAACGCAAGCTTAAAAAATAAAAATTAAAACACTAGATCAAAGTCAACTGTCTGGTTTTGAAGATGAAAAGTTCCAACTTAACCTCATAATTGGGATGACAACCTACAGCTAAGTGGGTAATAAAAGAGAAGATGACAACAAGGAAAACACCAAGTGTTAAGGATACAAGATCCCAGAGAAAAAGGTTTACAAAGTGAGCTTTAAGGAAGTCTTCAGCCTGAATGTGCAATGAGAACTTCAGTCCCATCAGTCTTGCAAAAGAGACTCCTAGGCTAAAACTGCCTCCTAAAAAGCAGCAGACAAACAGGTTAAGTCTCCCTGAGCAAGCTGTGCAAGTCTTTTAGCTACTAAATATTTATGAAATTAAATTTCCTCAGCTGCTATTCATAACAGCTATTTTATATGGATGTTCTTAAAAAAATGCCCAAATTTTCAAACTTTCAAAGATATTATCATATTTTTTTCGTGGATTGCCAGCTTTTCAAAGAGCTGTTACCCTGCCACTTGCAGATGAATAAATTAGGCTGATTCCAGTTTAATTTGCTGAAAAAAATAAGCCACAGTTAAGACACCAACATACCTGCAGCTCTGTCATTCTCAGGAAAAAAAGAAATAGGGCAAGCGGATGCCTTTATTTAATCTTCTCATTTAAAACTAACACTGATTGCTGCTTAGCAAGCATTGTACCTCTATGTTTTCATGAGTCTTACTGTATGTTTGCACCTCCCAATAAAGCTCACCTCAAGTTTTGTAAGCCTACTTTGAGGACTGTACTACACATACGTAGAGCAGTAGCCTGGGGCTCAAACAGCTCTTCTTTGTTATCTGAGGAGTTAAAATATCAACGGATTTCAAAACAGGCTGCTTTAAGTGCTGTAAATGGACTTACACAAGAATTACTGACATATGAATAGCAATCTCCCCTTTCATAGCAGTGGAAATATCCACAGGCCTTGGCAGGTTTATACACTGACTGTAAATCCATTCCTATGACTACTGTGCTTCCTGCCATCTTCCCATTTTTTAGGTACTCCTGATGCGTAGAGACCAAAGAACGTACCTAAGAAGGCAACGTGAATTCTAATCTCTGAAAGCAAGAAAAAAACCCACATTCCTCTGTGAGAGCATCATGCCTCATGAGAAACAAAGACGGTGAAAAATACCCCTTCTTAAGCAGATCTTGAAGTCGCTACTCATAGTAACTAAGCAAAGCAGGATTGGCAATGGTCAACTATCCTGTAAGAGACCTCCTAATAAAAATGCCAGACTCGATTCAACTATGCCAAAACAAATTGACATAGTTTCTGCTTGTGTAGACACTGACAATAACAGCAGCATCAAAACAGCCACCTGAAAATATCAGAGTCAAACGTTTCGAAGGTACGTGTGCTTATGCTATAAAATACATATCACACTATAACACTGACTCCTTCGGTTTTCCCTGTTCTACATATTCAGCCTTAATTTTAGTCTTTTATAAGACACACGCACAAAGGAACAAAATAGCTTTACTCTCTTTAAAAAAAGATGCTTATGCTCTTTTGGGAACAATGCAAGATCAACCTCACCAAGCATGACAAACACAAGGATCCTGAAGGGTGTAGTTAGCTTACAAAATTCCAATTGCAATTTCAAACAAAGAATCTACTAAAGAGCCAAATTTGCTGTCTCAAGATTTTAAGTTCATTCAGCAAAAACGTCTAAGAGGTAATATTTTAGTCTTCTATTTGTGGCATTAGCTTAATTAGAAGGTAATAGCAACTGCATTCCTTTTTAAATTTCCCTTTTTTTTCTAAAAACAAAAGAATTTTTTGAGTACTGAAAGAAGCAGAAGTATTCAAAGCAATCACCACATCCTCTCTTAGCAGACACGGTTCAAAGTATTCCAAAATTGTCCAAGTTGAGGGTAGATTTGGGAGTAGATTTTCCCTTAGAAAAAAACCAAACCAAACTAAAAAACTCAAAGGCATCATGTTTTCACATGACTTTGGAAGTAAGAGAGTGCCTGAAGAGCATCTGTGATAAGAGACAGAATCTATACTAACAGCTGGATAGATGATCGTATTTACATTTTATTACTTGTCTGGTTCATGTGCTGAATCAAATGTAGTTGAAGTGCTGACATCTCAGTGTCACTGATTTTTCTTTAGGAACCATTAAACTGGAAATATTCTAATGTCAAAAATGACGATCTATACAGATGTCATGTATTTAATACGGTCACTTTTAAACAGTATTTTATACTATTTTATACTTTCACAGTACCTCTTTGACACACAAGAAAAATGGTGCTAAAAGCAGTGTACACAGAAGAAGTTCAGACAGGTATAATGCTGTGATTTACTTTTTAGTAAGTAGGAGGTGATCTATTTCAACAGAATAGATTACAACATCAGAAAGCATCTATCACATGCAATAAGTCATTATTTTTTCTGTTGTTGCTCATCTAGTCACCTCAAATTTCTTTAAGACTGTAAGGGGAAACATCCTTTTATAACACCTTTGGAGAAACCATATGTTATAAGTACCTTGCTGTTTACGTGGATCATATATCTGGAGCCCAAACAAAGGTGGTCTCTCACTTCTTAACAGTGTCACATTCCTTGTAACCAGATCCAACTGGAAAATTGACCCATTCATATAATCTGTCCAGTAAATATAATTTCCATGATGTGACAGTCCAAAAGGATGATTCAAATCTTTTCCACTGTAGACTACCTGCAATTAATTAGTGGGAGGTGAGCACTATCAACATTAAAATAATTACTATTTCTTCTTAGTATACTCTGCAGAGGACATAAAATAAGAAATAGGAAAACTGAGGTAAGTGCTGTGCCCAAACATAATTCAATGCAATAAAATCACATAAAGAGTGTACAGCCATTCTATGCACAAACATCAATATCTAACTTCAAAATTCCATATAAATTCATTTTAAGTGCCCCCTGTCAGGTAAGGCAGAGGAAGGTAGGTAACCATGCAATCACTATGTTCAGTAAATATCTACCTCCTTCCCTGGCAAGGACGTGTGGTTCTTCGTATACACTGAGTATATGTCAAGTATATCAAATATCTGCTTCAGCAAAGAACAGTGTTCACGAGGAGTTTATTGTTCATGAATTGTGAAAAAACCGCAGAGATTGCAAAAATACACACAAAAAAAGGCCACAGTTTGTTCCCAAAATAATACAAACTTTTTCTATGTATCTTCTATTTCTGCTTTATTAATTCATACATCAAACTACAAAATATATTTATTTTATCAGCTGCAAAAATATTATAAACCCATATAATTTTCTATAGCTTCAGTCTCAGGTTTCTTTCACTAGAACTGCAGTTACCACTACATAAGAGTTGTTTGATAGCGAGGAATGGTTTAGAAATATTTTCTATCCTTATGGAGTGAAAATAAAACTTTAAAAAAAGTCTAAACTTACCACCAAGTAAATTACAGTAATTAGAATGGTTTACTTTAAAAAGACAGAAAACGGCAGAACTCTAAATCATCTCCTTTTAGGAGCCCTGCCTTTAGACTTCATCACAACAGCTGCCGTTTGGAATGACTATATTCCAGTCATCATCTGCTGGCTGGGGTTCTTGTTTGACCTAATGCACAACAGTATTTCCATCTTGCCTCTACAAAGAAGGAAGCAGTACATCAGATGCCCTAACTTATCTCTATTTAGAGACACAAACCCAAGAGAACAAAGAGATAAAGCCAACTAGAACATAACTACTCTGAGGTGACAAACATCATCCTCTTTTGCCCCTCAAAGTTCTTCTTTGGGCTTGGAATTATTTTGGTCATACCTCCTCATCTCAGTTAACTGCTTTTGATCAAAATTGATCTATCGGTCAATTATCCACCAACTACTGGTGAAATACTTGTAGGATTTCCTCACCCACAAAAATCTTCTGTACTGACTATAGAATCAAAGATGCTATTGACCCAGCTATATTTTGACCAAAATACTAACAACAAATCATTCAACACCAAAAGCAAATATGTTCTAGGTATTTTTGACATCTATTTTTATCAAATAACTATGCGTTTTATTTAAATCACAAGATCATAGAAAAATACTTCAAAACCCAGAACCATTAAAAATAAAACCTGTAGAGATAGGCGCTTCTTATTATTCACTGCTTTTAATGGGAGGTAAAACCAGCAAACCCAGGAGTTCTCACTTGTAAACCATATGTAATCCAGCAGCTCTATTTAACCTTCCTTGACCGGTTCTGTCCAGGAACTTCTCAGGAAGTCTAGCTTTACTATTAGACAAGGATCTCCAATTAAAAAAAGCCTTTCTGCCAATACGCTTAGCCCCCACCCCACTCCAATATAGGACCTTAATGGATTTGGAGCAAAAGCCAAAGTGTTAGATATAAAACCTATCCTAGTCATTATGACAAATTACAACGCTACAGCATTAGTACAAGCTTAACAACAGATCACTCAAGACAAAGGATTTTAAAAGCAATATTAAAGCATTATGAGCTCGCACAGGGATGAATTCCAGGGAGGACTGTGTCTACAGTTACCACATTCAGTAGTAGAGAATCGCATGTTGGTCCTATCAAGGACATCATACAGTGGGAATCAGGAGTGAAAGATAAATGAGAAGTCATAAGGTACGTACATTTTGTCACAAAATCCTCCCAAGTAAGAACTTAAAGCCTTGCATTCTCAAGTAGCTGTGAGCTTTCAGTTGTCAGGGTACTAATTTTATGAAGTGGATGCTAAACGTTCCCTGAATTATCAGACTCTAGTCCTAGCTTTATACATTTTCCAGGTATCTGTTCTGTGTGTGTTACTCCTACGCAACAACACCGAACACTATATATAGACTCGTACTAGCAAGTATAGCCGTTAGCAACAACTAAAACAATCTCTTCCCCATCTTTGAGTGCACTTGTTGAGTGCTTAGTTGAGTGCTTCCCCTCTATGTATTACCACAAACACTCAAAATGGGGTGCAGATTCATCGAAAGCAGCTTATCCAGTGAAGTTTAATGAAAGCCTCTCTCCGGAAGAGCCAAAAGAAGTTTTTTCTCTATAGAAAAGCTCTTTGCGGCTTTGTGACTCAATCAAAATGTAATTCATTGTCACATAAGAAAAACAGATTAAAAAAAAAAAATACTTTTTTGTCACGTTCTAAAGATGAACATTTTAAGCTTTATTAGTCTCCTACAGGAGACTGCCCGCATCGCTTGGACATGCTGCAGGGCTATATAGACTTTAGAAAGCTTGAGAAGTATTTTTAACATAACACAGTAAAATCCAGAGAAAGAGCATGCCTGTGGCAAAACAGCAGTATTTTCCTTTTACCTTTCTGTCAGTCCCATTCAAAAATATCCTTTCAATGTGATCATAATAGGCATCACACCAGTATAATACATTGGCTTGATAGTCCAGAGTTAAACCATTTGGCCAAAGCATCTTTGATGTTACAAAAATCTGCCGACTGTAGCCATCCATCCATGCCTTCTCAATTCTTCCCACACTGTCATCTATTTCATCTTCTTCCCAGTCTGTCCAATACATCCATCTATGAAATTATAAAAATGGACATTCAGATATCACTTTAATCACGTGAATTATACTGCAGATTTTTAGAAGAAATTTGCAACAGGATATCCACAAGCCAGAGCAATTTTGAATTTTGCATGTTTCTTTCCACTGCAGTTTCTAGAACTATGTTTATGTTCCTCACGTACAGGATGATGCTGAAACGACACAGTGTTTTGCTCATATTGTAGTGAATTACATGAACATAAAATGGGCTAATGTTTTAAGACCTTATTTAATAACAACTGAATTAGGATTTTTTTTTTCAAGTCAACAATTTTATTTACTTTATCACAAAGTATAACCTCTTACTGTTTGTTCAGGGTTTTTTCCATGTCTAATTTGCCTTCTGATGCAAATCTGCTTTTTATTACACTTAATACTATCAAAAAAGCTTCAATACATGAATTAATTGCACTCTACTTTAATAGCCGCAGGATAACCTTGACATTCTGTGAACTTCACGTCCACATGAAAGCGGCTAAATTACTCAAAAAACTGTTATGAGCACTCTGTCCCTCACAAAAAAATGTTTAGAAAGATAGATGGCTATAAAAATCATTTGAAAAATAGCTAGTAGGCAATTTTAGCATAGTTTTATGATTTATGGTGCAGCAATACAGATAACCAAAACAACTCTGAAAAATAAATACCTATGGTACTTTGGAAAAATTAAACAAGCGTTGCAGTAAGTCATCTAAAACTATTAGCTCAGATGACTTTTCTGAGAGTTCTCTGAGCCATTCTTTACACACCCTACATTTCTTTTTTTTTCTTCCTTATTTTATTACAGAATTTGCTGGTGACAACTTTGATCTTGGCAACTTAAAATATACAGCTTAAACTCAAACAAAAATCAAAGAGTAGCAAATATGCAACGGAACACCTCTTTTTTTTTCCCCCAAATGAAAAACTGATTAATGGCAAGAAATATAGAATCCTGGATGTGGGCCATGAAGCATCTAAATTTCAGATCATGAGATGCACAGTGACATCAATATCCTGATTACATTTACTAGGTAGTAGACATTTACGTTTAGAGTAAAATCTAGGATTCCAATTATTAAGCATTAAGTAGAGGAGGAACAACATAAGGATCTTAAATGGATCCTACTTGTTAAAGTTGTCACAATTTAAGCGATATTTATGTTCCTTACCTTTGATTTCTGCAGATTTACATTTTTGAAATTCTACAAACATCTGAAATACCTTCTGTGATCGTAACACACTTAACCTGTCTTTACACTGAAGAATAAAGTCCTGGAATTTAAATTCTAAATTTACAAAGGAATGAAACACCAAAGTGCAATACTGTTTTGTCATCAAATCTGTGCAAATGATGCAAAATCTAATGGTCAACATTTTATCCAAACACACTTAATGTACAAGCATAGTTGGGGAATTCGTATAAGAAATTGGAAAAGATAAAATAAGAATTGCATCAACATTACACAGGTTTACAGATACACAAATCTACCTTTTTTGTTTCTTCTCTGCCTTTTCCAAGTCACCCACTAAAAGACTGGTTTGGGTTCCTCAAATATTTTTTTAAATATATACTAAACATGAACCATTTCTTTATCCATGAGGCTCGTAAACTTCATTGCACGCTTGACTTGGACAACAAAAGGTTTAGTTGTAGAATTCTAAAACCTGTGTATGTTCTAAAGCTCAGGCACAGATACAGGTCAATATGGTATTTGTTTTATTGGAAGAATAAATATGTTTTACAAATATTTACTTGACTGCTTAACAGCAATTACTAAGCCTCTCTCCATTAACTTTTTGTCTGTACTTATTCTAGTTATCACGTCATAAGCTAAAACATGCTTACAATAACAGACATTTACATTAATGTGCTTTAATTGTATCTCAAAATGCAGTTAATGCTTCTACAGTGGTTAAATCGAGACTAATATTTTCTAAACATAATTAAAATGCCAGAATAAATGCCATCCCTTAGGAAAAGCTTCCACGAGAAGTATAATCATGAAGGGCACAGTATTTTATTACGGAAGTGTTTTATATAATAGGCGTTTTCAGACAATAGATCTTCATACACTATTTCCCGTGCCAGGCATTTACTGAACTGGAAAATTCAACAAAGTAATTGTAGGTATGGCTATGGTTTGTGGTCTGATTTTACATCCTTACTGTCTGACCTTAATTAATTGTAGCCTTTCTACAGACACTTCTATTCCTCAAAGGACAAGCTCAAAAGTGAAAACCTGATAGTATAAATATATTCCAGTACTAGAAAAACAACAATCAATCCAACCACACTAGAATCACCTGCCTACAACATTTACTAGAGACAATTCCATGAATAAATGTAACAGTGAATTTTTAGGTAAACTACAACTATTCCATGCTAACATAACATTTATTTTATTATGCAGCCTATCACAATTAATTATGCTTGTGTGTAATGAAAAGCACCTGTCTCGTTCAGTTTGTAAACAAATGTGTACAAGGATATGTTTATAATTACTTTCAGAAATTGAGACTTACAAAGGGAAAAATAAAGGAGAGCATTATAAAGTTCACTTAATATTAACGTACATAAAGGTCTGATAAACTCAATTTGTTTGAGAATGAGGTGAATCACATTCAAATTAACTTGACAGATTTAACGGTGTCTGGGCATGCACATTCTTGTGAAGTTTTCAGGCAAGAATGCTGGACAGGAATTACAAATATTATAGATGACTGTAGGATTACAAACTACTTGATAACTCTAAACCCCATCCTAAGAAAAATTCAGTCCCATATTTATACTACACAGACACATGTTAATAATGTACATTAGTCTACTTCATACCCATTCACGGGATCAACAACAATTCCTCTAGGATGGGACATGTCTCCCTCCAGCAAAGTTTTCCTACTCTGAGCAGCTTTTTCCAGTCTGGCTACAGCAATAGTTTTCCTGTGGCCATCATTTGTCCAATAAAGATTATTTCCAATCCAGTCCACTGCTATGCCTTCTACATTATCAAGGTCTGTTGAGAGAGAGAAGACAGTAATAAGAGATTAATTTATATGTTTCTGTTCTAACGTTATGCAGTAATATAAGCAACGGACAAAACATGGTCCGTGTGGCTAAATTAATTATTCCTTGAATCTCAAATATATTTGCTGTGCTTGTTGTAATTAGTCTGTGCTGATAACACTCTACAAAAGACATAAAGGTCATATAGAAGGTTGTAATACTTGTGTATTAAACCATAAGCCTTCATATGTAAATGAATGCTGTTCCCGGGCAAATAGCTATTTAAAAAAAAAAAAACAAAAACAAAAAAAACAAAAAACAACCTACTTGATTTTTACCCTAATTAGCAATAACACTCAGTCTAGAATAGCTTCCAGGATCAGCTCTAGTACTCTAAATTATCTTGGTTTTACCCAAATCACAAGTTTCATTCTTATTAAAAAAATAATCCAAATGGACATTTGTATTTGTTCCACTGTCCCGTGACCTAGCAAAACATGTAAGCTAGAACATCACAACAGTCTGAATTAGTCTATGTAGCTAATTATATAAGCTAACTATTATGATAGGAAGCAATACACGAGCAAAGAGCAATGCTACTCCTGAATGTACCCACTGGCTCACGAGTTTGATAGTGGAAGAGTTCCATCCAGAACCAAAATGAGTCACCCGTACATTCCATACAGCATGGAGGTTTCCCCATTTGAGAAGTGGTAAAACAATTCTCCAAGCATTAAGTTTTCCATCAACTACTCTGTAACACTTAACTGAACTCTGCCCTCTCCCACATGAGCACAATTCCTTGACTGAGAGGTCTCAAAGTTTTTCCACCTCTCTTCATTGTATCCTTTCCCTTCACTTTCAAAAATACCTCAAAGTCCAAGTGTGGTCACTCCTTCAGATACAGGATGAGCCCACCATTTACCAGGCGATACCAGAAGACTGTTAATACTCATGGGAGTGATGGTGTGGGGGCCGTTTTGATGGCCACCACCTTTTCTGGTCCCCCTCCATCGCCTGTAAAGAGGCTCTAGCAGCCTGAGCATCCCTCACTTGCCTATCCCCCATTCCCTAGTTCCTCCAAGGAGCGTTTATCTGGGCAGAATGGAGCTATACTGCTCTATACACCCCTCCGCCAGCCAACACGGACGCCCTCCTGAACACAGGGCAGTGCTCACAAGTGGTGCGTGCCCAAAATCCCCCGAACCTCAGCTCACGCCCTCTAACAGGGATGGTTCCTGCCTCCAAGTGAGGGCCTGTGTCCAGCTTAGAGCACTCAGTAACAGCCCCGTTAGGGGTCTGATACCACAGCTGAGCCCTCCGTGTGGATTCCCTGGATCAGCTCAGTCATCCCGGCTCCTCCCATGGAGCCCAGTTTGGCCCACACAGCACCATGTCCACGGCATTCCCCAGGTGCACCAATTCCCAGTGGCCCCCCAAAAAACCGGACACAACACCAGCCCTTTGGCATTTCCTCAGAGGCAGCTGGGACTGCGCCCAGCGGGCCTGGGTGGTGGATAAAACTTAAGCTCAGGAATCTGAAAAGGTTAAAAAACCCAACACACCTAAACCAAACAAGAATCAAGCTAAAACCCCCCTCCTTGCTGCAATGCTTCTTGACAATACAAAATTTATTACTTGTTTGTTGTACAATCCTACTGTAAAATTTCAATGGTAGGAATAATCAAGACTCGAAATAAGGAATGAAAGTTGCTTTTTCTGTTCACATTTACACCGGTAATGCCATTTAGACATAAGCTTTCATCGGATACATTCTCCCTCACCGCTGTTGATGTTGCTTTCAGATCAGTGTCAAAGTTCGAGAGGTTTCTTCATGACAAACCTGACCCAGGGAGATTTTTTATTGCAATGCACACCAAAAAAACACATGTATTATTATTTTCTAAGAAATGCTGACCTAACAAAATCACTTAAATCCTGGTTAATGCCAGATACACACACGAAAATCTGCTAAACTGAACACAGCTGTTTGCTACTTGAACTGTGCTGCCAGACACACATAACTGAACTGTCAGCTTTCCAGATTACAACCTCACAGGAACTCCTCAAGTACTGGTTTGGGACATTTCAGGTTGTTAGCAAAGACATTTTTACTGCAACAGCACTGTGCAGTTGCACCGTTGCCATCACCTAAACCTTTTCACAGACTTCACCAAGATGCCTTCCCTTAATACAGCAATTACTAATGAGCTGGAATGCAAAGATCTTTTTACCAAGTCTCACTCTACGTAACAACGTGGTATAGAAAACTTCCTGCTTCCTATAACCCACAGATAACACAGTAAGTTATCAACAATACACTAAGATAAAATACATTAGTTTTACTTAGTAAATAAAATATTGCACTTTTGGTACATGTGGATGCAATAACTACATCTATAAAAGGTTCAGTTACAATCCCAATAGCACTGGAATATGATAAGATACTTCACAGCCAAATTTCTTTCAAGGATTATAGTACCACCATATTCCCTAATGAATTAGCAGAGTTATAACGTTTTCAAATACTTTGTCATTGCAAAGTGTTTCAGGTTTTGTTGTTTGTTTTTTTTTTTTTTAATTTATAACTATTTCCTCTAAAAAAAAAATCAAAATGCATTTAAATATAATGTTGAAGTATATTAAGATTATGATACAAACTCACATTGCACACTAAAATTTTAAAATAACAAGGATCCCCTTATAGAGATACAAGAGATACTGACTGAAGTGTCTTTTCAGTATGTATTTAATTATTTCAGTATTTAATGTTTAAAAACAGAAAATCAAAAGAAGCTGGTGGCTACTGAAAGGCATAGCAGGACAGCCATGTAGAACTTTCAAAATTGCTTTTTTCCCCTATCAGTCCCCTCAGTCCTGGCACAGCAACAGTGGACAAACAGAGCAGATGAAGAAAGAACAACATGCAAATGAGATTTTTTTGGTTTAAGATTAAGTAAATTCTTGTCATCAACATAGAATTGTATAGGAATGTAATCCAGAAATAGATTTACTTGTCTTGAAGAAGTTAATGAGGTCTCAAGTAGTTCAGGATTCATCCTAGATGTTTTTTCTAGCTTTACTGCTATCAACAATTGATAGTGTCATCATCCTATCCCATGTATACTGATTACATTAAATTAAACACTCATGGGATCATAGAATCACAGAATAGTTTGGGTTGGAAAGGGCCTTAAAGATAGCTCAATTCCAACCCCCCTGCCATGGGCAGGGACATCCCACTGGCTCAGGCTGCCCAAGGCCCATCCGACCTGACCTTGAGCACCTTCAGGGATGGGGCAGCCACAACTTCTCTGGGTAACCTATATGAGATGTATGTACATATGTAGATAAAACAGTGATGTACATCACACTTGCTGGGTTTCACCTGTTCTATTTCTTTAACCTTTAAACTGTAAAATACAATCTACCACCTTCAGTGACCTGAATAGTTGCAGGAATTATAGGTCATTAACACCTCCAATGTATGCTTTGAAATGTGTAGTTCTTTGAGCAGAGGGACAATTGAAGCCTGGCTACTTCTGTATTCATGTGTTTAAATGGCTCTTGACCATCTCTGCTAACATTTACAAATAAGTAATATAACACTTTGAGACTCACAGCGATTCTAAACAACATAAAGGGGATAAAGACAAGTATAATAAAAATAAAAAAAAACAACCACAAACCAAACCCAGAGTTTGCATCTATGTTATTTCAACTGAGTAATATTTAAGTGCCTTTAAAAAAGTCTAACTTGTTCCAAGTTTTTTCTTTAAAAAAATGATTTCACATTCAAATTTGAAACCTTAATTACAGCAATTCCTGTTGCCGGTGAAAGCACACTGCTGTTGCAGTTGTGCCACCAACTGTAGGGAAGGCCGTGCTGTGGGCTTTCAAATAGTTATCAATACGACACAGCAGTTTGTTTGCCAAAGTAAAGAATAAGAAATCACAGCTGAAACTACATATGGGAAATCAAACTCCAGCAGTGTTAGGTGCTCAGGGTTCTCAATTCCCAGCCAACAGCTCATAGGATCAGGCTCACCTGTGGGCAAACTGTAATTATCTGAGTTACAGTGTCATTTGAGCCACCATATTTGTTCCTTCAAAACCTGATAGTCACAAAAAAATGACAACTTCTAATCTGAAAAGTGACACCTACCACAGATAATGTTCCTTAGCAGCATGATATTCAGAGACGATATTAAACCACCTCCTGAACCACCTGATTTTCTCTAAAAGCCTTCCACCAAGGAATGCTTTAGTCTGTCCTGCCGAGTTCTTGAGAGCTGACAAGAATAAAAGCTCTGGTGGTATGGCTGGAGACCATATCAATTTTTTAAATCATGAAAATACATTAACAAGTGTTCCTTAAACATACTTTAAAGTTACAAAACCACACAAAGTTCTGACTAACAATGTAACCTCCTGGGGAAGGAGTGAGGGGAGAACAACAGTGACATTTTTTTTTTGTCTTTGTAAGTATTAGGACCATCAATAATAAAATATTGGATAGTCCATAACTCTTTTGGTATTGCATTGGTATTTTTGCTATGTTGTACTTCTGAAGAGTAGCGATTCCAGTGAAACATTATTTTAGAATCTCTTCAGTTTGTTTGTTTGGTACATAAATCCTTTCATGTTTGCCTGTTTGATTAGACCACCTCCAACCTGTTCAACAGCTTTCAGCAAGGATAGCCCTTAGTGCTACCTTGCAACGTTTAAAGCTATATACCGTCTGCTCCTTATTCTATCCCACATTAGGATTACTTTGCTGTAAAATGAAATGTGAATATAGTAAAAGAACGTCAGCAATGGAAGTTCTGTCATGTATACTATCCATTTCCATTTTCACAGTAAAATGAAGAATTACCGGATTGATAGCTGTCTTTTATTAAGCAATCACCACTATAAGGGATCATCTATTCCTTGCAACTACTAATGAAGGGATCTTTTTGCAGTCTCAGGTCTGTGGAGAGACCTTCTACCAAACAAGCACCATATTACTGCAAACTGGAGATAACTTCTCTGAAATGAGTGGATTAAAACACAGGTTATGTATGACAAGGAATGAAATTCCCTGTGCTAAAACAATGGTATTTTAGTTACGTTCAGCGTCTTGAGCTTCAGTTTAGAAGTAAAGATATTAAGCTCTCTGAAGACCAAGATGAATATTCACACTACTTACTATCTTGGGTACTAGAAAATAATTACTGTGGAATGGATTTCGACCGAGGCAGTTGTTACCTCCTGCCAAAGTAGTATTTCATAAAAAGGTTTCATAAAAGAAAAATAAATATGGGTTGATTAATTGGAGGTTTCACCACTGAAACAACATTAACTTTTATGAGACATTATTTTAGACCGGGGAGATTGTGAAGTGTGGTTGGAGAACTAGAGAACTGCTGGTACTTTCTCTCACCGCTATAATAAATGGTACAAATATCTTAATGCTCTAAAAACAGGAAAAAAAAAGAAAAAAAAAAAGTTTAGGTCTTCCTATTGCTTCTGCAACTTTCTTTTTTCCTAAAGAGTTTGCAAGCACTACTGGAAGTCTCAACTTTGCCAAACTATTTGTATAAGCTCCAGAATCCACACTGTGATACAGGTCAGAATGAAGAAGGCTATAAAGTCCACAAGGACATGGGATGACTCGGTGAACGATTGCAAAACTACATCATGGATCCATTGTGTCTAACTACTGAAAGAATATAGTGGAGATGTAGGAGTTCCTCACTGGTGGGTACAAGCTTAAATGGCAAAGTAAAACTTCACAACACAGCAAATTAACCAAACTTTATATTTTTGCACTTTGGAAAAATAAACAGGAAGTTTTTCAAAAAGAAATATCTCCAACTCTGTTCAAGTCTAGTTTGGGTCTGTTTTCCATGGGAGGTTTAAATAATGCTTTAAATTATCTGCAAATGTCAGTTCAACCCCTCCTTAGCGACATTCTCTGAATGTCACTATCAGCAGTGCTTACCATCTTTGAGGATTGTTTCTCGCTCTGTACCATCAATTTTCTGTCGTCCAATTAGGAAACTGGTAGTATCAGCAAAGTAAACATAATTGGTTTCGGCATGGAAGTCCAGAGCACGAGGATTGACCAAGTTTTCTATAGGGATCATGTATTCATCAGATACTTTGGTATTCAGATCCATTCCCCGTATTATTCCTGGGCGTCCCTTCCCATAAAAAAGAAACAATTCATTCTTTGGTCCTGCAAAAGAAAGATTACAAACATAAACAACTGATGCTGCCTAATCTTCCTTACAGTGCATAATGTCACTGTTTAATTAACCAGCATAATTAGTCGGGGAGCAGGAACGTTATTCAATACCAAAAATTAAACTTTCATATATTCCGAAGGTATCTAAACTCAAGAAATCTAACTAATTATACTACCTTAATTAAAATACAAATTACTTTAGTGAGCTGCTTACATGTAATTATTTTTTTTTCCTGTAAAAGTTCACACTGAAAAGCAACGCTAATCACCAAATAACTTTGAATCTGCTGTGAAATGGACATATATAGCTTCATAGACATTTAATTTTACAATTCATTAGGATCTATCAAGATAATGCAGACCATGACTGAAGTAATAATTAAATCTATGAAGACCATAAACTCCAGCAAATACAAAATACCATTTTTTTTCCACCTGAAGTTTCTCAGAAACAAATAATAAGACAAAAGATTACAGTAAATTTCTTTCAAAGGGGAAGCAATACAACAGTTCTTGCATATTGGGATACAAAACGTGGATACCACTATTCCCCATTTCTGAGATTTTTACAATTTAATCAAGTAGGTTAATTACAAATGATGCTTAGTAAGGTAATCTTCTTTCCATAAATATATATATAAATATTATTAGAACTATCAATATACCTCAAAATTCTCTAATATATATACTTTTTCTGATGCCTTTCAGGGATATTTGTTGGAATTGTTGGTGAAAGTCAGATGGGGTTTGACTGAGGGCAAATATATGTCAGCATCCAAACTATCTGATTGCACTCCTTTCATCTGAACTAAATCAATGCCATTCGATCAAGAAACCAGAAAAAAAACCACAAACAAACAAACAGGTGTTTTCAAAAACTTTCAGGACTATCTGGTTGGCTGTAGGTGACCAATAGATTGTATATAATGTTAGGTAAAAAGGTAGTTATACATATCCAACTTACTTTCACATTGCATTATGAGAAAACCCCTGCTTGGCTTATTCACATAAATAGTCTGCTTCTGAGTTACAATCTGGTTGAATGGGTAAAAATTAGATGTGACAAATTATTTAATAGTGCGTCTACCTACGCAATGTGAGACCTCATAGTATGTAATGAAAGACTAAGATCGATTAACTTCAAACTGGTGATGGTTTTTAGAATTCTTTAAACAGCTTCCCAGGTTTGATTTGTCAAAACTAAGCCAAATCAAAATAATTTCAGGGGAATGAAAGAATTGTACGAACAAAGTGTCAGGTACGTGTTGCAAACCAACTTCAATCCCAAAGAGTCCATGTATTTTCCATTGTTATTGATAAGGATGTTAAATAACACCCAGAACCATGCCCTGAAATATTAGCGGCTGGAACATGCTTTGATTCAAATAACATACTTTTGCATGACTTGCCATCACTCCCCAAGATGAAGCCAGTCCTGCAGCGACAAGTCCGTGCTTTATAGTTGCTGCTAAGTAGACAGATGTGTGAACATCCCCCCGGCATTCCATATGGGTCCACTTCACATGCATGGCTTCTGACTACGGCAAGTGAAAAACAGCACGATTGAAATCCATTTAAAGCAAGATAATTATATGCATCAGCATGTAGAAATTTAGACAGGAAAAAAAAAAAGGAATTTATGTCGCAATAAATCATTCCCTAGAATATAATTACAACAGAAACTAGGGTTTGTTGTTTTGGTTTTTTTTCCTCTTAAGGATGATACCCAAACCAGACAAGCAATCAAAAGGGCCATCTTATATACCCATCACTGAATACAATCATCCCTTTTTTGAATAAGCTTCTGCGTAGCATTTGCCAGGTAGCACTCTCCTGGAGTGGCTGACACTTTTTCCCTTTTTTATTTGTTGCTTTGGTTCATTTGGTTGGTTGGCTTTTTGAGAACAGAGAATGAATCCTACGCCAACGCAGTCTGCTATTCATTTGACTCCATTAGACAGCACCTCTCAGGGGCAGACACCTGTGCACAAACTACAGAACAGAACAAATCTCCTAGTATTTTCCAATATTTGTACAGTTGGGATACAAATCCAGCTGAAGAAGCCAAAGAATTCCTTTCTCTTGTTTTCATACTTTCAAATACATGGTTCTACATTAGTGTACTAATACACTAAATTCAATTTTTTTTCAACTCTTCAACCTAAGTATTACAAGAAAACAAAATATACCTGTCTATACATTTACTAAGCTGGCTTACAACAGATCAACTGTATCTTAGCTCGAAAAATGTTTTTCTCTTCTTTATGCTTTCCCTCAAGCTTTTTAGTTGTTGTTTTGGTATTTAAAATTAATAATAATAAAAAAAAATAAGTGGTTTTGGGTCGATATTGTTAAAGGTATACAGAAACCTGAGACAGCCTTTACAGCAAATCTTGACAAGCAACAAACATGTCCACTCAAAACAAAAGAAGTAACAGAACGAACAAAGGGCAAGAGGAATAGAGTAATCACAGGATG
Organism: Cuculus canorus; assembly: GCF_017976375.1. Taxonomy (NCBI): domain Eukaryota; kingdom Metazoa; phylum Chordata; class Aves; order Cuculiformes; family Cuculidae; genus Cuculus; species Cuculus canorus. The sequence goes on along the minus strand of NC_071406.1, from coordinate 5,621,810 downwards.
TAATAAAAGATTACACTGTGCTCATGTCTCTCCTCTACTCAACCTCTCTGACTCCCTCAGGGGCACAAGAGGGGGGCCTACAGCAAGTAGAGAGTCTTTGCAGCCTCCTTCAATCACCGACATCTGCAAATCAATGCCTTCAGCTATAGGGTGAAAATTAGTTCACTCAGTCTACATCAATTTATAGTTTGTTCCCACTTCAGAAACTTCTCTAAAGCAGTCAGTCTGTTTCATAACATTGACGTTTATCACCAGAATTGATGTGTTAGCTTTTCTGTCCAAGCAGTCATAGAAACGATTTATTGCCGTCAGTCACATCAAAAAAATTCTCAGAAAGTATCACTGTAAACATTTGGGATCTTGCTATCTTTACACAAAGTTCCAACCAATCACACTGCCGTTCAATGCATAAAGTACTCATGGCCATAGCCATGATTAGAGTCACGCAGGACTATGGACCTCAGAAACCGCTCTTCAACCGAGAGCTCTGAGATTACATCAAGTTTTTCATTTGAGTCGAAAACGAAGACTTCTTTCATGGAAGGCAAAGATGATATTTATACAAAGCAAGGAGAACAGCAACCTCTTATCTCACCAATTGCTGTGCTGGCAGTTCACCAGGCCAGCTGCTCACATCTCCCACGCTTTTCTGGCAGCCCTGAAGATGAGGGCTCTGTTGAGGTTTTGTCTGTCTGAAAAGCAGGCCCAGAGTAACCAGGAATCTCTGAGGTCCGAGATCAAATCGTGTGGATGGTATTGGACATCTAACAGTTTTGAAGGTGTTAAATTCTGAAAGCTGTGAGCGTGTGGAGCCAAAAAACTTGCAGATCAGGGCTCCTTGGTGGTTCTCCAAGCTGAATGCTCAGCAAGCAGTTGCATTAGGAGCTTAGAGATGTAGGAAAACGGGCAGTAAACACACAGAAAACTGGGCAGACCAGAATCATAGAATAACCAGGTTGGAAAGGACCCACCGGATCCCGTTCCTTAAACACCTCCAGGGAAGGTGACTCGACCCCCTCCCTGGGCAGCTGTTCCAGTGCCCGATGACTCTTTCCGTGAAACATTTTTTTCTGATGTCCAGCCTGAACCTCCCCCGGCAGAGCTTGAGGCCATTCCCCCTTGTCCCGTTCTCTGTCACTTCGGAGAAGAGGCCAGCTCCCTTCTTTCCACAACCTCCTTTTAGGTAGTTGTAGAGAGCAATAAGGTCTCCCCTCAGCCTCCTCTTCTCCAGGCTAAACAACCCCAGCTCTCTCAGCCGCTCCTCGTCAGACTTGTTCTCCAGCCCCCTCACCAGCTTCGTTGCTCTTCTCTGGACACGCTCCAGAGCCTCAACAGGATACGATGAACTGTTCCTTCCTAAGAAGGAACAGAGTTTTGCCAAAGTGGCAAATACTGACGTCATCTTTGGGTGTGTTTTTCTGGAAGTAACTTTTAAACCACACATCCACCTAATATCTGGTTTTACGTTTCCTAGAAAGAGGAATTTAGGTCTTACCTGCTGTTTGAGTTCTTTTCTGGTATACACGGATCTCTTTAGCATTGTCGAGTTTAGCAAGAGCCTGAACATCAGTGCCATTGTATCTATTTATTCGTAAAATGCTGAGGTTATCTGAATTAACTGTATATAAATAGTTTTCAAATATTGCCAAACCACGAAGATGCCTAATCTGAAAAAGAAAGAAAATTATATAATTATTTTAGCTGAATAGTTCAGATATTTCTCATAATTTGTAAACACCAAACATTACCGTCATTTGTACATGTTAAATTGTACAAAAGGATTTCTGAGTAAATTATTAGATATTTGTAAATATTAAACACAAACTATGCTACTACAGTAGTATAGTTCATATTCTTGTGGTCTGAAGTTTATAATTAGAAAAGCTTTGTACAAGAAAGGAAGAAAATTTCAAAAATATTTAGGAACCCAAATTAATTTATCCTTTGAATTTCCCAGATTCTGTCTTTTAAATTAAAAACTCCTGCATACTTTAAGTGCAACAGCTTATTTTAATATTAAATATTGACTAATAACAAGATAAATTAACTAATAGTAACTAGCATTAACTAGTAAATATAGCACACACAGATATTTAAAACACGATTTTAATGTTGGATTGGTGTATTTTTCATTATGTTAAGCCAACAGTGCAAGATATGCCCATAGAATATTTTCTTAAGTAAATAAATGAATAAAACAAATTCCCTTAGCTATGATGGTATTCCTTTTGTGTTGGTGTATCCGTACATGGCTGTGGTCACATGGTACTTTCTTAAAAATTGAATTCTAAAATAGTATTAATCCTTGATGTCCCTGGTACATTGATTAAAAATAACCTAGCATTCTACAGTCATCTGATCACAGCTCTAACATGAAGTGTTGCATAATCTAGCAGTTGTGCTTGATTTATAGATCTAGAAAACAGAGTACCTCATTGACAACTCTGAAAGCTGAACAAAATTAAAGAAAATTTGTTGGCAGATGTTCAGATATTCACAGGCTGAACATCTTATTAGTTTAATCCACAAATTGGTCACCATGAAGTATTTTCTTAGCTCATTTACTCACAAATCCAGACATAGTCACCAAAAAAAAAGTCAAACAAAAAGCCCCTGCCATGCATCAAATATTCCTGGAAATAATCACATATTTTGCCACTGTATTCTGCTCTTGCCCAGGAAAAAAAAATTAAGATCAGTGGAAGTGGTTGATTAAGATCCAATAGAAATTCATTCCAAATATAATAAGATGGAAAACAGCCTTCAAAATAATGATACATCTGTACCAAATTATCGAATTCTCCTCTGCATTATAATCCCATTCTCCCTACTTCCATTTGCACTCAGTTTAAAGCTTTATTATTTAACTCCCATGAGAGCTTTTCAATATTTAAACTATTTATAATGCATTTTATAATGACTTAATTATTTGTATTTAAATTACGCATATGTTGCTTTTTACATCTCATGAAGTTTTCTAGCTATCTTATGAGTGAATGGAAATGTTCCTTGCTACAAAGAACAATCCGTTGAAAGTGACCCGGGCTATCAATCCTAAAAGCCCATACCATTTGGAAGGCATGTCTTTTGATAGGTTTGTTCTTGTGAACTTTAATTCCTATAACTTTTTGAGAATGGTTTTCTGGTCTGCTGTTTCCTCGGACTAATGAGGAGTAACTTGGAGAAGAGCCACTCTAAGCCTTGGTGAAATGCAGGCACAAAATCTAGTGAAATTATCAACTTTCCATTTGAGTGGAAAGACAAGTATTCTTCTCCTTCTGTGACAGCAGTGACCAAGTGAGAGGCCAAAATGTTTAACATCCTTCACCCACATTGAAATAAAGAGGCATCCTTCTGCTTTCTTAGCTAATTTAGAGAAGAAAAAAATAAAGATAAAGAATCCTCTTTTGAGATGCATTTCAGAAAGAGGATAAAGAAAGACCCCTTGTCCCATGACACCACTACAACTCAGTTACAAACCTATAAAAGTATTATTTTAGTTATTTCTGAAAATTGCTTTCATTAAGTAGCCATTCAAAATATTACCTGGGGCGAAAAAAAAAAGAGTTACAAGACCTGTTGTTCCAGAATAACTGCCTAAAGACTGTGAGTAATTTGATAAAACAAAAGGAATGCATTTGCTATTTAGCCAGGTGAACCAGACCGTTTCTTGGGACATTTTCTGACTATTTTAAATGGTAGTTATGCTAACTAGTTGTCTCTTGGTAAACAGTGGTCACTTGGAAGCAAGCAAAGGAGTAGAATAGGTAGAATTTATTCGGTCTGGACAGTTTTACACACTCTGTTTAACATCAGGCAAAAGCAGATGGAACAGTACCGACACCAAGCTCTGGAAGTCCAAGTAGCAACCAGGAACAGTTTGCTGGTTTTTTTTTTCCCAGGGAACACTTCTTTTCCCCACTTCCTACTACTGTGTTCTCCAAGCTGAAGCGACAATTACAGTTTGATTGATATACACCTGCTCAAAGACTCACACAGTCTCAGCATTTGTATTTATGACTCCAAACATCTGGAATAGCTGGGAAAGCATCATTGTCATCATCAAAATATGATTTAAGGGCATCCAGATTGGTCTGAACAGGTGAATAGCTTTTGCTATTCCGTTTTGTCATGTTCTTGTGCCTTTTAGTCTCCTCTTCCTGAATAGGCAAGGACATCTCCTTGTCATGAATAATTTATCTCCTAGCATCTTTTCTTCACCCCATATTTTTTTCCCCTCCCAAAGTCTTCTACAAAGGGGAGTGAGACTTCCACGGTGCATTGTTAATGAGACACTGAATGGAAGTTGCAAAACAAATAAAGTTTCATAAGTTGCAAAACAAATAAAACATCTCTTAACATCAAATGCATTTGAACTAAAAAGAGAAAAAAATATCTGAAATTACTGTAACTGTTAACATTATGTATGTTCATTTATTGATGTCATTACTTTTTACTAATTGGCAAATAAACACTTACCTGTCGGCCTTTAATTATTGTATGTCTCTTTCTCCCATGATAGTCAACAACTTCCACACTATCCAGATATATGTCAACCCAGTACACATATTTATTGATGAGGTCTAGTGCAAGAGCAGTTGGCTGTTCAATTTTAGAGTGTACTATCCACGTCCTGTTCATTCCATCCATGTCACATCTCTCAACCTTGGCAGCATTCCCGTAGTCTGTAAAGAAAAGCTTTCTGTTGAAAGAAAATAAGATGTTGTAAGTTTCAAAGGGTGTGAGCAGAGTGAAAAGCTCCTCAGTTTTTGTTCTTCGTCATTTCTAGGGGTTCACCTATTCAATAACTCCTAGAACCAATGCTGATCATGGTATAATTATAAAAGAAAATGACTGCATCTTCTAATAAATTCACAATTATATAGAATTTCCTTTCGAAAGGAACATACAGCAGTGCCAAATTTAATACCCTCACCACAAATATACCGTGTAATACTTGTCTTTTAAATAGATACTATTCATATATGCAGAGACTACATTAGAACTTTAAATACCTTTTAGCCATTATTTCTAAGGAAAAAAAAATGGCAAGATAGTTACATATAAAAGAGTGGTAAAACAACAAAGCATTTACATGGTTCGGAGAACAATTCATTGTGTATTAGGCGTAACACTACAGTAATCCACAATGTCAGGTTTGTGAAAATATATCTCTAAAGAAGATGCTTTAGCCTGTAGTGCATTTGTATCCAGTCTTGGAAGGATGCTCGGGCTTTAAATGTTTCCACAAATCCAGTGAATCTCTCCATCTAGGATTGATGGGAAATTATCTAAGACTTAAAATTGCTACTAAAGCTTCCTAAGCTGATACTTGATTAGCAATCACCAGGTTTACTACACACAAATCAATTTTGATTAACCTGACAATATTTTAACAAGATTACCTATTTGTGAGACTAAATTACACTTGCAAGCTGAAGACCACCTTGTCATGACTTCAACATGCTATAAAGAATAACCTGACTCCAAACTGAATGCTACTAAAACTACTCTGAGAACCAGGATTTCATTTTCCAAATGAAGTCAATTATCTCCTAGTTGTTACAACTAATGGGAATAACATTAAATCAACAGCAGACAAACCTTCAGAAATCTCCATGTTAAAGAGCAGTAATTTACAGCCTTGTAACCCCTCATAAAAAAATCAGTATTGTAGTAGGTTTTAGGCTCGAAAGAATAAATGTTTGCTAAATAGCCAGATGAGACCTATATCCTTTATTATTACCATCTTTAAATAAATAAGAATAAATTTTCAATGTAGTTAAAGTTTTTGATGGGCAAAATATGAACATTTAAAAAAAAATCATTTAAGGTATTGAAAGCAGGAATATAATCTATAGCATATGTACAGCAGCTGCCAAACGTCAAGATGAATTGATCACAGAACCATAAAGTAGGGTTTGAGGAGAATTTTAAAGGTCATGTAGTCCATCATCAGGCCATAAGGCAGAATAAACTTTACCTACAACACTCCTGAGGGATAAATCCATTCCTGACAGGTATTGCTATTTATTAGAATCATTTTATATTCCTATCTTGTCCTTCATTGTAATTCTGTATCTCAACTCTACTTTAAGAACTTTTTAAAAAAGCACATACTTAACATTCAGGTCCATATAAATCAAAATGTGAACAGTACAGATGTGCAAAGTAAAAGTTACATCTACAAATTTAAATCTGCAAAGCAAATGTTCAATTTGGAACAAAAATAGCCAAAGAACATACGTGTGTATATATGTATTTACACTTAAATATCTATATGTGTGTATATATTTTATCAGCAATAAGGAGGTCAACATTCATTACATTTAAAACAACATATACTCTAGTCTATAATCCATACTTCAGGGGATTTGATTCAGGTTATTCGATGGAATTTGGCATGTCAAGATCCAATAATTCAAAGAAAGCTCATTTTGCAGTCATAGAACCAAATGTGTCGTCCTGCTATCAAGCACAGCCCACCCTCTCGCCCCAGATGTATATAAACACACATACATACACACAGCAATCACAAAGACTCTAAGCTCGACTTCAGGTTGACTTTTTACTCAGTTGCTTAGCACACAATATTCTTCTACAAGACAATATTTCTACACGATATCACAAAACAGACTAATCCACAACTAGCAAATGATTATTATTTGCCTTTTACAGCTATATTTGTTGTTTGATCTGAAAAGAGAATAAAATGTTTCTGTGTCAATAACAAACAGACACAGTAAAAAATACTTAAATTAAGATGCTTCTCCAGCTTTCAGGGATGGGGATAATCTCTTTGTTTTCTAAATATCTGTTATAGATGAATATTATTTCTGCTAAGGAAGCTGGCACGACAGCATGTATAAATGACATACTTTTCAATTTCAAATTGAGACTCTTCTCCTGGAGACTGACACTAATAAAACTTCATCTTTAAACGTAGAGGCAAAAGAAAGACAACTACTTTCTTGCTCTACCTCCTGCTGTATGATCAAAGCATACTGAAAATTGAATTAAGAACACTAAATGCTTTACCATGTAATCTTGAAATGCAATTCTGTATTTAAAAACTACTGCAGATTTTTAGAATGAGGTTTAAAGCAGAATTGCATTTATAACATATGAAGCTGACCCACAACTACGCTATATTTCCTTTGCCTTGGGAGTTCTCAAGGATAAACTATAGCAATATTTCAGCTCAAGACTAATTCTCCTGCCCACAAATGGTGTTGGATTTGCCTATCCACTCTCAGCTGGGGGTGATGAAATCTTTTATCAATTCATAGAACAATTTCAGCAGGAATACTAACCCTGTACCACAGCCCAAGCACTCTGCATTAGTGCTGACCTTGAGGGACCAGCTCTGACAGGGACGGGGAGAGCTGTGCTCATTACAGCCTTTATTTCCTGAGACTACCAATGAGGATGCTATGAAGTACTAAAAATGTTGGCACTAAATTGAATTTTATTAAAGTATGTTATCTTTTGAAAGCTACAGACTTCTTCCTGCACAGAAATTCTGAATATTCTCCCAGCTCTTTGAAATTGTACAAACCCCACGTTCTGCCCATTGTTAATCAAGAACAAAAGGAGCCATCTTCTTCATCAAGTCCAGGTGCTTTGCAGGCATTCTATACCCCTCTTTTTTTTCAAACATCTTAAACTTATAAAAGGATTTAGTTGTTTTGACCCAATGTTCCATCTAGAAGCTCTTCCATAATAGTTTCATTGTTGCTCCAACAGTTAGGAATCTACACCTAATAACTAATGATGATATCTTCAAGGATAAACTATACCTACTGATTTATGCAGCATCTTTATTTGGCTTATACAGTTCTTTTCATCTGTCTTCTCTTCTAAAGGTGTTTCTAGATGGCAATCAAATTCTTTCACACTCTACCTAGCAGCTAGAGATAAGCAAAGAAAGTCAGTCTTTCTCATCGCATAAGACAGGCTCTTTTTGTTTCCCTTTTGTAGAGTTATTCCAATTTTAGGTCATGCTATTGAACAAGCATGGTCAGCATTAGATGTGCTTTTCCAGAGAGGAGTTCACTCGTGTCCGTATCACAACACTGTAACTTCCCTGCATCAGCTGGAGATTCAGCCAGCACTGCATGACATTTGCTATTTTCAAAGCTCTATTACACTTCTGATTTACAGTCATCCTCTCACCAGCTATTACACAAATCCTCCTCCCTCTGCTGATTTCCTAGAGTTTAGTTGACTTTCTCCAGTCTACGAAATACAACCCATTTCATATCTTAACAATCTGGCCTTAAGAAGTTATGGTTGGAGTTTTTCCAACACGAGTTTGGTTTCAATCAGGAAAACACGGGGCTTATTCCCTCCACAGCTGAGCAACAAAAATCTCTATAACAGGTCCATCCACAAACAGCAATAAAGTCATGTTACGAAGTAAAATTAATTCTAGAGGAAGAGAATGCCATCATAGGACAAAAGTGACAGTGAATGTCAGCCCATGGTCTCATACCAGCAGTCACACATTCATCTTTCCTTCATTATCAGGCCCTGAGAACACACAAGAGAAGCCTCAAAAGGATGCTCGTTCGTCACTGAAGACATTTGTGCCTGCAAAAAAAACTTCTTTTCAGACCCTGGAAGCTACTGACTTAGTTCAGCTGCCAAATGTTATATGTTCCCCTTAACGCCACTGTTTTTTTCCGAGCAACTTCTCCCTTTTCGGTTCCTTTTGTTTCCCAAGCTTTCATTCATCACCTTTATAATTCACCTATTCCATTAGCTGCAAAAGTAGTATGTTTTCCTTGTAAATCCACATTTGGATGACTGAAAACTCAATTTCTGATGTACCTAAAGAAGCCAAATACTCTACAGCACAATCAGATGTTTGTGGGGCAAATTTCACAATTCTGCAACTCTTCGGCTAAGAAAAAACAAAAACAAAACCTCCACCGATGTGGAGAACAATATTATAAGTTATCATGAAGTAGTTTTCAATTTCTTTCTGACAGATACAACTATGCTTCACAGTTGAGCGTATTCATATGTCATTATTATTATTTTTCTATTCTTTCTCTCCTCAGCCTCTCATTACTCTTTGTAATAGGGAAGAGGTACACTTATCACCACATCCATAAGCTCATCTATTCAGCTGCCAGGCCCCAGACTCTAAACTATTCCTTGTATAATTCACAAGCCAGCCTATTCCCACCTTTTATTGTTCCTTTAATTCCAGGTTTGCTTTTAAAAGACAAGTGCTTCTTCAGTGGATGTCTGGGAGAGGAATGTGTTATTACACAGCAACTTCAATCCCCGACAGAAAGAAGCAAAACAAAGTTTCAGGCACGCTCAAACAGGACAGAGGTAAAGGAAATAAACCATCATACATCCGGTAGTATGGTGTTTTGAGAGCAAATTCAAGAGAGGAGGCCAAATAGACGCAGGAATCAAAACTCTTTAACGCAGATCTATCCAAATTACAAACCCTCCCCATTCTGTGGGAGGGAAGACGTGGTGTTCTATAGAATTGGAGCACCTCCCATCCGAGGACAGGCTGAGACAGTTGGGGTGGTTAAGCCTGGAGAAGAGAAGGCTCCGAGGAGATCTTATAGTGACTTTTCAGTACCTGAAGGGGCTACAGGAAAGCTGGAGAGGGACTGTTCAAAAGGCTTGTGGTGATAGGATGAGGGAGAACGGGTAAAAACTGGAGAGGGGCAGATTTAGACTGGACATCAGGAAGAATCTCTTCACCATGAGAGTGATGAGGCACTGGCACAGGTTGTCCAGGGAAATTATGGCTGCTCCATCCCTGGAGGTGTTCAAAGCCAGGTTGAATGGGCCTTGGGCAGCCTAAGCCAGTGGGACGTCCCTGCCCATGGCAGAAGGGAGTGCTGGGACAGATTTTGAAGGCAGGAGTCTGAGAGCTTGGCAGTTCACTGGGCAGAGTCAACTGCAATGCAATATTATTGGAGGTAAATTATAATAGTGTATATAGAAAGAAGGTTGCTTTCTTAGTCAAAGTTACTGCTGTAGACCAAAACTATCTAGATTAACAGGAAATAGTTGAAAGCATACCTCAACAGGAGCTAAGAGGAAGATGTTATTTAATTCTGAGAAATTACACTGAAAGGATCATTGTCACGACAGAAAGCTACTATAGAAAGTCTGTTGGTCTTGGGAGAAATAATGAATGACAAGTTAGAGGCTTTTTTTTAAATTCTAAATTTAGAAGAGGGATTACAGTGTGGGAAAACACACTGAATTCAAGTAACAGTAATGGAGTGCAATTTAGTCTGTTTAAAAACAAATGAGACCATTAGCACTGAATGGCAGCAGACAGAAATACTCCAGTAAACACAAATATATGCTGTAGGATAACCAAAATGGCAGGACTGTGGTGGACAGGGAACATTCTTCAGCAGAGGTGATCAGAACACCTAATTAAAACGATTATGTGAAGGCATCTATGGGATGCTTTGCTTGTAAATTAAAGCTTATGGTAGCAGACCTACTGATTGGAATCTCAGAAGGGAAGTGCCATGCAGTCCTCTATCTGATTTCTACTACATTTAATCAAAATTAATGTAATTTAATTTACCTTGCATTTAATTAACAATATGTTTTAAAGAATGGACCAGGAACATCTTCCCCTCTTAACCGCTGAGTTCAGTAGTTTTCTTTTTCATCTGCATCTAAAGCAAAAGAAATCGGCCGCACTTAGAATTAACCCATTTTTAGTGGTAACGGAGCCATGGCCCTTGGCGTATCAGACAAATCTTAGGTACTTGAAGAGTACTACTCGCTAACAAATCCATGTTTAAAGCATTTGCTAGGCTTAGGGCAAAAGCAACTCCCCTCTCCTTCTTTCTAGCACAATGCAGCATCCATCACTTGGAAGACAATTTCCTTTTGCAAATCCATGCTCTATCAGGGGAGTTAGAAGCCAGCAGGGTCCCCAGCAACGTGCCTTCATTTTTGCAACGGATTTTTGAAGGAAATATTGGTTGGGTGCTTTCTGTGTTACGTAAGAGTGAAATTCTATTAAAGCTCCTCGTGACTTCTGCAACGTAAGGGAGGACGTATGTTCTAAGTGTTCCTAGAACGATAACATCCCAGCAATGAGTGGATAAGACTAAACTAGTAATGGGTTCTCCTCATAGACAACTGCAGTTGCAGTGCCACGAAGGAAGCGACACTGAGCTGAGCTGCAGATAAAAGTAAAACTCGGATAGAGAAAGCGTTCTCACTGCACAGAGCCAAGGTCCAATCACTGTCGCACAACAGAACAGAGGCAAAACAAAGCAAAAGCTCCACTCAGATGCCTCGGGTGGGACGTTGGCAATGGAATACCTTTTTCTGTACACAGAAAGCACCAGTTCAAACAGGTTTGCTTATTTGCTGTTGGAGCCATGGTCCTCTGAGCAGCAGACAGGGTAAGTAGCTGTGAATTTGAGAATGGATTAAGAAGAAGAGCAAAGCTGGTTCACTACTAAAGTCACTACAAACTGTCATAATCTGTGGTGTTCTTATTGAACAGAGCAAGAAAGATATGGGGATTTTTTTACCCCTACCAAAAGGGCCCATCAGTAGAAATATGCCTACTATGAAGCCAAATTGTTTTGCCACCAAGAGGAACTCATCCCCAATAAAACTTCCTTTGGCTCCTAGAAATACACATTTTCAGAGATGTTTTAAAAGTGAATAAAATATGATAATTCAGGATCTGTTACACTGTTACAGCTATGCTTTACTATTATTTTACCTTATCAAAGCAAAATCCTGCACAGAAATTTTAAAGTTCCATCCTTTCCTCCTCAGAGGCGATAAAACCCTTCACTTTCTTTTGTCTTAGACAGTCAAATACACACAAACTAAAGGTCAAAATCACCCTTAACATGTTTTATCCCCTCCCTTTCCACCCAGATGTGTGTACTGTGCAGGGAGTTAACTGCAAAAGGATCTCCAGTGCACTGCTCTACCGTCTCTGGGTGTAGTAGGAATAAAATATAATAGTAAGATGTACCGCTAACTTTCTATCTTATGATATCTTTTCAGTTTCAATTTTCTCTCATGAGCTCTACTTCTTCACACTCGGAGTAAACACGTAGCAAACCCACATCAACCCTACCACACCCTATTTCTTGCTCCACTTACGTAGAGCTATGAGCTTCTGTACCTGCCGAAAAAATGCACGCCCAGAATATAACACCAATAAATCAGATACGAACACCGCAGAAATGAAAAGTCACTTCATAGGTTTTGCTAAAGGATAAAAGAAAAGAAAGTCTGCCTTACATACTTTCTCATCATAACAGTTGTTTCCCTTCTCTCCCACGAACAATAAGATTGGAGCCGAGATGCACTCTTGAAAACCTACATCCCTTAGCGCATATCAAATTGATATTTGCTTAAAGTGTTTTCTATCTAAACACAATCCAATATCCTTTCATTAAAGCCATGTAATTACCTTGAGTAATTTTGGGCAGCAATGGTGTATTTTCATTGTATTTCTCTTTCTTCTGAACAGTTGTCTGAATTTTGAAAATTTATTCCCAATATAAAACCTGAGAAAGTCAATAAAGTTTTACCTTTCACATGGCTTTGTTTTCAAAACTATTTGCACAGTTATAACAACTTATTTTTTAATTGAAAGACATATAGCAGATGCATTCATGGATCCATTAAGGGCCCTATTATATTTAATTTATCAAGTTAATATTTAATTTATCAAGTTATTGCCATACATTTGAAAATGTATTTATATTTAGATTTAAATCGGATGCAGAAATCTGGCTGTAGAGTCCTTTCTGACTGTATGTCTACTTTCTTATATGTTACCACAACCTGATCAATTGGAATAAGAATGAAGAAAAACTGATTACTTCCAGTTTACCACAAAGCAGCTGTGCTGAACCACTCGGAAAATTCATTTTTAAAGACATTCGAACTCCTCATCTACCTGAGCCTGAAGAGAATATGATGATGAATATAATTCTTGGATTATCCTGAGTAATTATTTTTGAGGATCAGGGGGTTAATTTCAACTACTGTATATTTTATCAAATACATAAAATGCAGTGAAATAATTTTGCAATTGAAAATTAGAATTCTGTTTCTTCTCTGGAGACTCAGGGTCAGACATACATGCTATATGGAGATATGAATTTTTAATATGATATTTTTTATTATTCCGCTTCGAATTATTTCTGGAGCAACAAAATGGTGCCACTTGACCCTTTATAAATGAACCAAAGTACATAGCAGAATGCAGATATTCAAAGACGTATTTTCAAAGATTCAATTAGTATTGTACTGAAGCTCTTTCACAGAAAATAAACATGGTTCTTTTCCTGAAGGCATTCAATTTTCACAATATATTATCTTCCACTTAAACTACCTTTTTTCCTTTAGCTGAAAAGGAAAGGGCTTTTTTTTCCCCACTATTTGAGACAGAGCTCTTTCAACCCAGTTCGAGAAGCATTAGTGATATGGAGTGTTTGGCACTATGAAATGCAAAAAATGTACAATAATATTTTTAAAATCACATCTTCTACATCGCTTATATCTATCACCATACAGATGTTTTAAAATAAGAATGCTTTGTCTTCAAATTTGTGATTTCTGTCAACTAACTTTTCTCTAGTTACAGAGAATGAAAAAGGCAGCATTTTTTGCGACACTAATTTATTTAAAATTTATTATTAATGAGAAATATAAATTAAAAGAATTCTTGTGCCTTGGTATTTTATGACCTATACTAGTTTAAATGTCAGTAATAGCTGGCATTTGAGAACCTGCCTCATCCATCTTACACAGAAAATGCTACAATAATCATCATTATACAGGATTATATCAAAATAATCAAAAAATCCAGTTAAGTGTGGTTTAGGAATCTCAGGGCTCCCCCTTCACAGACAGGAAAGGCTAGGATTACATTTTGAGGTGTACTCTTTAGACCCCAAATGCTTCAGACACCAGCTTTGAAAACTGATGACAAAGCGATGATGAATTTGCAGTTGTCAGCAAGGACTGGGATATTCTTCTTCCCAACAAATTCATAGAAGAACATATTGGTGGCTATTAAATACAATGAAGTTTATAACTGAAAAATCACGATATTGTACCCTGCTGGAAGCTGACAGGTTTCCTGTGGGAAGTACTACTGTATGCCTGATTTATTCTTACTTTCGCATATAAGCATTTCATTTCGCTACAGTTGGGAAATCCCACATGTAGAATGCTGTGCTAAGGAACACACTTCTAGTAGATTCTTCAGCACCACTCTTCTCTAAGCACTTGGCTTAGGTTTAAGTCATTAACTATAATCAAAACTGATCTCGGATGATGGCATAGGCTATGCTATAGAATATAGAATTTGACAAAATTCTAGAATATAGACAAAAATCAAATTCTGTAATATAGACAAATTCTATAATATAGACAAATTCTATAATATAGACAAAATTCAAAATTTGACAAAATTCAAGAATATAGAATATGACAAAAACCACAGTTTAATATTTTAAATAGATCTATAAAATTCTCATGGATATAAAATATATGCTTTAAACCAATTTTTACACATGCTAATAATTTCACCTTACGTCAAAAGGGAAACAAATCCATTTCATGTTTGATCTACACAAGCAAACACTGCTAACACGATGAAACCTTAAGCTAGTTTAAATTGAGCCTATGGCTATTTAGTGCACCGCAGAACAGAAAATAAGAGTGAAAAAAATTGTATTTTGCAGCAAGGAATAGAGCGGATTTTTATCTCAATATGCAGCTTTCCTTTAGGATGAAGCAGTAAACTTTACAGGTTAGGGAATTACTCCAATCCAACTGATAATTCCAGTTATAAACAGTATTGGACACAGTCAGGGCTCACCAAGGGGGAAAAAAAAAGTATCTACCCAAACTATAAAAACTCTGCAAAATAAGTAAAACTAAGACTCTTATCCAACATGTCTATGTTCCTATTTAGAAGTCTCCTTTGTTTAATGTTTTTAGTAAGGTAATAAGTTTAGAACTGAATATTGGAACTTGCCCTACATCTTGAGTTGCTGATCAAATGTCTTCTGCTGGAGAGACTGATTTGGACGTTATTTCTGTGCGAGGCTTGTTAATGGCACATCTTTATGCAGGTCTGCAGAGCCTATAATCTCCTCACTACAGATTCCTAGCGGGAGCATTATTTAATGTCAGCAACAACCAAATTATTCGATGCCATGCCTCACCTCGGCATTTGGCAGCAACTAAAGAAAAACAGGCAGCTCTGCTTCCCCATTAACTACCAACTAAATAAGTCACCTTCTCCCCAAAACTGGACTTGCAAGTTAACTTAAAAACAAAAAACCACAAACCACAAAAAGCCACAAAGAAATAACACAAAAAAACCACAAAAAAAAAAAAATCAAAGTTTGGTCTGAAACAAACACATGGAAAACAAATTATAAAGTTAAGACAGAGAAAAAAGCACAATTTATAAAGAATCATAGCATTTGCTTTATTTATCTTTTCACTATGGAGAAGGTTTTAGCATTTCTGCTGTTGCTACTCTATTCCTGATCTCTTAACCTTTAAATTACAGCAGTTAGTCTTAGTGCAAAAGCAGAATTATTCATAATACAACTAATAATTAGTGCCTAATTACTAGAATTAACATGAAACCACTACAAAGCTTTGCATATAGGCAGGATTTAAAGCCAATGTATGCTAATTTGGAACACAAATATATAAACAACAGAAGGATTTCAATCGTGACTCCCAAAGGTTGACACAACTGAGAGTCCATTGATGACCTGTGACATTACTCATTATGTTTCCACTGTGGAAGAGAAGTAACACAAATAATTGTCCAAAAATGTCCACATGTGCTCGTCTAGTTAGCAAATGTTTTCAGAAACTTTTCCTCAAAGCTTTACTGAATGCCACGAAGAACTCAAAGACAAAATGTTTCTATATGAGACCATCGCTTATAATGAGCGGATACTGATAGGAGTGTAACGGTAAATTAACAGACGTTATGTATTTTGATGCTCAAAATGCCATTCATTGAGCTGAGTCTTGGAAATACGGAAATGCCCATTCTATACTTGTGCACCCACATTGATGAAAAGATGGAACAGTTATGGTACTCTGATATTTTATGGCAGGTGACAAGATACAAAATAAAACAATTTGTGTTAAGGAATTTGGCATATGGAATCATTTTTTGTACTGAGAGATAGAGATGACAATCAGAAGCTGAGGCAGGAATGGGTCCAACCTTTTCCAAGTGAAGTCACAAGAACAGGAACATGAGAACCAATAGATGCTTTCTACAGCCATACACTATGGTCCAACTAAATAGACTCTAATTTCTTGGGAGCACTTCCAGAACACTCTCACAGCTCTTGCCAAGCTGAGAATAGCTCCCCCCAGCTGAGCATTGACACTAAGGTGGATTCCCCTGCTCAGGAGATCAGAAAGTAAGCAGTTACACTATTTCTAAGGGGGAATTTAGACATATTTCCACATATTTATTCCCATTTCACTAACACTTGACCATCACATAATAAAAAAAAATAAGGCATAACTCAGCCAGTCATGCAGCTGCTTGGAACCTGCAATATGGTCACTTTTCTTTTGCTCAAGCCAAGATGTGATATGAGGTTATTTTTAAGGTTATTTTTCGGTCCTGAGGTATTTTGATACTTCTCAACTCATTGTGATGGCCAAATACACACAACTTCTGAAAGCTACATTAAAAGCACTAAAACCAACTTCATTGTCTTTGTAAATTATTTTTTCCCCGAGTGTTTACAGTCAGTCTCATATTCAGAAAAGAGGCATATTGGTACAAACTAGACAAACTATATTCTGATACGAGTAATTAAAAGACTCTAGGGTGAGGCTCATTCCCTAATGACCCCTTACATGAAGGGGACATACAGGTGGGACAAGTTTTTTTTTAGTCTTTATAGGCGAGTTATGATTTAGTAGGCAAAGATCAGAATACTCACTTTTCATTCATGTACTTGTAAATGCTAAGCTACAGCATCTACTTCAGTGCTGGAAAAGTATAATGCCTTCGAGTCCTGCAAAATTCCTACTATTTCATAGGAAGAATGAAAACATTTATTATCTTCCATTTATACACACTTTATATATAAGTAAGATATGTCCAGTGGGTAATAAATCCTTATCCAAAGTTCCACCTTATCACAGGACTGGTATTAGTGTCAACTAGTCAGAGTTAGATTTCATTCACTAAGATAATCAACTGAAAATATGAGAAGCTTAATAAGGTAATTTCCTCTCTGGAAGAAAACAAACAAACAAAAAATCTGCATTTTCTTCACACAATCCTGATTAAGATGCAGTATCTACAAACCACAGGTGTAGAATCTGACAGACAACTTCAATTTTATTTTTTTTTTTTAATATATTTGTTGGTGTTCACAGCTGTTCAATGAACAGCACGTGGATAATCAAATCGTAGTCTTAGAATACAGTTTAAAAACTGATAAAGGATTGTTACTGGGATTAACCTATTTTATGACTTTTAGTAGACTTCATCTCCCAATTATTCAAAGATTTTTGCAACTGTTCCACAGATGGACGTTTTCCAAATGGCTGTAACAGTACTGAACTTAAATGGTCATCCAAAACACAGCATCAACAGTTACTCAAATATCTCGCAAAAATATCCTCAACCAAAGCCATATGACCCAAGATGCTGCCAAGAATACATAAGGTGATTTTAAAATATCAGCAAAGCCAATTAATGGCTTCACATAGAACTCATTTTATTCACATAGAATTGGGCAACTTCTAGCCCTGTGTTCTACCACCCTTTCCAAGGATTACAAAAGCTATATTTGTTCTTCTTAATTTTGCTTAAGAAACTATCAGAAGTCAGAATTAATGCATTTGGTTTAGGAAGTTTGTGGAAGCTGTTAATAGCCATGAGTGCATGGCATATCTGAAATTTGAAAGATCTGAAAGATGCCTGAAATGTTGCATGTATATACCATTTATTTCTTAAAAAGTTAATTTTTGGCTTGAAATTCCACTTTTCCTTCGAGTGCATCATTCTAATCTTTATTTACTGAATCTTCTGCAGCTATTTTCCACATAAATCTTGTCTTATTTCCAGAACAGAGGAAACCTGTGCTGGCATGAAAAAATATTTTTTCTATCTGTATCTGTAATACATTAGCCACACTTTTTACAGAATTTTGAACACAACTAATGAATTGAAAAAGAGACTGCAGGAAGCAACCTGGGAATTGTGAGATTAAAGAGGCTGTCAGCTGATCCGAGGGTATTGCACACACTTCTGCTCCAAACACCTTATTTTCTTTTTATTCAGCGTTAATAAATAATTTTGTGCTGATAAATTTTACTATCTTTGTTTACAAGGGGATTAAAAAAAGCCCCAGCCCTCATTTTCTCCCTCACAGATACCACAAAACAGCCATCCATGGGAAAATGTCATCAAGTTCCATCAAAAAAAGACTATTCCAGAGAAATACTGAACAACTTTATATCTCTGTCTATCTATTTGTACCTGGTAGACATCTGCAGCTACAAGACTGCGATGTCTGCTCCACACCTGCTGCTCCTTTGGGGGAAAAGGCACAGTGCAACGGCACATCCAGCACAGAAAGAACTCCAGAAAGTCATAAACTCATAATAAATTAAGAAAACAGAAAAAATAAAGACCACTTTGGCACTTCCCCTCCTGTTCCACTCACAGGGCTGGTGCCTGTCTACACCCAGAAAGCCTCATGGTTGGAAGACCACCAGTCCCAGGGAAGGAAAACTCCATTCCCAGAGCAGCTGCAGGTTAAAAACACCCACCGGAGAGGGTCTGCACCAGACTAAACTTGTTCCTGAGGAACATGGCCACGGGCTACAACCTCACCCCACATTTCACTTTGTACCCTGCAGCGATCCAGTGCCCGAATTACCAACTCAAGTAAGGAATTTCACAAGCAATTTTGAAGCAAGCACACAAATCTCCCAATTACTCTTCTGAAAGAGCAAAATTGTAGAGATGTATCAGCAGCACAGACTCTGGAGGACAATGAGCAGCAGGTTTGGAGGGATGGGGAAACTAGTACACCCTGGTGACACCCGCATACACCATTCCTGTAATAACTCAAACACCAATATAGCTCACATAGAATTAGGAATTTCTGAAAATGACTAAACTGGAAAAAAAAAAATAAGAGAGAATTGCAGATAAAGAAAATAAAAATACTTTTTCTGGCCAAGTATAGGATTATACTAATGTGCAAAGTAATCAGATGTGTCAGCATGAGCAGATGCATTGATGGCTGAGCTCTCCAAGCTACCTCACAAATTTTAACACCAACTCCAAGACCATTTTCAGACTCAAAGAAGCAACAGTTATAGCTCATGTCACTAAAATACGTAAGAAATGGGATTCCAGCGTATTTATGTTGCATCACACCTAGTCTCCCAGGTTTTTATATGCCAAACCTGCGCGAGTGGCCACTAACTCACTCTTCCCCTGCTCCAATACTGCTCTCTTCACTCTCCAGGCCACTGGGCATCCAGTGATGCACACGTCTGTATTTCAGGGTTAATTAAGTAATTACTTATTATTTAACTATTTATTTAATTTTAGGAAAAGAAGAAACAATATAAACTTTAATAAGAGTGATGAGTTACTTGTACTACACGTGCTGTGGTGACAGCAGAAAAAGGAGGTAAAGACCTCTCCTTCTACACTGTGCAGGGAAGGGAGCACGTATAGCAGCGAACATGTACCAAATCAAGATGTATCAATGGAGATACCTTTTATTAAAGCAACTGATACCGTTTGAGGAAAGGATTCCTTTTCCAGTAGGCAAAGCTTCAAGTCTGAAAGAACTATCAGGGTGTGCCTGCACGTCAGGATAGTTTAAGGTCTTTATTTTAAACCAAAATTGATATGCACTGACATGAGTGGGGAGTGGATCAGAAAACAGCTTTGTAGGTTTTGGAGAAGAGGGGCAAAGGGCTGATTGTTTGCTTGCTTACTTTACAAAATGAAAGCAATCGCCCACAGGCATAAATAACAAAATATATTACAAGACCATTTTTGTTATACATTACCTTATTTGCCATCAGAAAATAACTATCTACTTTGCATATTAATTGCAATAGCAGTTAATTTACTCTAATCAGCCTGAGGTGAAGGGAGCACAGATTAACTTCAGGCTTTTCACTCCCCCCATTTTGTTTCAACATAATTGTCCTCCTCTGACATCACCCCAGTGAATAACCTTACCATCTCCAGCACTATTTTAATCACTCAAACTTCTTGCTGCTCTCTGGAACAAGGTGGAAGATAGCCTGTGTTGGGACGAACAAGACAACACTGAGTACCAAACAGTTATTTCCTTTCTTATCTTATTAAAAGATTTTTCATTCCAAAATAAGGCAAAGAGAAAGGCAGTAAAGATACTACTTTATATTCTTTAAAGGTGTTCCAGTGTTTGGCAGCCAGTAATTGCATGATATAGTGTCCTTCTTGATGGTACCTAGCAAGGGATGTGCTTATTTGTCAAAGAATAACAGAGAGAGAGCAGTAGTGACCATCAGCACAACAGGTCATACAGTGCCCAAGTCCCAGGGAAACCCACGGCAGTATAGAGGATAAACACCTGGGAGTTAGTTGTGTAGATGCCTTTGAAAACCCTGGTTGATTTCTTCCCATGTCTAACCACCTTCAAAATCTAGTCTTCATCTGCGAGAAACCAGATTCAAAGACGAATTCACAACACAGGTTGTAAACCCCAACTGCCCGCACAGCAACTAGAGGGGAGTGAAGTACTTTGAACAAGGACTAACAGTAGCACTATTCAATTATAATGCAAATACATCCTTTTTTTTTGTTTGTTTGTTTGTTTTTTTTTAAATTAAACCAGTAATTGAGGCTGTTCTATGTGCTGACCTCAATCAAATATGTCAGGGTATGTTCAAAACATGCTCTCTAAACTCTGACACTCAAAGTCCAGGCTGGAACATCTAATCTGCAAGTACTAGCTGTAAACAGGAAATAAACTACCATCTTAGCACCTGCTATGGAACACATTTGTGGAAAAGTAGCACTCATCTCACTATCGACATGACATTAGAAGATCTAAGGACAATTGAGAAGGGGGGAGAAAAAAAAAATCAAAAGGAAGTGTAGATCAGGGAGGGCAGGACATTTCTTTTGTTTATTGGTTACATTATTCCTCATTAAGAAGTTCGTTTGAATGTTCTATCAAGTAGAGAGATGGCATCACATAAAACTTTCTGTTAAAA
Source organism: Cuculus canorus (assembly GCF_017976375.1). Lineage (NCBI taxonomy): Eukaryota > Metazoa > Chordata > Aves > Cuculiformes > Cuculidae > Cuculus > Cuculus canorus. The sequence continues at coordinate 5,600,519 of NC_071406.1, read as the reverse complement.
AGGCAGCATAGTTTTACAGAAACCCCACTGACTTGGTTAGCTCTATTGCTAACCAAGGTTTTCCAAACCTGTGTGCACCTATTTCCATGTCAGAGAACTTGTCCCAGTGTTTCTTTTTGAAGCTGTTATGATTTCTGTTACTAATTAGACATACAGGAGAAAAGCGGTACGAGCATGGCTGAGGAACAACAAAAAAAATAAAAATAAATTAAAAAACACACTCATCTCTGCTCTGATAAAAAATATTTTATACATAGATAAAAAGCTTCAATGGGAGACTATCTGGTGGCTAAGTATTTGTCTGATGTGTTGGATGAGTGGAGATTCCTGACCCTGGAAGTCCCAGGCATTATAGGAGGATCTCTTTGGCCAAGGCTTTCCCAAGATGTTTCCCCTTTCATGGTAACTTTGTCAGTTCCCAGGTTCACCTCAGTGTAAAGCACAAAATCTTTTGCAGGAGAGAGAGCTTTCCTCCGCAGCTCTACTTTTGAAACACAAACACAAAAATCATTAGATTTGGTTTACAAACAACAAAAAAAAAGTCCGACCCATTTTGATGCTGGAAATGCTAGACATAAAATTATTCTTTATTGTGAAATGCTTTCCTTGAATCATATGTAGAGCCCAAGAAAAGGGCAGTAAGTGTGCCGTTTGATGCGTTTTGTGTTTCCCTAATGTGTTAAGGATATCTGGCTATTCTCATAATCAGGAACAGATAAGCTGCTTCAAATCCATGCTCAGTATTTTTTAATCTTCACACCCCCATCACATATTTATGAAAGCACCAGCTATTTATAGAAAAAAATAATTGGACATAAAGCTGTTCAATGCTCATAACAGATCACTGGACATTAGTGAGAGATTCATTAATCTTTGTTTCAAATTGAATGGGAATGGATCTGTTTGAAGCACAGAAATGGGAGCAATAACAGCAGAATACATGTGTTTCATTAGCAGTTGTTTTTAGAATGCATTCTCTAATGTCACATAACAAAGTCACTCAGCCAAGAAAGCTAAGAAAATCACAGGGTAAAAGGACTGAAAGGGATGGTATTTATTAAGCTTCTTTTCATGTTCTCCTAATAAAAATACTGTCACTAATCAGTCATTCATAACGGATACTCATTAATTTTCATCCTTCTCAAAACACTCAGGAAAAACTAAGGTATTTTTAGAGGTGGTGAAGTTGAGTTGTAAAACAGTGAGCTCACACAATTGACAAGTATTAAAACAGGAGAAAAAACAAGTCAGGATTATTTCCGCCCTTACACCTGTGCCTTATTCATCTGTTTATAGTTAGGTCTTTACTAAACACCAATCTGGCAACATGCCTGGAGCTTAAATACATCATCAAGTGACAGAGATATATTCACATTACCTTTTTCTGCTAGGTATAGCAAATATTTGCTTTCATTTCCCAAGCCCTGCATTGACGTAAAATAATTTCTACATCTATTGAGTATAAAACCACAAAATTGTGTGATTTGGCTCATGCAAAATTAATTTGATGTGCTGTAGAAGAGGAGGAGTCTACATGGCCGTGACACACAGCAAAAAATTATAAACACAAGCTGAAGTGCTCAGTTCTGCTTCTTCCTTAACACGCAGCTACAAAACTCATTAACAAATCAATTTTGGTAAGGTTTCATTACAACCTACTCTTACTGTTTTGTTAAAGGTTTTGGGCCTCTGCCATGGGCAATACAGCATAGGCACAAGGGCAGCTGCTGTAATTAAGACAAGATGCTTAATTTTGTCAACGCAGTGCATGTACATTCTTCAGTTAATTTTATCAATGCAGTAAATGTACATTCTTCAGTTTTTCCCCATTTCTCCAACAAATTTCTCAGACACATTTCCGTGCAGAAGTTTTACTGCGAGGGACTGGTATTTTGCAGCTAAACTGTCCTACACTCACAGGTCCTTAAACTCATTTTTGCTGAGATCCAGTTGCTTTTTCCATGCTGGATTCATAGCTCACTTTTCAAGGACATACACTTGATGAAACAAAGGCATATGCTCTCCGTGGGTTCTCCCACCAATCAATTTTTACACCACTGACTACAATAAATAACGAAGTGCACTACATCTTCCCCATGAGTGTTGAACACTTGTAGGTTGAAATTAAAGACTAAGATTGCATCACTTACCTGAGCCTTTTTTCAAAACCATTCAGTTTCTTCATATCTACCTCAAGCACAAAATGACAGCTACTCCTTTTTGCCTTAGCCCAAAGTTCTTTCCAAGTCTATCCAGCCACCCATTCTTTCCCATTAATGCTTAGCTCCCTAACTAGATGCTGATCCTTACCCCAGTAAGTCACCTCACTCCTTCAAAGCATGACCCCTCAACTGAAAGCCACGAAGGCTAAACAGACTCAGCTGTCTTCAACTGGGAGATAAAAGGCTCGACTCTTTCAGCTTGTTTTTGATTTTGGCATTCAATATAGAGTAACTGCCTAATTTTAAAAAGAACTCACGTTGCACATAGATAAACTCATTGTATTCTAAACACATAAGGAATTTTAAAAATGCATAGAATTATTAGAAATATTTCTTCATTTCTGTCGCAAAGGTGTTTAATTTTTTTTCTTTAATCTATTATGACTGTAGCTATATATCCACTGATGGAAAATAAGCATTTTTGTTTATTAAGCATTTGTAAACAGCATTGAGTTTGGGGAACACTGGCTTGAAGCACAAAACGAAAAATAAGGTTATATGGTGAAACGTAGATGTCACTAATCTTAAAATTTAAACTACAATTAGAGAAGACTTCAATGTTATAACAAATTCTATGTATGATTTGTTTTCTTTAAACCGTACCATATATGCAAATACACGTTCTACACGGAGAATTTCATCTACAGAGGTCAGGGCATGGTCAGCCAGTGACCTCTGACAAGTGCTTGGCAAACCATCCTGGTGCTAACAGCACTGCAGTCTGACCTTTGGTTTGTCTATCTTATAGAGTGTGAGAAACATAAAACAGGAATAATATATATATATATAAATTGGGAATAAATAAATTACATAAACCAGAACTGGAACAACCGCCATGTCTAAGTCCAGCAGCCACGCAAGAAGGGTTCGCCATAGGGTTTCTTCAAGTCTACCTTTTGCTATAAATCAATGAAGTAATAGGGCTCTGCATAGATATCTAAAGTTTCACGAGACTTCCTAGTCAGGAAAAGAATTTGTAGCCACAGACAAGATAAAAAACGTATCTGCAAGAAATCAGAAAAGTTAGTAAAAGCCACCGCCCAGATAAAAACGTAGCATCTTACCTTCCCCTCCCCCAATTTTATGGCATATTTTCTGTCAAACTAGCTTCCAAAAATGACCTAATCCTACAGAGAATCTGAAATTTGAAGTATAGTTTGCCTGACAATTAGATTAGGGAAATAAAGGAAGCAGAAAACACGGTCCATCAATATCCCTTGAAGCTTGAGGGTTAGCTTTAACATCCCCAGCGCCAGTCTCTTTAGCATTTCAATAGATCGGACTTGACGGTACTGGGTTTAAAATGATACTATTTACTTTCACAGAGAGGTAAACAAAATATGGAAACTCTCAGGCTGAGCTCAGTGATGTATACACAATGCCATTCCAGGTAGACTAAGTGTCAGTGTTACCCAGGCTAACAGGGCTGCTGAACACCAGAAGAGCTAATTTCCCTTTCCTTCTCTTCCATAATTCACAGTGGCTGATGTTACCCTGCTTGCAGCTTCCCAGCAAAAATCTATCCCACGATGGTACCAGTTCCAGGAGCCAGATAAAACATTTTATTGTTATAAAAATTGCTTAAGTAGCTCTCATTTTACTCATTTTGATTGTAAACAAATAGTGATTGAGAAGTATTAGGTATTGGGTTTTTTCTTCTCCCAAATCTTTCCTAATCCAAATAGAAACATTTCCTCAACAATTTGGCACCAACATAGAATCACAGAATCATAGAAAGGTTAGAGTTGGAAGGGACCTCAAAGATCAACCAGTTCCGATCCCTCTGCCATGAGCAGGGACACCTTCCACTGGGTCAGGTTCCTCAAAGCCCCATCCAGCCTGGCCTCAAACAGCCCCAGGGTTGGGGCATCCACAACTCCTCTGGGCAGTGACAGGTACTCTTAATCCAGTATCATCTCCAAACCCCATAAGGTCTCTGCTTAGAAAAGGAATTCTCTGCTATTTTCATCTTGAGGTTTTCTTACCATTTCTAGAAATCTATATGACATTGCAGTGGCAAGTGCTACCTATCAACGCCCGTGGATTTCAGATTGCAAATTAGGAGCTCTATTTTTCTGTGGTGTCATAACAGCAAAATAAAATACCATCCAGACACCAGATGTGAAAAATAAGCGAGGATTTGGCTCATCAGGAAAAATTTGGATGCCATCCCACGGTAAAGGAAAAGTGATGCTTGTAAAAAAAAATTTAATTGTTTTACAAGAAGTGGCCCATCCATTGTTCTTATTGTCTCTTTCCATAAACAGCAGTGGGTTACTTAGGCTGATATGCTGTTCAGCCAAGAATAATTCACAAATGGAGATTTGTGTCACAGCGCTGGAGAAATTTTTTTTTCATACCACAGAAATACATTCCCTTTATTTTCCTTTAGGAGTTCGGACAGACATTCGTTTAGGAACATATATACTGTCTGTGTGACTATTTCTAGGAAGACATTAAGTAAATAAATTGTTTGCATAGGATCATGGTTCTTTTCTAGCTGCTTGGAAGACTGAAAATGTGTCCAAGGAATATTGAATACATGCACATTTTATAACTGTATTTAATTACTTGCATGATATTGAGACAGAACTTACAACTTCATAAACATATGAAGCTACTGTCATCACTTTTCTACCTACCATATTCTCTTTTAGCAGATAGAAAATGGCTAAATTACCTTTATCAAGCATGGCAAACTGTTAATATGAGCTCTCAAACTCACCGCATGCTGAGAAGAATATACACTCCAGGTGCCCCTGGTTATTACTAGTTGTCATATTTTTTTTATTCTGAGAAGCCTGGAAGACTTCATTATCTGATTTTACAGTGCTTCTTTACGGTTAATGAGTAAAATCCAAGTAAAGAAAGCACAAAGAACTCAAATTGTACACCCTGGGAGGTGGCCGGTGGCCATCTCAAGAGCAGCATTCTCCACAGCGGACACTGTGGGTTCAAACTGCAGCCAATTCATGCTAAAAGCTGTAAATCATACTGAAACCTGTGCCTTGGAAACAATCCACAAACTGCATGATTTTTTGAGATTGTGTGGGATTGCATCTTTTCTTTTTCCTAATACCTATCCATGTCATCTGCATCTGCAACATCCTAATATTAGTCTTCATCCTGAAGCTTTCTTCACTTTCCTCCTTCTTTGCCTTGTCTGTTCTTATTTTCTTCTCTAAACACAGTTCCCCACGTCCTTCTCACATACTTCTGTCCCATCTCATCCAATTTCCTTTTTCTTTTGTATTTTCACTTCTATCAGCTTGTCCGATCTCACATTATTTTTACTGCACTGCCTACAACCTGGCATTTCATATTTCCTTTTCAACATCTGTCCATACTCATTTTAAGCACTAAACTGTACTTTCTTTTACAATACATGATAATAGAAAGGAATTGGAGCTTTCCAAAGAGACGTTTCAAACCAGAAGCTACAATGGCCTAGAGACACTTAAACCCATACATTTAAACTTGATCGTAGGCAAGAGCCCGTAAGTGTGAAGTTCACATCTTTATTACAGTCTCTCTTCCCCTGAAACATCACTGCAAAGAAATAACATGATGGAATAAAGCACCCATCATTAAGCCCCAGTAGGTGTGAATATGGAGGTAAGCCAAACCAGAAATTGATAGTTTATTTGGCTTTTGGAAGATAGTATTTGGCATTTAATACATTAAGTGATAATCTGAATTGTATTTATGCAATTGAGCATTTAAGGTGCATTTACATGCACGGAGGATAAATAGAAAGGAGTTATACAAACTGCAATCAAACTGTAGGCCTAGGAATTATTAAAATGAGATCTGATACAAAGAGAATTGTATGTGTGGGAGTATTATGAAGTATTGCAACAGTAATAACCCATGGGTTTTATTTGGAGGTGCTTTGTGTTGTTGGTGTTTTTTTCTCCCAGTGGAAAGCTGGACCTCTAAGGAAGCTGTCTTACAAAATTCCATCTCTATATGGTGCAATAGTCTATATATGAGCTTTCTTTTCTCATTCCTTTTACAAACCCTCTGATGCAATGCCAAACTTTCCTGCAGGCTGCTGGTTAAAAGCCAGTGCAACAAACACAAACCCCACAGATCAGGCACTGACTTAGAATAAACTCTTGTGATTGTACCACCTTGATATTTTTCTGAGTTTTATACTACCATATATCCATGGTCCAGCTCCAGTAATTTTATTTCAGATTTGTTTCCCCCCATTGTGATTCTAGGTACATTAATTGTGGTATATTGACATGTTGTTTGTTATATATTTATATCATTATCTTCAGGGGACAGATGTTCAACAGCTGCAGAAGTGTACTATCTTATGTCTGTGTAAGTAAGTAATTTCCTATTCCTGCCAGGGATTCCAATCCTTCTCTGCAGGACACTCAAGCTTTCTGCAAGATAACGTTTGCCCTTTAATATATTAGAGGATAATCCATGTTGCATTTGTTTAGTTGTGCTACTCAGAACGTTGAAGTCCAGGAACGTTTATTCTGCAATGTTCTCAACTAGTTGCAGAAACTGATAGCAGAATTTTCTGGAGATTTTGACTGCAGCTGTTTGCCTGTCTTGCTTTACGTAGCTTATTCTACATTAGAGTCAGTGCCACAGCCCCTTTATTCATACGTTTACTTGCATGCAAATGCCCAAACTTATTTGTATGCAATTTTTCACCTAGCTGATGCTGGATCCAGCTGAGGCAAAAGGAAAAGAAGTGTCAATATACACATCATCATCACATTTCTCTAACAAGAAAGAAAGAAAACTGTCAGTGTACCGAAATCCCGGTTTGACCTTGCTTGTGCTGAGGGTACCTAAATTTTGTGGAATTCAGAGCTCTACTTTGCAGAAGCCTAAAGGTCAGACCTATTGCTGCAAAAAAAATGTAGAAGGAAAAAAAAATAAAGGAGAAGAATGTATATTGCTGCCAAAAATGTAGAAGAATGTATGTTTGGGTTTTTGGGGTGTGATTTAGGGATAAATTCAAGCAGTCAAAACACAACACTGCCTGGTCCACAAGATACGATTTGTCAGTACACCGACAGTGTCTGCCCCACAAGACCACTGCCTTGACATCAGTGGCTTGAATACAGCTGTGTCTTCACTTCAATTCTTATGCTTCTCTGCAACCCTATTAACTAACGAGTTTGTTAGGGCAAAACATTATGTCTCAAACTGAATGCCATTACATGCATTCGCTCCATATTTAAAGTGATGTTAATGATTATGGGGCATTTTGCAATGAAAATGAAGACCACGTTTAAGAGCAGTACATTGTGAGAGATGTCTGGAGCTCGCCAGTGAGCGCCTGCAGTCAGTACATAGTCGCTTTGTTGTTGACATTTTGAATTATACCATTGCTATCCTAGAATGCAAGCAAAGCTTTACATTAAAATATTAACATTTCTTATGCAGGATCATCTGCCACCTTCATCTGTTAAAGCCAATGCCTGGAAGGTGCTATACCTATATGGTCTTTGGATAATAAAACAAACCCAAAACATTTGAAATAATGATCTCTCTGAAAGCAAAAGCACCATCTGACACAGACAGCGCAGAAAGTGCCGTGAGGCACAAGAGGCACCAAGGGCCCCATCTGGTGTAACTTGTACTGTCAGCAAGTACAGAGCACTCACTCGCGGATACGTTACTGCTTACGCCTTGTAACTGGTCAATGATGTTCATTACAATTAGATGTTCATTGCAGAACTTTATAGCTTGTAAGAGCAGACGAACATAGACTCGATTAACTAGCTACGGACTAAATGGAAATATTTCTGAAGCTAATGTTTTTGACAAGTATTAACATAATCTAGTCAAGTAATATTTCCTGCTACTAACTGGCAACAGGGAAACAGATAACACAGTCATATCTCTAAGGAGTATGTTAGATGAAAGATATGAATATCCTTATCCAGTCTCATGGCTTGTGTGTGGATATTCAAGGTGATAAACCTCTTGTCAAAAAGCTTTTGCATCGCATTTGTCAGCATCTGTACTTCTACTAAAATCAGTGTTATCTTGTATGAGTTTACTTTCCTCATTATAGAAGGGTCAAAAGCTAGCTCACACACTACCGTACTGAGAGGCAACCACTGCCAACTTTGCTCTCCTGTAAGCAGTGTAACGCTCAGGTGATGACAAGCCCGAGTTCGCACTACCCACACTCTGGCAGCTGTGACTCTCTGTACCTTCCAATGTTCCAAAAATGGAAGTGGAAAGACTTCAGAAACAATTTTCTGCTGTTCTGCTGGGCAGAAGAAAACGATCTTTCATAATAATGAAAAATGGATAACAGAATATGGAACATTTTGCTTTGAAAAACACCATGATAAAGTAAGGGATGACAAGCGATACGGTGAATAGAATTAGACATCATACTGTTCCAATTGAAATAGGATACAGTTGAGTAAGGATGCATAGGAAAAGCTGCATGTGCACTTTGATTTCAACAGAGCCTGAACTGACCTAATGGCTCACTCCTGTGCAAAATGCACTGGACCCTCTTTTCAATGATTAGTGAATCATCTACACAGGTATAAGATACGGGAGAACATGGCTCAGCAAGAGGTCTTCAGGAAAAGACCTAAAGGGTGGGAGGATCTCAGAGCAAACTTTAAGGTTTCAGTCCCATTGGTCTTCTCTTGACAGCAACAGATACAGGTTGAGTTGGTCTTATTCTCACCCTGAGCCCATTGCATGGTATCATAGTAGTATCATAGCATAGTTAGGGTTGGCATCTTCGCAGGCAGATACTTAAACACTTTGTTTTGCTAAACCACTTTCTGCTGTGACCATGTTCATTTCAAAACTGGTTTCTTTGTGTATCTTGGATTCTTTTACAGGGGTGGTTTAGAGTGTGGCAACACAAAGTGCTCTCTGTCGACTTGTCTTGGTTGAAGGAGTAACAGCTGGAAGAGCACATAAAGAACAAATAAGAGTAGAAATATGTAACCAAAAGAGGTGAAACAGAACATCTGAATCACTTTTACTAAGGTAACACCTAACCCAGAATCTATCTCTGAGTCAGTTCTATCACCGTGCTAAGGGAACAGTCCAGAAAAAATAGCAAGAATTATGCTGAAGCATTTACAACAGGAAACAAACAAACAAACTTTCCAACTTCCTTTTGCTTTCTATGAAAATGAGACCAAACGGAGTCTATACAAAGTGCAACCACTAAGTAATCAGAAGTTTGGGTTGAAGGAAATACTGGTGATGTGGAATATATGACAAAACGTTGAAAGAAGTGAGTTGTCATAGTCTAGATTAAAAGAAGGCCTGTTAGTTATCCTGATGTATTTATAAAATTACTACAAAAGGAGGAAAATAAATTCTCCTTCATATCAGTTCACAGCATAATTAAAGGCTTAAGCTGTAAGAGGCAAGGAAAATGTAAGTTCATGGAATCTCTTCTCTGAATATTACAAACCCATCAGACGAAACCTCCCTGAGGAACGTTGCAGGTTAGTTTGTTCTGCCTCCAAACAAGGTGATTAAATAGATGACCCCTCAGCCCCTAGCTCTAATCTCTACTCTTTTTTTTTCCATGTAGACAGGAAAAGGTAAAGCAGGTGTGGTTTTATGTAATTCATCTCCACACTACGAGATCAGTAAGAACAAAATAAAAACTTGCATGAAACATGTTACAAGCAAAAAGTCCAAGCATTCAAATGTTAGCAAGTATTACAATTCTTGTGTGGTCTTAAATTATTCCATGAAATGACCAGTCACTGAGGAGTGACTAACTGCTTCCTTACATTATGTTCAGGCTCATGCCCTACAGAAATGCATTTTGTTCACATCCTGCTTGGACTACAAAACTGTTCATTTCTGAACGGGCACTTCACCGGTGTTCGCACCACTGTCTCCTACTGCTTCCCATATATTACCGAATTCTCAGAACATCCTCCCAAGCTTCAAGTAGTCTCTCACAGAATTTAAACCTGGAATTTCAAACCCATCCACTGGCTGCTTAACTCAAAGTATGTTAAGATTGATATGGCACAGCCTGATTTTGCCTTTGATGCTGAGACACTATATTTTCAAAACCTTATCCCAAATCACAGGCAGTTGAACAGAATCAAAACTTCTGCCTACCAAGGACACAGGCAGCTCATCCCGGCCGTTCAGATAATATAGAATATATATTTAGCAGAGTCTTGTAGAACATTTGGCTAAAATGATTCACCAGCAACAGACAGGAAACCTCTAAAATCTTGGACAAAACACTAAGTAGAATTCTTCATACTATCCTTTCCTCGCTCTTGTCCTCCCTGCCAAATGGAGACAACAAATAAGGAAAGCTTTAATAAGCCTAAGAGTTAATATAGTCTACAACGTGCAAGCTAGCTGTGGTAAGAGAAACGAATGTCGGTGAGTGTATATTTTATGTGTACATTATATACGAACACACATACTATATAAGCAGCCTAATTTTTACACAATTCTGAACAGCCCCAGCTGTTAACTGAATTGGGTACGACCTGTAGGCATTCAAATCTTTCAAAATAAAGCCGCCAGGATATTGTATGTTTAAACATGCATTTAAGTGCCGCTATTAAGATTTCACTTTTCAAAATGTTAGAATATATATCAGATTTTGAAATGTGAGCTGTGTATACTAAAGTATTATGATACACTAAAATATTACTACAGTCAGAAAACTGCCTACCTGACAAATAATAAGCCAGTAATTTTACAGGGAGAACATTATATGAAAACAAACAAACAAACAAACAAACAAACAATATCCTTAGACTTTCAGACGATGTAATGCTTTCACATCAGTAAACCATGTCAAACACTCAGGAATACAAACAACAGCTTGGCTTGGTGTAGTTGACCAATTTCTGTTTCAATTTAAAGTTTGTTTAGAGGTCTGATTTTTTGTTGAAATCAGTGTAATCCCTGTTGGAAAAGCACTTTGTTTTCCTCCTCTTCATATGCTGAGACAAATGACCATGTATCATCCTTCTGCTGGATAAGATCAGCCAAGAGGTGGTGCTATATAATTTTTGTGTCTGAAGAAGTGCACAAACAAAATTGTACCGTCTGTAAAACTTTAAGATCCCAAGTGGTTATTTTTCAGCAGGTAAAACAGGCAGCGAGTTTCAAATATCCTACTATTAATATAATGTTCTCATTTTAAATTGGTTGACTATAAACCCCTGAGTGCTTGGTGTTTGCACATATGCTGTAAAATCTTAATGAATAAAAATTACCTAAATCCAGTTGAAACAGAGTCAATGAGACCATTTGTTTCTCCATAGGCTTATTTAAGGGTTGTCTCTGCTAAAAGTTTGCAACATCAGTGAGCTAATTACCAATTCATTCAAGGTAAACGTGACTTCGAGTGCTGATCTGGACGCTGTCAAGACTCATAAATTTTGTAGCTTAGAAACACTAAACCGGAGTGTGTGCACGTTTGTGTGTGTAAGTTTGTGCCTCCAAGTTTGTGTCTGCAATTCATTATCTCTGAAAATGAATTAATTAGCTAAAGCTAACTGGTAATGTACAAACTTAAAGTAAAAAAAAAAGTGTTTTTATTACTAAAGCACATATAAGACTAAAACTAAATCAAAAGAAAGCAAATGCTCCCCCACTGTCCACTATTTCATCATACTCTTCAATATGGTAAAGCAGCAATTGATTCTATTTCCACTGTGAGTTGACATAGCTGTGTATTTTGATAGATAACTTTAGACAAGTTATTTAACAGCTACTTAATTGATCAAACAAGAGAAAAAACAATTTTGTCAGTAGCACGGCAACACTGATCTTTAAAGAAAACCTAACCGTCACCCACAATGTCCATAATATTTTACCCAAGGCAGTAATTAGACTTCTCAACTGTCATTCTAAAACACTGCTCATAGTTTTGTATGGATGCAAAGATGAATGTGACGTCTAAACTTAGAATTTGATTGCAGTCTCCATTAAAATAAAAGAAGCTCATAGAAAGCAAGGATGCTGGATGGGAACTTTTGCAGAAGTTCGGTAGTGCATTTTTAATTTTGGTATTAAAATCCTTTTACAATTTGCAGTAAATCCTACCTCTTCTAAAAGAAAAGGGAAAAAAGTGCCTAAAATTTAGGTTTTGAGCAGTTTTTTACTATTTTGGCTCATAAGTTCAGGTGGGGGAAAAAAAGCAAATTGGTACTTTGGTAATATTTCAGCCCTACTTTTTAAATAGCAACACTGACATGTTAGTAAACACATTTATTTGTATTTATTCTTCTAGTATCCAATTCTTTGACATTATCAGCCTCTAAACACATACACATATAGAGCCTCCCGTACTAAGGAAGTGTAACACAAGGCTAGAACATCCCTGCCAGACAGAATCAGTCCTAAGCATCCCTAATGACAGAGTACAACTTTTCAATGAGATACGGTAATGTCTCTTCAACCTTGTAAGTTTTTTGCTGTATCTATCAAAGTTTCTGCTAATTAATTTTTTCTTCCCCCTTTCCTTTCTTTAACAGGGACAATAATAAACCATCATTCTGTTTAACCAGTCTTTTATAGAATGTAGCTACAGATTTTCTGTAGTTTGGAGAAAGAATATGAAAAACTAACTCTCCGTGTAAGCAAGTCCTGAGAGAACAGCAATTTTTATCAGGATGATATCGTATTGCTGATGAATTAACTGAATAGGTTTCATCATTTTTCTGAGTTGGGGTGGTTCTGGTTAATCCAGAAGCAGAGTAATGCCAATAGTTTTATACTTTGAACCCGGCATATATACAGGTGGTGATATATTGTCAGTGAAGAAGGAAATTAATGACACGACAACCACTTACCAGAAAACCTGTGCTTTACACAATTTTGTATTGTTACAACAGAAAGACTGGTGTGAAACCAGCAAAGGTGTAGTTATCACTAGAAATAAAAATTTGGAGAACTTTATAACGTCATATAGTATCTTTGTTAAACATTAACTTTTTCAGATTGATTTAATTTTTGTTCATTTTAGAGAAAAAACTAAAGTCTCTCTCTCTCTCTCCATATACACATGCATACACGCATGTAAACCCACACTCTCTAAGTCCATGATAATGCAAGGACAATTTGAAAATAAAAAAAGATGTGTCCTCAACAGTTATTTTTTAAGATTTTTTTTTGTGCTTCCACTCATGCAGTGCTCTAATTCTTATAAGAATCTCTGTTCAACATAAATGACCTTACAGTAGCTGGTTAGATAATAAGACAATCAGGTAATAAAAAAAAAAGAAGAGAGAATTCAGATGGACATGAATATAATGTACATGCATTATAAAGCCTTAAACTCTCATTTATATTCTCATTCAGAAATAAAGTGGCTTCAATTCTCTCTAGCTTAATTGCTTTCATCTTGAAGAAAATCATTGATAGGGTGATTTAAATCATGTAGCTTTTGCCTGGACATTTCAGTTATTAAAAAAAAAAAAAAAAAAGTACTTCAAGCCTTCCATAGTAGGCAGAACAGCATTCCCATTTTTCATCTCCTTCACAAATAACAAATTCTAATTCATAGATTCAGAGTAACTGCAGTAAAAAGCTGAATGTTTTGATCAGAAGCTTAATTAGCCAAGGACTGAAGGACACAGATCTGAGGACAGGCATAAGAGTAACTACACTAATTACACAGAGACAGTTTAAACCTAAAGTGAGAGGGCATGTGCTGCATCAGCTGTGGATTGCCCCAAGCAATTCACCTCATGGAGTTTTATTTGCACTGTTGTTGCCCTTGTGCTCAGCTTGGTTTGTTGAGATGGACCAAACAGCTAGGAACCAAAAGCACCAGGGACTCCCTATAAAAGACCAGGTTGGGGCAATGAAGACTCTACAGTTTAGACAACAGCTGAGTTCTTCAGGTGGGTTCAGGAGAACCTTTGCCAAGTGAGGGAGGCGTGACGCTGCATTCAAGGGACCAAGCAACTGAAAGACAACTTTTATTAAGTTTAAAAAAATGTTTTCTGACTTACAAGCTATTTTTTTTTGTGAAACGTATTAAAAACTACAGCTATTTTATTATTTCATCAGTGTTTTTCAAAATTTCATCTATTGAAGCATCATATTTTCACTGATTTTCTTCCATAATAATCAATACTACTCAAATACTCTTCCTACTAGTAGTTACATAGCTATGAATCCGTTACTGGGCAAATGCTACATGAGAAAAGATATTACTTAAGTTCATGTTGCAATGGATGTTTCATCAGTATTACACTACTTAGCCTTTTATTCTCTGGACGGTATTACTGATTAAAGATAATACCATCGCCCAGAACATCAGTAAGCTGCTCTAATAACACTGCCAGCGTTTGCTCTGCCAACTCTTTCACAAAGTTCCATGATCACTGAAAAAAAATGGTTATCGCTCCCAGATTATCATTGCTATTAGTTCCTTTTTGTTCTTTGGGTATTTCAGTACAGTCCATCTTCAAATACAGACAAAAGATTGAATAGGAATTGTAGCAATCCAGTATTAATTTCAGTAATGTTTGATTAATAAAAATCACAAGCTGTTGTATGCACAACGGCAAACACACTTACATAATTACTTGAACATATGTACCAAACCTCTTCAAGTCCATTGTATTTCTTGCCTTGATTATTGTAGTAACATGGATCCAACTCTGTAACCTGATGTTGTAGACAAATTCCCTTTTTACGCAGTTACATAAGGTGTTTCATATTTTGATCCCTTCAGTTTTCAAGTGGATACTCTGTGAACACTAAGTCAACTGTTACCTATATTTTTCATGCAGAGCTGTATCTTTCTACATTCATGATTCCAAATATTTTTTTTAGTTTATTGAAGAAAATACATTTTTTTCTTCTATTTTATGTCTGCACATGCAAACCCTATCACATTATTTTGGGAAAGAGTGCAGATGAAGTACCCTTAGCTCCTTTTTCTTTTTAAAAGCAGCATAGCAGTAAGGTTTCATAGTGAGCAGACCAGTACTGCTGCACAAGAAACAAAGCTTCCAAGGAGATAGGTCCAGGGGGAAATGTAAAGGTGATGGAGAAGAGTTTATGCCTTACTTTAGTTAGCAATAAATAAACTTAAAACATGGCATAGAACAGAACTGGACGCAGTTTTCTGAAAAGCTGAGATAAGACAAAAACTTTATTATATATAACTTTATATATAACTTTATATATAACTTTATTCCTGAATGTTTAGCAAGCAATTGAGCTAAACAGATGGAAATGAAAGTAAACATAATTTTAAAAGATTCTTTTTTGTTTCAGTAAGTATCTTTTCTCCTCTCAGCCTTTTTTGCATGCACTATCATACCGGTTCCAACTGTTCACAGCCTGAAAGAGGTGTAGGAGGGAGGATGAGAAACAAAAGCTGAATTCTTAATGAAAACTTTCATGTTACCATTAGTTATTATAAAGTTTTTCTACCTTTTTATTTTTTTTTTATGAAGAGGATTCTTTTTCAGGTCACCTTTAAAACTTCCTAAAAGTTAGTGTGCCTTATATGTATCTTACAGCTCTTTGAAACTACTCTGTGACAAGAAAAGGAACTGAGCTCTTTTAATTATGTCATGTTATTAAAATACTAATGATTTTGCTGTTTAAAAGTGAGCTTTAATGATTATAACACTCCTTTTTGATCACCAGAAAATGGTGACTTATTTGAGAAGAATAAAAAAAAACAAAAAGATTTTAAGACTTAGAGATCCCTCCCAAGCCTTGTGGCTGCTAGAAATGCTCAGAAATAAGAGAGTAAAAAAGAGAATAAAAAAGGCAGCAGACAATAAGTGTAGATGTTTTATTTTTACCCTGAAAGACTCCCCTGTCTAAATAACAATGAAGCAAATAAAGAAAAATATACACTGGTTTGACCTCCTCTGCTGTTCGAATTTCTTCACTCTTCCTCCCCTGTAAGAAAACTCGATCTCCTTGTTGATAACAAATTCCTTGACTTTCTCTCCCTTTTCCTTGTCCAAGTAATCACTCACATTCCAATCGCCTCTTATTGCACTGTCAGGGCATTCTGCCAGGTCAGGCTGAAGACTTTTTTCTTCTTCTCTGCCCACCTGACCATCACACTTTTTCCCACTACTGTCTAAGAACAAAAAATCACACTCCTCCACAGCCTGAGCACGGCACCCCCTTCACTTGTTGGGCTAAAGATAAGAAATTATTCAAATCAAAGCATTTCTAATGGGAAAAAAAAAAAATGAAGAAAACCAAAAAGTAGGGGTTTAAAATAAAGATAATTTTACCACTCTTTCTAAGGTTCAAAATCTCGCAGTGCAGAGTCTGCTGCTGCACACCAAAGGGCCACCAATAGCACTCGGGACCCCGGGCAGCAGGTGTCCCGCTCATAGGCTCCTGGGGTGGCACCTCCTCTCTCACCACGGCGTGACCAGCAGGTCCAGGGAGGTTATCCTCCCTCTGTACTCGGCACTGGTGAGACCACACCTTGAGCACTGTGTTCAGTTCTGGGCCCCTCACCACAAGAAGGATGTTGAGGCTCTGGAGTGTGTCCAGAGAAGAGCAACGAAGCTGGTGAGGGGGCTGGAGAACGTCTGACGAGGAGAGGCTGAGAGAGCTGGGGTTGTTTAGCCTGGAGAAGAGGAGGCTGAGGAGAGACCTTATTGCTCTCTACAACTACCTGAAAGGAGGTTGTGGAGAGGAGGGAGCTGGGCTCTTCTCCCAAGTGACTGAGGGCAGGACAAGGGGGAATGGCCTCAAGCTCTGCCAGGGGAGGTTCAGGCTGGATATCAGAAAAAAAAATTCTTCATGGAAAGAGTCGTCAGGCACTGAAACAGCTGCACAGGGAGGGGGTTGAGTCACCTTCCCTGGAGGTGTTCAAGGAACGGGTGGATGAAGTGCTGAGGGACATGGTTTAAGGGAGTGTTAGGAATGGTTGGACTCGATGATCCAGTGGGTCCTTTCCAACCTGGTGATTCTATGATTCTATGAATGCAGAGGGCGATGTGCTGGAAAGACAGAATGCCTCCTGGAGAGGCCCAGGATCCAGCCTTACTCTGTAAGTTTGTTTTGTTACCCAGCAATTCACCTTATGTCATGCTTAACTCAAAGCAATAAAAGGTAAATGCAAACACTATTCATTTTTTCATCTGTGTACACGTATTTCATTGTGTATAAAACATACTGCATTTATGATTTTTTTTTTTAATATAGGTACAGAAAACAAGAAAAATTAATTTACTTTCAGTTAACTTGATTCAGAAAGGTCTCTCTCCACATTCCTCATCAGCTGTCTTGCTTTTTTCTGGCTATTATGGGTTTCATAACAGAAGATTTCAGGATGAGTCTCAGACTCTATCTAGTTAGATGTTCTGCCAAAGACTTTAGTCCCTGCAAAAGATCTCTCTGCCAAAGATCTCTAAGATCCCCGAAAGCAGAATAGCTCTTACCGGCTTACAAGCCTTCACAGGCTGCCAAACAGGTTGTACTGTCAGCCCAAAACTCATTCTATTTATATCTCCACAGGGGGAAAAAAAAAAAAAAAAGGAAAAAAAAAGAAAAATTAAATCCCTCTGACCTCCTAATGGCTGTTTTCCATCCTCTGGCCTGGCTTTTCCGTACCCCAGGCACAGCCCTCTGTGCCCAGCTCTCTAGCAAGGAAAACTTTTGATTCAATGATGTGTAAAACCTTTACCATTCCCTTGGCTTTTTTGTGTGAACTGCTCAGTGGACCTTACATTACATTTCAATCTGTCTAATAAACGCAGACATCCCAGGAGGATAATCATACACAGCTTGATTAAGAATATATGCAACAACAGCTAATTGCTTTGGACGATAACAGGGTTCACATGACCAACTCCCAATTTATTGTTCTCATGCCTACCAGGGTTAGTTCAGAAGTGGAACGCATTTACAATTGAAAAGAAAAACTTTAAAAGCAAAATCAACTGTTTCTTGGGATTTTCTCTCAAGCACAGTATTTTATGGATGCTGCTCAACTATGTTCTTATGCAGCAGGCTGCATTTCAAAATGCCATCTTTCTCCTCGTTTTCTCATGTTTTCTGAATTTTTAGACTGAAGTCAATTTCTCAACTGTGTTTCAAGACCTTATTTATGTAATTAAGTTATTGTTGTTGTTGTTGTTGATGGTGATGATAATAATAGTAATAATGTGACTTTAATTTTAGCGACAGAAAAATCGGCACTAAGAATCCTCAGAACCAGAGGAAGTTAATGGAATGATATTTTTATATTTTTTCCTCAGATCGAAGTTCTAAGATGAGGGAGGGGAAAACGTAGGCTATTAATGCTTCCATTGTTCCTCTTGTCTACCTTTATGGATCAGAAAGGTATCAACTGATGGCTATCAGAGACTGAAAATGCAACAGATTACTTTTTTTTTTACTGTTGTGCAGTTGTTCTTTTTTTCTTCCCGGACTTATTAACATTACTAAGAAATGCTACATAACACAATAACACATTAATAAATGCTCCTCTAACATCACCATGTCACAATCTCTTCCTGTATGCATTTACAAATGTTGTGTGAAAGAAATAAGCAGAGCTTGGGGGGTTTATTTCTACAACACAGCAGTAAGAAAAGCCGATTAAAAGATTTATTCAAATATTTACATGACACACACTGTTGCAGTATTAAAGTGTGAGCTTGCTCCTTTTACAAATCTCTTTAGCATTAAATCTTTTCTCCCCATTGTTACTAATACAACTCTTTAAATGGTAGTTACAAGCTCCTGTTTCAATGACTTCAGCCACTAATTGGGCATCCTCTCTAACTCTTCTCTCCCTACTCCTCTACGCCCCCTTCAGTACACGCTGCCTATAGAGTGATTCATGTAGGAAGGATCTAACCCATTTCCACTCTCCCAGGACTCCTCTACGCTCTGCTCCACGCGTCCTCCCACATGCCAGCTTTGCTTTGCACATCCTCTTTGTAATCTCACCCTACGCCCCCTTTCTCTACACATCTCCTTATGTTCAGAACAGTTTTTGAAGTGGGTGCTAGATCAATTCTCTCTGCAGTTCAAACACTCTCCTTAAAATTCATCTTTTACCATAAGCCTACAAAATACAGTAGGAAATTTTGACTGACATCCCAAATACCATCAGAGCCATCGTTGCAAGGCATACATTACTGGAATTAGGAGTAGCCCTGAGCCAACAGCCCTGTCTGCTATTCCTGCCTTTCTTCACTTGCCGGTACTCCCAAAGAAATTGGAAAATGGGTTCAAGGAGAAATTAAGACACTTTGATGTAAATTAATTATATATATATATATTACTGAACGTACAGTAGATTTCTAAGCAGTATGATCTCGAGTGCTGCTGTCAGGAGGGAAACTGCAGTATGTCCGTACTCCAATGTATTTTTCTTTTGTAAAATGTCATTATACATTCTCCATTGCCATTGCGGTGCAGAAGAAGGCAACAATTTAGTTTGAATGCTGGAGGTAATTAACATTGATAGTACAAATATGTAGATGTATGCAGTTAGCAGTATTTGCTACAATATTAATTCCTAATGTACCTGGATGCACCCAAATATTAGATAACTGAAGCAACAGGTGTTTTAGTAGCTATTAATTATTACTCATTTATTAATTATTAATTATTACATGCAGGAGGATGCAGAGACAAAAATATAAAACACTTTGTTTATAGACATTTAGCTGGTCGGTGACAGGTCTAGAAGAGAACCTAAATCTAATCTATCCACTTGTGAGTTTTAAATGTATTACCTTCCCTATCACATACGTACGGTGATCAAAGTCTCAAGAATATGCAAGCTGATTGCCAAACTACCTGGAATCTTTTAAAAAGTCATTCCCCATGAGTACAGCAGACCTATACTGAAGACCATGGCTAGGGATAAAATCCTTCTAACTCAACTCACATTTCTTTCATTAGACAGTCTTCGGCGCCTTCATCATTTTTACTACAATTTCAAAGTCCAATAAGAGCAATAGCTTCAGTTTCTCGACCACTGAAGAAAAGAAGTCCCATTTTCCGACTATGAACTGCAGACATAAGGATCCAATCATCTCACTTCAAAAGCATTTGACAGATAATATATTACTGCAAAACAATTTATTCTACATCTCTGTTGCTGATGGCAAATTTTATTTCCTATTGGCCTTATTCCAGCTTTTTTTTAAATGTATGCTTCACTGACAAGTTTGGACTCTGACGTACTCACAGTGATCAGCAGGAACACAGCCGTTCCCCCTGGTAAAGGCTGCCCTAACACAGGTTTGATACTTACACTGTGCTACACCTAACTGAAAATAAGTTGTTGTAGCACATGAGTATTAGTACTGTGAAACCTCTAATCAAGCAAATTATTAATTCATAGTTTGGGGGAGGAGGCTTGAGTTTTTTCCTAAATTTTTAGGTGGGTTTCCATTAGACATAGGCATAACAAAAAAATTAACCAGGGTAACATGCTAGAGTGTGTCCAGAGGAAGACAAGAAAGCTGGTGAGGGTCTAGAGCACAAGTCTTACGAGGAGCAGCTGAGGAAACTGGGGCTGTTTAGTCTGGAGAAGAGGAGGCTGAGAGGAGACCTTAGCATTCATTCATTACAACTACCTAAAAGCAGGCTGTAGTGAGATGGGGGTTTGTCTCTTCTCCCAGGCAACAACTGACAGGACAAGAGGAAAGAGCCTTAAGTTGCATGAGGGGAGGTTAAAAATAGACATTAGGAAATATCTAGACTGTTGAGGAAAGTGTTTGAGTCACCATCCCTGGAGGTATATGTAAAGGACATAGATGTGGCACTTAGGGACATGGTTTAGTCGTGAACTTGGCGGTGTTAGGTTAAAGGGTTGGACTTGATATTAAAGGTGTTTTCCAGCCTAAACAATTCCATGATCCTATGATTCTATGCTTATATTAGAAACTTAACAGACATGGTTGTTGAAAAGATTTTTGAAGAGCACAATCTTTCGTCACTTGATTTAAAGTTCAGTCTTAGAAGAATAATAGAAGTTCTTTCACTCATTAAATGATATAAAATAAGCTGAGTGGCTCAAGTGCCACTGTAAGCTCGAAGAAGAATATACAAAACTATCACCAGTAAACATCTAACAAAAGTTGCAGGCACAGATATGTAGAATTAATCACACTCAAAATATATTCTTGAGTGCAGAGAGAGGAAGCATTCAAAATGAAGGTATTTTCCACCAACGCTTTAGTTGCCCCAGTGATAAATGCAGAATTTCTGGTTCACAAAACAACTAAATGCATAACAGAGCAGATGTGAGCACGTAAGACTAGCAGGGCTGGACATACTGCAGAATGTTTATCATAGGCATAAAGGCATGTGACCAAGCTCTGAGTTCCGTAGCATAAGAAATGGTCTTCTCTGTGCAAATACCTGCAGCTTGTAGAAGAATGTTGGGGCCAATGAACATACTATGATAGCAACACGTTACAAAAGCAAATACCTTACAATGTATTTACTTTTAACACCTGAATATGTAATTCTTATGGGAGATAAAACCTCCTAGAACAGGGATTTATCATCATTTGTTTACAGTGTATAGACATAAACATACCCATTGCATGCACACTTTTATGCATCTCACTCATTCAGTGCTCAACTTGCAACACTTCTTTATACTGATGCTTTTTGTGATTCTTTAAATAACATAAAATCAGCCATTTTCCTAGACAGCAACACCATGCTAATACTTTGACTTAGCAATATTTCTCAACTAGTATCATGAAAAAGTGAAAAGAAAGCAAAACAGAAAATCAAAAAAAGAAAAGAATGGAACAAAACATTTTTAAGAAGCCAAAATGTTTTTTGATTACCTGTTTCAATTCTGTCCCAAACCCCAGTCACAAACAAGCACAACTAATATATTAAGTGGTCAAATGGATATTAAATACTCTATTAAGAAAACAATATACAATAGATGTTTAGTAAAACTGCTAACAAAAAAGGTAAATATGTAACTGCTGAAATGCAAAACTTGCATCCTGGGAAAATTTTCCACCCAGTGTTTCCACCATGAAAAAATTGGTATCGCTACCTGGAGGACGACCTTGTGAAATATCATACTTGCTTCTGGCCTTTCCTGCAGACCAGCACTCACATCTACACTAAAACCAGACTTTATTACTCTCGTATATGGTACTGAAAAGTACCTAGATAAGGATTGTTTGTAGCTAGCAGATAACAAATGAAGGAAAAGCAATCCCTCTTCTCCCATCCCACCCTTTCTCACAGAATCAGAGGGTTGGTTACAATTCTTACATTCTTGACAGACAAGATTAGCTAAAGGCAAGCTTCCGATTCATCCTGCAAATCCAGCAAAGAATATACAGGCAAACATATAGCAACAACGGCTGCTGTTGGCAAATTTGAAAACTTCAAGTTCTTTCAAATCAGAAATTACAGAAATCAATTTATATATGAATTTTTATTTTTCTTTTGAAACAGTTCTGCAGTCAGATCAAGTCAAGCTTGTCATCTGCTGCAGACAGAAATACAGCTATGTGCAAGAATTACATTATAAAACTTCTTGGTAAACTTTACATGCAAGATGTTCTTGTCACAATTAAAGTCATTGTGTTAATATATCTTAATATTCAATCAGCCTTTAAATAAAGAGCGACAAAAGTCAACATATGGATGACAAGCTGTTCTACAGTAAATATTTTTGTATTTATTGAGAAGGCACTTATGGCAGTTTAGGTTATTTCAGTCTAAACTACTTGCAGACTAATAAAACCAAGATAAAATTCCTCTTCTAAAATCCTCCTCAAATTTTTCTTTTTAAATGAAATTGATTGTATTCCTACTCTTATTTGGTTATGCTTTTACTTCATCATTTGCTTGAAGATACCAGGTAGTGACTGTCTGTAATGGAAGACTTTATTGCCCTGTATTTTAAGCAAGGCTTTATTTCCAAATGATGCTGAATGTATCCATGGACAGGAAAAACAAGTACAATGTAATTTAACCATTACAGTTGACCATCTAAAG
Organism: Cuculus canorus; assembly: GCF_017976375.1. NCBI lineage: Eukaryota > Metazoa > Chordata > Aves > Cuculiformes > Cuculidae > Cuculus > Cuculus canorus. Next base: position 5,577,339 of record NC_071406.1, on the reverse strand, counting down.
CTGAGTAAAAATTCTTCCACTTTTTTAATGAAATTAAACTTTTTGAAGCCACTTCCAATATTCGGACAACTGAGGGAATACAGTTTGTGGAAAAGGAACTTTAGAGTTTATACTCTAAAAAAACTCAAAACACTAAAGTTCCTTTTCCTCAAACTTTAATTAGAAACACTAACAGAAGTAAAAGAAAATATGACAAGTAGGAATAAAATTGGTTTTTGTTTTTTTTTTTTACTTTTTAGGCCATTTTGAGAATTTAAAGGCACATTTTGCAATTAATATAGTGAACTACTTGCCACAAATTCATTACACATCATTGTTTTGTTATACCAGCTGTGCAAATAACTCAATACAGCAACTAATAGTTACTAAAATACCTGAATGAAACAGATATACTACATGCAGTCAGAAACAAGCACATAACATATAATAAATCCTAATGCAGATAGATAATCTTACCCTGATGTCGGATCAACAGCTATGGCCTTAGGGTTATTAAGATCCAGCTCGATGATGGTAATGCACACTGATCCATTCTGGTTGCAAACAAAGATCCTGTCACTGACGTGATCTACGAAGTAAAAATTTCCAGTGATCCAGTCGATTGCTATTTGCTGTACATCTGCCAGAAAAATAAAAGAAGAAAAACAAGCTCAGAAGTGTAATTGTAATACAAATAACTGAACTGTTAGCTGCTTCGACAAGCAGATGTTCTACACAGTTATAGAGCTCAAGCTATTTTTGTGTGTATTATACAGCATGTAATAAGGAATATAATTGTCAACACACAAATATAGAATCATAGTATCATCAGATCATAGAATAGTTTGGGTTGGAAGGGACCTTAAAGATCATCCAGTTCCAACCCCCTGCCATGGGAAGGGACACCTCCCACTGGCTCAGGCTGCCCAAGGGCCATCCAACCTGGCCTTGAACACCTCCAGGGATGGGGCAGCCACAACCTCCCTGGGCAACCTGGGCCAGTGCCTCACCGCCCTCATGGTGAAGAAATTCTTCCTTATATAAAATCTAAATCTGCCCCTCTCCAGTTTATACCCATTGTTCCTCGTCCTATCCCCACAAGCCTTTATGAACAGCCCTTTATGAACAGACACTAAGATAGATGTCACAACTACAAAACACAACTGTTTTAAAACAGTCTGCTGGGTTTTTTTCTTGTGAGAAGTGGGATTTATTCTTCGTAAATATCTTCTAAATCCTGGATATTTCATATAAGTCAGTGCATCTGCCCATACATAGTCTTAATGTAACAGCAAGAAAAAGGATAAAGATGCACAAAGAACATAACTTTATAAATGTAATTTAACCGAGAATTTTTCATTCCATATTCCTATTGACAGTACTGTATTGATATCATCCTTTGACACAGAATAAGTTATTCACAAATAAAGAATAACTCAATTACTATAACAATATTTCCTGTTGAATATTTTCAATGTTAAATATAAATTAAATTTATGTATTTATTTATATTTATATTATTGATATAAATGGATATATTTGTTTATATTTGTATTATACAAATATAAATTTTCATTATATTACTGTGGTTTCAAAATACTGCTAGAATAAGTTGAAATTCTTTCATGATGAGAGAAGCCAGACGTGAAAAAATGTCATTTCACTTAGTAGCATTTTGTTAGTTACTTTTTCTGTATTTCTGTCATCCTTCAGAAGTTGAATTTTTAGGGTTTTTTTTCCCCATTCCAACAAGAATTTTTTGCTACCTTCACATACCTGCTGCACTGGAGAAAAATAAAACCTGTAGTCATTAAATTTTTGACAATAACTGAGGGCTTATGAGTCACACATTTACTAAATACTTGAGGGAGACACGGAGACTCATGCGTTGTCCTTCAAACTGCAGGTAACATAAACAAGATTTACTCAATAAAATATCAGGAATAGCTTCCAGCTGTATTCCATCTCAGCTATCCCATTACACAGTTCACTGCTGTCTCTCCTGTCTCAGATTTCTCCCCTTCTGCTATTCATTTTCCTTTTAATTCAAAATGAATATTATGCCTCGTCCCTTCTGATAGCTCCTATTACAAAGATATGCTGAGGCAGAATAAAGAAATGCTCCATTTAGTCCAGTATTCAACCTCCAGAGGAAACCAATGTCAGGTGCACTGTGAGACATATGCAAGTACTAATATATTTCAGACAATAAGGAGGAAAGGTGGTTTTTTTCCCCCTTATCTAAACAAAATATAGGACATGCTTTTAAATATCAGAAAAACTTCTGTCCCTCCGGAAATCAGCAATATTTTAAGCATTTTCCACGTGTTTCCTTTCCCTTGTCAGAAGGTGGATTCATGGAATTAAAACTTTACTCGCTGATTCAATGAGGTTTTTGAAAATCGAATACAGGCTGCCCTGTAGCAGAAGCAATTCTGAAAATGTTATTTCTAAAGAAGAAAATTTACAAAAGGGATTCAATTGGAAATATTTGTAGAAATGAAACTAGTAATTAAATCAGGCAATGAGAGCGCTGGAAGATTGTTGTACATTGGGAAGTGGAGGAAAAGAGATAAGCTTCAGTAGTGGCCCACTAGAGGAAGGTAGTTTCCTTCTTAATTTGTGGGAATGTGACATATAGCAGAAAGACGTGACACAAAGAAATTATTAGATCTGTTAACATAGAATCACAAAAATGTTTTGTGTTGGAAGGGACCTTGAAGATCATCCAGCTCCACCCTTCCTCCCATGGGCAGGGACACCTTCCACTGGAACAGGTGGCTGATCCAACATAACAATATTCACATTCATAAAATGTGGGCTTTGTTTTTGTCCTTAGTTATTCATGAACATACCACAATAAATGGCAATAAACAGGTTTTGATAGGGAAAACAAGGATAATTAATTGAAGGTTTGCACCAAACAGTTAAAACTGAGGTTAGGAAGTGAGACAGGGAAGTGAGACATCTAGAAGCAATTTCACTCCCTAACCCTCTGTGTCAAAAGCATCAGTAGCTCTTAACACCTATTTATGTGATTTCCCTTCCCTGCAGGTTGCCTTTGGGATGGGCATGGAGACACAAGCTGCACAGCTTGTTTCCAACAAGTGGGAACATTACAGCTGCATTCCTTGTAAAGCTGGTCATTACAAAGCCTGTTGTGGTGCAAGACTTTATCACAATATCCAGAAAAAGAGGTACATTAATTCACATTTTATTTCAGAAGTCTACTGAATGAAATGGGGGAGAGATCTCCCACTATGCAAAGAACACCTCTCTCTCAAAACCAGACCTTCTGCAGCCGTACTTCACTGCAATCCAGTACTGGACATCCAACACACAGTAACATTTCCAATTAACAGTTGTTACAAACACATTGTGTATTGCAGATACCATGGATCTTGTTTGAGGTTTGACTTTTTTGTACCAAGCACTCTGCAGTTAATTGGACATACCCGATATAAACATAAAGAATTGTCCTACTCCTCTAAAATCATATTCTACATGAAAAAAAAAAAACAAAACATGTAGCTACTTAGCTAGCAGATAACAGTTCCTCTGAATCAAACTTTTAATCTGTATGGTTTTGCTAGCAGCTATGCATTAAGCTGCTTTAAATGGCTCTGCAGTTATCATACAATTGAATTTACTAGAGAGAAGGGTTTTTTTGCACTGGAGACTTATTTTTTAAAATGTATATTCTTGTACTGAGAAAGTAACTGAACTAATTTCATGCCTATTTCTGGATTCATATATTAAACCTCAATACATACAGGAGTCTAGTCCACTCACATCTTTAAGGTAATTAGTCTTTTTTTCTTTCATTCACATCATTTCAGAAGTCCCTAAAATGAAATGCCTCTACTTAAAAACACACATATTTATTCTGAGCAATCTTGTATGTATATTTGAGAGTTTTTCTTATTTTAATAACACTTTCCTTGGAGCATTTCTGCCAAATGCGATCATCCTTCTTTTATTACTTTCTAAAAACTAGGATTTCCTCCCAAGGACTTCATAAAGAATAGTTAAGACATCACATAGTCTAAATTCTACTCTAGTTAATGACATTATGTAGACCATGGGTACCAGCAAAAGAATGGCTAGAGGTATAGTTTTTCCATTTCTTTAAACACAAAAATATCATTATCCCTTTAGAGAAAATGGTGATTTTATGAGGGTGGCTAAATCTTCAAAGGGTACTGGAAATACGTGTCTTTTGGCCAAAATAAAGCTTATGAATATCAGAGTGATATTGAATGACTGTCTTCTTTCACTTTAATTTTCAAGCATATATCTTGCACTGTACGCATGTCTACATTTGTTTCTATTTCAAATTAAGTCTTGCACAAGAAGCCTTCAGTTAGCAGAAGGGAGGGAAAAGCAACACCATACTAATGTATTTATACTACTGTTGTAATTAAGGATTCAATACACACACTGCCTATTAAAATCAATATTAACAGATTTCTTGTTTTCCAAATGTTGAAGAAAGGCCAGAAACAGAAAAATACTAAGTTCTCTCCATGTTTACATTCAGTGAAAGCATTTCTTGGTTTTAATGTGAGAAATGATCTAAACAAATCACTCAGTAGAATTTACACTGGTTGAAGGCTTTTTTAGAAACTTCTGAGTGAACTTTGGAAAGATTTTATATGAAATAGAATTAAAATTAAAAATCATAGAATGTTTTGGGTCGGAAGGGACTTCTAGTTCAACCCCACTGCAGGAGAAGGGACATCTTTGACAACAGATTGCTGGTGAGCCCCATTTGAATCCATCCGGGAAGGCAGCTGGACTGTATGACTAAGTAATTCTCTTTAACAGGGATTAGTTGTTTAGGCTAAATAAGTAACTTTATAAATAGAATAAATCATTTAGAGTTACAATATTGTGTGACTCAGTATACTATTGGCTTAACATTCTAGGGCTATAATTTTGTGTGATTTAGGATGCTGTTTGCTAAGCTTTCTTAGCAAAATTGGCTCTGAAGTTACGAGGCTACAAGCTGGGTATTTCAACTTAAAAGCTTTCCCAGCACGTATAACCTGTCTAGACAAACCATGGCCTCCAGGATCAATGGAAAGAGGAAAATAGAAAGACATCAAGGACAGAGATCATCAACACCAGCTGCACCGAGACAAGAAAGCAACCTGTCTGAAAGAGAGCAAAGAAACCCCATGAGGAACAAGAAGACCTCAGACCCAAAAATTACTACTGGAGCAAACCATCGTGTGAGGGGACAGGTAAATTGTCTGTAAGGGTGTAATCGTCCAGGGATTTCTTGGTTCACACAGTAAGTAACAGTGTGACCTTACCATTGAGCTCTATCACGTCACACTTTTATTTAAATACAAGTTTTGTCTAAAAAACTCATTCACACCACCTCTATACATCTCTTCTGAATACTATCCAGACTCCAAACTTCCACACAGAAAGTATTATGAGTTCACCTGGGGTAGATAGGAGAATGGGAAATGGTTTAAAGAGTGATAGTCGTATCTTAAATAAAAGAGCATGGTGGGCAGGTACCCCGAGTTCCCATAAGCGCAGCCTCGAAACCACATTTGCAGGGAGAGTTTGCAACCCCCACACACTGAAACATCAAGTGTTTCTTTATAGAAAGTGTTTCTTTCTTTCTTTCCCATTTGCAAAGAGCACCTCAGCATTGTCACAGGTCTTTTAGGAGTCACTCGTTTGATTTATTCTATTATACAAGCAGCGTAGTTCTGAGGACTGTGGAACAGTTGTTTGGATGGTTGGCCATATGCTAGGGGAATAAACACTTCAGAGAAGCAAGAGAGGATCGCTGTAATAAAAAATTCACGAGCTTAACATTTCTGTAATGAGCATCCTAACATAGGGAAGATGTCGGTAGAGTCCCTCATGACAATAAAGATGGGAGTGCAAGGGTGGTATTACTCACGCACCTCATGCCGCGAATAGTCACCTTCTGGTCCCTCTTTCCCCAAAGGTCAGGAAGACCTCCTAGACAAGTTCATACCCTCTTACTCTACAATTTTTTATGTCTGTAACCGTTTGCCTCCTGGGCCCACTTTCATAACCTAGCCCGGTGTAAATAAGAGTTTGTTTCACTGTATTTGGACTACGAAAGCATCTCCTGCTTTCAGCTGAGTCAAAAGCAGTGAGACAAAAACAGAAGGAAAAAAAGAAAATTAAACTGGAAGGCAAAACCAAGAAAAATGTGATAACATAAATAAAAAGTAAAAATAGGACAATATATATTTGAGAAATTTTGCTTTTTCCCTTTGTTTTCTTAATCATCAGGGTGTTTTTTCCACGTACATGTCATTTACTTCTCCACAGCTAGAAGGATGCTTTAGTTTTCTGAATGAAAGCTGAGATTTTAGGAGGTGAGCCTTTGTGAATAATTGTATAAGGCAGGTTAGTGCTAAAAGTGCCGGGCATGGGCAGACCTGTTTAGTTTAATTACTATCCAGTTTGGGGTTTTTTTGTTAAAAAAAGGAATCAACAAAATTTATTCCAAAGAAGAAGAGCAAGCAGCTTGAGGATAGGCTTTTTGCCTCCACCTGAGTAAAAAGACAAGTTTTGAATAACAAGATAAATAGCCTTTCTTTTTCTAAAAAGCCAGTAGTGGTGAGACCTGTGTAAACAGTAGTTAAAACACGCTTAAATGCCAGGCTATGAAACCTTGCAGAAGCACTGCCTTCGCTGTGCCTCTCTTCTGACCGTAATGTTCCTAATTAGCAGCCTAGAAAACCTTATAGTGACACCGTGGCTTGGGAAAGTGAAGCTGGCATAGATTTTTTTGTGCCCCTTCTCCTGACAGCAGTTTGCCATAATTGCATCTGCAATGCCATTTACGAAATATGATTTTTATTAAAAATGACATCCTTCAATATGTTAAGCACACTGGTGTCTAAACTTTTAACGGCCACGTCCTGAGTGATTATTGCATATGTTTAAAATGAAAAATCAAATGGAAATTATCCATCTATCTTTTCCAAATGACTCATCCTCAAATATCTAATTCCTTTGAATTAAATCAGCCTTCTGAGATACTGCTTGTAAAGAGTATAATGCAAAGCCTAAAACATATGAAATATAAATAAGCAGTTTAAAGCATCCAGACTTCAAGTTCCTCAAACAAAAAGAAAGCTTTTCCTCTTGTTTGCTGAGTAACATAATTTAAATTTCAATAAATTAGGTTACTGTTGGAAATACAGTTGGTATTCCTCCAGTCCTACAGGATATTAGAAGACAGTGCTTTAGAAACCTATAGAGATGAACATTTAGACAACGGCAGTTGTCAAGCCAAAGAGTTCTCGAGCTTAATATATATGAGCCTAATCTAAATATTATGAATACTTAATGAAAACATCCTGATAGCTCACAAATGCACCTAGTCTTTCAAAGACATAGTCCATTGCTGAATGGACTAAATGTCCATTCAGGCATTCAGCTTCCAGCTACACACAGAGAATACCTTTAGGCACTTATTCTATATGGGGTTTTTTTGTTGTTTTTTTTCCTGTTTAAAATCAGACTTTTATCCTTCTCCTGGATGCAGCCCTCCAGCTCTGGAGTCCTCAGCACAGGAAGGTCACAGAGCTGTTGGAGCGGCTCCAGAGGAGGGACACAAAAGTTATCCGAGGGCTGAAGCACCTTCCATTCCAGGACAGGCTGAGAGAGTTGGGGTTGTTCAGCCTGGAGAAGTGAATGCTCCAAGAAGACCTTATAGAGATCTTCCAATACTTAAAGGGGGCCTATATGAAAGATGGGGAGAGACTTTTTAGGAAGGCCTGTTGTGATAAGACAAGGAGTAATGGTTTTAAACTAAGGGAGAGTTGATTTAGTCTGAATATAAGGAAGATTTTTATTTTTTTTATGAGGAGCGTAGTGAAACACTGGCACAGGTTGCCCAGGGAGGTGGTAAGTTCCCCACCACTGGAAACATTCAAGGTCAGGTTGGATGGGGCTCTGAGCAACCTGATCTAGCTAAAGACGCCCCTACTCCTGCAGCAGGGTTGGATTAGATGACCTGTGAAGGTCCCTTCCAACTCGAAGTATTCTATGATTTTATCAAGAAGAGAAGATCCAATGCCTGAAACTTCATGTAATTCAGCAGTTTCTAAAATTAGCGTTTTCATACCTTTCAAACGACTTGATGAAGACCGTGACACAGTCTGACCTACAAGATCCCCATCGGTCCTCATATCTATGTATTAATATGTGAGCATTGATGATAAGATATGGTCATATAAGCCAGTCTGAGGCCTCTAAAGTAGTACAGCAGATAGCTATGTAAGTTTGCTGTTCAGTTCAAAATCCAACCTTAGACTATCCGTTGGCCGTGTTCTACCTACAGCTTGCCTTGCAATAGCCTTGTGAACACTTCTGTTTCTACAGAGGCTACTCATTTTCAGGGGGGTTTATGGCTTAGTTTCTTAACTACGAGGCATGTTACTACAGGTGGAAGTAAAGCAACCAAGTGCTATTAAGACAGGTGTGCTATAGCTCATTGGTTGAGGTTGAACATTGAGCAGGATCTTCTCCCTCCCGTTGGGAGCTCCAGATTAATAATAACAAAAAAGAACATCTGACTCTCCTAACAAATCCCTCTGTTTACTAAGCATTCAGAGGAAAGGTGATGCTGGCAGACCCCAGGCACGCTTGGCTCTATGTCTTTGCCAAGAATTTTAAAGCAGGGTAGCAAAACCATATCCGAATATTTTTTAGTGTATTTCTTCTTTTATTTGTGTGGTAAAATGATTTACCACACAAATGCATCAAGTTTCCAGAACGAGTAAAATGAGTGTAATGTTTTGTTAGTGGCTCTTGAGTCAGAGACCTGACTGTGATGCCAACAGATTGAAGGAGCAAGGAAAAAGTGTGAAACAATTAAATAAGTGCCTTATGAATGGCTCTATCTTTTAATCCTAAGCATTATGATTTTTACAAGGAGCGAATTTTCTGACATAAATCTCATGTCAGAAAGAAGTAAGAGTGGCGAAAACCATAACATTTCCAATTTCTGCATTACTGAGTTTCAAACACATTGCACAGTGATTCTAAACTTGTAATGGGGTCCCAGTAGCCTGCATACATGCTGAACAATAAAGACAGATTTATAGAGGTGCATGGCTATAACAGCCTCTTTTTTTTCTTTTTTTTTTTCTTTAACTACACATTTAAAAGCTTCTTATAAATCTGCTGAGACTGTAAATCAAACCCAGTTATTTACTTCAAAGCAGTTAAGTCATCCACTGTTAAAATTAAAGCATAATTCAGAGGCAATAGGCATCCTATCAAGCATGTGGACTAAGAGAACTGCTGCGGGGAAAATGCCGTGGCTACATTAGGCTGTAACATTTGCCTCCTTTAACCACCCTCCATCAAAGGCAAACATCTACAACCTCCCCCCTTCCCAGAATGCCTACTGCACGTATTATGATCTTCATGAGCCATCGTCACACAAAAATAAGGTCACTTAAACATCTTCCCATAAAAATACTAAGCAGTAGATGATTGCAATTTTAAAGACATATCAATAAAATATGGAGTTACTTTTACGAAGTATTTAAGTCCCAGAAAAAGTTTGAAGAGTTTAATAACAGAGGTAGGCAACACTGCTTTAAGGGGGGATAATGTAGAAGCGACTTATCTTCATCAGCCTTTAAAGAAAGGGTCAGGGAACAAAGGAAACTCATATTGTACTTTTTTATGTAGACAATAACATTTGCCAGACAGCACCAGATCAGAGGATCTGGATTATGCTGTAGTTTCTTGCAGGTAAAATGCAGGTCACAATTTGGTAGGATAATTTCATTTTGAGCCCACTACACTTGCTATTAGCAATATATGGTTAGACAATATTTTTTTTCTAACTTCTTTCCATTAATGAAAGAAATGAAAATAAAACATGAGTTCAAAATTATGCATTAATTATTTTTAACCATCATCAACCAGACATCAAGACACAGATTTTTTGTTTAATTTTTATCATCATCACTATAGTGGTGAGATTGAAGTACTGGTCCACCTAAGCATTCTCTTAAATCAGAATACCACCATATATTCCATTAAAAAAGTCTCATAAACCACTCGGAGAGCTGCTGCTTCCAGTAATATGGCTCAAAGTCAATGTTCTTATATTTGCAGAAGTTGAACTTTGCTTTCAGAAAGCTTCCAGCCCTTTCCAAAACTACCCTCTTTAGAAAGATATGAGGCCATAATCCCACCTCTTCTCACCCACAGAAGCCTTGTGTACTTTGTGCTAACTACTCCTACCTTTTGTATCCCCTGTTGTTTAAGCATTTCAGGTTTTAAACTTCACAGCATCCCTACGCCATATGGAAATACTGTTATCCTCATTTTACTTTTAGAAGGGAAAAGACAAGATCACTTGCTAAAAGCCATCCTGTATGTCTCGGGAAAAACAATGATCTCCTGGCTACCAGCATATTGCCTTTCTTCCCAATTCAATTCTCCTCTCATGTAAATAGTGAAAAGAATGTGTTCCAATCCTTGCAAAGAAACACAGAGGAAGACAGGAATATGCACTGCATCCCTTCTGCAGTTCCCTCTGCAAGGTGCACTCTTCCTTGTAGTAATATCTTTTTTGCTTCCTTTCACGTTAAATTACTTCTGCAATAGGTTATGGCAAAGACAGCAAGATACCCGGTGCTAATGCTCTCTGTACTTAAGAGCAAAGCAGGAACACGGGACCGGGTGCTGCCCAGGCTCTGCCTTCCCTTCCCCTGCACCCTCCCAGCCGGCAGTCACTCTGCCTCGCACGAGGTTCGCTGACAATCCGACAGTTCATGCAGAGGTGTATTTCAAATCTTCTCAGATCACCTATCTTCTAACAGCCTTTTTTTCAGTCTACTTCATGAAAGAATAACTACCTGTTCAAGTATATATTTGCAAAAGGAAACAAAAAGACCCCAAAACTCAACAGTGACCAATTATTCTGGAAGATACAGAACATGGATTACAGTGCATTCATAGACCAATATAAAATGATTCCCCACTGCTTTGTCTTACTTGAGTCTCTTTTTCCCAGTGGGTTCGTTGTTTAAGTCAATGGAGTGATTATGACTATTTAAAACAAATCTGAATTTTGCGATCAGTTGGATTGTGATGGTTTGTTGGCTCGTGCAAGGAGCTTGACCTACAACAGAGCCGGGAGAGGCACATTGAGTGACTGCGATGACAAGATGGAGTTGAGAGGGGACAAGAAGGGACGGAAGTGAATCCAAACTGTGATCATATAACTTCTTGTAACTGAAAGAGGGCAGATTTAGATTAGATTATTAGAATAATTTTACTGTGAGGGGGGGGAGGCACTGGAAAGGTTGCCCAGAGAAGTCAAGGATGCACTATCCCTGGAGGTCTTCAAGACCTGGTTGGATGAGGCTATGAGCAGTTATGTTCCAGCGGGAGGTGTCCCCACCCATGGCAGGGGAGTTTGGAACTGGATGACCTTTAAGGTCTTTTCCAACCAATCATAGATTAAATCTATGATTCTCTGTGGTTCTGTGATACTATGAACTGATTCAACAATTAACCATTATATCCTTGAAAGAATCATAAAGTGAAAATACATATTTTCAGTATATTTATAACTAGTAGAGGAATAGCACTAAACTTTCTAAACACATTATATTTATTTTCTTACATATAATCATAAAAATACTCCCACGTACTAAAAAATGGAATAATAGACTTGAGTAAAATATCAACATACAGCAATGCAAGCAAGTCCAAAATTGCCCAAAAGCGTAAGAGTGTCTGGAGAAGTGGATGGTGACAGGTATCCTCACTGACTCCTCAATCAGCTCATTACTTTTGCGTATTTAGCGTGACAGAGATTTACACAAGTACACACAGAAGAACTATCCAAACTTTATCATCAGCTCGCGGATGGTGAATGCAGCTGTTCTGAGACATGTTGATAAAATGCAGGGCTTTAGGGCTTCAGCTCTGCACAAACAGATCAACCTTCGCATATTCTCTTCTTCTCTTCTAATTGCTCAGATTGATTAAAATATCTTTTTTTATTATTTTTTTATTTTTTTTCCCAGAACTAAGGAAGCGATGTAGCTTAAGTCTGGCTTTAGCAGAAGTGATTCACTTTGCTTAAAAGATTTCTTCAATGTAACTTTCCTATTTCAGAATAAGTGCTTCACTAAAACAGCCATTAAAAATTGTAAAGCCAACCCAAGATTTTATTTTATTCAACCTAACTGACAAATAGAGGGGAGGATAGGATTTGTTCTTCCATTTTATTCATTTCATAAAACTGACATGAACCATAAGATTTTCAGCATTTCCAGGTTCTACTCAAAAGCTGAAGGCAAAAGAGAGTTTTAAATCAAATTTCTCTCATACTAAGTAGAAATCCACTTTGCAAGTTTTGTGCATTAAGAAGACAAAGATATTCCTACAAACTGGTCATAATACTTTTGGAGCTAGTCATCACTTCTGCTATTCAAAGAACTTAAAAACTGGGGGTAAAAAAAAAAACAAATCATATATTAAGCCTCCAGACCAGATGGTGTATTTAAATTGCCATGTCACCACAGCACAAATAGTAATCACAGTTTTATTAACTTTTGCAAACACATCATTCCTCTTTCTGTAAGAGTTCTTGATAAAACAGCAGAGTAAAGAGCAAGCCCTTTATTTTATTCTGACCCATACAGACCTTCTGGTGACTCTCTGTACAGAAGGCTACGGTGAGTGCTGAAAGCAAACTAGCCCAGAGCTTAGAGAGATAGAGCTTACAGAATTTCTTTAAAAACAGTGACAAAAACAGTGTTTTGTTTTTCTTTTTTTTTTATTTACCAGATAAGTAGCTTCTGATTTCAGCTTTACTTGGATTAATGCAATTTCTTACTCATTTTTAAAAAACATGGTCTCTGTTTACCCTTTACCCTGTAGCAGTACAGGGCATCAGACCAAAAAAAATGAGCTGAAAACCACAACAATCAGTAGAGGCAACCAGCTAGATCACAACTAGTAATACCTATGTTTTTATTCTAGTACTCTTTTCCTTGCACAAGCAAAGTAAGTTGGTTTATTTTTTTTCTTCCCGCTGCTTGCCCCAAGCCATAGAGCAGGCAGAGGGATTTGTATCATTGTGCATCTGATATAAAAGGGCAAAGTCATGCTACATGTGATTAAGTCCCCGGTAATAGGAACAGGGGTTGTGTCAATTCACTGTGGGTCACTGCACTGATGTCCGGAAACTTTGTACATAGCAGACACCGCACAGTGCGTCCTTAAAACTCCTCAGTCTCTCTGCTGAAAACTCACTGTTTCCTTATGCTTTCACTATTGGATAAATCTCAGCCTCTACTTTGGTCTGTAACTGCTCAAGTGATTAATAACTGATATCCTATTTTATCATCAAATTATCAAATTACGTTTTCAGGTGTAAAGAAATAGTATCTTGGGTTTATATTTTTACTCCTTCATTCCTATGAAGACAAAAAAAAATTTGAAGAAGCCACAGACTCTTTTTTTTTCAAATTTATTACAACGTTTGTGCAACTTCTGTTCTGTAATTTGTGTTTCAGAGAAAGCTCTCTAAGAAGCAGAAGAAATAATTTTAATGACACGATCCAAAGTTCATTACACAAAAGAAAAAGATTTTTTTAATTCTTCAGTTGATTTTAGTACGGTTTTTTTGGGTGAACTCTTAATGAAATATTTGTATTAATAAATTAATATCTGGCAGTGACAGACTTGCTGTCAATTAGTCTAATTGAAGCACACTTGATTAGCATCATGTGTGACATGAATTTACAGAATAGTATATCCACTTAGGAAGAAAACCACTAGCTATACCTTAAAACGTGAAATTTATAAACAAAATAATAAAGAACCAGTAGAAAAATGAAAAACAAAATCAGGCAAATATAACTAGTTGATGCTATTTAATACTAAAATATTAAACAGGTATTTTATTGTCATTGGAGTTTGTTCCTAAGAATGTGTACCTGAAACCAACTTTACTGAAATGGGATGGTTACAACTACATAGCTCCTATAAATCTCCTCTGGATGTCTCCTTCTTAGAAGAAAGACAGAAAAGAAGGTTCGGTGAATACTGAGGACACCTCAAGAGCCTGAAAGCTATAGCATAAGGAATGGAGGGCTTCTAAGAACTGCTGTAGCTATATAGTTGCTTAGATCCTACTTGGAATCAGAAGGAGGTCCAAGGTTTAGATGTAAAAGTGAACACAATTCTGTTCTTGTTTCATTTGCAGCCTGTAACAAAAAAAAGGACTTTCTGGTCTCAACAGACAGCAAAAGAATCTACTCAACCAGTGCTGGAAGCAGAGGAACAAAGGACCATCTTTCCTGATCTCTGCGAAGGCTGCGCTATGCAAATGCCTGTGTCTCCCTGGACGTTTGCCCATTATTGAAGCCCACAGTGAATTTTCAGAAGCAGAACAAGTTTTTGTGAAAATTACATTACAAAGAGTAGTTCCAGTGGCTATCATGTAAAAACCAAAATGAACCCAGAATGGTACATATATATGTCAAAGCCTTATGGGAAAAAGTGCATCTAATCCCATAAAATATGCACTATTTAATTCCACATTTCACATTTGTGATTCACCGAATCATAGAATAGTTTGGGTTAGAAGGGACCTTAAAGATTATCTGGTTCCAACCCCCCTGCCGTGGGCAGGGACACTAGATCAGGCTGCCCAAGGCCTGATTGGTGGTTTGGGTTTGATTGTTTTTTCCTCTTTTTCCCAAACTGACATTTCATTATTCTTCTATCTGGGGATATAAATGCATTTGTAAAATATTCATTATAAAATTGTGCATTTTATACTTGCAGCAACCCAGTTATCTGTACATTAGATCTTTACAGCCTCCATAATTATTTTATCTTATCTTCAAACATGGTTAACAAAATAGAAATGTTACTGTTGTAGAAGCAGTATAATAATTCAATTTAGTAGAGACCAGAGTCCATCAGCATTATGCCTGATAAAGATAAATTTACATGGTTATTGATATTATGACAAATCTTCCAATATTTTTTTATTTACAGAACCCTTCTTCTGCTGTGGGAAATAGCCTGTTTGCTCTCGGATTTCTTCCCTGGTACAAGAGCTTTGCTCTCAAGGAAGAGCTGGGATGTAAGGAACACACAGAAAAGATACAGTCACGGCCAACTGTTAGGACAATAATGAAGGTAATAAAGATGGAAGTCCAGAAATTGCCAGCTAGGAAGCTGACAAATCAGGGAAAAGAGAATTCAGGAATGCAGAAAAGAATATGGACATGAAGAGAAGAGGCATAGGCTTTACAAAGGCACCGTTCAGGAGACTGTCCCAGGCAGAGTCCAGGAGTTTATAGGGTGAAAAAACCTGTCACTAAGAAATGCCATTGAGCTAAGACGTTTTATTTCCTGTATGCAGTCTGAGAATTAACTGTCCAAGGCATGACTAATGAAAAGCATATAAAGAAAAAATAGAGAGCATGCCAGCTTTGATAAGAAGAGAAACACGGTTTTGACTGACGACAATGAAAGATCAATTGCGGATGCTGGCTAAGTAACAAAGCTCGAAGAAACAGTAGCATTATACCTGTGAATGACTGAAAAATTTCACTCTTGGCAATTAACACGCAGTTAATAAATAGCTCTTATGTCAAAGGGAATTAAATGCAGGTAACCTAACTTTGGAGGTAAATGACATCAATTCAGAGCATCGGCCATGGAAGCTTGTGCCTCAAATTGACTTAATGCAGTGTTACAGGAACACCATTTAAGCCAGTTGCACAATCCTCCAAGTCAAAGTGGGTGGACTGTATCCAAAAGATGTACCAGAAGCAGTCAGATCCTTCACAGCTAACAGAAGCTTCTCATATATGCAAGTATCTCTGTCAGACAGACCATATCTTAACTTTTCTGTAAACACCATCATACATTTAGTTATACACATATAAATCAGTACTATCCATAAAAAAAAGAAAATGGATTTCTAATACCCAGCATGGTATTAGATTATTGTTGGAACAGCAAGGTTGAATGAATGTGTTTACCAGAAAAGATAGGAACTACCCTTTTAGCAAACATACAAAAATCCCAAGAGCCATCCGGGAAGTCTTGTAGAAACAATCAGGAAAGATGCAGTCTTATACATATGATGCTGATGGATTCATGTATCTCCCTAAGGTGGGGGGCACACCTGGTTCCCTGTTAAGCATCACCAAGTACCACACAGTGGCCTGTGGTGGAACCTGTGTGAGATAACATTCGCAAGTCACTTGGAAGATGATATGAATAACAATCTGATAAAGGCCAACGATAAAAATAAAGTTTCCATAGTAGTAAAAAGGAGGGTCAGATGTGACGAACTGTAGGACCCCAGGAGACTGAGTGACTGGGCAGTAGGAGGAGATGGGAAGTTCAAGCTGAATAAGCATGAAATTCATTAGAAAAGTGTCCTAGTTCTGCATATTTAATAACAGATCTGTCTAGAGCACTTACGAATGAGATATTGACACTATAAAAAACCCACTTTTGGACAAAGTAAGAAAGGTCACTGTCCCAGAAACAGCATTTGTTCAGTCTTCCCAGAAATACAAGAACAGCAGTGCAAGATCAGCCAGAGCTCCAGCAGTGCCAAGCAGATGCCATACACAGGACAAATATCCTGTGACATGTCTTTAGGATCCTCCTCTCACAACCTATTCTGGCTCCCATTACTGTGAGAGATGTTCTGATGCCGTTTGAGGTGTATATGACCTTTGTAATGAAGGCTTCTCATTTCTATTTGTCTTCAAGGAGGTCTGTAAGCATGGGCTGTCTATCACAGAATGAAAAGAAAAATCACAGCCTACGGCTATATGGCAGCTTAGAATACCTGTCTGGAGACAAACTTGGGGCAGACTCTATGCCTCCCCCCCCAGATATTCACATTTGTTCTCCTGAGGAAGCTAAATTTTGCTTTGATTTCTCATGAATAGTCACAGGAACTTCACAGGAAGGTTGCTGACAGATGCCTCATCCCTAGTGCTTATTGTTGCCTTCAATGGTGGAGCCTCATCAACATCAAGTTAAATGACCTGTAGCTATTCTGTTTAACAAAGCTCTAGCAGTTGTGGCTAATCACTACTAGCAAGTGGTTTAGGTCAGGGGTAGAAGAAGAGGGGAGCAATTAGAGAGGCAAAAACCATACAAGAAAATACAGGCATAACCAGATACTGATTGAGCTTGGTCACATCCTCTGGGCTCTCTGCCTGATTGTCTTCACAGCAACCACATCCAAAAAGTGGGTGTGCCAAGGAGTATGCTTTGGCTTGTTCTTGTGAGGACAAGAAAAAGGCTCTGGGTTCCACAAGCAGAGAAGCCAGTACTTCTGCCGAATGGAGAGTACCGACTCCCGGTGACTACCATGTGTTCCCAACCTTGGCATGACTCTTCCCCCACGCTGCAGTAGGGCAGGCCAGGGAAGGCAGACAGATTAAAACTGAATTAGTCCGGGGAAAGCAAGATGCCTTTTTTTAATCCAGACCAGTCCCATACAAGCATGTCTGCCAACAGAAAAGCCTGTGTGCCTTCCAAGGCAAGGTATGATCAACTGTCTGGAGGCATAAAAAAAGCTAAACACAAGCGTTGCAGGACTTGTACTGGTGTAGTGTGATAATCGAATGCCAAGAAAACCTGGATGCCAAGAAAACCTGAATCAAATACCAGCCAAGCAGAAAATATCATGCTTTGAAGCATCATTCCAGAAGAGATTTTGTTATATTCTGCAGATGAATAGTGGCTAAAACCCAGGCTGCGCTGCCTTGTGCTTGCTTGGAGAGCACATAAGGTGCTTGGTACTTGTCATGATGAAGTCAAAAACTGCGTATTAAAATGTGAAGAAGAAGATTCTGTTATCCAGAAGATGATGCTCTTTCCACACCCTCCTCCAAGAGACAAAATTCTCAAATTGCACATCATGGCTTGGGAAGAGCAGAAAATCATGAGAGATCCTCCACTTTCTTGCCATTAAAAAGAATTTGTGCTTCACATAAATGATTGTTCCAGCAAGTCTTGCTGTAGTACCTCAAAATGGACAATGAGCTAGTGTTAAGTGTCAAGGAGCACACTTGTTCTTACGGGCAGTGGTTGCACAATCTTCCTAATGCAGGACTGTTCCCTGAAAGCCTGTTTGACTCTGCCACTGTCTATGTAAATCTTTCCAAGAGATAATTTTCCAGCATCTTTTCCACAAACTTCTTGGTCTTAAAAAGACAAAGATGTAACAACATGTCAATGCTTGGCCTTGGCTAAGACAAGAATGCCAGTGACGGTATTATCACGTTTAGATAAACCTATCCTCATTTAAAAGGATAAGCCTATCAAACCAAACCTATCCAAAACCTCTCAAATACTCTCTGAAAACAAGTTTTACTCAAGTTATTACAGCAAGAAAGAAAACAAAGTATTAGTAGTTATCACAAGTTAACAGGAACAGCTTGTAAAGGCAATGTGTCTAATCACTACCATAAGAGAATAAGTACAGTGGTAAAGAAAAATACATCACCAATTGCTTTAACATCATCCAGATCTGCGGTCAGTGGGGGTGGCCCTTTCTTTTTTCACAGCAAGGGCTCTGAGAAAGGCAATGGAATGTGGCCAAGGTCCCAGGAGAGGAAAGGAGAAAGCAGCTGAATGTTTCTTATCGTTAAGCTAATGGGGCTGTAGAAATACAACAATCCTGCCTAGCTCCTCTCTCTTCCACACAGCACGATTCTACTGGTAATGAAACACTTTCTCACACCCTTATGTACTAGAAATAGCACAGTAAAACCCTACTGATGATAGCAATGTGGAAAGTTACAGACTGAGTGATGCACATAACAATGGAATATGGATCATCCATGGGTCATCCATATCATTTCAGGCCCATCAATCAGGCCCTGTTACTTCAATGACCTACCAGGAAAACAAAGTCATTTTCATAGTTCCTGCTTTTCTAAATATGGTCTTTTATCCAAAAGTGTGATGTACATTCTTTATTCCTAACTACAAGAATTACTTGCCTTCATTAAAACAAACACTTTGATAAAGTCCATTTCAAGCATTCATTCCCATTCACTTTCTATAACTGACTTTGCTACCGCTTTTTATGCCATATGCAGATAACATATGTTCTTCCAGTAAAAAAAAAAAAGAACAAATTACAAGACTGGGGTAAAAAAAAAAAAAAAAAGTATTCCGCAAGCACTTCTAAGACCACATTTTCTTCACTCCCCCCCCCCCCCCAATACTTTGAGGAATATCCTCCTTCTGGTTACAGGCAAACACACAAAAACGTTTCCTATGAAGAGCAGACCTTACATTGTTATGTGAATAACTCCATGGGCATTACCATCCATTTGCTTTGAGTTGTCAGAGAACACAATTAAACTTGAAAATGCTTAGGCTGAAATTCTTGACAAAGAGTTAAAATGAATTAATTTGCCTCATCAGATGTACTGTTACTGAAGAGAAATAGCAGAAGTCACAAGAAGGGTAACAGAAGGTGGAGGAAAGAAAAGGGAGAATTTAAAATTAAAGCTCAATTTTTCAGTACCAACAAAATGAACTATACATGTGTGCAGATACATATAATAGATACAGCAACACCAGACTCCTGCCACGTCCCTGCAGGCATAACTCCAGATATATGTCTGGAAGAGAAGATATTAATCAGGTGGATAATTTCTGCACTGAGTATTCAAGACCAAAAAAAACAACCAACAAATCTGCAACAGACGAGTTCAGACTGAAACTTTGGAAGTTACTATTCCCCTAAGGAGCAGGAAGTTGCCTACACTGTCTCATGTGTTAGATCTTGAACTACAGAATCATTAAAGTTGGAAAAGACCTCTAAGATCATCAAGTCCAATCGTCAGCCCGACCCCACTGTGCCTACCAAACCATATCCTGAAGTGGCACATCTACCTATTTTCTGAGCATCTCCAGGGACAGTAAGTCCACCACTTCCCTCAGCAGCCGCTTCCAGTGCTTCACCACTCTTTCAGTAAATATAGAGGTTTTTTGCTATTATTCAATCTAAAACTTCCCAGATGCAATCTGAGGCCATTTCCTCTCATCTCATTGCTTGTTCCTTGGGAGAAGAGACCAGCAATCACCTCACTGCAATCTCCTTTCAGGTAGTTATAGAGAACAGTAAGGTCTCCCCTCAGCCTTCTCTTCTCCAGACTAAACAATCCCAGTTGCCCCTGCTGCTTCACAAAAGACTTGTGCTTCAGACCCTCCACCAGCTTCATCGCCCTCATCTGGATGTGCTCCAGCAATTTGATGTCCTTGTACTGAGAGGTCTAAAACTGAACATAGTATTTGAGATGTGGTCTCACCAGTGCCAAATACAGGGGGATGATTATTTCTCTACACCTGCTGGACTCACTATTCTTGATCCAAGCCAAGATGCTGTTGGCCTTCTTGGCCACCTGGGCACACTGCTGGCTCATGTTCAGCTGCTGCCAACCAATACCCCCAGGTCTTTCTTTGCTGGGCATCTTTCCAGCCATTCCTCTCCAGGCCTGTAGAGCTTGTACAGGACCAGACACTCGGCCTTGTTAAACCTCATACAACTGACCTCAGCCCATCAATCCAGACCCCTCTGCAGAGCCCTCTTACCATCAAGAGGATCAATACTCTCACCCAATTTACTGTTATCTGCAAACTGACTGAGGAAACACTCAATCCTCTCATCCAGGTCATTGATAAAGATATTAAACTGAACTGGCGCCACCACTGAGCCATGGAGAACACCGCCTGTGACCGGCCACCAACCGAACCCCGTTGACCACAATCCTCTCAGCTCAGCCAGCCAATCAGCTAAAATCTGCTAGATGTTGTCAGTCAGAGCTCCAAACCCAACTACAAGAAATGTTTCTCTAAGCCTCCAAACAATATTTCCCATAACAAAATTAAACAAGAAGTTGGAATATTCTCTGCAGTCAATTCATGTCCATGGAAATTTCTACTCTTCATTTGAACGAGACTGAATGATTAGAGTGAAAATATTAGAGACCACAGGCTGATGTGTACCAGTACTATGAAAAATGATTACCTCATTAATTCCAGGCACTGTATTCATCTCAAACCCATCACATAGCTTTAATTTTGCAAACAGCTGCATTAATGCAGATCCAAACACAACAGAGATTAGCAATTATCTTCACATGCAGAGAACAGAGGGTTAGGAACACAGCAGAGAACTGGTGGAGAACCACAAAACCTAATGCTAAGGTCACTCTGATGATGAAGACACGTGACAGAACAGACACACACACAGTTTAATACAAATTATATTTGCTAAGGACTGTAGTTAATTTGATTATTCTTGCTAAAAGGAAAACAAAATAAAATATCAATAACAAAGTGAATTAAAAAAGCACAACCAAATATTAACACCAGGATTTTTAGGGCTCTTAGTCATCCGAAGTATGAAAAGCCCTCAAAAATACTACATCAAAAAAATCCTCGATAAAATAGAAAGAACAAAAAACCCACTAACATTTAGAGTTTATTTTCTATTTTAGTAAATGTATCAGGAAAATAGGTAAAATGATCACATTTTACAACAGCTATGTTGATAGTCTAAAGCACAATCTCAATGAAGAATTTATCCTTTTGACATGCACCTTTCAGTGTTATAATCAAATTTGTGATTTGAATATTTCTGAAGTGGACGTTCAGATTGTTTGTGATCCATTTAGAGATACTGCTTGATGCCCATCGAAGGACATTTCAAAATCTGATCCAATACAAAACAGTGGAGGTTCCAGTTCTGACTTTTTGGAAACCCATTACTAACACCATCATTGCTCTCCTCAGTGCTGCAGTTTATGAGTTGATCTGTGGATAACTCTTCTGTGAAAGCTGAAGAAATCTGCATATTCTCTTTTTTTTAGCTGCATGCTATTTTGCAGCCTGTTCACAGGATAATGTGTAAGTGGATGACCACTTCCTTCCAAAGATAACAGCGTATCACAAATAGAAAAGTTATTGAGAAATATTGCAGTAATGCCAAAGACTAATTCAGTATGATGAGTTTAGTTTTGGGGATTTTTCTTAATTGTAATACAGTGCAACAATTTATTTCCAGTAGTTCAAGAAATGTTTTGTTATTTTCAAGAACTAACATATCTATAATAGAGCAGTTGAGAGTGAATGTGATAAACATGCGTCTCTAATTCATTGTTAATGGTGTCCCAGTCGCAAAGCATCATTTTCCAGCTTTATGTAGCATTACTTTGCTGAAGAAAAGGAAGTGTTTTACATCCTTTTTTTCTATTGCACTGCTGCTTCTGAAACTCCCACACATTATATTTAATCTATAAAAATGCACATCTTTAAAAACTTTGCGTAGATATGAATATCACAACTCATGCTGAATATATATAGGACTGAAAACCATTAAAAGTGCTTCAGTAGGAGCTGCAATATTTAATGCCTTAAGGCTATTTAACAGCAATGCCCAAAATATGCCTGAAGGCTCCTCCACCAGTTTGCCAAGACAGGCACTACTGTTTTGCTATGTTTTGCTAAAACACTGTCAAATACTTACTGTGAAGATACTGCGGAATGTTTACTATCCACTCATCTGTTAACTTCCCAGCTTTCGTTATCTTGGTACACTTCAGCTGACTTGAAAGATCTCTTGATTCAATCCAACAAATTGTGTCCTCTTTGTAGTTATAGTCTAAAGTCAAAACTGCAGATCCTTTTACAGGAGTTCGGGCAAACACTTCGCTTCCATTAAGATATAACACCTCAATTGTTTCAGAGCTTGCAATCAGAAGAAGTGGAGGTCTATCAGAAGGCTCTAAAAATCAAGTAAAGAGAGTTTAAAAGGTTAACAGACTGTGTATATCATATTAATTTCTTTCCAGTTTTACCATAGTTTTTAATGTCTTACATGCATGTTTTAAGAGTTTTAATAAATTAGCTTTGTTTTTATTTTCATAACTATCATATATTCCAAATTACTAGTCTATTTAATCCTGCTGTTCTAATGGTTCGTATAATTAAAGAAAATTAACTACCCTACCCTCACAGCTTCTGTTTAATTCCAAGTATCATTATTACAACATTTTTCATGCCTAAGTTGTAAAATTAAATACAAGCTATGCAAATTATTTCTATCCAGATTACTAGAATTTCTAAAAGAATGAAGGCCAGGGAAATCTGAAAAACTTATGAGTACACATGAAATAATATTCATATTAGAGTTTGTAAAATGAGACAAAACATGAGGATTGGCTGCTGCTGGAAAATATAACAAAAAAAAAGAATGGAGCAAAAGGTGGCTACATCATAGTTATGATGGGCTTAACACCATGCATTATAAAGGAGAAAGCATCATGCAACGGAGTGTTCTGACAGCAGAAAGGGAATAGAAAACGTGTGGTTTCCACTGGGTTACCATTAATGTGACAAAAAAAGAACAACAAACAAAAAATATGAAGAAGCAATTAAGATATCTAATGCAACTTTAAAGTATCACTGCGTTCACCTGAATCGCTTTGCCTAGAAATCCTGCTAGAATTTATAAAAATCCTGGAGCAACATTTGAATAAGAAAGGAAATGATGATACCCAGACGGTGAAGAACATGGATCTTAAAATACGCAATGTTCCAGTTCAAGTTAAAACTCTAAAATGTAAAGTTATCCATGCAAGAAAACAAACAATTCTCATTGAGACAAAATATCTTTAGCATTATGATGAGTGCCGCTGTTGTTGCTTTAGGTGTATCTTATTGCACTATTGTCTCAAACATTCAACCCAAACATTCCAATGGCTGGGTTGAAATTATGCATCTGACTCTGTCAACTGCAAATGAATATTAGTCTCCATAGGATGAGGAGTCTGTTCTACATGGCT
The DNA here is from genome assembly GCF_017976375.1 of Cuculus canorus. Lineage (NCBI taxonomy): Eukaryota > Metazoa > Chordata > Aves > Cuculiformes > Cuculidae > Cuculus > Cuculus canorus. Next base: position 5,553,457 of record NC_071406.1, on the reverse strand, counting down.
CTAGTGTTGAAGTTGAGTGGCATCTTGTTCTAGATCTAGACTAGTACTCTGAAGTGAAATAAGAGCTCAGTTAATCCATAATCATCGTGGAGACGTCTATATCAAAACCACATGTCAGTGGTTTCTCTGTTTTCCTGGAAAGAACTCCTTCATTAGAAACAGTAAAGTAACTTCACGTTACTCAATTTATAACATGGAACCGCTGCTGACATAAAATATTATGTGAATCGCCTGGGAAAAAACAATCACAAAGATGTATGTTTTTAAGACAGAGAAACTGTTTCCTGAAAAGTCCCCTTCCTATTAGATGAAGTTCCAACCAAGACTAAACTGATGGAGGATCTGATAAGAAGACTCCATGAGAGAAGAATATACGATGGTCCTAAAAATTACTTCAGGTTAACTGGAATAACAGTGATTTCCAATTTTTCAATGAGGCTTGTTCACATGAATCACTTAATGGAAAGTTATCCTTTACAACATGGTCAACATCACTACAACATATCCATTTGTCCCATTCATTTGATAAAGTAAATAATGTTGGCAAGTGAGCAAACTTTTGGATATTGTATTTTTAAAAAATTACCCTAAAACTTAGAAAGTCACACTCCAAGCGTATGTGAGAAATATTTGTGTTGCCAAGCCAAGAGCTCTCACTTCAAAGTAATCTGTTTGCATTCAAAGGAATAAATCAACATTTAAATGCTGTATTGAAATGAAGTACTTTAAATCAACGTTCAATAAAGTTCTCAAAATTTTACTAAGCAATTCTAGCTGTCTTACGTAAATAAAGGGATTTGACAAATAATACTTCATCAGGAAGTCTGATTAAAGAGAAAAAAGTGCTCCGTGGTCTCATTCACATACAGAAGTAGATGTTAGATTCTGTTCTTTGGCACTATTGGCTTTTATTTCAACATCTCTTTTGCTGACTTTTTGTTGTTGCGTAAAAATGTTCTTTGCCATAATGGATCAGCATGTATTCTTTCTAAAGTGGATTGCATTTACTCTTTTCCTATTCCATTTTCTCATTCCATAATGTATATTCTGCCTCGGAACATACATTTTTCCTCTCCAGGAAATCCCACACCAACAGCTGCAAAACCTCAGCTCTTAAACATCACTTTCTGAATTTACTGACTGCCCTCATCTGCCTCAAATTCACCTCCACCAACAAATCGGTTATATCTATACCTAAGAATATTTCTTTACAGTTCAGAAGATATCTAACAACTAAAGGGTCTTATTCATGATACAACTTTTTGTGGTGTAAAAAGTAAAGCTCCCTAGTCTTGTTTTTTTCCAAAAGACAAAGCATTTGGGTTCTTAGCGATCAAACTGGTTTAAAATCTGCCAGGTAGGTCCATCTGCAGTCCACAAGTGGTTGGTGTATGTGAATCTCTTTCCCACCTTTCTGATAAACTTCTGCTACCCATCAGAAGAATAGAGACAGACATAAAAGCTTCCTTCTGCCTCTGTCACCCACTCATCCCTGACAGTTTCCAAACCGCACAAAAGCTGTGCTTGCATCAGCTATTCTACTAAATTTTGGATTTGTTTTCATCTAACAGCTCTGTGCTGAGCTTCTCACTTCCCCCAAAATACATCTACTACTTAATCCTGGATTCAATCACTCCTTTCCCAAACAGCAGCAGCATGAAAAATCCTTTTTTTTATTATTTTTTTTCTCTTATATTGTGTTTTAAGTAAGATATTTCCATTCTCTGCGACCTATAAAGCCACTGAGAGGAGGCAGCTACACACGAGCTGTTTGCAGTTACAAAGACAGTTTGGTTGTTCATTTGTACCAGGTTGTAATAGATCACCATATTGTTCCTTACCCTGCTTTGAACTGACCCATTAAAAACTATAATAAGGATTTAATACCTCACTAAATTCCAGAGAAAGGTTGTATTTTAGCACTAATGTCTAAGGCATAAGGGAATTCTGAAAAAGAATTAGTGTCAAACCTCCTGAGCAACAGTTGTAATCAAACCTGGCTGCAGACAAAGGAATCATAAGGACTCACAGCACTGCTAAGAGGTTTTGCTCAGCAGGCACTGTTAAACATTAAAAATACACCTGCTTTCTGGCAGAATTTATCCAGAAACTAGATTCCTGAGCTTGAAATTGTATTTTTAGAGCAGCTCATACACGAAATAATTCAATAGATTGAATCAGTTAATCATGTTTTTTCACAGTAGGGTAGGTAACCTGCTTATTTCGGTGTGGCTCAGACAGAGCCTGACTTCATAATTACTTATTTAGCAAATAAATTCAATTATTTTAATGATAAAACCATATAAAAAATAGAAGTTTCTACAAAAAGCACTCAAAAAATATTTGAAATGTCTTATTCTGTTGAAGATGCAGATGAAAAACAAGAATATTAAAAATATCACGTCTTTCACAAAAACTCTGCCGGTTTCTCAAGGACTCAAGAACAGAATCTACAAAGCTTAAAAGTTTAGCAGACAGATTCAGGATGAGTTACAGGGAGCTGACAGCAGCTTTTCAAATAACTGGACTTCATGTGTGTTACTTTTTCACAAGTTTTCTTCTATTTTTTTCCCTCTTCCCCCATTTTATAAGAAAGATAAGAAGTGAATAGCTCTCTAATCCAGGAAAGTTTTATGATTCATTCTTCTTGACTAAAATGAAAGCATCTTCTTTTAAATTATGTTTAAGATAGAGTAGTGGAAAAGATTAAAGACTTACATTTCCCCCCTCCCTGATCTTCTCTAAAATACAGATCAATAAACGATGTCACAACAAATCAGAAATGAAGGCATTTTGCTCTGCAAACACTCCTACTTCTCCTCCGTAAGAAAGCCTCAGAAATGCCAGAATTTTTTGGATTTTTTTTTCAAACTACAATGATATGAAGAGGATAAAACCAGAATTCAGTGTTTACAAGCAGCTTAAAAACGTAGGGTACGTTACTTTTAGCCATGCATGTATTTTACAAAAGTCTGAAAAATATTTACTAGTGTAAAATAAAAAATTTTAAATTGATTTTCACTATTTATCCACAATACAATTCGCAAACAGGCTGCTTTACTCTCAAAACCTCAAAACTCACCTCTGTGAGACTTTACAAGAAAACCGTGTTGTGAAAACAATTTAAGAATGATGAATGTTTTCTAAATATCATAAAAAGCTTTTTGCTTTAATCATTATTAGCTCATCCTGCTTTATCCATATGACAAATGTTCCCGATCACATGGCATTTCTCAATATACGCAGATTCCAGGAATATTTGATAACTATATTTTTTCCCCCTCGATTGAATATTTTCAATTCTGTAATTTCATTTCCTTAAATATCCTTTTTATCAAATGCAGGCGCAAAGTAGGCACACAACCTTGGCAAACAAAATAGTTCTAAAACTCTGTTAGCGGAGCTATATTTTGTTTCATTTTCACCTAGGAAGGAGTCATTAACTGCTATTTTATTCATAAAAGAAAGTGTGGTTACAAAGTCTGGAAATACACACAGTGTGCCCTCAGGTGTTTTGATACTTGCTTTAACATCCTTCCAAAAGACACTGTGCTGCTAAAAGTTTCTGGTTCCAAAGTTATTTAAATGAACTGAGGAAGAAAAAGAAGAATTTAATGAGGGATAAACCTTCCCACCTTCGCAGCCAAGCATTTGGCTGCCCGAAGGGTAGGAAAAAAGCTTCTATGAACTTCAGCGCTAATTGTTGCACACCACATGCAGAAGGATGGTTTTATAGGGATGGGCTCTGAGGCTGTGCAAGAGATGCTGCTGATATCCAGCGGCCACCGCCCCCATCCCTGTGCCAGGGATCCTCACATCCTCACAAACCTGCTCAGCACCTTCCGTAAGTGGGGCCTCTGCCGTGGACCCCACTTCTCTACTTGTGAATAGTCACAAACCTTCTACTCAATTTACAGAGACGACTAAAATGTGGCAAAGAGACGATAGCTGGCTTTTGCCTGGGATCTCAACGCGTACAGCAAATCATATTCTTAGCAGATCTGCTGCTTTTAACATGGAAAGATTTACATAATGCCTGACCTAACCTACATTCCTATTGCTGCTTCTTATCTTTCATGGATTTTACACACAGAGCAGAATATTCCTGAGCTCATTTTCTTTATCTATTTGACAACTAGTTTTGTCAAATATAGACCAAGCAGATAGTATGCTTTCTCCAACACTTTGTTGGTGTCCTCATCCCACCTTTAGGCTTTTTAAGAAGAAAGAAATGTTGATTTTTTTTATTATTATTATTATTATTTTTTTTTTTTTTTTGAGTGCTCTTTGTTTTTTTCCTTATGCACCTTCTTTTTTTTTTTCCTGAATTCTGTTCTACTGATCCATAGCTGCCTTGTGTGGTTACTCCTCATTGGATGTCCTATTCCAGCTGAAGATTTCCCATCATTGAGTAAGTAGCGGGATTACTTCATATGTCTTGAAAGTAATAATCATAGCCATATGTACCAGGGAAGTACCTCTCCCCATGCACAACAAGAGAACCTGGACTCATTTCGGAATTGTGATCCGTTACACGTTTTAGTGACATTTCACCAGTCTATTTGTGCATGGCCACACCTCGCTTTTGTCCCTGCTTGAACTTTATCCTGCAAGGCAGAAACTCAGAAAAAGCAGTGTGTGTGATCAGTGAACCAGGAGTGTAATGATAAGGGTCTAGGAAAACAACCGGCTGGTACATGGAAACGTCACTATTTTCCACAGTCTAAGCAGGACCCAGTGATGCAACACAAGCTATTACAAGTCTGGCAGCTCTGGAAGAGCTCTATGATAAAAGCACCTTCATTACCATACCAGGCATCCTTTTGACCTTTGCGCCCTATGAAGAATTTAGCACAACTATTCATCATATTGATAATTCAATCCAGCATTAATTAAAGGAAAAGTTGTGTTTATACACAAACACAATAAGAGCAACAGTCATTTCTTTGCAGCAACATGATCTTTATTATTATTAGTGCTGTCCTGCAGTGATTTCTCTGATTAATGACTAGTGAATCCCTTCTGAAAATAACAGAAAAGATGAAAACTATTGTAAAATAAACATGACAAAGTAATAAGAAAAACAGAACAGTAGTTCTTCTCTGTTAATCTGATTCATTTAGCCAACATCGCCAAGACACTGACAGCTCACTACATCACTCAGTTGTTACACAGTCTGGTGGATCTAAGAAGGGAAACTCAAAGGCTCAACTCAAGCCCAACACTGGCACTATGAGGATTTCCTGATACAGAATTGTGTTATTGATTTTCATGTAGTGGAGGAAGAAGAATATTAAATATTTCTACTTTGTATGGACTTTCTTATCTCACAATATTTTGCTGTGGATTTTTTAAAGATTGCTTAGCTATGTTTGTGGATCAATACAAAACCTCGTAGAGGCAGTAAAACACTCCATAACTCTGGCGCTCAAGTCAGAACATATTCAGAGATGTTCTTTAAACGAGGAAGCCTCAAAAAAACCCTTCTCAATTTCTTATGGCTACATAACCACAAAAAGAACATACACAAAAAATACAATAAACACGGCTTTACACTTGGGTGTTGAATCATTTTGGATGTTGACTGAATCCTTAAAGAACTCTTGGGGAGTGGTAATCTAAAATTAATTCATGCTGAGTAAGAAAATACTATGTACAATATTGATTCATTAAGCATAATTCTCTAATTTCCTCAAATACCCAATTTACTATTACTAATGAAAACATTCACTAAGCAACAAAAAGCCTAGTGTGAATATGTATATCATGAAATTCACCTCTTGGGATATGGCAAGGACAAAGTAATCTCATGTCTTCTTTTATCCTAAGGGTATAATTACCTCACAATCATTTCCTCTGCCTTCTCGGTATCTCCATTGTCTTCCGAGAGTAAACAGCCTATTTTGTTTGTGTGAGGAAAATCATTGATTTATTTATGAACAGGGAAACCGGGAACTGTTCTAATCTTGGCTGAACTGAGTATTTCACTTTAATTAATAATAACCATATAATAACTTCTAACATCTCCCTTGGAGTGAATACGTGAAAACCATTTCTAGGGTTGTTGTGTGGCTCTTCGCAGAAGAGTGAAGAATAGTCCATCTCTTCCATGTTTGTCTCTGTCTATCTTTTCATATGTATTCTTTAGGTAGGATCAAACTATGAAATATGTTCATTAAGGTAAAAAGATGTTAAAACTCACCAATTTTGGCCTTGCAGGATTTGTTATCAGGCTGAAGTACATAACCCTCCAGACAGCTGCAGGTGTATGATCCATCTGTATTCATACACATCTGGCTACAGCTTCCATACATATTACATTCATTCAAATCTAAAGAGACATTAACGAGATCTTGTTTAAGAATTAGAAAATAAAGAGAAATTCAACAACAAATTAGACTTCTAAGAGAAAAGTTTAAGTCATTAAGTCATCACGGTCTGATGCTTTATGTTTTCTCCCTTCTTAAGTCATGGCTTTAATTATCAGAAATGTTGTCTGTTAAACTTGCTCCAGTAACCAAACAGAAGGTCAGAAGTTTTCAAGTTTAATAGCTATTAATATTGAAAGAATAAATGTTTATTTGTTCATATTGTATACAATGTCTGCATCATGTTACAGAGACATTTGGGTTCTTGTTAGTACTAGAGACCACTAGTTATCCAAGTCGATGAAAGAAGCAGTATTTCAAGACAAGAAATAACTGATTATCCTTCTCAGCCTATTTATGCTGGCTATGTCTTATAGTTCCTTAAATGAACTGTCACAACTTCTACATTAAACTATCATCCACTACACCAAAAACTATATATTTCTCTAATAAATATAAAGAACAATTTTCTCAACTAGGGCATATAGGCATACTACCATAAAATCCAGATATGCTATTTAACAGTGGTTGAGGGTTTAGGTAATAAATTGCCATTTTAAAATACTGCTGTTGAGATTATTTCCTCAGATATATTTTCAATCACAAAACATGACAAACATAGAGCAAAAGAACTTATAATAAATTATGTTTATGAAGAATCTGGCTTAGTACAATTACTTGGAGAGGAGAATGATTGGTAGTGAGCGCATACATGAGGCAACAGAACCCTTGTCTGCTTATAAAAAGATTAAAAATAAAACAGGAAACAAATATTTGGATAGATAATTAAGAAGTCATATATTTATAAAATGGAAAAGAGCACCATTTTCATTCTACAATTAATTACGCTGAAATAACATTGCCAGCTAAGTTGTATGATCTGGGAGTGTTCATTTATCAAACTCTAATCTAGGTGTGACTTAATGGCCATGAGGTGAAACACTACAAGTTTTACAGAGTTTCCTGGTAGCGAAATCTGGACAGCAGCTCGCAGAATTGATCAAACAATGCCCACCTCCTCTGGTCCAGCTGAGAAGGCTTTCCTCCCAGTAACTTATAAATGGTTAACGCTGGGCCACAGGCATGGAAGGCCCGAAGAGTCATCAGGAAGGCCATGACTCTGGTTTTGGAGGGGCATTTTTCACCCCTGTCTGACCCTACAAGCCCATGCTCATTCCGTGGCAAACATCTCTGAAGATGGGCAAGGATGTAGTTGTGCTCACCTGCTTGCCATTGGCCAAAGCTGGCAGCCCACCACCAGCTCTCTGCCCTAACAGCCATAAGGAACCATCAGGAATGCTGGGTGTTAATGGTGTAGTGTATTTCTTGTTTACCTGTGCAGCTTCTTCCATCACTGCTTGTTTCATATCCATCCCGACAGTAACACCTGGTGTCATTCCTGGTGATGGCACATTTGTACTGGCAATTCAACTGTTGGCATTTCGGTAGCAATTCTGTAAATAATATTAATTACAGGAAAATGTTACTAAATATATTTAATACTCCTAAATTGCAAACTTCAGTAATTTTTACGTGTCTATAAGCACATGTCTCTGGAAGAAACATCACCACCATTTTCATTAGCTGGTTTTGGAAATATACTTACAGCACATAATGCATTGCAAAACACTTGCTTTTCTGTTGTGATTTGAGCTAAAGTAGAATCAGTTTTCTGACTTCAGCTAAGTCTCATCTAAGTAACTTCATTTTCTGAAAGATAACTGCATGCTTTTCAGACAGTGTTTCTTCTCTCTGGAAGTGATTACATGGGGCACGGTTATGCAGAAAGGCCAATGCTTATATCTATTCCTATAGCAAACAAGGCCATCCTTGCGTTGGTGGGATGTCGTAAGTCAAAGAGGTGAAAAAAGTGGCACCTGCAGAGAGGGGCGGGCAGGACAGGTGATTCCTAACTGACTAACAGAGTATTCCACCCCATGTTCTGAGAGATCATCAGAGTCTTGCTCCTCTTCCTCGATGGTCAACACCCAGTGAGGACCTCGTCTGTCTGTTTTCCCCTGATCCTGGAACCGTGTGTTCCTGAAACCAGTTCCTGAGCTCAGCTACCTCCTAGCTTCAGACCCGTCCCCTTGTGTCTGCTTTGAAGAGTTTGTGGTGTCATACAGTCATCGAGGGGTGGGATGGGGCTGCAACTTCATAATTACTCTATTATTAATTTATTATTATTTCATTAAAAATGTAGCTTTAGTTTCCAACTTGCAAGTCATTATCTCTCATTTCCCTTTCCCATTTTCTCAGGAGTGGAGGGAGGGAAGGGAACTGGGACCTAATTGCTCAGTTTTAGCTGCCAAAATTGCCCAGGCTGAGCCTAAATTGTGACACTTCGGAAACTGTGTTTCAGCCAGTTAGTAAATAGAAGTCAGCATTTTATTTCCATCAAAAGTTGCTCACAAGTTTGTTACCCAGGTGTACTGCTGCTCTGCTTAGACATCCATTTTTTGCACATTGGTCATTTTCACTCAAAGTAACGATTTGGGGGAAAAAAAAAACAACAAAAAAACCACCCCAGCTCAAACATTTAGATTACAGTTATAAAAAACAGCCAAGGTTATGAGAAAGCAACATCTATATCTTTTCTATTCCTCATATCAATTGATTTTCTATCTTTTTAAAGCTTGTTTTGATTTACTGATACACACATAACCTTCACTGCAATCAATGGGAATACATTTTGGCTCAATAATTTAATGTTGGACACATAACGTTGGATAAACAGTGGACATTATATATGCCATTACTGAAGTCCTTCATAGGATCTATTGCTTAAATACAAACCATCAGCACAAGGCATGATGCTAACAACCAGAGGAAATATTGTAGAAATACACACTGTGATGATTTCCAGCATGAAACAGAGTGAAAACAAACTAATAAAACTCAAACACTTCTCAGCTTCAAGATGTATGACGTCTACAGATAGTTTTGCTGATAAAAAAAATAGTATTTTAATGAGCAACAAGATTTTATCCTCCAGAAAAATAAAACAAAATAAAAAAAAGGATTGAGGAAAATGGCTTAAAGAGTTCATCTGAAGATGTTTTCAAATACATATATGCAGATGGATCAGAAAATAATCTGCAAAGGGACAGAGAAAGGTTCTGTTACAGGGCTGGCTGATATTAACTGGGTATGTCCTAACGAAAAAGAGAAATATGCATTTTAATATTTGGGCAGTTTCGATCTGTCTGATCATTATTCATCAAGTTCTACTTGGGAGCAGAATGAAAATGAAAATGAAAAAAAGCTTGCATCAGCATCTGAGCCTTGGGGCTTCAATTCTTAAACGTCTGCCTGTGTCAAAATAAAGCTGAAATCCTGGGAGAAAGGTCAGCGTGGCTGCCACCCAAAGTTATTACTTACTATAATGCATCTGTTCTAAACTCAAAGAGGTATCATACTGTTACCATAGAATCATAGAATTGCAGAATGGTTTGGGTCGGAAGGGACCTCAAAGATCATCCAGTTTCACCCCCCCTGCCATGGGCAGGGACATCCCACTGGCTCAGGCTGCCCAAAGCCCATCCAACCTGGCCTTGAACACCTCCAGGGATGGGGCAGCCACAGCTTCTCCGGACAACCTGTGCCCGTGTCTCACCACCCTCATCGTGAAGAACTTCTTCCTAATGTCTAATCTAAATCTTCCCCCTTTCAATTTAAAGCCATTCCCCCTCCCCCTATCCCTACATCCCCTTGTAAAAAGTCCCTTCCAGCTCCCCTACAGCCTTTTTCAGTACTGGGAGGCAATTTTAAAGATCTCCCTGAAGCCTTCTCTTCTCTGGGGTGAACAACCCCAACTCTCTCAGCCTGTCCTCATAGCAGAGCTGCTCCAGCCCTCGGATCATCATTGTTGCCGTGCTCTGGGCCCATTCCAACAGCTCCATATCCTTCTTATGCTGGGAATTCCAGAAGTGGACACAGGACTCCAGGTGGGGTCAAGGCATTCCCTAGAATCCTGTAATTCACACAACGTACAGACTGACTAGAGGCTGATAAACCATCCATTGTCTGTATCTGTCCATTTTCCAAGTGGTTTGTGGGTTATTTCTCTGTCTTTTGTGCCCTTGTGAATAGAAAGATAATAAATTTATTGGCCAGAGCTCTATGTGTTGGGTTGTTGTCCCTAGTCCAGTTCTCAAATCTATTACACTTTTCCAAGAACAAGACCTATGCAGAACTCAAACTAGGAAATTTCCCTTAAAAGTAACCTAAAAGAGGACAGCATGCCGAGGTGGGGAGCTGGAACCAAGGATGATTAGGTGGTATCTGTTTATTTAATATTTCTAGCTGAACAAAATCGACATATACATTTCATTTTCTAAGTAAACATGGATCAACCATCCTTTACAACCTACAATTTCCTTCCTCAAATATTTGTCTAATGCCATACAGCCAGGAGCTTTTACTGGATAATAACTATCTGACTCACAAACGGGACTTGGCTTGTTTGCACTCTTTCCGTAATGGATGCAGCCAGCCAGGAGCTTAAACCAGAATAGTGGGACCTGCACATAGCCAGTAAAGGCATCTGCTGGGGAATAGCAACAATAAACTGTCAAGTGAGATACATCAAGGAAAAAATTAATAAAAACTCTTGATCTGCTCATGTTTTTTCTCAAAAATTGTTGTATTTCATTGATTTTAAATCATTGCAGCATCACGGGGATGGCTTGCAACAACAAAACAGTTACATTTTCATTACAGTAAGAATAACTGAATTGCTGCGGATAGACACTTTCTGACAGAAAGATTTCTTGTCACACACCTCAACTCTCATTCTTTCCACACGTTGCTTATTTTTCACACTGTCTCTCACAGCTTCGTTGGTGTCCTCATCCCATCTGCTACACTTTTAGAAAGGGCTTCTCTGAGGAGGTATTCTACTTACACTTCCTTCTCCCATGCAGAACTATTATGCTCACTTTATAGTGAATACTCTCTGATCCTATTGATCAATTACTGAATCCATTTCACATTTGCTTTCTCCAAAGACATGCTTCATAGTCAATAATGGTTTCAGACAGTTACAACTGGACCAGTGAGAAAAAACATCGCCTTTCATTTTAGCCAGCTACTACTTGCCTCAAGCTTTACACTAAAACTACTTTTACCTGGAGGGTAACAGCAGCCAGCCAAGAATTCTTCAAACCCACCAGACTTTCCCACAAATCCAGTTAAGAAACACTGTTGACCACCATATGTTTCTGACTTCAAACTGATGTTTCCCCCCACTAAATTATCCATCAGATTATCACAACTGTAATTTGCCTCCATTCACAGCTGCAGTGAAGAGCTTTCTTACTGCCTTTGTGACAGACACCATTGTGCCTCGGAAAATTTTTGCTCTATTGCTGATCTGTTAAACCTGCCAAGAGAATCCACAAGTGGAGAAGCACAAAGTACAACAATGTTGAGCATAGGCAAATACAGACAAGACTGGACTAGATCGGTTTAATTTAGTTTGGTTGGAAGGGACCCAAAACGACCACGTAGTTCAACTGTGTGACTACTTCAGGGCTGACCAGAAGTTAAGGCATGTTACGATGTCCTTAATAAATAGAAAAATAGAAAAATAAACACTGAAACTAAAAATGTATTTTCTATTTTACTAGCTTTTACTTATTTTCAGTAACTGATCCTCAAAATCTTTGGAAGCAAATGGAGTTTGCTTGCCTCTGGAAGTGTTTGAAGTATTGATGGACATGCTATGGAAGACAATGTATACATTTATGGTTTGGTTATATTTCTAACAGGCTTTTTTAGGAAGAGTTGAGGAGGCAAAGAAAAATCATCAAGTAGAACACTGATAACTGTAATGCTCCAGATAGGAAATTTAAAGAGAAAAAAGACAGAAACTCTCATTTCTTGTCCTTGCTAGCTTGTTTTTGGATCAGTGCAAAATCCTGGACGCATTTCAGTCTCCTTTTCTCAATGTCAACTGGTTTACAAAGGACATAGACAGTGAAGAATGAGCATCGCTGAACTTTCCACTTTTATCACAGGTACAGAAACCTCAGAATTTGTCAAACCACAGTATTTCTGCTGTGAGATTTAAAGGAAGAAGCTGCACTGACGAAAAGTAACAGGAGAGAGCTTTATAGCTCACAAGGACACACACAATTCAAGACACGCAGCTGCAGAGCAAGCTGTGAGATTTGCAGAAATACGGGGTAGCAGAAGTAGCTGTGAGTGCCTTTGGGATGATCTATTTTCTCAAAGCCCAGGGAGTACTGACAATTCATCCAACTCTGATTCAGGTCATTTTGTTCAATGTTTTCTTTCTTCCACAGGAGACATGAAGGATGGCATTTTTTTTTTTCTTCCCTACGTCCCCATGAATGAACTAAAGTTGTGCTCCAGGTCTACCACAAAAGGAACCCTGGTTTGTCAAAGATACCCATGTCAATCTTATGCCTCCCAACTTTCCTATTCCTCTAACTCCCAGGTATCTACTCTCATAGGACAGCAGTCAATCAGGAAAAGATGCTGCTCATCTCATCTCATCTCCCCTAAAGTGATATACCTTTGACAAAGACTCAGAGGAGCTGTAAACTTCTTGGACAAACTGTTCCCACAGGACTTCACAGTAATAAAATCCCGGCTTCATTTATTCCTTCTATGTTCAAGTAAATACACTGCTCATCAGAGTTAATCCAAGATGAATGATATAAGGAACTATCTTCTCTTGAATGGCTTTTTAATGAAAGGATTAGTGAATTCATCTGACTATTCTTTTTGTCAGTTCCTCCTGAGCTGACATGAGGTTCACAATAGTTTCACACCAGTTTCTCAAGCTTAGATGTTTTGGCTGTTTCTATTAAAAAGAGAAGCAGTTCAGCTTGTGGTTTCTTAATATTGAAAACTTTTTTTGGCTCTTGGGGATTGTCAAGCAATAGAGGGGATTTATGAAGATATCTCGGTTAGCTTTGCCTTTCCTGAGAGGATGAAAGAAGACTACAGTCACCCGAGCAAAATGCATTTAGATGCCATTATGTCTGAGCCACTCGGATGATAATAAGGCCTTTTGGCTCTATTGGGTTCCCAATTATGTTTCATAAGTACATCTGTAACACATAAATCCTGTACAGTTCTTTTTGTAATGACAATATATGCTGGAGAGTATAGACAACTTTACAGCATTCTGTAAATTAAATTACAGAATGTTAAAATCATAATACAGAATGTTGATAACCATCAGTGATACAGAGTTGGAGTAAATAATATAAACTGTCTGAAGTTTGCTAGTTTGAAGTGCAAGATAATATGGATAGGGAATAGCAGCAGAGCTTCTGCTTTCTGTTTGGGATTTCACAGTTTGAAACAACAAAAAATGCTTGTCAAATAGTTCAACAGAGAATGACGACGAGCTACCAGTGTAATGTTGCTTGGGAAAAAGGGAAATGCAACACTGACAGCATTGGGATAAACATTTTCCATAGAGAATATGTAGATAACAAGGACGCTCATGAGTCCTTTTCTTCCAGGATGAAGCTGTTCGTGGCTGTGCCCACTCTGATGGACACCTGGAGAATAAACTCAGATTTGAGCAGGATCAGAGAACGGCCTCAGGGATTAACAGGAGAGTGGGGAGCTGCAGTCTGAGGGGAGATGGCAAGCTTTTCAGTTGATTAGTGCCAGGCGACGAAAACAATGAGGAATTTTGACTGTTGTCTATGAGTATATCAGAGGATCAACAGCAGAAATAGGGACAATTTAATTTAAAGGGCTGTTGGCAGAAGTACAAATGGGTATAAATTGCCCATTAATATATTCTGGCTGAAAATGAGAAGGTTCTTAGCTATTACCATAATCAGGTTCTGGAACTCCTCTTTGAATATGAACAGCAGGGACAGAAAATAAATAAATGGATCATGATAGATTCATGAAAAACAGCATATGGAAAGGCCCCTCAAATACCAGAAACCACATTCTTGACCCAGGAGTTGTCTTCTACTACCATACTCCCCAAGCAATATGCTACTTTATGCTACAGCATCATTTTTTATTATGCAGCTAAGATTAATCTTTTTTTTCTTGGATTCTGGAACATGCCCAAAGGAAAACTAGGGGAGCTTGTTACTGAACTAGTCTTCTAATTGTACTCCACACATATTCTTTTTTCTCTTAAATATTCGTATTCTTCTCAGCAGCTTTCTGCTTCATGATTTTACTTGATCTTATCACTGTGTTTCTCATTCAGTTTTTGTAATTCAATATTCATACACTGATGTCTAGACTATTCTTATCGCACATACGCTGTAAGACTTATTTTGCTTTTCTAGTTCATTTTCCGAGCTTTTGAAGTACAATTCTTTTACAGATTAGACTCTTTAATGTAATCTACCCTAAGTTTTTTGTTTGTTTGTTATTGTTTATGTTATATACGCAATACCAAGCCCTACAGTTTGCTTCTCCAGCAGAAAAGGGTAGCTTGATTGATAGATTTCAATTGCTGCATTGAGATAAAGCAGCATGTTTTTATCTTACATTTGTTGCTCGTTTTATTAGTTTTGAGTATTATACCATGAAAAAAAAGAGAAAAATGTAATGAACTTTGTCTCACTCCTCAGCCCATAACTCTGTTATGGTAGATATACCACTGCAATAGAGATACGGAAATCAGAGATCAGATCCATAAACTTATTGTCCTGCTATGGGTGACCTCAGTCACAGTTCAGCAGAGAATCGGGAGTCAGATTTCAAAAGACATCCAATATACGGCAGATGTGCCCCACTATACTCAAAGCAAAGGGGACAAAAGGAGAAACAACAGTTTAGGCTTCAAAAAAAGATTACTGTTTGTCGTTAGACAAGTGCTCAGACGAAGATGCTCTCCACCTCTTTTGTGTTTCCCATGACTAACTCACGTCAAGCTGCCGCCTCTGTATCTGGGCACCATCTGAGTCAGTGCTGCTCCCAGACTCAAGGTTAGGAGCCTTGGGAAAATGTAAGACTACAGTCATTTTTTTACTAGTACCTAAAATAAACCATCTGTGCAGAAAAATGAGCTAAGATGTAGACACACTAATGACTGAGACATTTACAAGCAGGGTCTGCAAGCCAGCTTCCAGCTGCCCACCCCAAGAGACCTGTTTAGCAGTACAGGATTTCTGCATCCTGAACTGCTTAGAGCAAGTTAAAGCAAATAAAGCAAAAGTCCTGGGTGGAATTGCAATCCTTTTCCTTTATAGAGCTTAGACATCTAAGCCTGGATTGCTGTTAGGTAACTCCATTTGGTTAAACTCCAGAATACAGAGTCTTTTCCTAAGAGTACAGTGTTACAGTAACATTTCTAGGAATGAAGCAGAGAAATGATGCTTGAGAACGGTGCTTTGTCCGGGTTACTAGGCTGCTCCTGAAATTTCCATAAAATAGCTACTGGATAAAACATATTAACAGACTACTGTTAATAGATTAGAGATTTCCACCCTTTGTCATTACCGTAATCATAAGGCAAGAGCCACACTTTAATGTGCATTCTCTGAAACCATTAAACACCCTTTTTCCTCTCAGTATTGCTTCAACATAGGAACAACTTACACTGCAGAAGTTGTAGTAACTGGTGCATCCTGTGGGGGAATGGTTGATGGGGTGTAATGTGTGAACACCCCTGACGCTGAAGGCCCACTTAGGTAGTCATGGGTCCCACCTCCTAAGCAAGGGCTACAAGGACAACACTGTCACGTAAAATCAGGGCATCAACTTTTGTCATATCGTTTATCATTCAAAAGAAAAAGTTGTCTCAACCATAGCACATCAGAGTTCATCCTCATTGTAGGTGTTTCCACTTGGGGACACCTGGTTCCACAACACCAAGTGATGCAGACAGTTTTACTTGAAACAGGGAAGGTGTCTGCGTAAGGTAAGTGCTTCAAATCATGGTGGCACGTGGATTGTACTCCATAAATTCTACCTGATGTATCTCAGCCCTCATTCGGATCCTTCTACACATCACTGTCTGTATGTTGGCAATCAGTTGCTGAACAACTTAATGTAGTATCTTAAAAAAATATATATTATAATAGATTTGTCTGGGGTTTTTTTTTTTTTGATTGGTTTTTTTTTTTTTTTATTACAAGACAACTGCAAGTCTTGTTTAACGCACTTCTTGGTCCACTCAAAACCAGAAGTGTCTTACTGTGATTACTGTTCAGTGAAAATAGGCATGTCTTGCTGAGTAAGTTCAGGCTGGTTGTGAGTAACAAGATATTATTTGAAAAAGACAGATCTTATTTTTTTTCTTTCATTCTCGTTGTCACTTCCAACATAATGAAGTCACAAAGAAGAGGAATATTCCAGGAAGAACAAAGTTTAAATAAGTAAATCAAACCTTCCAAACCCATTCCCCAGTCAGCATTACTTTTCCTATGTCAATATGTCCATCTTCAAAATATCACCCAACAGTATCGCCCTACCATGTTCATAGAGAAATCTGTTTTTCAAGGATGTACTACTGAAATTTCTTGCTGCCTAAATCTTGACCTACAATATTTGGCAGAGCTTCAAAATAATTTGTTTTATGTGGCATTCTTCAACCATAGCATCACAAAAACACTTTAAAAGATGAGATCGGCAGGTAGTACGCATGCAGTAAAATATTACCTTCACCAGTGGAAACTGCTCATTATTTCAAATGTTTGGTCTTTTAATTATGCCATACACGAGCATAAGATTAAGCTTAAGAGAAGTTCACCTGGGAAAATTTAAACTGGGTAAGCGATTTCATGACTAAAGAGAATTAGAGAGTCATTTACCTGGTTATTAACCTGGATGACAGATACAGATTTAAAAATAATAGATATTGTTTATGTGAAAAGAATATCCATGTTTATTTAAGTTTACATAAACCAGTTTATAGTTTTCAGTATTGTTGCAGTGTTGAATAGATACTGAAACAGGTTCACTGAGTTACAGAGAATCATCATTAAACTGTGCCTAAAGAGATACGAAGCCTGTCAATACCAGATGTGCCCATTAATAATCCAGAAATGAAAGTAGTAACCGATAAAGACTATGAATGGTGATAAAAACTAGCAGAATGGATAGACTATAGAGAAGACTGGGAGTCAACAAAAGCAGACTACCTTCTTCATACTCTGGCCCGAGTCATCTAAAATGCATCTGCACAGTTAGATCATGATTCCTCAGCTTTAGAAGTAAATTGCATTCCAGTGACCACAGAATGCTTGGAAAGAAAGAAATGTAACTTGGTTGGAGGAGAAGGGTAGGTACTGGTGTGAAAAAAAGTTCAGTAATGTTTTGGAGAGGTAAAAGATGTTAGGAAGCCACTGGAGGGGAGTTCTGGAGATCTAAATACGTCAATATGAGGCAGGTTCCCTCTCCTGGTTTTATCTCTTCACTAAGACTTGTCCTTTAATATTCACATCCCAAAGACATGAAACCTATGTTCTGCCACCAAAAACAAAAGAAAAAAAATCTTATTGGTATTTCCATTTGAGCATAAGAAAACACTCTTTCATTGTGAGGGTAGCTGAACACTGGACAAGTTGGCCAGAGAGGTTTTGGAGACTCCATCCTTGAGATATTCAAAACCTGACTGGACATGATGCTGGACAATTTGGTTAAGGTGACCTTGCTTTCAGCAGAGGGTTTGTTAGATAGATGGTCTCCAGGGGACTCTACAGGCTGTCCGTTCCTTGCAAAGATCTGCTACCACCACTTCATCCTGCAGAAACTTGAAATGTACAAGGAAGGGGCACAATTAAATACCGACTGCAGAGGCATGGGGCAACGGGAAGAGAATAAAGTGAAGAGCTGCAGAAGAGCATTCTCTTCTTCTCGCTTCTCCCTCAGGTGAGGTGGTGGTGGGAAGGCAGATCAGACAGTGATTGCTCCCTGTGGAAGCTGTTATGCTTCCCTCTCCCAAGTCTCTTCTAACCCTTAACTTCCCTCCAGCAGTGACAGCTGCACAGAGCTGGGAGGACACAGGAGGCTGCTCAACCTTGCACAGTAAATCTCCATTTCTCCAGGCAAAGCATACAGCATATCACCTTCAAGACTTTTGCACTAGTCAGCTATCTACTTAGGCAGTAAATAAAGCCAGCTCTCGTATCTTAATTCAACAAAAACCAAAGCTATACACTAGGGAATAGGAAATACAAACTATATGTATCAAATGAAGGAAGAAAAAAGGTATTGAAATTTCATAATGGACAAGCACACAAATGTAAACTTCCACATGATGCAGGTCTATGTTATTGTACAAATACTGTTGTAAGACTCTGTACAGTTAACCTTTGGATGTGAAACAGAGCAAGAGGAGAAATAACACACTGACAGGACCGAAACGGCATACTCAGATAATTCCTGTGTTGGTTATTTTTTAAAACTGAAAGCAACTGAAAGGTCTGGAGATTGCAATGGGCTGTACGAGTGCCCCTTGTGGGAGGTCAAACAAATTAAGCTAGAGACTTCCATCTGAAAAAGTAAAGTTATAAATTTTCAAAGAGGTAATACATCATCTTTCTCTCTGATGAAACAATATCTTCCACTTCAGCTTCTTAAATGCCACTTACTTTGGCTATCAAGTATCTCAATGACCTTGTTCACTATCATATTTACATACTCAACCTTATTTCACATTCTGCTGATGATTTTCTATGTACTCAAACATACCACCGTTGAATTTTGCAACATTTTTACTAACGATCTTTAGTTTTGAGGGGTTTGTTTCTAAAGGTATATACATATGTGCACGCATACTTACATGTTAGCAACTTTAAACATTTACTGAACGCTTTTTAAGAAGTCATTCCAGAAGTAATAATTATAATTTTTATAATTTTATTTTTTTTTTAGTATAACAACCTCCAACTAAAAACTACTAAGTGATTCTCATACTGCTCTGGAAACATTAATTAATAGCTGAAGCCCCACAGTCATCTGTTGTAACAGTCACTCATTACATAATTAATCTAAGTTCACCAGTGATGCACACTTATATATGATGCACTTAGCTCATCTAGCCACCAGATAACAAGGACTTCTAAGTGGAAAAACTGCAACGGTTACTGTAGTTTTATAAGTGTTTTCCAGCTCTACTCGGTGGGAAGCAGGCTCACCATATGCCATCATCACTGTTCAATGCGTCTCGTAGAACAGTCTCTTGTAATGACTGGAACATCTAACTTCCTAACGCAGATCTCATTCAAAAACAATTGTTAAAGTCCATTTATATTAAGCAATATGAATTTGTTATATATCATCACATGACATATGAATTAAGAAAATTGTGCCTTTGTTAAAATATACTTCAGTGTCAAAGTCATACTATGTATCTTAACACCTTTTATAGTCC
Source organism: Cuculus canorus (assembly GCF_017976375.1). Lineage (NCBI taxonomy): Eukaryota > Metazoa > Chordata > Aves > Cuculiformes > Cuculidae > Cuculus > Cuculus canorus. The sequence goes on along the minus strand of NC_071406.1, from coordinate 5,533,753 downwards.
AGAGAGAAATTCTGATGAGAGTTTTGTATAACATTAAGGGAAATATTTATGTTTTAAAGTATTATTTATAGGAGTCACAGAATAGAATGAAAAAGCTTTTTATTAAGGTTATAAAATAAAACTTCCTAACATCTCATCAATGAAGATTCAAGACTGTCACTATTGTTGCCAAATTGATGCATGTTGCCATTCTACGCTAATCAGAGTTTTATCATCAAATAGACTACAATATTACTATGAAGGCTTTTAACTGATGTTTAAATTGCTTTGAAATTATGAGATGACTTCCATGTCAGCAACCTTTCTCCCTGCTTCATGAACCCAAAGCAGGGGGTACTGCTACCTGTATCTAATGAACTCAACAGTGTCTCTTTCACTCCTAGTGGCTGCTAGTCTTGGACCTGGCACATCTCTACAGGCATTAAAATTTCAACCACTCAGCAGGTTCAAGGAAAGTTAATTTTTTGATGTTTTTTACAACTTGGGAACCACACACGAGGTCACTACGAGTCATACAAATCTTCTTAGGTTTCAGTTGGGTCATCTTTGCCTACATTATACAAACAATACCATTAATAGTCAGGAATGCCTACCAGTTTCCCCCGAATTACACAGATTTAATTGTCTGCCACTTCTTGTTATCTCTTTAGCCTTTCATCCATCACTGATCACTTTTTGATCCCCTATAGTGAGCTGCAGGCAGAGAGTGGCAGACTAGTTCATGTATTATTTTACAGGGACAAAAATTTACAAAAGCATTATCTGTGCGGATAACAATGATGTGTCTTGAAGACTGCGTTATACATTTATGCTGTGGGGTACTTAGTTCTTTCCTGCTGAGTACTCTGCTTATGCAAAAAGATTAAATATCCATTAAGTAATACATTCTAAGAACTACTTTTCCTATTATCTAACTACAGTGTACTGGTTTCTAAGTGTCTGAGTTTCGTTACCAAATAAACTTTGTGCAAGTCAGTAACATAGATTAGAAACAAACTCAGCACAGTTGTTTTGCAAAGATACATCACAAGTTCAAAAAAAATACCACTGTTCAGAACTGACAATGTCCCAAGTTATTCTGTGTAGATGGGCCTTTAGACAGTGGAGCCCAAGAGCTCTGAGATCAGGTACCACAAACACATGTTCAGTTCATATTTTATCATGGTTGGACTCGACGATCCGGTGGGTCCTTTCCAACCTGGTGATTCTATGATTCTATGCACTAAATCGCCTGAACAAGAGGAGATATTCTGCTCACAGCTCCTACACCTCTGTTCTGTCTTCACTGTAAATTGCTGCTTAGTCTTTCATTGCATTATGAATCAAAAATAAAATATTTTAAGATATCAAGCCTCTATTAAAGATAAAATCAATGAGACTGTTGCAGAATACAGACTACTGTGAAATGGTGGCATTTACAAATGCTCTTTCTCTTTCTAGCACTGTCACATTTGGGAGAAGGTGCATGGAAGGAGTAGATGGCTATAAGCTGGCACTTTTAATTCCCTACTGCAAGAAAATGGGATGGCAGTGCTGCCAGGCTGAACTCTCACATCAGGATCCAAAGCCTTTCACATGAGCTTTAATAACACTGGGGAGTATTGTGCATCATCACAAGTGCTCTGTGGAGTGTAGAAGCTGGCACGTGTAGAAGCCCCCACGCAATTTGACAACGTAAAGCAAGGAATCTGTGTGTTTTCATACATCAATATATACTAAGTGTCCAGTCCAATGGTCCAGTAAGTACAGTCGATAATCTGTACTGTGCCTCAACCTGGCAGCTGCAATGCCATAGTACCCTTATGTGGCACATCGAGATGTCTTGGTCCTCTTCTGGAATGACAGTTTGCAGAGATAAATGACAAGTTTAGCCTCTGTCTTTATTCTCTTGCCCCAAACAGTGCTGCAGATTTAATGGTGCAATAGAACTGGAAAGGCTGTGGGAGTTTTAAAACATTCCAGAGAGAATATTACTTCCCCCCACCTTCCCCAATACTGGGAAAAAAATAACTAGCATCTTTATTTACTTTGCTCAGTTCTCAGTTCTGTGGAATAACATAATTAAATCATTTTGAAATCATAAAAGACAACTATAATAGCTTTTTCCAACACCCAATTTCATGCCTCTTCATGGAAGTAGTACCTCAGAAATTGCTTCTCTTCATGAATACAACTTCACTTGACAGATAAAATCCTCAAAAAATTGCCAAGCAGAAACCTCAGGCTCACGGAGCAGTGCCTTCCTGGAAACTCAGCCAAGAACTTGGAATCAATTATATAAAGGGATTCAATAACAAAGGATCCTAGAGAATGGAACCTGTAATTCACTAACTGAACTTTTTTTTATGTGCACAACCAAACCCAGTGGAGGATATGAGAAAGATTTTAAGCTAGAAGAAAATAAAAAAAATATTAAAAAAAACCCACAAAACAAAAAACAGGAGCAAGGCAAAACTATACTGGAGAAATAAATTTCTTATCCAAACGTTAGTTCTGTTCCTGGGAGACAGACATATCTACTTCTGAACTGTGGCAGGGGCTAGAATAAGTGATACATTTTTTTCACAAGCATCATTTGCAGTGTCTGACAGCTAAAGAGGCTGAACATCTAAATTTTTCCCTGCAGCCAGCAGGCTTGGATTGCAAGTTGGCTTCTGGAGCGTGTTTGCCCCATTGGAGGTGCACAATTCATGACAAATTCCACTTAGAGTTCTATATTGCCGCTGGTGTCTGGAAAGATTCACAATTGGCAATTTTTAAACTACCATTGCAAGTGGTTTTCTTAACAGCTCTCTTATCAGAGCGTTATGACTCGGAGTCTTGTCTCATGCGTGTACGCTAGTGTGCACAAATGAAGATGTTCAGAGAAGCTTAGAAAATAGGCACCTTTCAATCTCAAAGCCTAGAAAATCAATGTGATTCAAATCCACTCTCCTAATGTCCGGGAGGAAACGCACAATTGTATGTTTGGTGATTTGTTATCATCTCACCCCGCATCCAGCTAGGATTGGTTAGTAGGAACTTTTCTGGGAGAACTAAATACACTTAGAGCACCAGCTGAAAACACGATCGGCAATAACACTGTAAAGTATGGCAACATTTGCTGCCATTTTACCATGACTCATCTTTCCTTATTGCTTTTCCTATATTTTACCCAACTAACGAGACTTTAGCCTTTGGCAATATGTAATTGATTCAATGTCGCCGAGTTTGAAAGCAACAGAAGCTCAAGAATTGCTTTTCATTCATTGCTTCATTTAGTTGTAAGTCAGTGATCTACCCAGTGCAGCAGCTCCATGCTCAAAACTGTGCATCATTATTGCCAAAACACTGTTGTCACGGGCACAAATAATACATAGGAAAGCTTAATTTTTACCCAATATTTTCCAATTATATTTGTTAGTTTTATTGTGAGCTCCACAGCTGTTGTTTCAGAACTTTTTTTCAACCACTTTAAGCCTCTACAGCCCCAAACCCAACCTTTTCCCATCCTGTAAATCAAACAGTTGCTAAGTAGTTTACTCTATTGATGAATCTTTTCCAGCCATGAGTAGTCTCTATGGTTAGGTTACAGTTATAGTTTTTTGTAGTTGTATGTACCTTTGCATGCAGAGGAAAAGAAAAGCACATTTTTTCACAGGGGATTTCATTGACACATTTTATTTGTGGGGATAGTATAAATAAAGGCCATCCCCAGATCCTGCCCCTTTAGCTTCATCCTGTAAAGTGTAAGCAGAAAAGGCTGATATGTGAGTTAATAAAACACGATGTAAAAACTCTCAAGGCAAATTTAAGCATGCCAGAGCCTGAGATTATTAGAGGCACGGCTGCAAAGAATAACACTGAAAATCAGGGACTCCAGTGATGTGTTTTAGAGGTTAAACTGCACTACAAATATTAGACTTATTCCTAGCTACTGAGCATAATTAAGGAATTGCCATGGCATTTAGACAAGGAAGGGCTTCGTGTATTACTTCAACATTTGGCTGCCACATTCTGGCACAATAACAGTTAATCTGGCTCTTCCCTGGCTTCTGCTGGGGAAAAAAAAAAAAGCAAAAAGATGCAAAAAAAAAGAAGAAAAAAAAATCTTTTCTCTTTTTTCTCCAGTTTCTCTTTCTAAAGCTTCTGAATTTTTTAGAGAGCAGTCCAGCTGTGCCAAGTGCTTGGCTTAAGACAATGAATATTGTGCAGGTTTTGTGGAGATCACTGCTTCTCTCAAACACAATTTTGATATATCCTCTCCACAAAGTAGAGTGAAATTCTAGTATCTCTCAGTGTAGCTTTTCCCGAATTCTTCAAGCAGAAACACAGGAGATGGATGTAACTCGAGTTGCTCTTGGCTCATTCCAAGTTTGGCAAAGAACCTGATCATTTTCTCCTTAAAGAACTATTATCCTCCAGCTATGTAGCACTCAGTAGGCAGAGCCATCTGCATCCAAATTAGGAAGTGAATAAATAAATGCATTGCTTTAGTTCATGTTTTTAGCCATTTTTGGCATCTCAGAATCACAAGAATGGATTTTTTTTCCAAGATTAGATTATTGAGAAATAAAATTATTCAGTATAATGCTCATATTATTGCAATACTGTTATCTCTATATAAGTAAAGATGACGTAGTTAATAGTTCTAATAACTAATTGTAACAACATGTTTCTGTAAAAATATTGTTACAATACTGTTTATTATGACTACATCCTAATTATAATCAATATATGACATACAAAATAAATACTGTATAATATATAGGTTAGGGTATTTTTTGAAGATCTGTGTTGCAGGGTTCTCCTATTTAGAAATACCATTGGAAGTTACACATCAGAAGACACAGACCATATCATTTGGAATAGATTTTCTTACTTCTCTGTAACCACTTCTTACAGGAGACTGTTTTCAGTATGTTGTAAATATTGTGCCATTGTATGACTTTTCAGAAAGAGTTATGTTTTGCCCTCATAAAATATGGTTTTGAAATTGGACTAAATGTCTCATTACTATTTTATTTTCTGTAACCCTCACCAAATCGAAGAATAAGAAGCAAAACTTTCCCCCTGAACCATGTTTGTTTGTTGGTTGCTTATAAGTTATGCACTCAAAGAAATCTATAGCAGCTTTTATCACCAACAAGAGAAACAAAAATCTTGTAGTGAAATAGCTCTCTGAAGGCAGGAAGCCTTTTAGAAGTGTGGAACATCTTTAGTTGGGATTAGATGTCCTTTTTGCTTGACTTAGTAGTGGAAATTCTTAGAGGATGCTCAGACTTCAAAGAGACTTTTTCTCTACAGGGATAAGTAGTCTCATCATTTCTAGAAAATTCAACCATGCTAGGAGTTGGAGCAGCAATTGCAAGAAATTCATAGTCACAGAACCACTTCTCCTCCCTCCCCCCTTGGAAAGTAATATTAAAATAAAACCAGGATACAAGTGTATTGCCTGCAGCGTATTTGAATTATTACTACTGGACTTGTGCCTTAAAAATTATGCTGTTTACATATTGGTGATAGCAACATCCTTATGCATGCATGCGAAAAGACAGGCAGAAAAGTTTTCATAAAACATCAGTGAAACAAACTGGATACATTATGCATGGCTCCTTATTACCTTCTCGCTATTCCCTGTTACCAAGCCAAGAGGAAAAGTGGCATACTCGAAGGTAAAGATGAGATTGGAGTAGCTCAGAAAACAATAATTAAAAAGAAGTCTTTTAGTTATTCAGTGATTTTTAATAAAAGCAATTAAGTACATGAATTTAACTACAATCTGTACGGTAGAAAAACAGAATAGATGATTACCGTGGAAATAAAAAGGCAATTAGGGAGGGAATAATATAAATAATAATAATAATAGTTGTGGTAGAATTAAATTTTTCATGAAGAAAACATAAATTGAAAATTAAATTGGGAAAGCATTTTCTGCAGCAACTAAATTTAAGTGTGACAGTCCTTCACTTTTTCTAACAACTGGAATGTTAATCTATTTAAAGTTGAAATGTTAAATTAAATGTTTAATCTATTTAAAGTCATAACAGAAAAGGCCCTGCTTTATTTTGTAAAGGCTCTCAGCCCAAATTAATCTGGGATACCCCGATGTCGTACAGAAAGAATTACAGTTGGTCCATCATTGCTGCTCAGTAACTGAAGGGGATGGTCTATGTCAGTGGAACAGCGGCATTTCTGTGCTTTCCTTCTTTCTTGACATAGAAGACCAAAAGACACATACATTTCTTTGATGTTGTTTATTTCTAGGATGCATAAACTCCTTAATACTACTTCTAAGTGAAAGATTGACTGTTGTGCAGTTTGAGCCTCAGTCCTGCTCATTGAACTCCTGATTCTTGCTGCACCATTCATCTCCTGGATTTTTCTACTCTTAGTTTCTTTTGGCCGAGGGTGAAATTTTCCTTCATTTACGCATGGAAGCTCTCATGACATATCTGTAACTCATTTAGTATGACTTGATTATATTTACATATTTACACTATATAACATAATACAATATCACAGTTATAACATAAACATAGAATCATTAAGTTGGACCCAAGATCATTGAGTCCAACTGTCAGCCCATCATCACCATGCCTACTAAACCATGTCCTTAAGTGCCATGTCTACATCCTATTTGAACACTTCTAGGAACGGAGACTCCACCACTTCCCTGGGCAGCCTGTTCCAATACTTCACCATTCTTTTGGTAAAGAATTTTTTTTTTCTCATGTTGAATTCAAACCTCCCCTGGTACAACCTGAGGCCATTTCCTCTCATCCTATTGCTTGTTACTTGCGAGAAGAGACCAGCACCCACCTTGCTCCTTTCAGGGAGCTGCAGAGAGTGATAAGGTTTCTACAATATTGTATATAAGACAAAATATATCACATTACATGTTATGTATTATATTTCTGTATTAATTTTTGAGAACATTACGCGGAACTCTATCTTTCAGCGTGTGTTTCAATAGACAAGCCTTGTTTTTACCCAGGATTGGAGATCCTGTCTAAAAATGTATTAATATAACTTCTAATACGAAGTCAGTTACTATTTGTTTTCAGCGACAATCTGTTAATTGTCAAACAAAACAAACAACAACACTTAAAGGTCTGAGAGGTTTGAATTTTTTCTAGCAAAATAAATCTTCATTTCTAAACTGTTCACTTGATCTAGTTCCAAAATTAAGCAGTTGAATTTCAGTAACATTCAGAATTTTTTAACTCCAGCTGCTAGAAGGAATTGACTCAATGGGAGTTGTAGCTGTTCACCATATCACGGGAAAGCATTTAATTAAATAACTCTGAATTTAAGTGATTAATTTAGCTACCGTTATCTACAAACAAAAAAATAAAGTCTTCTGAAACAAGCAAAGTGCCTGTTTATTCAGCGTTCTTTTTAAGCCCCGTCAACTTTCAGTGGTGTCTGGGTTGAAATAATTCTAACATTCCTGTCTCAAGGATTTCTTTTTCTTTTTATTTCAACTTTTGGGTCTTGTCCTTGCAGCGAGCAAGTCTTGCCCTCATTTTGATATCTCCCAAGTTTTAATTTTGTTGCGTGCTCCTCATTTTCTCTCTCTCCAGCACACTCAAAAGTTCTCCATTCTGAACGCGCTCAACAGTTCTCCCAAAGGCATCATTTCCCACTTCTCCCAACTGTTTAACTGCCCTTAGCCTGACATACAGAACAAAGGATGCTACAAACAGAAGGCTTTTCTTTCCAGCTGTCCCTAACAGCCATAGTCTCTGGAACTAAATAAATAATGTACAATACTAACATAACTGTGAAAAGTATTTTAAAAAATAAAAGTTTCAGAAGGCAGAAATATATTATTTTGCAGCACTTTGCCTACCTCCTTTCTGTTCAGGAAGTTGTAGGGCAAGTCAGAATAGAAAATTCATTATCGAAAGCACCTCACTGTTTCCTGATGATAACTTAACTATTTATTGAAGATATTTAATATATATTAAGTCTATAGTTTGTTTTGTTTTGTTTTGTTTCATACTTTAGTGATGACTGTGAGTGAACTTCCCTATCTCCACACGTACCTGCTGCCACCTTCCCTCTAGCAGCTCTGGATACCACCACTCCTCAAGGAACGTTACTACCAAGTGGTTCCATTCTGCCATTGCCTGAAGCACGGCAAATGCACAGATTTTTCATGAACTTAATCAGATCTTTTCTGCCTGTGTCAACAACATGTCACAGTGATGATGAGGAGGATGATAAGTAGAAAATGTCTTCCCAATATCTCCTCTAAATCCCCTCTCTTTCAGGTCAAAGCCGTTACCCCTCCTCCTATCCCTGCACTCCCTGATAAAGAGCTTTTCCCCATTTAAGCACTGGAAGCTGCTCGAAGGTCTCCTTGGAGCCTTCTCTTCTCCAGCCTGAATAACCTCAACCCTCTCAGCCTGTCCTTGGATGAGAGGTGCTCCAGCTCTTGGATCATCTTTGTGGCCTCTGGACTCATTCTGACAAATCTATGTCCTTCCTGTGCTGAGGACTACAAGGCTGAACATATATGATAGAAACCGACTGACAGCAGGCTTAAACATTAGGAGAATACAATAGATCCCAAGAATAATTAGCATTGAGGAGACGGCAACAGAAGGTGGTTTGTTGGGTTGTTTGTTTGGTTTTTTTTTTTTCCTTTCCAGAATTAATTTAATTATTGCATAGCATGAGTTTTATATTTGTAATAATAACTGAAATATCAGGAAAAAATCTTCCATCTCTATATACAATAAACCTACACTGAAGTTACTTTAGTTACAAAATTATGCCATTTACTTAGTCCTATACTACTCCACACAGTGTAACTTAAAAACTACGGTACAACATATGGTGTGGTTGCACTGTGTGAAAACAGCAGCTTAAACACAGTTTCATTATATGAACATTTGAATATACATAAATCCATCCACATATATTTAACAGTTTCAGAACCTCTTTGCAAAGCCTTACTATCTCATGCGAAGTCAGCCTCACAAGTGCCTGATGCAACCTGCAAAATACGCTGAAAACATACACAGGGAACACAACCCAAACAAGTCAACAGCATGCATCCTGGCAGGGACAATCAGTTTCCAGTTATGTCCTTTAAGTAGCTTATAAATGGACATTATAATAAAGATGTCTATAAGAGAAGTCTATCAGAGGAGCTCTGAATTAAAAAAAAAATAAAAAAAAATAAAATACTTCAAATACCATTAAAATTAATGAATTAGGTCAAGTCAGATGATTCATCATCTGCCCGAACTGGAATCCAATCTGAGGCATCCTTTAGAACAGACACATTCAAACGTGGTAGTGTTCACAGGGAAGCTGACAGCGAAGATAATCATAATTTAAATGAGAAAATGCCTGCATAGTTCTAGCAAAGTCTGACAGAGACTCTGTAAAAGCAGCAGGGTAAGCAAAAGCAAATCTCCACAAATTAATTTGACCTTGATGAAAGGCACATATTTTTATCAATCAGACTTAACAAATATTGACTTGAGGCATTAACCAAATAAAATAGTTCCTATTCTAAACATAGATTCGAAACGCCATTTACTAATTCAAAATTTGATAGGGAACATACCAAGGAAGCAGAAAAGCAGAAAGTCACAGAATTTGCCTCCTCTTTAAATATTCTTTTCATCTCTGCCATTTTTCATCTTCTCCATGACTGGAGGCTGCGCACAGAGAGGACTGCAATGACAGCAGCAAAGCTCTGTAAGGAATCCTCAAAACAAGTTTGGTGTGAGGAAAGGCTAAAGAAGGTTTCCTGTCTCTGCAGTCTCCTAGACCTGGCTGTAAAATGAGCTGGAGATACGACTATCCTCCTGCATGGCCAAAAAAGGGGACAGGCCAAGAGAGGAAAGGTGTGAACAGACTGGAAATGAACAACAGTAAGTAACTCAGGGAGCCACTCCGCCAACCAAGTACACCAATACTCTTTCCTCAAACGTCCTCCACTTTTATAGGAAGCAGTAGAAGCAAAGAACTGGAAGATAAGATTTGCTTCCATAATTTAGCAGCCTCTCCGTAATGACTGACTTCTCTGCAGGCCATGAAAATGTCAAAGCCTCTGCTGGTGGAGTTTGCAGAGCTCTGTTAAACAGCTCGTATGCACCCAGCCTTTAGAAACCAGCAGGTTCCTAAAACATAGAACTGTTTCATACTCTGCGAAGAAAGAAGAAAAACTAAGAGTCAGTTAAGTTTCATAAATGCCTCCTATTCATGGCTAAAGAAAGCGAAAGATGGCAGATTCCAAACTCTCTGGGTATAAAGTTTTACACTAACTTATTTTTTTTCTAGCTCAGGCTGACATCTCTGTTGCTTTAGCTGTTCTGCAAGTGACAAATGTTACATAGCCTGAATATTTTCCTAGATGTATATGTAAAATTTCTACTAACTGCTGTTTATCCAAAGAAAGTAATGGCTTTGAATGCTGTCAGAAAATATGCCACATTATTGTCGAAGTTTATACTGAATCTGGTTTTATGAGAAAGAATAAACTGAGTGTGCATAGCTATTCAGCAACATATACTATATAATTTTTTAATATGGCTACAAACGTTTAAGGGAATGTGAAGGTGATCTCTTGAGAATATGTCCAATACCCACTGTTACCCTTAAAATCCCACGCTGGAACATCATTGCCAAAAATAGACTCCTAGAGGTGACATTTCTATGAAAGGTGTCACAAGTCGCAGCAAAAGCCGCATGAGTATATAAGCCATATTTACAGTGCTACTACAAATTGCACGTTTATTTCATGTATACCTTTTTCCTATTTGATATTCTCTTTCCTTTTTTCCATGAAGTTTTCTGGTTTGGAGAATATTTTTAAGTACATGCAGTTATGCATGGAGTTGCTTGAAAAATCTTATGGGAATGTGAAATAGATCTACAAAACAGTGGGTTTGACCCAAAAAAAGAAATCTAGAAATCAAAGAGCAAGAGACCAGTGTTGAAAGCAAATATTTCAACCAAAAAAAAAATTAAAAGGAAAAAATATAAACATTTTCCACGTGGGTTTATATAATGCAGGCAATAAACAGAGGCATACTGATGCATAGGTTTTCATCTGAGTGTACATGTTTGCAGGTCAACAATACGTAGAATTATTTACATATGCACCTATGCCTTTGGATGAGCCGCGTAGAAATGATTTCTCATGAGCTGCCTGCCTTCCCCCAAACTGTTCATGTATGGAGTGAAACAGAGAGGACAGTGAAAACAGACTAGAACAAATCCATTTGAAAATTCCCTGGAGGCTGACTGAGCTAAGCCTGGGCTGGTTATTTCAGCACCGGCAAAACCCTTCTCCAACCTGGCTAATAGGGCTGTGCAGAGCCCACAACAGCACCAAAACCTGCCCAGAAAAACATGGGAAGGACAAGTCCCAGCTTCTGGGACCTTCTTCTGGCCAAGGCACATGAATAGCAGCATAGCAGTGAGCTAATGAGAAGCCACCTTAGACACGTTTCTAAAGGCTCAGCACCATCATAAGGCTTTATTGCAGTATCTCCTGAAAACAGACTTTTCAGTACAGAGACCAAATGTTGCTGTGCTGACTTGTACTTTTCTTAGTACAGCTGAGACGCCAGACCTGACTCAGATGTCAGGGTACTATAACTGGTTATTGGTGAAAAAGTAAAATCCTATGGCATATTTACATAGAAAATCATTATAATTACTCAGGTGACATAAAGGTTGTTGTGGGACGTAGAAGTGGTGCTAATTTTAGGTCATCCATCAACTGTAGTAAATAGCTTCTTCTACTTTACTTCTTCTATTTTATATCTTATCTCCCTCCCATTTGCTCTACTTGTCTCTGCAGCAGGGGATTCAGCTACAGGATGCAGATGGGCTGCAGGTTGTGAACTATTGGTGTACAATTTCTTACTATAATGCTCCAGACTCATTTCAAATACACACTCATTACTGTAAAATACAGGAGAAAAAAGCAACTTGTTAAGTTACAAAGAAAGGATTTGTGTAAATTAAGTACTACTAGCATATCCCAACCCTTACTACTTTTGCAGGGAGGGGAATACAGTTTTTTAAAAGCTTCTATGCAATCAAGGAAAATTTACATTTCAAAAAGAGGAACATATCAGGAACATATGAAGAAGTATGAAGAACATACTGAAGAAACAGAAATTCTAGCTTTCCTCTAAATACAATTTGATATATTAATAAAACACAATCACGATCCTCCTAGAAGTCTCCCCCAATACGAAGTTGTTGTTCGTTGTGGGGAATGGGTGAGGGAGATAATGGAAACATCTTAAAAATGTCCAACCCAGCAAGTTTTGTGTTCTACACTGATTTAAGTTTAGCAAAATTAATAATGGCTACCACTGTCAAAAAATAATAATTTCACAACCTAAGACTGAAGAGGATTCATACATATACTCTTGATTCTGATGTTAAAGTCAATAAAAATAGAAATAACCAAGCTCTTTGGGTTTGGCATGGTTGGTACAAACCCAAAATGCATGGTTCTGAGTGGACCTAAGCACTGCAGTGATGGAGGGAGAAAAATCCCACTGACTGAGCGAGTGAATACATCAAAGAATCATAGAATCACAGAATGGTTTGGGTTGGAAGGGATCTCAAAGATTATCCAGTTCCAACCACTCTGCTGAGGACAGAGACGTCCCACTGGATGAGGGTGCTCCAAGCCCCATCCAACCTGGCCTGGAACACCTCCAGGGATGGGGCAGCCACCACTGCTCTGGGCAACCTGCCTCACCACCCTCATAGGAAAACATTTCTTCCTAATATCTGATCTAAAGCTATCATCTCTCAGCTTATATCTTTATACTCTGTTGATATACTATGGTATTAAAATTATATCTGTTCACTGTGATGTCAGATTACAACAGTTTATGTGCTTTATATACCCGAGTATGTGATGTTGTTAGTAAATCTCTCCTAAAAATATACACAGGGGCCAACTACCACTTCCCCTTCATCGGTTAACTGAAGTGTAGGTAAAAGAGATGGAAGGTTTGGGCTCCCACCATTTTTAGAGAAGAGATATACATTCCTAAAGTTCTTCTCTCTTTGTAGAGCTCTTCTTGCCTCTAATAAGCATAACAAGTTGTATGATAGCTACACAGGCATGAAAACTGGGATTGTGAAGAATCACATCCCTACTACCATTTGCTACTGTGCTATTCTGACCCACGCGGGTGATAAGGGAGGACACCTTGGCTGCCTCCTGGGATTCACTTTCCTATATTTAAACAAATTGCTAATCATTATAATAATATTGGCTCCTTGGAGGATGGATAAAATGAAAAGTCGATTTCCTTGTGAGAAGGAGGCACAGTATCAAACGAAGCGGTGCCAAAATTCCTTCATCTTTTAAACTCAAACCCAGATCTTTATTTCAATACAAATGAGAACAAAACTGGGATTATACTCTGATGTAAGGACTAATAACAAGACTTCCAATTAAAATCATAGCAGCAATATCCCACAATGTGTCAACCAGTAAGAAATCCAATTGTTCTGCAGGCCCTGGCTGCCTATCAAGCTTAACTATCACAAAAAATACAACTACATCCAAAACTATTTCCAAAAATCCGTATGAAGAACTTTTAAGGGATCAGTATTATTTTTACTGACTTTTTACAATGTATAATGCTCTCTGAAGTGCCTTTATTAGTTCATTCCGGGTTTTAATAAATTGTGAGACCATCCGGGATCAGAGATTTACTTTCTTTCAGGCAGTACCTCCAAAAACCCTTCCAGCATTCAGAAGTTCAAACCAAATACTGACTATCACAGTGGGCTCTCCCTGACCTGAATATTTCAAATTCAGAGTTTCCTAATGAAAATCTCCCATCAAAGACTTTTTTTTTTTTTTATTGACAATGGTCTGTTCTTCAGAACAAAGAGAACTACACCTTGAGAATAAGAAATGTGTATCTGCAACTCTTCGTATTTTATTGGCGACAAAAGTTCTCTGACTTCATGCTTTCTCCATTAAAAAAAAAGACAGAAAACTGTGTCATTAAAATTATACAAGAATCAAGACAACACTAAGAGCCCATTATTGCTACTAATGAGGCTGATACCGCTGCGTTGAGTTGCTCTTTTGCTACTGCTGCTCTACAATTCTGGCAGCCTGATGAACTCGGATCTGCATTGTTGAACATCAAGAAGGCAGCGCAGGAAGGTCACAAAATCTATGTAGCATTTAGGTAAATTGGGAAAGTCAGAAGACGACAGATTGTTTAGAAAATAGTGAGTATGCAAATACCCCATCTTTTCCATTAGCAGAATATATCTGGAGCATGGGAGACTGCTGCTGTTATAAAAAAGGGGCATTCCTGTGCTCCACCTAAGCAGCAGCAGCTGCAGGATGTTACAACTGCCTTCAGCTACTGCAGTGTAACAGGAGGATGACTGAAAGGAGCTTTCAGAGCAAAGCATCACCGCTTTCCATGAGCAACCTGAGAGACGGTACACACACGCATCCACATCCCTGCGATTTGTGCAGCTTCCAACTCAGCCTAAAATCGTGCGCTTTAAAATATGACAATCATAACTTCACATTTTCAGACGGTGCCATTTGTTACAGGATGGCTGTCGGCTGTGTATTTTATCTTCTACATATGAAAAATTTATAGTCACTCTTGAAAACGTTTCTGAAAAATTCAAGGAACTCACTATCAACTTTCTGTATAAAAAGCTCACATAAAAAAATTCCTTCCTAGTGACATTAACACAGTAACGCTCAGTGCTGGAAAGCAGGACTTCCACAAACAGCAATGACGGACTTAACTCATACACAGTGTGCCCAAAGTAAATTAACCAAAGGAGGCATAATCATATGGAAAAGGCTATACTGAACTCAATATTCCTGTTTTCACTGGAAAAGTAAAATAGGAGGCACAACAGTCTTAAGTATTGCTGTGCAGGCAGGCCAATGGACTCATACAATGGACTACTGGAACATATGGACTATAAAACTATTTATGCCCAAAATATGATTCAAAATTGAAAAAAAATCCATCAATATATCAAATCCATATTTAAGATAGTGATAGCTCACAAGCTTTTAGGGATCAGTTCACCTTTGGTTGTTGCCCACAATTAGATGGATACATGCTGTGTATATTGAGTAGCAAGTATTTCTCAGCTACATTTACCATTTCATTACATATCTAATTGATTTAGGTTCAGATTATTTCTTGTTTAATTCTTTGAAAGATGAATATAAAAAGCAAATGTAAAAAGTGAGTATTGATAAAAATCTGTGGTAAAGCAATCGAAAACAGGAATAATAATGCATAGTAGGAAAAATCCCAAGTTAAAAGGCTAAAATCCCAAGTGAAGAGACTTGGTAAGATGACAATTACAGTGGAAAAAAAAAAAGCTAATGTATTTTCATGATCTCCCATCTCTTACAAGAATGACTATACCCTTATATAACAGCCTTTTTTTTTTTTGCTTTAATAAAATGACATTCAAAAAGCCCTTCAAGAAGAACAACTGGCAGCAGCTGCTATATTCTTTTTTAGAGTTTTAAAAAGAGAGAAGATAACCTGATTGAAAACGCCGGTCAGCAACAATAGCTTTGCCCCATCTTGTTTTTTTCCGAAGGAGAGAAGAGCTCCCTGACTGAGAAAAGAGTGGGCAGAAAGCATCTTCTCCTAATCACGCTCAGGTAACCGGCCCCAGCTGAGATCTACCACGCAACAGGCTCTCGATTTTCTTTCAAAGAAAGGGAAGTAGACTTCATTTACAGAATTTAGAAGTTAGATGCTTCCCCGCACACACACTCTTCATGAACACAAAAGGCTGCAAAATTGGCTAATGCTGCAGAAGCTCTTCATAGCCCCAGTGGCTTTATGGTGTGAAAGAAGGTGAACTCGATACCTCTTCTGCAGGAAACAAATACATCTGGGTATCCGTGGGCCCTTCTCAAACTAGCCAGTAATCTCAATTCTGCAGGGAGTATGAAGAAAAACCTGTATTTCCATCTTTTTAAAGCTGTCTGCAATGAGGTATCAAAGCATTTTAGAACAGAGGTGAGATACAATTCAATCGTTATTTTAAATAATAAGATCTGCAAAGGAAAAAAAAAAAAAAAGAGGGGAAAAAAGCCAACGGGATAATTTGGGCTACTTTCCCTTGACCCTGACATACAATGACACTGAACACAGAGCCTGGTGTTAATTTGGATTCCTTAAGTAAATGAATGGACCCTGTCAGTCAGAGAGGAAATGTGTTAATCAAATGAAATCAAGTGCAAGGAGGGATTAGAATTTCTTTCTCTACGTGGGACTACGGTGACTAAAGGCTATCCTTGAGAATATTAAAACTAAAAGATGCTGATAAAACAGCTTAGCACGCTTAGTAGCTTGTGCACAAACACAATAATCATTTCCACACTGAGCACAGAATCAATACAGCGAATTACTTCTAAATGCCTAACAGAGTGTTTTCAATGTCACCAAGTAAAGTTCTCTCTCAAATCTGAGTCTTTAATTCTTGCCAATATATCTCCCACTCACTTCCCTCTGTGACACTTTTTTCTAGCTCTGAACATCTTCCACCTTCTCTTTTGACATCTTGCTCTTCAACTGCTCAACTTCTTCATCTACCCTGTTGTATCCGTTCCATCCTCCCCTCTCAACACTAGGCGGACCAGCAGAGTTATTTATTTTCTCCATCAAAAAAAAAAATGCTCAGAAGACTTTCCATATCTAATTAATTAACCAACCTTTTTTATTATTATTATTTCCCATATCCATTTTAATAAAAAGGAATAATATCTGTGGCCAGTTTCTATCTCCTGTCTCTCCAACTTAGTAATTCTGTAATTCCTTCATAATTTTGTCTTCCAGTAAAAATATAGGTTTTTTTAACCTTCAATGCCTTGTAGTTACCAACGTAACTTCTAGGCCCTCTCATTATTTTGACCTTCTGTGAGTCTTTTCTTGTCAAGACTTTTTGGCTACCATAGTTTATGAGTTTTTAAAGAATTCCTATTATACTTTTTCATAATCTTTTGTAAACTGAAGATGCTACACTCAACAAATCTACAATTCCTTGTTTTGTGCATCCCAAAATAAACAGTACCAAAAAAAACATGCTGAACAAGTAAGAACCGTAATAACCACAGAACTGATCTACTTTAGTTTTGATTTGAACAAAACTAAAGAATTGATGTAGTAAAGAGTTCCACGAAAGTGTTACAAGAACGAAATCTAAATAAATAAGACTAAAAAATAACAAAATGAGATATTAAAGCAGAATGAGAGACTGAGTGGAAAGCAACACTGAATATCTATAAAAAGAAAGCAAGTAGATATAACAAACAAGAATTAATTTGAGCTAGAAAGACCTTAGAAAATTCCTGATTGACAGGCTCAGAAAAGAAAAATGTGGAAGAAAGTGTTTTTACACTCTACTGTTCTTTCCAGTACCATGAATTATGTTCTGCTGTGCACACCCTTGCCTTTAACATCCTGTGCTTCTTCATAATATTTTTGGGGTGGCAATAACTTATAGTGTTGTGTTTTTTTTCTGTTCCAATCCGCTTCTCATCTATTTAAATATCTTTGTTTCTATGTAAATGGTGATACATCTAAAATGCACTCTTAAGTCTCCAGGGTGTCAAAACAAACAGCAGCGCTGAGACAACCGAATTACCAGGCTAAGTTCAACAGTTCAGTGACAGCCACTGAATGCTGGATACTACTTCATGGATAGTCCTACCTGATTACACAAAGCCTAAATCTACAGTATATTTCTTCTTGATAAAAGCAATATTTTATATTAAAATGGTATGATTAGATTGAATCGCTGAGTCTTTGGTGCTAAAAGTTTATAAGGGGGTTATGGTACCTGGGCATGGATAAGGTGCAGACACCTGGTACTTATAGTCAACACTTTGATAACAGAGCTCTATGATCCATATTTCATCCTTAAAGACAAAAAAAAACCCAACCCTAAATTCTTCATTGTTCCATGCTATGTTTCAATACTTAATTGCCAACTCTAAACAATTTGTCACTACTTACTTCTTGACTACAAGAAGGAAATAATAATAATAATAATAATAATAATAATAATAATAGCAACAACAGCAACCACTGTATATAGTATCAGGCTACATGATTAAAATTCCTTTTTAAAACTTTGATATAATATACTGTAGAAGTCTTATAACAATATTGGACAAGTCTAAGAAACACTCTTTATGTAACCATATCTTTTAACTTCTTAAGAATTTCTGTCTTACACCCAAATCAGGCTACAAACCCTACAAATACAATTTTGTGAAAAAAAGCAAAGAAAATTAGGAAGGGGAAAAAAAAAAAAAAAAAGAAAAAGAAATGTTAAGAACAAGAGTATTTGCAGAAAAAATGTAAGTTCTAATATACAGCTCTGAATATACTTTTTAAAGATGGAGAGAGAATATGTCTGCATCTGGTAAAGAAAGTTTCCAAATCAGAAAAAAACTTCTAAATAACCCAAATATATCTGTCCAGCTCACTTATTAAAGGCAAACTAGGACAATATTGACCAACTGCCCTCCAGTAAAACATGTAAGACTGCAGAAAGTGAGCTCCAAATCCTTTAGAGCGTGGAGGCACATTCACACAGCAAATAGCTAGCAAAGTAAATAACAGATAGCTATCATTATTTTACTTATTTGTCATTGCTCTCTGTGGAGTCAATCAAATGCATGAGCACTGCTCATCTGCTTCCAAGTGAAGCCAGCTGGCAGAGAGCGATAGCATCTCACCCCATGAGAGCTGTTTCACCTCTGTCTATCCGCCCATGGCCATGTATTCAAAACCAGAATGTATTAAACCTAAAATCACTCCCTGCATATATAAGTATCTGTTCATTTTAAACTGAAAGAGAGTAGATTTAGATTCGATATTAGGAAGAAATACTTTACTGCGAGCGTGGTGAGGCACTGGCAGAGGTTGCCCAGAGAAGTTGCAGAAGCCCCATCCCTGGAAGTGTTCAAGGTCAGGTTGGATGAGGCTTTGAGCAACCTGATTCAGTGGAAGGTGTCCCTGCCCATGGTAAGGGGGTTGGAACTGGATGGGCTTTAAGGTCCCTTCCAACCCAAACCATTCTACTGCTCTATGGTTCATACACAAACAATCTTTCACATTTTCAATCTTCTATTTTCTTTCTTTAGATTGTCCTTCACTTGCTGCAACATCATTTATTTTAGTCTATCTAATATCACGTGATAAGAGCTATTGAATACCACAGAACAATAATTACTGTTGAAGATACCGTAGTGGTCCTGGTACAGGAAAAACTAGAAATTTAGTACATAAAGAGACTGTCCTCTGGGAACATCTTGTACACGGTTTGAGTTCTAGTGTGGAAAACTACTGTTTCAGTGACTCTTATGCCACTTACTGTGCAAATTTATTGTTAAATTCGTGTTTATTAATGGTATAAATCTATTTATCTACAACTCTGCGCAACTCCACTTTTAAATCAGAAGTATAAAAACTATGATATCATAGCCAGCAGCTGCCCTCCGTTAGGAAGATTGCAGGATCTTGAGCTTTTACTATAACACCAGAGATCTCGAAGATTCTTCTTTGTACACTGTCTCATGAGACAAGGCAGACATCTCCTGTAATTTCAATATTACATTATGAGATTTAGATTAGCATTGCAATATGTTTTTTTTTCTCTCTTTCAGACCACTCTGCTCTTTGTGACTGGCATAGAAAAAAAGGAATCTCACTGCCAGTGTCAATCGGAATATTGTTACAACCTGCAAAACACAAGAAGCTGGGCAAACCTATGGGAAATACATGGAAAGAAGTGGCGGAGGTAGAGATGGATTAGGACTAGGAGGAAAACAGACTTAAAGGATAGGAAGGACAACTGGAGTAGTCAGGAAAAAAAAACTAACTGGCAAAAGATGCATTTTGTATCCACAAGTAATGTCTGTGTACCCTGCGCTGTACTGATACTTGCCTGTCTCTTGATGACACGAGCGTATAACAAAGAACTTAAGAATCCTCACAGGACTCTCCATTCTAAGGATTTTCAGGTTTGGGACAGTAGAAATGCTCTGGATGACAGCTTTGTTCCTCTGGGAGCTGTGCAAAAAGAAAACCTTGAGAAAGCAGCAAATGGGCATAGACAGGAGCTGGTGCTGAGCCCACCTGCAAAGCCACAGAAGTTGCATAATACAAATTAAACTCAAACCCACAACTCCTGCAGAGTGGCTCTTTTCTGTATCTTGGAGAGGACTGTCACTCATTTTGATGAGAACTGTTATGCTCCTCGTTGCAAGCTGTTATTGTTTTTTCCCACTGTATTTCAGGAATGTGAATGCCAAGTCCTTTACTGCCTAGCTACTGTTCTAAGCATCTTATCATAACTTTACATTTTTCTGCCCATTTCATTGTTCCTTCACTTATGCACTTGGCTCTAGCCTAGGCTCGTGCCCTGTTCTTCCTACAACTTGCATAGTTTTGATAAGAGACCTTTTATGCAGAAAAAAAATCTTTAAATATTCATATTACACACTTGATACATGAAATCCTAGAACAAATAAAAATACCTGCTCTACCGAAAAAAAACACAAGTCAGCCCTATGTTGGCCACTTCTATTATTTCTAAATTGTTTAAAATGCATGTTTTGATCCAGGGAAGAGGGAATACGGTTCCTTCTAAGCTTAATTTTGAAACGCTATAGGCAATTAGAGGATAATACAACTAGGAAAGATATTCCCAGATTATTTAATTCTGCTTATACAGTTTCAAGGATTTGGAATTTAGTTTATAGTATTCAAGAGCAGCAAATAAAAATGTTGCCTACTGCCCTGTTGTTAACATCGTGCCCACACATTAATTCTACCAGCAGTGCTCAAGAGAGCAGATCAGGATGTGCGCTGTCGTATCGGCTGGAATGAGATGTAACGGTTTGCAGAGTCGTACTCAAAACTCTTGTTCTGAGCCAAAGGGACTGCACCATATACATTGAACAAAGAATTTATGCTTAGACCAGTTCTTATTTGTAGAATAGAAGCCCACTAGTCCAAACTATATAATTAACACAGAAAACCCTCAATACCAATAGGGCACTTCAAAGCTAAGCCAGGTCAGGCAATATTTGGTGCGGCTGCGATGAGGTACAACGAGGCAAACTGAGATGGGTGCTGAGACATGGAAAGCTGCTACATACACAGGTTGTTCTTTATTAGTGGATTCTAAATCAAGAAGGATATATCACTAGATACTATTAATGATATTTTTTTCATTATATTTGATAATGATAGCTTTGTTTTACAGCCATATTTTTAATTGGTATTTATTTTTTTTTTAAAAAAAGGTCACAGAAGTAGTCTTAAAAGTACTACTGCATCACATTAGAACTCTTTTTGTTATAAAATGTATTGTTTATATTTTCGCTTGTGGTAAAATATTTTCTCTGCTAGTCTCACTCAAATAGAATCATAGAATAGTTTGGGTTGAAAGGGACTTTAAAGGTCATCCAGTTCCAACCTCCTGCCATGGGCAGGGACACGTCCCAGTAGCTCAGGCTGCCCAAGGTCCCATCCAACCTGGCCTTGAGCATCTCCAGGGATGGGGCAGCCACAGCTTCCCTGGACAACCTGTGCCAGTGCCTCACCACCCTCATCATGAAGAAATTCTTCCTGATGTCCAATCTAAATCTGCCCCTCTCCAGTTTATACCCAAATAGTTACCTTGTAATGAGAAAACTGTTTTTTGTTTTGAGATGGTATTTCAGTTTGAGACTCAATAACCAATAAAACGTGACATATGCTAGTCCTATAGCTCAAAGTCCTTGCATTTATGTCTCGGATACCGTAGTGGTTAGTGTAGGAACATCAGAATAAAACATATTTTCCTAAAATTTTGTAACTCACTATCTACATTTCTCTAAATCCTAGTTTGCACTTGGATGCCAACGAACATCTTCAAAAATGAATTCTGTAAGGTAAACATTTTAAAATGTGGACTGTGTGCTACCCTGTGGTTATTCAACATAAATATAATCTTATTATACAAATTATTACTTTTCGTGAGGAACTACGGGCTGAATTCCCTATAAATATAATTTACCCATTTTCTTGGTGATGCATGAATAGCTCGATTTGTCTTACTGTTTTGGAAAAAAACAGGAGAGATGTACCTCTATTAAAAAAAGCAGCAGGTATTTTTCCTTGACTGTATTGAATGCAGGTAGGGGGCAGATTTAACTTGTAATCAGACTCCACTTTGACAGACCTGAATTTCCGTAGAAACCCTCTTATTAACTTGTTACTGGCTGATGATGTACATTGGATCTACCAAAAATTGAAGTATTAAGGTGTTAATTAACAAAGGTGATGTTAAGGAAATATAAATATTCTACTGGCTTAGTAATAAAGAAAACTACTTTCAGATCACTTGCGGATGATGCTTTGAGGCTCTGAGCAGCTTGGACTAGTGGGAGGTGTCCCTGCCCATGGCAGGGGAGTTGGATCTGGATGATCTTTAAGGCCCCTTCCAACCCAAATCATTCTATGATTCTATGCTTTACGTTATTAAATAGGATAGTTACGCTTTAAAATTGCCTTTCCACTTGCCCAGGTGTCTGATACCAGCTTAATTCATAGCTTACAGCCAGTGAGAAAACAATTTCTCAACATTTTCTTCTTCTGGTTCACTGTACGAACCTCGGAAACTGAGAAGTTTGGCCAAAGGCCCAAATGTTTAGGAATTAAGGAGTAAAACAGGAAGAAACACAACCAAAGGCAAACATAGCAAGGAAGGAGACGAGGTGACTATTTTCCCTTCTTCTTTCTTCCCACTCACACACAATTGAGACATAAGAAGAAATAATAACAACAAAGAAAAGGGTACTTCTGAGCAATAAGGCTTTTTAAAGTTGGGACAAATGAGCAAATGTATTGAATTTCAATTTCATTTCATTGTACTAGTAGAGGATTTCTAATGCCACTCTTTAGAATGGTCTTCGATGTTAAAACAAAAACCACCTTGCTAAAAATTGTAGGAATATATATATATTACCTTCTTTTTCCCTTTGACCCATGAAAAACAACTGGCTGAAGAAATCAGACTTTAGAGAGACATCAGTCCAGCAAGTTGGCTTTTCCAACTCCAACTCCTAAACTACCTTCTCATCCTTTACAATCTAAAGAAAAAGTATTTTGGTTCTTTTTTTGTAATATACTATTAACGGCTACTTCATTTTCAAAGGGAAATGGTGGAAGGCTCATTAAAATTATACTACAAGGAGCAATCTTGAACTAACAGAGGGATGACCAGAAGATATGACACAAATATTTCATCTCTAATATCTTAGATTCATTTATAAACAACTCAGTGAGTTGATCATAGTAACTGTTAAAAGAGTTGAGAAATAGACTGACAGTCACACTGTGCCCATAATAGTCAAAAATTCTCTGTCTTTAGATCAAAATCTAGAAATTGTTTTACGCTTGACAATAATTAGTAGAGACAACTAAAGAACCACACTGTACTTGTACAAAACTGATGATTACCAGTGTTCCAGTTAATAAATATTTACCTCTGTACTACCTCTAGTAGATTATGGGATGAAAAAAAATGAATATTTGATCAATTTATTTTTTAACTTAATATTCATTTTGCATTTTGTCCCACACTTCAGTATATATACTAAATCAAAATCCATGCTGGAGTTCTCCTGAGTGTGCCTAATTGATAACACTAATTAAATGTACAACTTCGCTGCATATTAATTCTCCATTTTTCTTTTGGCACTCTGAAATTCCATCAAGCTTCAAGTAATAATGAATGCAAAATTTAATATATAGCCACCTCTGTTGCTCAGTATAAATCTGGAATTTCAAAGAACAGGATCTACTACTTCTAATAAAAAATACACCTTTTGTATTCACGTGGAATATGAAAGACTACCTCAAAAGAGCCAGACTTTTCTGAACCTATAAAGATCAAAGCTGTGGTTTACTTAGGAAGGAGAGCTATTTAAAATTTCTTAGATCAATATACATACAGAACCTTACAGATCTGTTTTAATGTACAATGACAACTTACAGTTTCCTTCGCCTACATAATTTGCAGGAAAATACACTGCATATTTCTTTTACCAGCAGTTAATGACAGATGCTCTCTGTATTGATCTCACTAAAATCAAAACATTTTGTGAATTTGCCCTCCAAAATCTGATCCTATGTGATTTTCACTCCAACTTGGCATACCACGTCATTTGGAAAACGCTCCCAATCTGTGGACTTGTCCGTAGAATGCATGCACAGGGGCTAGAATTGTGCTTTTCTTTATTATATGAGGCTTCTTACGCACAGAAAAATTCAGTGAAAAGGGCCATATCTGTATTGCTATAATTGGCACAATCTCTTCCATTTTGCAGTTACTTTCATAGCCCCGATTGCGTTAAGTTTCCATCATGTAAAAATAAAATATTTACTCTTTCAAAAGTTCAGGCTTATTCAATATTATCTCACACCATCTTAAAGGAAACTAAAATAAGAAAGACCAGAAAAAGACAATGACCTCTTGGGTTCAGAGCAGTGGCAGGACTCCCACTGGTGCTGTACACATGCCCAAGCACCAGCGTATTCCAAATCCAGGATTACATTACTCGCATGGGTGGCTGACGCATTTGACAGCAGTTGAGGAAAAAAAAAAATGAGTTGTAGAGTGAGCAGCAGATTGACTTCTCCTTAGAATATTTTGTTCTCTGAATTATCTTTATATTTCAAAAGAAGGATCCTTTCTGTGCAACTTGAAATATTAAAAAAAAAGGGATTATAGGTATTACAGAATCATAAAGCAAAGAGATGCTTTCAAAACTGACTTAGACTATTTCATTCAATAAACTACTTTATCTGAAGTCAGAGAAAAGTGGTTTCGACAACCAATAATAAAACTTCGATGTTTCAGAATGTGGTGTTAAACAGACTAGAATTTGATGGGCAGATTTCACTGACCTCACCATAAACCTTTTACATTACAGAGATGTCATAAACGGCACTAAGGAAGAGTAAATGTGCTTGTTGAAGAAAGGATCTAATGTGGACATATTGGCGTGTATTAGTACATCATTTTTCTGTTAGACTAGACTTTTAGTTTTGAAATCGCACCAGAATTCAGGTTTCTGATAATAACCACCATTCATTCCCAAAGGATTTTTTACAAGGCAACACCAGTGAACTTATCTCGCTGCCTATAACAGACTCCAGATGTGTGCCACTAAACATGCTGAGTTTTACAGCCTTCAGGTGTAATTACTAAGTGGAAAAATTAAATTAATAAACTATGCATTTTTCCTATGATAAACTACAGTTAATTATAAGAAGACTTTGATTCTTACTAAGAATCTCAAAGAATATACCAAAATATATGACTGTTTGCCAAAACAGCTGTCACCTATTGCTTAATTTATTGGAAAGAGCCAGATCTACCCTGTGTCAGTCCCTGAATTAGACAGTGGCAATAAGTTATGATAGCAATCCTTCCGAGGGTTGCTAAAATCCACTCCTTCACGAGTGACACCAAGTAAAGATAAGGCAAATGAAGGAGGAGGATTTTCACTCCCGCTCCGAGTGAGCTACCGCCAGCTCCTCTGGGGCCTTCCACAAATTCTCCCTGACTGCAAGAATGACACCAGTGCAGAGCACAAGACTTGATCTCAGTCATCAAACTTCATCCATCAGGCTGAGCAGTCTCATGTTTTAACACATGCAGTCTGATAAAAGCTGCAGATTCTTTAACTGTGATGAAGTTGAAAATATTTCATACGGATCTCCTCTATGATTGCTTTTTGTAGTCATTGATTGCATTACTAGGAGCTAATCGCTAATTGGCAAGATCATGGCCATAATGTTATGGAGGGAATAAGCACAAAATGTTTCAAAACAGATGAAAGAAATTCATAAAATAAAGCATAAAAGGGTGATCCAGATGCAACATGATTCTGGAAGCTGCTCATCTTCCCAAAACGGAAGGCACTTACACCTAGTGTCTCCACCGGCACTGCTTCTTACATTCTTACCCAGCGCTAACTCCCAGCCCCTGACAGAGGACGGATTGTTGGCCAGACAGACATTTGCAGAGAAATTCTTTCTGAGTCAGAATTAGAAGAAAAGTTTCTTCCTTTGCCTTCTAATCCCCCTTACATTTACCTTTCTCAGTTGCTATACATAACCGGCCACCCAACCAGTTTTCCACCCAAGAGAGCGCAAAACTGTCAGCCTCTGGCCTGGACAGGCACACACAGGAAAACTGGTTGGATGGCCGGGCCCAGAGAGTGGTGGTCAATGGAGTTAACTCCAGCTGGAGGCCAGTCACAAGTGGGGTTCCTCAGGGCTCAGTGCTGGGTCCAGCTCTGTTCAATGTCTTTATCAATGACCTGGATGAAGGCATTGAGTGCACCCTCAGCAAGTTTGCAGATGACACTAAACTGGGTGGAAGTGTCGATCTGCTGGAGGGTAGGGAGGCTCTGCAAAGGGATCTGAACAGGCTGGATCGATGGGATGAGACCAATGGCATGAGGTTTAACAAGGCCAAATGCTGGGTCCTGCACTTGGGGCACAACAACCCTGTGCAGCTACAGACTGGGGGAAGAGTGGCTGGAGAGCTGCACGGAGCAGAAGGCCCTGGGGGTAATGGTTGACAGCGACTGAACATGAGCCAGCAGTGTGCCCAGGGGGCCACGAAGGCCAATGGCATCTTGGCTTGGATCAGAAACGGTGTGACCAGCAGGTCCAGGGAGGTTATCCTCCCTCTGTACTTGGCACTGGTGAGACCACACCTTGAGTACTGTGTTCAGTTCTGGGCCCCTCACCACAAGAAGGATGTTGAGGCTCTGGAGTGTGTCCAGAGAAGAGCAGCGAAGCTGGTGAGGGGCTGGAGAACAAGTCTTATGAGGAGCGGCTGAGAGAGCTGGGGTTGTTTAGCCTTGAGAAGAGGAGGCTGAGGAGAGACCTTATTGCTCTCTACAACTACCTGAAAGGAGGTTGTGGAGAGGAGGGAGCTGGGCTGTTCTCCCAAGTGACAGGGGACAGGACAAGGGGAGAATGGCCTGAAGCTCTGCCAGGGAAGGGTCAGGCTAAGCATCAGAAGAAAAAAACAAAAAAGCCAAAATCACACAAAGGGTCATTGGGTGCTGTCAGAGGCTGCCCGGGGAGGGGGTGGAGTCACAATCTCTGGAGGTACTTAAAAGACAGGTAGACGAGTTTTAGTGGTTGATAGGAGTGGTTGGACTCAATGATCCAAGAGGTCTTTTCCAACCTAGTGATTCTATGACTCTATGATTCTATAAAGCTATTGAATTAGCCAATAAAGACCAAGTATTAAAGCTATTATTTCTACACTTCTGAAGTTACACTTGAGAATAGAAGGCTTGGAAGAAGTTCTGCTTGATTCTTAGGGGGAGAAAAGGCTTATTTATAAAATGTAACAGATGTAGCTAGATGAAAATAAGCCAACCATACCAGGTTAAAAAAAATAGTAATGCTTCATTCAGCAAAAATGGATATTTGCAATATGTGAAAATGGTATTCAAATGCTTCAGAAATCTTCAACTTAAGAAATAGTTTTACTAATTATTAAAGGAAACCATCCTAAAATCATTGCATCATTTGTGAAGGATTTCAGAGAATCACAAACATGGAAGTCTTCTCTAGCTTTTTTAATAAGTCATTCTCTTCTATTCTAATTCTTATATTCATCAAAAAATTGTTATTCTGCATCAAATAATTTGCACTAGTAGGCTAAGGTAGTGCGTGAAATTCCCTAATGTGCCCTTACAATGAATGTGCAAGAATAATTTAGGCTGAATTCAAACTCTGAGGAAGACAACAGAATGACACATGAATGTGAAATGGTTATCACTTCTGCACCCGGTGCAAACTCACAGTCTGACATGAAAACATCATTCTTTCTGCACAGGGCCATACAACTAGCACTGCACTGTAGCAGGTTTTCCAACAGGTGCACTGTGGCTTATAAACCTTAGCAAATAAGATATATTTTAATTCTTTCATCTAAAAGCAATTCTTCCAGGTGGCTTTAAAGACCAAGATAACTTATATTTGTGTGACAGAGAAGCAGAGAGAAAGTATAATATTTTATTGATGATGTGAAAAAGTCATCAGCAAGCTGTAAGCTGTATCTTAACAAAATGCTATCTCAAACTGGGTTGCCGCTATCCCTTAAGATGTCTTATCACCCGGCCAAAATTATCCTAACTCTGGTTTCTTAAATCCTACAACAGATTCACACCATGCAGCGCTCAATGGGCCTAATCTAACACCATTTTTGCCAATAATCCGTTGAATAACACAGACCTAATTCACAGCAATATCATTACAGACTGTGCTGGTGTAAATTCACAGTACTAAGGATTAAAACAGAATGACAATGATTACCATAGGTATGTGTTTTGTATTTGCAGACTGTTCTTTATGTTTATCTTGTTGTAGGAATAATTAAGCTGTTCTTAGAAGACTGAATAACATCCAAGAAGGACATAAACATCAATACATAAAGAGCCGTGGATTGCAATCAGTAGGAACATAACAGCTACGTCACTTGATTCTTAATAAGCAAAAGCATGTTTTGTAGTAGTAGAAGGAAGTCATATGAACTGCAGGACAATGGAGTTGTGAAAAAAAAGCCTCTTCCATTGCTTATTCCAGGTTGCTCAAGCACCACAAATGCTACCCATGCTGTCTTCAGTTACAGCAAAAATACATTTCCCCACATTTAAAACCCTTATGACTTTCAGTAGCACTTTTTTTGGGGGGGAGGGAGGGAAAACATAAGAGAAGGGCATCTGAGATAACTGAAATACAAACTTCCTATAACTTCACAGAGTAATAATGTCACTGTAATTCTCCAGTTTCCTGCTCAGTTTCGGTCTTGTCTGAGTACTAACAATAATGCTCTTCAAAAGCAAAGAAACAAGCAAAACCTTGGCTTAAACCATTACCACCCTGAGCCTCTCTGATCAGAAGAGTCCCAGGGATATTATTAGCACAAGGTTTACTTTTTGGTGTACCACAATCACTCAGAATTTAACATTTTCCTTCTGCATACTTACAATTTAGAATTGATCTGGGTGCTGGAGGTTGTTTTCTTCTGGTACAAATGAAATAAAGAGTACAGTAGCAACACCTACACCCTCGGGAATAATACCTTCAGTAGAGAACCCCAGGCCCATCCATTTTCTGTAATAGCTGAATGGGAATGACTACTTAAAGTAATAGGTTTTAAAATGTTTTCTGAGATAAAGCAGCAGTACTTCTGCACATTTTTTTTCCCCATTGTGATTCTGGTCGGAAACAAGCAGGCAGCAATAATTCAGCATATAATTCCATTTACACTTAGATCTGAACACAGACTTGAGACTCCTTTGTATAATTCAGGGCTCTGGAATTGTCACATTCAGTCTATCTCGCTAAAGCCTTGTATTATAGTTTGCAAATGCAAAACAGTTGTTCAGTTTCCTATCCCTAGGGAAAATGCACGCATTGCAGATTTAGAGTATTCTGTCTGCAGGCAAGAGCCAGCCAGAACTTCCATGCATCAGCTTTTCTCTTGGACAAGGAAAAAGTAACCTTGTTCCCTGTCCTTCTTAGCAGGTTTGAAAGACATAAGAGAAACTGCAGGAGAAGTAAGTAGTGACAGAGGAGAGGCAGTGGTTATATTATCCTATCGGGCTGTAATGGAAATATGCTCCAAAGATCGTAAATATATGCAGGACTATCTTCTCTATGCTTTTTTTTTTCCCACATTTTTTCACATTCACCTTCTCTCTTCTGCCTTTCCTCCTAGACAAGCTCTTCCTGTCTATCACCTCGCCGCGGGACCAGGTGGCACTGACACCTAGGAGAAAGCAGCAGCAGCAGCACTGATAAAGGATGCAGGAGCCATACAGATAATTCCGTGTGGTGCTCAAGAGGAGGAGCAGCAAAACAACTGGCGTGCAGCTCCTCTCTGTCTGTTAGCAGGTGCAGCAAGTATCCGTGAAACTAAACTGCACTGTGGGAATACAGAGGGTGGTTTAAAAATAATCTGTCAATAGGCAGAGTGTCTATGCAGACTTCCATTTGCTTATCTGCTCCAGTTGTGCTGCTCAGCTGGGCAGGCTTTTATGTGGTACTGAACTAATATATATTCATACACACATATACATACACATAATATAGAAGAGTATGTTATATATCTTGCACTGATCTCTATTGTAAAGCCAGCTTTGCCTGCATCCGTGTTTTCAGGTCAACTTTCCATCCCCCAGTCCTGCAGAGATGTTCTTGTCCTCTCTGATATTACAGCTATCAGAGCTAATGTTGTGTCTCATGATCTCCAAAATCAGAAGTCTTATATAAAAATGCGCAAAAGAAATGCTGGGACTTGACATGACATCCTTTCGTGGCAGAGCAGACATTCATTTCTGTTCATGTATAATTCAGAGTGGGAATTCAGCCTGAAAGGAACACATTGTATGTACGGTTATGCACTCATAATAATGAAGAATTTAAGACTAATGTTAAAAAAAGAAGAGCTTTTTCTCTTCAAAACACAGCTCCATTTTTCAAGTGTTTTTCCACTTGAACAGACAGTTTACCATTTCTGAAGCTGTTGGTCTACTTCAAACCGAAGTTTGGGAGCTTTAAAGGTATTAAATTCTGACAAGATTTGCGAAAATCAATAGCTTGGCAGGTGAGAAATTTATCTCCCTGCCTCCGCTAAGAGGAAAGCTGTGAAAAAAATTCCTTTCCTGGTTTGTCTCAGTGAAGCTGGGCAATCACCTCGCATACTCTACATTGCCAACAAACACAGGGACAGCTCAGAGGGGGACAGCGCGCAGGGCTGCCCGCCCCACCGGCACAAACAGCGAGGGGATAAACAGGGAAGCACTACAGAGAGACGGGGACATGCAGACTGTGGTTGGAAGGATGGCAGCAGGGACAGGGCTTGGGTAAGCACAGGAAGGGGAAAGGTACACTTGTGGGTTTCAGGAAGATAACAGAAACCTGGATTTTTTGTTGGAATGGATGAAGATGCAAGATAAATTTCCATTTCTTAATATAATTTATGCTTATGAAACACGTCTTTATGAAACACCTCTTTTTCTTTTGGTCCTTGGTGAGTGAGGATCTTTTCACATTCTGACTTTCTTTGTCTTTGCATTGTTTCCAATAGTTGGGCTCTGTGTTTCCTCCTTTCCAGGAGCACGCTGCATTCTTGCCTTACTTTGAGAATTCAGCAGCAGCAGCTCTTCTCTCTGACTCCTGCCTTTAATCCCTCCAATCCTCCTACAGTTCTTTGAGTCACATCTTGTATTCCTCTCTCTGGTTTTCAGAGTCCCAGACCCACATCCTCCTACGATAGCTATCCCGAGTGCTTTCCTAGCTACTGCAGAGTGTAGGCACACAGTCTTCCTGCCTCTTCCCCTCCGTCTTATTTTTGTCCTCCCACTCGGCAGGATGAAAGGAAAGACGGGACCAACACGGTGCCCCAGTCTCTTTGTCTAACAGCAGTTTATAGCCACCCTCAGGACTTTGCCAGTCATCAAACTTCTTGAATAGCCTACAGCTGATTTTCAACTGCTTTTACAAGTGTCTTGAGGTGTTAAAGTGAATACAATTTCCATCAGCCTGAATGACTCGGAATCAGTTATTTCTATTCTATACCGAGAGGAAAGCGTGTATTTGATGTCTCTGATGGCTGTCTTTGTTCAGGGATCTATATATCTCTGCTTGCAGAGTGTCGCAGCATGATAAAAACCTTAGAAGCATTAAAAATATTAGCCGTATTTCGAGTGACAGCACATATATCTCAGTATTAACTATGAGTATATAAAGAAAATCAGCTTGTTTTACGAACAGGCTCTGCTGCAATTGCAGTAATAGACCTGGTGCTATTAACGAGTGACAGTTTGTTGTGTTTCCATTACAACTGTCAGGTTTCAGAATTGTACAGACCAGACACGATTGCCTCTAGTAGGATGCCATGCCTACGATGAGCACGAGAAGCAGAGCGGAAAGATTAACTGCAAATCAAACGGAACGAACTACACAGGTGAGGAAAAGTTTGTCAAAGGGTAATGGCTCCGTGCTTCTGAGGAAGATACAAGCTGTGAAGGGGAAAGTCTGTTTTCTCAGTCCAAGATGAGATCAGGAATGTCAGAGATTTAACTGCAGTCCTGCAATATCTCCTCACACAAGCTATTAACTTGCAGATACTCCAGCAGGATGCTCTGAAGCTCCATTAATATTTGTAAAATGTTTGAAAATGAAATGTTAAAAATTAACCTTGCTACCACAAAAATCAGTGGGTATTACGCCAAAATTCTGCTTTTCAGCTATTCATAATTTCTCCTGTACATTCTCTTTTATAAGAATTACAATCGCTTATTCTTTGTTACAGACTGCTATCCATTTACCAGCTCCTGGTAACAAAATCTTCTTAGGAAATGGTTCTGCCCTATTTAAAAGAGTTAATTCTTATCTCTTTCTTATGTTGTATTGCACAAATCCAAACCCATTTGAAACAAAAAAAAAAGATAATTATATTCACAGATTATTATCAATATTTTTCAAGGGAAAAAAAGACTTAAAAATTACTACAAAGTACAAATATTGTTTACAATTAAAATGCAAATCTAGGCCTTTAAGCTGAAACTCAGTACATGAATTCTGTCTGATATAAGCTGGTCAAAAACGATATTACATTTTGTTTATCACTTCACACAGCAAACAGGAAGAAATCTGGTAGTGAAGTCTTTCTCTTTCAGCTGTATGAAGTATTCTGCTGAGATCTGACACCCATCAGGATGCTCGATGAAAACTTATTCTACTTCTAAGAATGATTTATAGCGTGCTATGAACACTGTTGTTTCATACTGCGAGGTCTTGTTAGAATGATGATGTATTAAGACAAAGTACCACCACCTCCTAAACTTAGCTGTAATAATATATGAATGTATAAAGCTTGTCTTGGTGGCCATCTAGCTTCGGCATTGCCATCTGTGAGAAACAGTATTTTTCATGTCTGAGGAGCTTTTCATACGACAGCACTTTCCCTCATGGCTAACAATCTGTAATCGATCCCAGCATCCAAAACCACATTAAGGATTAAGACATCTCACACGTTCATCGCTAAACAGAATCACCCCTTTGCCCCAGCTCTTAAAACAGTGTGTTTACTTTTTTGTTTAAACAGTTCTGGCTTTACAGTTGGTGGCATATCAGGGGCTGAAGCAATACAGAAAACATAGATATAGTGTTGTAACTCTGCTGTGGTTTCCCATTTGATAATTTTTAGTGAACGCACAGGGCTTGAAATATAGAGGATTCCTCTTACGGCAGCTAAAACTACACACTATCATATTCTGACTTGCCTGTTTGAATTGTGTTTTCATGATGGTTTAAACAGAGTAAGAAACTCTCCATAATGAAATATTACATGCATACTAATGGCACCACCTAATCGAATATTCTTTCTCCAAATACAAGCACCTCTGATATTTCACAAACAACTAAAACCCAAGATAATTCACCCTCTTACCCGAACAGGACATTTACAGATTTCAGCATCATTGCAAACCATCTATCAGAATGTAGTTCAGCACAACCCGCTGAACTGCATCAAGAAAGAGGGAATCATATTCCTAAGAGAGACGATATGCAGATGCTGAACATAGGTCCAAAACTTTGCCTAACTGATGTAAAGGCTTACATCTTGGCTATGGAAACTCTAGCTGAAAAACCTTAGAGTAAAAACAGAATTAGGGAAGCAGTCAAGGTGCTGCTTACATCCATTAGTATGTTAATCAAGGAACGGGATAATAAGCTTTTTGTTTTGTTTGAATTTAGCAATCAGACTGCTACAGCTTATATATGAGCATATCTTTAGCAAAATTAGAAAACAAAGTTAGCAATCAAGTGGCTGAAAGAGATCATCCCATGCATCCGACAAGGCATGAAGGCTTATACATGAAGAAGATCAAGACAAGGACTTTGGGTTTCTCTGCATTGCAGTAGAAAGGCTGCTGCAGGGAAAAAAGCGCTGATCACCCAAGTCTGCAGCGGCCAGCTGATCAAAGGAACGGCTAATTGATAGGGAAGTCGTTTGAGTAATTATGATTTGGTTGCTCAGATCTTACACATTTTTAGTTAAATAAATCTCTGCCTTGACAGATGGACAGCAGTTTGGTCTCTTGAAGCTGAAAGGGTTGTATCTGAACATCTAATTGGGGGTTACAGGAGTGAGGAAATAATGTCCCCATCTGTAGCTCTCAGTTACACAATGCAAGCATTAAGTATCTACTATCTCTGATACAGAGCAGGGTCAAGATTCCTTTTTCGTACGGATGAACTATAATTGGGTGAACTATTGAGCAATATTTCCAAAATCCCATAATGTGATGAAAATGAGTTTGACTCTACTATTAGTACCCTTTAAAGCAGCTGACGAAAATGCCTTACTGCCAAAGTAAAGTAGGAAATGAAGATATCAATGTATGATTGGTTCTAACAAAAAAGAAAAAGGTTATACTCAGTGGGTCTTGCAGTCTGAGGGTAAAATCAGACATAGATGAATACTTTCACTACTAATCTAAAAAGCAGTATCCTAAACACCAATAAAACTGCACAGTCCTCTTGCAAAAGAACACATGATCACAGTTAGGTAAGTTTACAAAATAAAAGGAAATCCTGAATAACAGGTTTCATCCATTCAATTTGTATTAGACTGCTGACAGGTAAAGATGGAAAGACTGGAGGGATATTTTTATGTGCACTAGTTGGTGGAGTGAAGGGACTTCTCTTGAATGTACGGGAAAAGAAAGGAGACCTTTGCTAACTTTGCCAGGAGAGAAAGAGCTATGTTCTAACTATTTCCCTTTCTTATTTAAGATCACCTCATCCAGGCGGCTTTACTCTATCAGAGCCCCTTTGAAAAGCTTCAGCAGCACACCCTCATAATTCACCAGAGTTCCCCTTTGCCCTTCCAGTTGCTTTCAGTGGAAGTTACATCTACCGTTGTGCAGGATTTGACCCACTCTGACTTGCAGTACTTGGGGAAAATACCATACATTTCACCCTAAAAGCTTTTGAAACTTCGATTTTTTATCAGTTTTGAGGCTCCAACAGCTAATGCAATAGCAGATAACTATGTAAAGATGCTATGAAACGCAAAGTGCAAAAAAAGCTGAACTCACCAATCAATCCAAAAACCACCTTATTTGCAATGGGATTTTGATCCATTGAATAAGTAGCCAGCTTTGAGTTGAAAGTGTTAACAAACTCCTAAATATAAATTATAGTATATATAAATCTAGCCAGAAGAGTAGTCAAGTTAATAGCCCAAAGCAGTAGGAACCGATAGTATTTTTTTACATTCAACAAACATGTAAAAAAAAAGAGCTTATTTTAGGAGAAGCTACAGTAGAGAACAAAAGATCATTTGCTCTCTCTATTCTTACCTTCAGTAGACAACTATTTTCTTTAAAGAATAAAATGCAGTGACAACTGCTCCATAAATACATATCAAAATATTTTATCATTTGAGGACTGGTTTTTATGTATTTGGGAAAAGAAGTGTGTGAGATAGATTGTGACCTTTCTCAGGTGCAGCAGATCCGATTGCTGTGTTTCTACAAGGCCAGGTAGCTATTACAGCTTTAATTTAAGGGCACAGCAAACTGAATAAATCTCATTATTGTCAGTTAACCATAATCTTTTATTTACTTGGATTTGACAGTAATTATAGTAGAGGTTTCATAGTGATAAATATCTTCCAATACATTTATCAAGGACAAAAAAACCCAAATATTGTAAAAAGACAGTGATATGGGGTCAAATTATATTAATTTACACTGATATAAATAAAGACTAATTATTTGGATTTATACCACAATACAATAAAAAATGGTTTATGTTTTATATTTTGATGTTATGTCTCTTCGATTGAATTAATTTAGATTCTATTGTACATGTCAGACTTCCATGTGTCACTTATATTTTTAATGCAAAATTAAGCATTTCCACATACAACTCCAAAACAAAATGCTTCTCTGAAACAATATGGAAATCAAGGTCCTCATTGTTTGCTGCTCAGTGCTTCAAAACGTCTTTTGAAAATGGAATTGTTAAATACAGCTTATAGATCTGTAACAAAAAATTGCTTATGCAATTGTACGCAATGCTCAGATTTTCAGCTGAACGTGCTCACAACAATGTGGCATTGTTCAATCCTCTGCCAGAGCTCTCCTCGTCAGATGTTCACCAGGTGTGTTGAGATAGACTGAGACAGACAAGCAGACAGCATTTAGGACAGAAGCCTTCCACAGGGAACAGTCTGACCGTTGACTGAGTCGTAAAGGTCTTCTAATTTATTACATCTGGCAGCTCCCATCCCAACTGGAATCTAAACCACTGGATTGAGATTTGCACACACCTTTGAAATGCTGTGCCTGGGTGTTTAGGCCAGGGGATCTGCACTAGGACATGCTGTTTGCATTAGGTTTAAATCATCACGTTACAAATACAGAGATGGATGTTTAATATAATTGGTATCCGTATTGGAAAATTTGCCGAAGACGGCTATTGGCAGGGGAAAGAACAGGGGACACTCTGCCCCTGCTGGCTCCACTTTCAATGGGGCTCAGGGTATAAGAAGCCACAAAACGCTGTTCAAGACACAAGAATTTGAGGTGGATGGATCTGATAGACCTCGGAGGTGAATTTCCAGCAGGTGCAGAGGGCAGCCGATAGCGGGTAGCAGATGGGAAGGTCAGTGGGAAGGTCACCACAGGCTATTGGCATGGAGGGCAGCTCTGTGTAATCAGCAAGCGGATCAAACAGCAGAAGGACTTCACCTCCTGGTTCACCATAGGTCATTAATTACATCTGTTGGGTTTTGTGGGTTGTTTGGGGTTTTTTTTGAGATCTTTCATGGGCGTGGCCAGCGCTTCCTCCTCGCTTCTGTTTGTGGCAATAAACTGACATAGCAAAACCCAAACACTGCACATTTCAGCAATGCTGTTTTTAGAAATTTACTTTTGTAAATTGAAATTGAAATTTACTTCTGTACTTCTAGAAATCTTCCTTTTGTTGGGTTACATGACTATCTTAATCCCTGTTTGAAATAAAAGGCGAGTGTATAGTATAAATTTGAAACAGGAAAGTATTGCTAAAGACGTAGTCACTGTGGCTGTGACAGCCATCGAAACACGAACTATAAGACCTGAAGACAAGGAAATCAATGAAAGAAGGTAAAGAAAACATACAGGTAAAGTTCCCCTATCAAATATCACTTCTGAGGCATACAGTGCAGAATAGTAATGACATGAAATCCTGATAAATAAGGTTTTTAAAATTCATTAAAACAACATTATTTTGTTACAATGAAAATCATATAAATGCAATAAAAAAGCAAATTCATCTGATGCACTTCAAATCTTGGTTGTTGCTCGGTTGAGGTGTTTTTCCTATGTAGATATGCAGATACTTTGCACTGGCTCAAAGCACAGCAACCTGAAGAAAAGTATGCCCTGATACAAAACTGAATACTTAAGCATGACTTTAGACTATAGCTCCCATCTCATGTTGGATTTTATTTTTCTGTAGAAGTGCACGTTTATATTGCCGGTTCCACAAATTATTAAATCTAGTTTGGGGTCTTTGTTTTTTTTCCTTACTGACGCATTGGAAATCTGGATAGCACACATCAGCGGCACTTTCTCTGTTCGGAAACCAGCCATTAATTCAGATAGTAAGTATTCAATTTGCATTTCTATCAAAACAGAAAAAGACAAGTGCACAGCCACCAATTTAACACCTCCTCCTGCTCCCAACCTTCTCTTCCTCTCCCACTTACAGACCTTTCCCGGGCACAGATGAAATGAGTCCATCTGCATACACAACACTGACAGACATAGTCAGAGGTTTTTTATCAACTCAACAGGGAAAACGTGAATCTTCACCACATCTCATTAGGGACCAACCAATTACACTCGCTTGAACTTCCAAGCAGAGATGGATAAATAATTAACAATTTATTAGATCATTTAAGATCCAATATTTTACCCAGAAGACCATTGCCATATTTTGCAAATATTTTTACTATTGCCTTTGGAAATACTCTGTGAACTATTTCTGTAAATAATTCTTCGTCTGTAGTTTTGTAAGGGATCCTCTGGGGCATTTGTTATTCGGCACTTAGAGGCTGAAATAATTGTCTGAAACCATAGATCAGAAAGACACAGACAGAAATTACGTTTCTGTCGTGTATTTGGATGGCTGCAATAACTATAATTATTTTCTGATGTGAATACTAATTTTTTTTACATCTAAAGCAAAATTTTCTGCAATATTATTTGGAAAAAAGTTATTATAAGCATTCCTGTCACTAAAACTGCTAGAAGTTTGAATATACCAAAAAGCACGTTCACCTGAACTACTAGAGTAATGTGTGTATAACAGTGGTTTGCAACCTTTCCGCAATGTCATCGGAGAGTAAGATATGAAATAGAAATATCATTGCATTCACTGAGAGTTGCTTCTGTTCTGGTACTCTTCCAGCCTCAGGGGCAAGAGAGTCAAACACCAGTCTCAGATCTGGAGTCTGAATGAAAGTAAAAAGGGGAAAAAACTCTCAATACAAAAGTAACCAGAGCTGGGATGGGTAGGGAGGAGCAAGGTACTATGTTAAGAACAGGAAAAGATATGGAACAGCCAGGGAATGAAAGCAAACACCCTCTGCTAACAATGTATAGAATATTTAATGGGTTTGTTCCAAGATCTAAACAGCTCTCTGCATGAATAAAACACATGCTTCTCTGTTTCAGACTTTATTCTTCCAGTTTTTAATGTTTTTCGCAAGCATTTACTCTATCCAAAAACCAAGGAAAATAAGAGGGGAATTAAAGTGTTGCTATGCAGGCATGTATAGGTTGGGAAATATGCACATACATAAATTCAGAGAGCTTTCAACTTGGAAAGCAAGAACTTTCAATGAACAGATTTAACCTACACCTAATTAACTAAATACTTAATTATTAAATTATTAAAACATCACAACTATAGCAAAAAAACCAGCTGCCTAGAGACTATACTTCTTTCCAAACTCTGTAATTAAAAATTCCACAATACTGAACTCAATCTAATATTGCTGAAAAAACCCTAACAGAACATGTTATGAGTATTGCTAGATGGCTGAAATCGTGCAAAACTATTTGCTTACTAAAAGAATGAGGAAAATATTCACGTACAGAGGTCCTGTTAAAGAAATGTGAAGGCATACTTTTTTTCTTTTCATAGGGGAAATATACCAAGAAATAAAAAGATATGCTAACACATCAAAGGAAAAACAGTGAAATCCTTCTGGAGAATAAACAGTGTTAAGAAAGGAAGCCTCAGAAGAAAAATCATTTTTTAAAGACAAGCTTTTTCCCTCTTTTCTATAGCTAAAATTAAAGGGGGGGAAAAAATCTTCAGTAAATACACATTAAGAAAGGAAACTCCACAATTCTTTGGGCTTCTCTATGTTCCAAAATAACTATCTCTTGGTTTAAATCGTTCCCTAATTTCTTTGAGCAAATCTTTGTCTGCAGCCTATTTATAATGGAGTTAAACACTCAATAACCCAAACGTGAGCTACTTTGATTATAAGCTTGCTATGTTCTGCTTCTTGAGTGGATGATAGGACTTAGAATCAGCTGCCTGTAAGAATGCATTAAAGATACTGGTAAGAAGCTGGTAAGCGCCTTTGTGGAACCAGGTAGCTGAAACAATTTGAGACTTCCTTAAAACTCTGGCAACCATCACTATTCGGCTTGATAGGATGCACCAGGACATTTGGGAACAGGAGTTTCACTCAGTATTATTTTGTGACTGTTTTTCTATTAATGATAAAGAAGTAGAAAGATCAGTGAAGCAGAGAAAGAAAGCTGCAAATAAGCCCGAGGCACAGCCAAAGAGCTTCTGGAAGCTCTGTCCTTAAAAAAAAAAAAAAAAAAAGCTAAGAAGGAAAGCTTCTGGGCTGAATTCTGGAGAGCCAGAGACATCATCTGTGTTGCAATTCCGACAGAGGCAAAAGAGCTTTGAGTATTCTTTGTGGCAAAAAAAGGATTATGTTAAAAAAATACGACTTACGGTGTCATTTTTTAATTCCTACCTGAAATAAACCCCAAGAGCCTGGATTTGGTTAACTGCTTCAAAGAAAAAAATGCATTGTAAATGCTACATATGGAATTCAGTTTCCCAGGAAAGTAGCTAGGAATTGGGCCTCCTGACGATCTATAATGGAGTTAATGGTTTAGGTACTTTCACAGTTCATTGATATCTCAGAAAATGAAAAATATGACTTAAAACAAGGACTGAACACATAAAAAATGAATTAAAGCAATGTCTGAAAGATTTCTCGAAGAGAGCTGAGGGATGTCTTGATTTTGGAGATCAAACATCTGTTAAAGTTACAACCAGACTGTCTAGACAGATTATGAAGTCCATTTGTTTCACAACGGTAAGACAAATCAGGACCAAGTGGCTAGTAATGCAATTACTACTGACAAAAATATTTTTCATGGACGAATGATAGAGCAGTTAAAGGAAACTTGTAATTTCTTAATAGAAAAGAATCACAGCAAGGACTTAAGCACCTGAGAGAGGACCTGAAAGACTGCAGTGCTTAGTTGGTAATACTTGGAATATTGAGAGAAAAAAACAGCCCGATCCTATTTCCAGCAACCAACCAACAGTACCAAAGAATTTAGAATTTATAGCACTGATGTGACTCAGTTATCCCACATTCATCTCTGGTCTTTTTACAAAATTTCATTCCAGCCATTAGTCAAGCGATGGGTAAAGCACAGCCGAAAGCTAGAGGAAATATGAAAAAGAAACTCTGTCCAAGCTGATAGAGGACATTGGAGACTCATCTCCTTGGAGTAAGAGATTAGTTGTTTCTAAGATAAACCAGAAATGATCCATTCTATAGCTGCTGGGAAATTTGTCATGGAACCAGAAGTAACCAGGAGAGAAAGCACCTACCAGGTCAGGGAAAGGAGATCTGATTCTAAGATCTCCATGGGACACAGGGTTCTCATCTGCTCCATGACATTCCTGAACAAATATGATCCGTTTGTAAAATAAGAAAAACAAAAAGTAGTCAAAAAAAACTGTGGAAAGTAGCTCAGGGAGATCTATTTAATACCACGTTGACTCAGTCACAAAATCCATCAGCTCAGTGTCCTGTTTCTGAAAATTGCCAGAAGCAAACGCTTGGGAAATAGATTACCAACAAGACACGCAGAGTCATCTTGCCTCTGGTTTATCTTCCCAAGTACTGACAGCCAGTGGCTAGTGAACATCTCAAAATGATGGTTGTATCGGGTTATACCAGCTACTGATCAATATTACTACCAGGAATGTCACCAATCCCATTTCTGCCCTTACATGTTTGTTTGGTTGTTTTTTTCCTGTGATAATTTAACTCTCCTTGTTGCAAAGAGAATGGTCACAAACCCCAATGCACCACAATCCTTAAGAAGTGTTGTTATACTGCAAACCGCGTACCAAATATAACACAAACATTAGTTGAAAGTCACTTTCCTTTTGGGAGAGAAAGAGACAACACAAACTGGAGGCATCAGTCTGTAAGTGCTGTTTACCTCTGCACCTCCGATTTTCATTGTTAACTGTGAAGCAATAATAATGTTAGTAATGTAATTATATACAGGAATAGTAGATATTTGCTGAAACTTAACAGTTATCATATCAGACACGCTGAAACAGCCTGGGGGAATATTACCTGCTAAAGTTCTTGTGGATATGGGTGAGAAATGCCATACCCACCATCGCCTGCTGACTGTTTTAACTGGCAGAAAATGGTAAAGAAGGAACCACTGGTGAAAACCTCAAGCAGAAGCCTTAGTAGGTAGTGATACAAGAAATGACAAGAAGGTGGCATTTCCCTTCATATGGACAAATATGTTTTCAAGACACTTTCCAGTTTGGGACAGCACTGGCACTATGCAATAAAGACAAACTTAACTGGTACAGCAAAAAATTGGAATTGTAAAAAAAAAAAAAAAAAACAAAACCAGATATAAATATTTCTATGAGGCTCTACTTGAGTGTTTAGTAAAGAAGGCAGAAACTTTCCAGGCCATTTGGTCATTTATTAAAGGTATAACTGAGCCTTGGGCCATTTTGAAAGTTTGCACCTAGTTCTAAATAAAATCCCAAACTTCACACAGGTTGCGCTTCAAGGGAATTATTCTTAAAAGCTGCATACATCCAACTACTTCTTTTCTATACTCACTGTTGCAATACGTTGTCTAATTTTGTTTTGGGTAAACAAACTTTATAGCAGCTTTCCAGTAGTTAAAGGAGTCCTGCAGGAGAGATGGGGAGGGGTTCTTTATCAGGGAGTGCAGGGACAGGATGAGCGGGAATGATTTAAAGCTGGAAGAGGGGAGATTTAGATTAGGTATTAGGGAGAAATTTTTTACTGTGAGGTTGCCCAGGGAAGCCGTGTCTGTCCCATCCCTGGAGGAGTTCAAGGCCAGATTGGATGATGCTTTGAGCAGCCTGAGCCAGTGGGAGGTGTCTAGATGATGAACTAGATGATGTTTAAGGTGCCTTCCAACCCAAACCATCCTATTATTCTATGAGCTTTATATGTGCTAATCAGTATCAATCCTTCTCGTATTACTAATTTGCATAATTTCTTACATTTGTTTCCTGACCAACAAATTAAATAATTTTTCTGGGTTATACAGTAACTTGTTTATATCAGCATTCCCACAGTTCGATCCACTTAAGCCAAGCAGGAAAACAGCTAATTAACTACGTCTCTCAAGCATCTAAATTGCTCAGCTTGAATTTCTGCGAAGTTAAAAATCTCAATAGGGTCAACATCATTTTAAAGGATTCTTGTTCACTAACATCCTACATGCAACAGAAAGTTCAATCCTTTCCTCCACACCACATCAAAGGCAGGTATTGGCAGCTGGAAGGAGAGGGGATGGTTGCTTGCAGAGCAAGCGAAAGCCTGTTGTAATATAAAGTCATGGCTTTTGAACCTGATCATATTTAAAAGGTTAATGGTGGTGACAGTGCATGATTTGCCTCACCAGTTTGTTTGTTATATTAGGCAAAAACCTTTGAAATATATGAAAGATGTGCGAACAATTTTGTAAAAACCTAACCAACACCGTGAATCTATGCTGTGAGCAAGAACCTCCTCTCAATAAATAAAAATGCTGACACTGCAGAACTGTCCATGGCCAGACACTAAGTGGCAGAGTGTTGACTCCACTCTTTAAACAAGAAAAAAAAGAAAATATAGTATTTTACTGATTTATTGGTTAAGATAATATATGCATCATATATGTTGAAAGGGACTTTATTATAGAGCTTGCAAAGTTTTGACATTATGATAAAATCCGCCCTAAAAGTACGCAAAGATATTGTCAAAATCATAATTCCCAATGAAATAAAGCACAACGGTAGTGCAAATTTCTAAAACTGTACTTAAGACATTCTCTAGACCTGCATAAGTGAAAGATGAAGTCAAGTGAATTACATCTTTTAGCTAAGATCTGATTATTAACTCATAAAACTCACTGATTTGGACATGTATTCTAACATCCCATTGGGAATTAATGCTATTCTCTGACCTGGTGAGGAGACCCTTCCCTCCTGTGGTGTGGTGTGTAGGCAGGGTGGTACAGCTCCTGTGCAGCTTAGTAAACTGCTGGGATCCTGGGCATTTGATCCTCAAAATATGTTGCATGGGGCCAACTGAGAGCATAGGCAGAGAACATAGTAAAGAGTTGAATAGATTCACAATTCCCAATGCTAGGAAAGCTCATCTTCAAGTGGTTAATGTGTGCTTAGTAATATACACTATTTATTACAACTATTTTCATGAGTTATTCAGCAAGGTTACAGGTTCCATCTTTTACCTGCAAAAAGGCCATATTTGATAATTTCAAGAAATATAGAGCAATGACTGAAAGCACTGAAGTGCCCAGTGCTACCGGGACAATGAGCAATATCTCACCGGCCAAATCCAAATGTGATGAAAAGGTCAATTAAGAATGGTTGAAAATGAAATAGACAAAGGTGTAAAATATTTGAAAGGCAAATAAAAGGAAAAATGAAAAAAAAAATAAT
Organism: Cuculus canorus; assembly: GCF_017976375.1. Taxonomy (NCBI): domain Eukaryota; kingdom Metazoa; phylum Chordata; class Aves; order Cuculiformes; family Cuculidae; genus Cuculus; species Cuculus canorus. Next base: position 5,489,576 of record NC_071406.1, on the reverse strand, counting down.
AAAGTTGAGGGAAGCTTCTTACTAGTAAACACAATATTTTTTTTCCCCTTAGAGGACACAGCGGACCTTGTTAGAATGAGAAGTCAGCAAACACTTGCAATACAGATTGAATTCATTGAGTAAAGTCCCAACAGTTGAAAGCATTAGATTCAGACTTTGTATGTTCTGTTCACGTAAAGGAAACAAAATCCTTAACCACATACACATCCATTCCCAAAGTTTAGCTGCATCTGGCATATAATATGTATTTAATAAAGCAACGCTCTCAAGAGATTTCTAAATACTACTTAGTAAAGGAGATCACACTTCATTTATATTGTGCACTCCTGAAAAATTATGTACTTCTCTTACACAACGTAAAGGTCAAATCATTAGCCTGGAAAATTTCTACATTCAGAGTCAGAGAGAAGAGCTGTCTGAATCTTTCTTATTCAATGTCTGCACAAAGATTTGGCTGGGTATTCCATAGGATATCTTCACACTGATAACATGTACTGTTCAACCGAGTCATGCAATGCTCTCTAGAATGCAAGGTATTTGATTCTTACTTTGTTTGTCATGAGAAGTATTTGATTACGCACAGTTTCTCTGCTCCGGCACTACGAACACATCTTTGCTTCTGTTGATAGGTTACCTACATACAATGATTTTAATGTCAAGGTCAATCAGGTTCACTGATTCTTTACACCTTTTTCTTCTCTTAAGAACCATAAAACTTTGACCTACCAAGAACCTTTTCAGTCTTTATTTCCACTGAATCATCTCAGCGAGAGAAACGAAAAACAATTCTGGCTGAACTGGTTCTGTCAATTCTATAAAATATGATCTCACTATCTGAAGTGATTTATGTGGCACATCAGGTGAATGAGAGCATATATAAATTGTATGATCAATGATGCATGCGTGTCATGTATTGTGACAAAAAATTGATGGAACAATAAAATGTAATAGATACAGTCACAACGGACTCATATTTTTGTTAAATGTTTCAAGGAATACCACAGAGCAAAATATTTCACGTATTTTAATATTTACAAAGAAAACTAACATCTGGGAAGAAGATACAGCGAAACTTGCTCCCACTTAAATTTCTTGATGTTTTGACACATTTAGGTCTGTCTTCCTTCATTTTACACACTTCGCATTTTTCAGGGTGGAGCAAGAAGGACAATCAATACAAGAAAACTTTATCTGCCAAAACTGGAAGCCAGCCAAGGCATATATATTCGAGCCACTCAAACAGCTTGTACCAGCACCTGGTATTCATTTTTTTTTTTTCAGGTTTGTTCCTTCTTAGGAAAAGAAATAGCTTTTATATATTTAAATGAGGATGTTTAATCTTACATAAATCATGTAACACCACAAATATAAAAGCATTTCATCAAATAAATGAGCTACACACTAATCTGTGGATGAAGGGACATCACTATATCATGGAGACTAGCTACAGATCAACAGAGATAAAGCACTTTAGGTCCTTACAGTAAATGATTCTTGTAATAACAACATATCTCCACAACAAATTACACCCTTTGCATAGGGCGGGCACAGCTGACAGGATCTGTGCGAGACTTAACGCCTGTGTGGAGCAACAGCTGAAGACTGGGTATCCTGCAGCATGTAAAAACTATCAGACATTTCTGTTTAGTCCTTGAACCTCTCTCTTAATGGTGTATGCATTCTCTAGCAGCCTACAGAATGTATATAGCGTGTACACATGAAATTATATAGCTTTGCATTTAATAAAGGGGTCTAAAACACCATTCTTGCATAACTTCAGTAAAAAGGCATGCTCATATATGCAAATCTACATAGCAAAAAATAGTAATTTTTTTTTTCATTACAATTTAGACAAAACAACACAGTGTTCTAGTGGAATTTGTATTAAACTAAATTTCCACCAAATGAAAAATAAATGTATCTGGCTGAATGCAATTATTATATAAGATCCCGTAGATCTTTCATGATCAAAACCAAAGCAAATAAAGGGGAACAAAAGTAACTTAGATGTCTAATGAACTCCCTGTGTACTATAAACTGTGCATTCCTTATCATTTTTCCTAACACTTTAAAAATCCTATTCTAGACTTCCTGCAGTCATCCATATGGAGAAGTAAACAGCTAAAAGGAAAAAAAAAAAAGTCTGTGATCTCAGTTCCTTTCTAGTTTATGCTTTGACACAGAGCTTCTTTTTTTCCTTTTTAATTTAGTTTCCTTAGCACCAATGACTCAGTTCCAACACTGTCACTCTCAGCAGTGTGGCCGATACCTAAGCTGGGGTTGATACTCCAGTTGAGGGTAATACACTTCAGCAGTATCTCAAAAGAGCAAAGGAGTCAGCACTCGTGGCTCAAAGGAACGTTTTTAGAGGAAACCTCTCAGAGCTGCAGAAGCAATTCCAGGGTCCCAGTCTTTGGCCTCTCTGCCTCAGTATTTTAAATATCGAAGATCGTTAGATTTATAAAGAAGTGCGGAGAAGATGAAAGAAACCCACTAATGACTCAGCTCAGAAATTTGATGCTACAGAACGTAGCTGTTTACAGGATGACTTTACACCCTTGTTAGAACTTGACAATTGTTTTATTTTCAGAATGAATTTTCTTCTGTATCTTGATTACATCTCTGTGTTTTCCCTTAATCTTGCCATATAATTTGAAACATCATCATTTCCTTTGAACTGACTTTCTCCCAACTGTTTGATGTCATTAGCAAACTTCAGCATCCCACTGCACTGTTCTCTTTAGAAATCAAAGGTAGAATAGAAAACTGCAACGTCTGAAGACACCGCTGAAGTCAATATCTCACCTGAGAATACTCATCTGTCATCAATATCCTTTATCCACTCAATTCCCTCATGGTTCTGCTCTTGACACATTTACCATCGGTGCTTTGCATTTTACTTTATCAAGCTCAGATCAGGCAAGAGCATTTACATAAAGGTTACTCACTGGAAAACACTTTCAGATGATCAGCTCATACACCTCTCTTTTCTAACTTGTTCCATGTAATCCACTCACCAATTAACGCGGTTACACCCTCAGCAAAGATGGGCTCCTGCTTGACTGAATAAGAAGGAAGAATCTATAATTGTTAAATTGTAGTCCCGGTGTTGTAGTTCGGGATAAAATACACAACATTACAACGAGAAGATTTAAAAGAGCTATCGAGTTCAGCATTGCAATGTGGCAATCAGAAGAGAGCAAAGGCGTAAATTGACACGTAAACTACCACACACCGTATTTGATACAAGCCTAAAAGATTTCCAAATAGGAAACAGAATGATGAGACAACCAATAAGAGCCGTGCAGCTGCCCAGGTGGGGTTGGACGTACCCACAGACATAAGCTCACCTCAGCTGGTTCTAAATCAGGGTTCCTGAGCACTCCTGTCAAGGAGGTTACATGCCTCTCTGCAAAATGAGCCTGTCCTTGGAAGGCACACCGGGAGCACCCTGCCCCTTGCACCCTCCTTTCCTTCACATACTTGCGGAGCAACTCTGGAGGCGAAACAGTGTATGACATACATTGCTACTCCTTCCTGGCTTACCCTGAACTACTTTACTCCCTAGCTTTGATTTAATGTTTAAATAATATATAATAAATATAAAGCAGTGTTACCATTTAAAATCATCAATCAGGTGGCCTAGCACATTGAAAACATTTCATTATCCCGTTTAAAAGAAAGTTTGATCAGCATAAAGTGTTTTATTTAATTAGATGTAGCTTTTTATTTTGTCTTTTAAAAACAAGCTAAAAAACCCTACGTTTTATCTACTGCGGTTTTTAACATCTGAGATGTTAACTGCAAGACACCCTTTTTTTAACGGAAATGCTTACGCACATTTAATGATTGCATTGTTAGTTGTGTTGGTATGATAAAAGCAACATCCTGTGATTTTGCCCTGATTCTTTGTGCCAGTGAGTCTTGTAAAAGCCAAGGGGGGGCACAGCGTGCTCTCCTGGTCTCTAAATGGCAACATGAATTGTGGTCATTAGAGCATTCATGACCTGTGTACAAAACAAGGTATCAGCGTTAGCACAAACAGAAGGATCCTCTGGGACACAGATAATTCCTCCTACTGGTATGTAACAAACTCTGTCGCCGCTGTGTGGGTTTATGAGTTTCAAAGACGAGAGATCTTTTCACTTTGAGGTTTAGGAATGATGTATGGTAGGGTATAGTCTATTTTCTTTCTAGAAATGTGATTTATTGCTATTCAAAGGATAAATTAAGGATGATATCAAAAACTAAAAAAAAAAAAAAGGCAAAGAAAAACCAAACCCCCCAAACAAACAGTAATACTGTAGTTGGAATAAGGCCTAAATCTGACCACTTTTAAAAGGAAATAACATCAAATTACGTATCTTTCCTGTTATCAATATGCCTTATTTGTCCATGAATAAACATCTGTAACCTATAAGACTGAATATAAGTATATGTGACTATATCAAGTTAATTATATTACCTTCGCCAAAACCCTTGAGCAAACTGAAAAACAGGAATTAAAAAAAAATATAAAAAAATAAAAAATGTGTCAGCCAGATATGTATATTCTCAAGTATTGATTTCTTTATTTTTGGCAGAACAACCTTTCCCTCAGCTATTTTCTAATTCAGAATTAATAAGGCATTTGGCTGATGGTGGATGCAAGTCAGTTTCTAACAATCACTGCACTTAATGTCCATGTAACAGTAAGAACAGCTCATGTATGTGACGCTTCCCCCTTAGTAGTGTCTCTGACTCTACACAGAGTCATGTCAGTGATTTTAGTAAAGGAGATGCACTTGCTATATATCCAATAGCCCTCAGCGGACTTTTCTTCCATAAACTTACACATTTTGCCCTTGCACATACGTAAACTCATTCGTTTAGAACATTATTTGGTGAAGAATTTCATGGGCTTCTCATTCAATGTGTTGAGGAAATACCTTCTATTGATTGTTCTGAAACCTGCCACCCATCGGCTTCCTATGATTCCCTGTATTTGTTATTATAGAAAAGATATTGACAGTAATCCCTATCTGTATCACTCATGCTTTTATAGACCCTAAAATATACCAACATGGACAACCATTTTTAAGGATGAAGAGACTTAGCCTGCTCTATTACTCCTAAACAAAATTAGTTCATGATCCTTGTTCAAATGCCCTTGACTAATTAGGAAAAAGTGTTCATTAAGAAAAAATTCTTTACTTAAAGAGCAGTGAAGGCCTGCAACAGGCTGCCCAGGGCAGTGGTGGAGTTTCCATCCCTGGAAGTTTTCAAAAACCAAGTAGATGTGGCATTTCAGAACATGTCGTATTAGGCACGGTGGTGTTGGCATGACAGTTGGGCTTGATGATCTTAGAGGTCTTTTCCAACCTTAACGATTCTGTGATCCTATAATTTCTCCCCAGTTCTACAAAGTATTGTACTTCTCTTGTAGCCATTCTTAATAAAGTTAGCTGATAAAACTTAAGGACAAATTTTGGTATTTATTATCACGTTGAACCAAGCAGAAGAAATATGATACAGTGTCTTGCTTCCTGATGATATAGTTTAAGCACAGACACTTTATTAAGGGCCCTTTCCCAAAAATCATGTGTAACTCAGGACAACGTGTTCCGAAAATGTCATTAAAATTCACCATAATTTTCAAACCGTAAAGTAACACGCGAAGTTTCAACTAAAATTCACCAAAAAAAGTTCACCAAGCCCTAGTCTGCTACCAACCTTTGTGTTCCAGAAAAAAAAGTACTATATTTTAAAGTACTTAAATCAAGTACTTTAACCAGCAGGTTAAACCACCAGGTTTATTCCCTACAACGTTTTAGACCTTACATAACAGTGACATGCAGCGTTTCTCTTTATGCGCCGGAACATAATGTTTTCACACAATGCATTTTGCAAGGCAGCAGCCAAGTGTAGTATGCAAACAAACACACTCCCACAATCTCTAGATGTGAACAACGTGCTAAATCTGAAATTCAGAAAGGGAACGAGATGTCAAAGTTGAGTTTTGAACAAAGCGTGACAAGAGGCTGATGGATGGAGTGCGCAGGATAGACAATAATTACTTAGTGACGAGTCAATTGAAATAAGAGTATCACTAAAAGAGATGTAAAAAATGTGTTTGTACTGAGGAAATACGCAGTGCGATGCCTCTCATGACATGGGTCTGGGTTTCAATTTTTCACTTGTCCTTTGATGAGGTTAAGAGCAAATTGACAAGTGCATCTTCATGAGGTAGAAGACACATACATCACTTTTAGACTAGGGGTAACTTTTCTATTTCTGTTCATTTAGAGGTATCTATTCTATGTGTCAAAGCACGCTGCAGGCAAATGAATGCTGAAAGTCTCAGAGCTTAGCAGGTGCTCCACGTTTGTCTGAGAAAGGCATTCCCACCATTTCTGCAGGTAATAAACATCTTCCTTATGTCATGTTTAGTAAATGCTTAAGGACAAGTCTCCAAACTACTTAAATTACTTAATTTTCTTCTTTCCTCTCCTGAAGGGAGGAGTATTCTTGCACTGACTTTGTAACCATGAAGGAAGAACAACATTCAGTGGCATTTTTAATTACTCTTCCTCCTAAACCATTTTCAAAATTAAAATTCAAATACAAATTTAATTCTTAAATTAAAACAACTATATTTCTAACAGCTTGTTCTACTTCTAGCAGTCTCCAGAGATCAACAGCAACAATCCCACAACTCACATTGAGAGAGTCCCTGTCCCACAAGGTTTCAATTTCAAAGCACTAAAGAGGAAAGGACTAAGAAGATGCATTACGTATATCTTGTCGCTGGGGCAAAACAGAACTGAATGTTTCAGAGTTTTACAATAAAGCATAATATTAAAAATATCAGTTTGGATTAAAAAAAGAAGAGGAACTGTCACAGTTAAGGTTTATCACTTGATATGGGGTTCTCATCAGTGACTTAAGCGATTTATCTTTGGACGCTGCCTGCAATTACACCATAGTTCATAGTAATCTTCTAGTAAGGGACTATCAATTGCGTTGATGTCTGGTTACCCAGTAATACTTGCTGGTGCCTTTCGACAGGTAGCTTTATACCTAGAAAATATTACATAGATATTATTCCCATTGTGTTATTGTTAAGAAGGAAAATATTAGTTTACGAATCAGCTTATCTCAGTTGTGGAAGCAGCTTATCTCAGTTTTGGAAGCTGTAGAGTAAAGGAAGACAAAAAGAAATAACAAAGGTTTTCCCCAGGCAGGGTTTTCAATTCCCAAGGCACAGTTGTTTGTGCAGTCCTTTTAGATCCTCAAAAGAAAGGTGCTCTGAAGTACACTGCTGTTGTTATGGCAAAGGTCACCAGATGGCACTGTTAAACATTTAAAGATTATACTGATAAAAATTTATGGGTTTTTTTTTAGATAAGCAATGTTTTAGTCTTAAAAGAAAAAAGCTATTGTGCTGGTTTTTAGATAGAATTGAGGAAGGTCTCTGACAATTATTTAGGAAGTTTTCTGCTCACCTCTATTTCTCTAACCAGAATCAATAATGGAGTGATCTCCCAAGATGTGTCTGGTTTAAGTTCTCCAATGAGAGGCAATCGCCCATTTGGGCTCTCCAGGCTTCTCTGGTTTGGAGACCAACCAAGTAGTGTGAAATATACTCATTGCATTAAGTAGAACTTTTTTTTTTTTTTTTTTTTTTCATTTGAAGCAAGCCACAAAAAAATTTGATATTCAGTATCACTTGTCAAAAAGGGGAAAATTACTATTTACCTTGGAAAGGGGAGGTAAGGAGAGTCCCCCCACTCCTTAATAAAGATGTATTTGTACTTTTTTCCATAATTACAAGTCCTCATATATTTTCTGGAGTGTTCAGGGAATCTCTTGTAAAGACAGGAGAACATACTTTGACAGAAACACCTTGGCAATGCTTTACACTAATTGATACTCTGCTCTAGGAAAAAAAAAACAACACACTGATAGTGTCTCAGTTTTACTCTGTTCTCGTGGGAAATTCACAATCTGCCCAACAATGAAGATTTCTTCTTCCCAAAGATCGGTGGAGTCCTATCAATTTGTTAACCTGAAATCTTTATTTTCAAGCACTGGCAGATATATTGATCAGCACTCTTTCACAAGAGATATATATCATATTTGTCTACTTAGATCTAATAGTAGTGGAAGGAGTGGGAATGTGTACAAACTTGCGCATGAAATGATAAACAGCATAGTCATGTTTGACATGAATTTTATCACCTGGCGGGATGCTGAAGAGATTTATGAAGACAAGTTGTCTAACTGGACGTGAAACGATACATAAAATCTCACTAGCTGGTCACTGAGGCAGGGAAAGCTCTGAGGAATTTTATACCATGCTTTTATATTTAGTGATTTTTCTTGTCACTTAACATGCTAATATAAATAATACTGCATTTTAAAAACTTCATCCTCGAGAGTATAAAACCGTCAGCATGTACAAATTGTCTTAATAATGTATGACAGCACAGTTTGGGCAAGTCAGCAAAACGGTATACAGAATTAACCCAGTGATTAATTTCATTGGCACCAATTGAAAGGAAAGTCAGCAAATACACTACTTTTACAGCACCATAATAATACAGAGAGGACCTATAACCACATGGTTTAGGTGCTTTGAAATTTCATTTTATTTCCTGGTGAGGTAATAGACTTCCCGATAAACCACTTAAACTCTCTTTGGTTCTTATCTATAAAATGGAAACAACAATATTGTCTGACAGATTTTTAGCTTTTGAAATTGTGATCTGACTTTAATCACATTCTAGTCAATGAAATTACCAGTGAAAATTATTAATTTAGGCATTTGGGTATTTTAGGTTATCACTAGTTTCCTGTGTTTTGCAGGGAAGAAAAAACACGAGTCTTCACACCATTCTAACATAAAGCAGAAACTTTTCTGAAATCTCAAAAAGTATCATCACTACACTGACCTTTTGCACTGCCGATTACTCTAGACTATACAATTAGTAAATAAATAACATTAACTTAATACCTCCTGTATTCTGGAACCCGCTGTTTCCTTTTAGATTAAATGCAGATGTGCTTTAGGAAAAAAAACAATCAAAAGTAAATTTCCTTCATCATAAACTTAGATTTCCTACAACAATTAGTCTACCTGCATCCAGAATTCTATCAAGAATTTATAGAAAAATGGCAAATACAATCAACTGAACATTGCAGCACCTTTGTAATAGAGGTAATAAAACTCCAGAAATGTGTTCAGCAAGAACAACATCTGAGTCTAGTTCTTTTAACTAAAATTCTAGGCACTCAGAGGCTCTGCTGTAAGACTGGAACATTTATACATTTATTATCCAAGTACTTAGAGTTACTATCTTTCATCCCATAGAACAGATGATAAAGGTTGCCCATGTACTTTCTTGCACGAACAAGGACACAAGTTTGTATATTCCGTTGCATTTTAGTGGAGTACTCCTCTAAGAAAGGCTCGTTTAGTGAGGCTCGGAAGCAAGTTCTGACAACTGTAACTCAAATAATCTCACTGAACTCAATTGAATTGCGCTGACTCAAAGCTCCCAAGAACTGAACTCAAATTCTCATAAAATTTAAAAAATCATTAAGACCATTACAGATTTTTTATATTTTTTTCCCCTGGTTTATCCCACAGAGTCTTCCTGGGGTATAATTTCTTTTAATCAATGCATGGCTAAACTATAAAACCTAAGGGAAGGGAAGAATGAAGACAGAATGCTATTTTAATCAATCGAGTCATAGGAGATGTCTGTATTATTTTCCTTTGCATCTTTAATCAGCTAAACGACATTAAAATAACTAAAATGCACAGCCTTTTGGCTGGGGAATACTTATCAAAAGCATAACATCTGTTAAAGCTGTGGAAATGAACTAAATTTAGTTTATGTACCTACAAATGGCATTTGGCCAGGGGGAGGGGGGGGGGGGGGGGGGGGGACAACACACGCCCTCCAAACACCAAAACTGAGGAGCTAAAACAGAAAAGTTCTATGCAGGATTCTTTTTTTTTTATTGTTCTTGTTTGGTCAGTTCCCTTATGGTCATAGAATGGTTTGGGTTGGAAGGGATGTTAAAGATCACCAAGTTCCAACCCCTCTGCCATGGGAAGGGACACCCCTCACAAGACCAGGCTGTTCAAGGCCCCATCCAACCTGGTCTTGAACCAACCAACCTTGGTCATGTGTGGCATTTATTTATTATACACTAACAGGAATGAAAACGGAATTTAAATGCAGACTTCTGTAGTTGTCTCAGCATTTGTTCCACAACCAAAGTGTATGAAGTTAATCTGATTTTTAGCATTAACATCTGTATTAAATACATTCTTGCTGCCTCACTTCAATGAATTCCCTCTATTGCTGGCTCTTATCGGCTTCCAGTGTCAGAAATGGATTATCATGGACAAGAAAAATTCTGGTATATGAAACAAAGCCAATCAAAACAAGACTCTAAATGTATCAGGAGGAAAAGAAAGAACAAAATGACACTGGGATGTAAGTGAAAAGGCAAATCTGCAAGAAAAATGTTTAAAATGCAAACATTTCACATATAATCAATCTGATCTGGAAGAACAGCAGAAAAAGTCTCCCACGTGATGGTTATTAACCAAGACTTCACTACACATACCTTTATATGTGCACACACACAACCGCTAGCAAAAATAACTTCTACTTTTAAGATTTCATGTGAAATTTTAAAATATAACTTACTCCAAGTGGGGAAGTAAGTACCACAGCTGACTCCCTCCCCTCAGCTCAAGAAAGCACAGTTTTGCAATAACTCAGTAGCTTTTTCTAAACTTAATATTTTGGTGAGACCAAACAGCTCCCCAGCATCCAGCCGTAGCCTTTTATTCAGGTGCAGCGGATCTACTGAAAACTAAGACTAGAGGTTATTTGAGCAGATCTAGGAGACACTACAGAAAATAGGCACTCATAAGCAGATATCTCACTGACTATGATGCCTGGAGACTTAAGACCAGAGGAAAATTTACGTGCATGCATCCATGTGCTTCTGTTTATCACAACAACCTAACATGAAGTATCCTCTCGTGATGTGTATGACAAGAACAGAAGAAACACACTGTCGTCAGGATCTTGTCTGACATCTATCTACGTCCTCGTAACTCACTCAAGTCAGAAAAGCCATTTGCAAACAGACTATTGGATGGGGCCTCGAGGAAAGACAGAATATATGATAAACCTCACAAAGCTGTCTTTTACACCATCACTCAGAAAGTCTCATGTACAACTGGACGTCTGCTTACAATCACTGGTAATTTTAGAGAATGGAGCAGAGCAGACGAAGCCAAAAGACTGAGAAATTACCTTGAAGTGAAAAGGTAGTTTACATGAAGACTTGTGCTGTTTTCAGTGGTAGTTAATGAGAGACTACTGGGAATGGTATAAGAAGAAGGAAGACTCCAAACATGTTTAAAATGAGAGAGGTGCATATAATTTAGCCTTTAGAGGATTACAGTCTTGAAGTGCAATGAAGGTGATGTCAGAGATTAAGAGGACATATGAGAGCATATGCAAATTGGCTCTTTTTAGTCAATTCTTCTTTGGAATTCAAGGGTTAATGAGATTTGGGGGAATAGCAGGAGACTGCTATGTGGACTTGGATTTAACTGATAATAAAAATTATTTGTTAAAGCTAACAGGAAAGTAGTAATCTAATGCAGGGCAGTGTACACGCTTAAGTGATGCTGGGTAGTGCTGTGGAAATGACGACAACCATCTCCAGTCAAAATCAGCTCCATTTATAGGTTGTCATCTGTACTTCTACACATGCACATACCCTACCTGGTTAAAGCACAGATCAAACACATGGCAAGGAGAGAGACTGGCATTTGCTTGTGATTTAAGTACACAAATAAGCTTTGTAACCAAGTGTAAAACTTCAATCAAAAATTATTACAAGGTTCTTTTTTTTCATCACGAAGTAATATATTATTCACCATGGTCTATCAAGATGGCCAAGAAACTTCAAACCAGAATTGCTGGAATGTTAGTACCCAGTAGGCAATGCCTGGAAGTGTGAAAGTAACTCCTGGAATCACGGCCGTTTTGAGATTAGAGATCACGGACTGGAGAAAACTCTTCATTTTCGAAAACAAACCCAGCATATATTCCCTAGTAACAGAATAGCCATCGCTGCAAGGAGAGGCATACTCCAATGAATGTTCTTGATAGCACACTGTGCCCTTGCTCCCATGAGTTCCCCTTAGCATGAGTAGCAGACTGCAATTCTTCCAATGTAGGAGGGAAACCGGCTTTGTAGAAAAGACTGTAAAAATTTGTAATAGAAAAGACCCTGCAGCTTGTCCTTAAAGAAAGTACATCTCATGAGTAAGTGTTGGGGTGGACACAAGAAAAATGGAACATGATTAAAATAGATTCTAATTTTGTGCAGTATAGAATATTAGAGCAGCACATTCCCCATTTGTTCTTGCCTTCGTGCTACAGGGGTCACTCACAAGGTTAACACTCCCGTGCAGGACGGATGGTAACTGCCTGATGGTTTCATGGTGCCACAGTGAACTACGCAATTACATTGGTCCTTCAGGGGCAGAGAGGGGTTAGTCGGTGTGAAACATTGAATTGCGAATCCTGTTTTGAAAGTGGACAGTAAAAAAGATTGGCAAAATCAACATCAAGATCCTCAGCTGTCTAACTGCTTTTCTTATGGCACGGAAGTGTCTCTAGGAGACTGAAATGCTTTTACGGGTTGTCATGTCACCTTAAATTCTGGTGACTCGAGCATGATAAATTACTTCCCTGAAGTACATAAAAACCCAGCAGGAGTGGTAGAAGCAGCTAGTGAATACCACTGGATATTCAGCACAATTTAGACTCCATGAAATATAGATTTTTCAGTACAACTTATCCATGGCAATAACATGCTGATATTTACAACAATACACTTGATTATTTCTGAGCACTGCGTTAAAAGCGGGAATCTGACACCAAAGTGGATGGTGGCTGGTTTTGATGCCTTGGCTGCTCTCCACTACCTTCATTATTCAGCTCAATGGGGTGCGAGATCAAGAAAGTCTGCTTCCACCCCTAGTCCAGGGCGGGATAACTCTAGCAGGGTGCTGTGTATTAGGGAAGAATGTGAATTGTAATCACAAACTACAAACCCATCTTCTGTAGAACATGATAATTCTTCCAGAAGTCAATAACAAGGAGGTGGTGAAAAACACAGAAAAAGGATGAAAGCACAGACAGTGCAGTAATGAATAACAATTTGGTTTAAAAATTGTGTAAAACTAGCCTACTTTCATTTATTGTCTTCTTAGCTTGCACAGTTGGACTTTCATGCTTATGTACTTTTGCTGATATCAATGTATTTCCATTGAAACAGTGCATCTCTTTGTTTTACTTCTTCTAACGTGCAATTTATTTTGGTGAGAATACTCCTGTGTGCTAGATTAAGGCAGAAAACACATAAAACCAACATAATGAAAGTAATTTCTTTTATATTTGGTTTACGTGTAGAAGATTTAAATGTGTTTTGGGAAAAAGCAAGATGACCGAACAGACACTGCTGTTGAGAAGCCACTGAGGGGAAACTGCAGCAGCCTCCAAGACCCGCACACTGAGCCTTCCTGCCCTCCTACACCCGATGAGGGATGTCAAAAGGGGGACAGCAGCTTTCATGCCACACAAATCCTACAGTTGGGCACAGGAACAATGTATCACCCTTCCCCAAAATCAAAACTATGAGCAGGATATTAGGATTTTATAACCGTTTCTTATAATCCCTTCATACCACAGCTCTTTGGTGGGGGAGGTTATGCTTTTATTCTTCTATTTTGCTTCAAAGTGCACTTGTATTTACACACAAGAAAAACATTCAGGTTAGTGCTGAACAGTAATAATCTCCCAGGCAAAAGGATCATAAAGTAACTGCAAGCTATCGAAGAGTCAGCCTCCCATTGAAATGCATCCATGTCTGGGATGGAAAGCAGGGCATTTGTTACAGCAGCCACAGTCCTTCTTATGGTTCATGATAACATAATTCATGACAAAATAAGATCATAGAATCATTAAGGTTGGAAAAGACCTCTAAGATCATCCAGCTCAACCTTCAGCCCAACACCACCACGTCTACTAAACCATGTCATAAACTGCCGTGTTTACACATTTTTTAACATCTCCAGGTAATGACACTCCACCACTGTCCTGAGCAGTTTCTTCCAATGTTTGACAGCATCCAATGAAAGCTAAGTCTATATAGATCTCATAGAACTAATAAAGTAATTATTATGATTATGAACACAGCACACCTGGACTTTGGAATGAAATACTGCAAGAACCAAGTGCTTTCCTAGCCTGACATATGGAGGTCTAGTGCTGTTTTCAACACATCCAGAGTACGTGTGAGGCAGAAGTAGCAGTGCCAGGCCCATCACTTGGTTATTCCTGAGGCCTCTGACATGACGATTCTTCTCTGCTTTACTCATCTACTGCTTTTTCACCTTTAACCCATTGTCACTCAGGAATACAGGCATTTTGGTGCCCTTTCTACAACTAGGGACACGATGCAAGTTACACCTAGGCTAAAACTGCAACACGCATGAGCCTGTTCCAGCCAAACTGCCCTCAAAGCTACATAAACAACTCTGTAGACAGCTTTTAGGAAATATTTTTTTTTTAAATGGACTGAATCCGACTCAAGCTTCCGCTGTATGAATAGGTAAACAGTTCCCAGTCTAAGTACTTAAGGTTCTGCATTGACTCATCAACATTCAGAACTTCTGCAGTAACATGAAGGAGATAAAGCACAAACAAGCTCTGAAAAGAAGATAAAAGAAGAGCTGTTGAAAGCAAACATTCTTCTTTCATTGTGCTGTTAATTTTCTCTTTAACAGATCACATTCCCAATCCACCCCGAGCAAGGCAATATTCTCAGTGGTGGTGTATTTTGCAGATCTCTCAGCAGTAGCACGCATAAAACCGTACCTATATAGGACACAGCTGCTGGAATTTTGCAGGCAGCCGCCAGATTTGTTTTCGTTTGGGAGGATATCCCTTCAATTGATGCACAGATGGAGAAGGCAGTTAACTAGCAACAATAATAATCATCCTCCACGACAGGCTTAGAACCGAATCCAATTCGAAGGTGAGGAGCTGCGGGAGATTTTAAGGCATGCAGTCAGTGCCCTGATCGTTAGTGAGAACATTACCACACAACGTAAAAAAGGCACAAACTCGCTGTTTCAGTTGGGGTTGGACTCTTCTGTATAAACCTTTAAGCCCAGATAGAGCTCTTAGACACAACCATTTATTAACATGCCTCCCGCAGTACAGGATACAAACCAACGAGAAGCCACTGTTTCAAACAGTTATTAACCTCGGTGAACAGGTGAATTCTGTAATCATAAAAATGTGTTATCTCGGAGGCTATCAGAGCAGGGAAGGACAGTCTCTCTCGTCTAATCTCTCATACAACTCCAATTTAAAGGATACAAAGCCCCTCAGAAGTGAAAGGTTTTGTTATTTTTTTTTCCTCTACTCGGTCCCATTACCCCAAAGAAAAGTTTATCACACAAATGTGATATCCATTATCTTACTAATTACCATCATCATAATATTAGTTACAGGTAGAAAGACTGATTAGCTTGGCCTGGGTTAGGATACACATGCTAATATACAACTGCTCATGAAATTTAATTTGCAACCTAAGATGAAGTCCTCTGAGACCGGCTTTTCAGCACTCTGGATCCATAATAGCGTAAAATATGAATAGCAGGTGAAAATCATATCAAAATACCAGTAACCTTGAACTCCGGGGAAGATTAGAATTCTAACATTTTGGAGTGCACAAAATTCTTGTTTTCAAAATGCTGCATCAGCTCTTCCCTACGCACTGACAACTAGGGCACAAATATGTTCCTTTCCCCCCGTGAATAACTACTCTATTAGATTAGTTTTTCAATGCATGGAATACTCTAAAATAACAGTATTTTTGTACATTTGATCTATGGCATCAAAGTAGAAGAGGAAAGGTGCTGCAGATATTTTGCAGTTAAATAAAAGCCAATTCATTTTGCTGTAAATAACTTCTGAAGCAATAACAGAAATATAAAAATATGCATATCTAGAGAGAACATAGCTGGCTCATTAGCTTTAAAACAATGCAAAACACAATTTCAGTCCCTATGCTGCAGTTTATACTAATTTATGATGGACCGACAAACGTGTTGGAGATGTCTGGTTCACTCTGCTCTAGTTCACCTGCCTGTGCAGGTACCTCTCCATGTTGGCAGTCTCATTGTGTTTGGTCCCTCGCCAAAAGTCACAGTTGCAACAACAGCAGAAAATCAGCCAAACCTAACTAAGATTTATGTTCTGTGCAGTTTCATTGCAAAACAAAAGTTTGGATTGTTATTTTTTTTCTTTTCTTCAAATAGTTTCGACCACCTTTAAATTGCAATTGCACGAACAAAGGACAAACAAAGTCAGAGAATAATGGAATTATAATTCAGTGACAAAATAACTAGAAATAAATGAATGCACTGGCAAGTCAAGCCCAACAATAGAACATTAGTCATGCAACAACAAAATGATTAAGAGATTTAAGTATTCCAGTCAATGATTAAAATACCTAAATCTTGAAGTTATGAATTTCATCATTTTGCCTCTATGAGTAACAACAGCCACTTGGTGATTGCTGGCTTCTTTAAGTCACCAGTGTGGATTTAATGTGCTTAAAGAAAAGCTATCACTGCTTCAAAGCCAGGTGAAATGATTGCAACCTGTTTTGGCACCTATCAATAAAAAATGAGTTTGTGGCGATATTCAAAAGATGAAAATTGCTATCTTCTACTTACTGATATCTCCTTTTCGAAGTTAACTTTATTACTAGAAAGAGAACAGTCACCTTCTGTCGCTGATGAGAGATGGATGGATTAAAAGGAGAACAAATCACCACTCTAAATAGGCTACAGATCTTCATCAATATAAACCCACAAAGCATTTCACTGTTCCAGGTAAACACATTATGAAATTTTCATTCCATGAAGAGATTATGAGAACTTAAAAAGCAAACAGTCATTGATTCTTATTACACAAACTGTTAAAGGAAGGAGAAAAAGCAAACCTTTGAACTATCCCTCTAAAATCTCTTCCTTAACTTGCGATCCTTCTTACTTAAACGTGAAGCGCTGCTACAATTTTGTGCTGTTTTCCCCCTCAAACTTTCATTTACTTTGCAAATCAATCAACTTCATATAAACTCTTTTGTTTTTTTGACTGAGGCACAGCAGGCAACATTTGCTCTACTCTTGTTAGCACATGTTTACGTTAGAAAGGCCTGTTGAGTGTTCTGAATACAGAAGTCACGTTGTTTGAATTTGTATTACAGCAGCGTACAGGCTCATTGATCCTTTCTCCATGTAATAACCAACTGGGTTTTTCACTTATATGCATTTTTATGCATGAGATAATTGTGTCTGGACTGATTAGTTATAGTTATAACAAAGTAATAATTACTACCTTAACACCCAGGAGTTCAAGCTAGAGAGAAGCTTTTCTCTATCAAGTCAGAGTTTTCTCTGTCCTAGAAAACTTCCAGTCTTTGACAAATCAGTTATGTAGAGAAACAGGACGGGAAATAATGAATGACAGAAATCTGATGATCACTATGAGAGGTGATTGTCTAATGTGCCAAGGACTCCATTTCATACAGACTAATTAGACCTTTTTGCGTCTTTCCAGATCATCAATACATATCCCAATTTCTTTAGAGAGATCAAGTGCCTACAATTTTTAAGACAGATTTTATTTTTAAAGCCATTTTGACAAGAAATACGAATAAATGTTATGAATTCCAATTAATTTCAAAACAGTAACCAAAGCTTTATCCTGCGGCGTTTCTGATTTTGTATCTCTTTTTTTTTCCTGGAAACATGCATCTTTAGATGAGTCTCTGAGGAGCCCAGAGAAATTTTAGCACTATATTCTAAAAGTAAATTACATTGCAGCTGGTGACACACATCTCTTTAAAAATAGCATATGTGGACTGAGATAAAAAGAATTTGTAAGCTTCTTTACAATGGTGTGGCTATTTATTTCAGGTAGTGCTCTCAAACGTTTCTATGCTCATATATCAGCATCAGTGGATATTTCCTGTCCACTGAATGGTCTGTCAAGAACAAACAAGGAGAGGACACCTCAGGAAGAATAACGATGCTCCGGGAAGAAGAATCCCGGTTTGAATTCTGTGAATTGAGGTAGCACAGTGCTGCTCTCTTCCTCCTCCTTGGGCATTTTCCAGCCTGGACCCACATGTCTCCAGCATCTCAGCATCACCTCCACTCCCTTCACAACCAGGATGCAAGTAGCACAGGAAAGTTTTGATGCTGATATCACAGCGACAAGACATTGCTGATCCAAATGCAGGGAACCTTCAAAGTCTTAAAATACTTCACGTTTTGTGAGATCTTAATTTCTAGTGATTCTTCTAAATCTTTGAACAATGAATAAAATATATTTTTCCAAAATTCTAGGTTCTAATCCCTATATAATAATATAGTAATATATTTTCTGACCTTTCTCTAAAGTAAACATCTCTACGTACAGCATGAATTCACAGGAGGTTTCTGTAACTCTTTCTTTAAAATACATCACTACAGGAAAAAAAAAACAACTAACCAACCAACCAAACAAACCCAAAGCCTATATTCTTCATATTGAAAATGGCAGTTTCTGTGTTGTATGGCTAAAAAGCTAATATTGTTTTTAAAATTCACCTTTGACTTTTTAATTTGCAAATATTTTTGTCTTTTGTATACAAAAAATTTAAAACATTTAGATCAGGTTTTTATTTGAACTCCCCAGCTTGCTGGATAGTATCTATTCAGAAAGAACAAAATCAATTACTATGTTAATGTTCACCCACACACAAGTTTTCTCCAGAAAAAAAGTAATTTTTAACATTCAGGTGCAATTACCTTCCTCCACAAAGTTAGCAATAAATCACCACAAAAGAAAAACATCCATATCGGCTATGCTCAAGAAAACCACTTACTTTGCCAAAACTACCTATGTGAGAGCCTTCTCACTGGTAGCTCACCTGAGAAACATCTAAGTAGAAACAGAGTAAGTACTCAGGCTGTGATTCAGTCCAGTGGCTGAATCCCAGTCACCAATTCCACTCCAATCTACTTCCACTAGGTATCCGTAAGTGATCAGGTCTTTAGAAACGCATATACTACAACTGCAGTAGAATCTAAAAAGTCCTAATTATGATCTTATTACTAATGTTGAAGTTTGTTCTGATCATAGTTTTCCAAATATTTGAATTAAAAATACACGAGCTTTAGTTCTGGTCACGCTTTCAGGTATGAAGAGAGTCAGAGGGAAAGACTGAACAGTAGCTTTTAAAATTAAAAATGATCTTTTCAAAAAAACAGGTCAGTTTAGAACAGAAAATAGTCTCTCTTACACTTAACCCATGAAATACAATCCCAATATATGTTTAGCACTACAATCTCTATGTCCAAGCTATTTGATGGCAGAATTCACAGTGCTGAACATCAGCATCGTCAGCTCCTTGGAAATCTCTGATATATTTTACATAGCCAAATAGACTTCTTGTCTGCATTAATAACCCTTTCACACAGGAAGGCAAGCTCTTGAAGAGGAAATCAGTACAAAACATGTGTTACAGCTAAAGATCACAGCACAGTAGCTTCTCTGCACAGAATCAGCGTGGGATGGATGAGTAGAGTCCGTGTCTATGTAGACACCACTACCAATGGGAGAGCCGGTAAGGAAAAAGCTATTAGGTCTGTTGCTGCCTACTCACCTTTTCCTATGTTTGGGAGTAGGGTATGACAATGAGGAAACTCCCACTGGTATGTGTAAAAGCTGTGAGAGAATGAGTTAAAATAGAATTTAGATTTCTGACTTACAGCAACCACCCAGCGAGCCCCAAAAACGTGTCGAACAGGAGACAGTAATGGCAATCCAAAAGCAGTCAAACTTGTGGCGGAGAACAAGAAATGGCAAAAAGAACCGCAAAAAACAACACCAAAGGACCCCTCAGTAATTTCTATTTGAACTAAACGTTTTCAGGTTTCACAGAGTCTGTGACTTGTTCATCTCGACCACAAAATCAAATTGAAACACCACATAAAACCTGGAAGATGCAAAGATTTATGAAACTGCTACAGCTTTTCCACGCCTCTGCCACCAAAAATGCCCACAACATGAGACAACAGTACATCTCACTAAGAATAAGTTGCTAATAATAACTCTTTTTGAAGCAGATAAATTATTTTGGAAGTCTAAAACTCCTAATCACACACTTTGTCAAGTCCCTAAATGCACAGCTGTGTCTTCATTAGGAGAAAAGGAAAGATGTGAGAAGCGCTTTCCCAGCTAAAGCCAGAAGCAGAGTACTGCAGATGTATCTGTTAACAGGGATTGTATTTCATTCACATTACTTTTAACTCGGAAGATGATTGTAACTCGTGCTAACACAAGCCAACATCAATTTCTACTTTCATTTACAGTCCATATATTGAAGAGAGCTGACAATCCTTTTGTGAACACTGACAGTGGCTTTATTAAGACCTACAGACTGACTTGCCTTATGGAAGAACTGGAGGGCTAAACACTTTCAAAGTGCTACGGTTCCTTTTATAAGCACGTTGGGGTGGACACGGATATCTACAGAGCTGGGCTTCAACACAACACAGCTGTTGGACAGCTCGATGTGAATTGACATCACACGCCGCTTCTCCCTCCTGTTGCAAGTTGGGAACTTGCATATGATTTATGTACATGTTTAAGTATACACCATATGTATTAGGAATATTCTTAGCTATGCAGCAAAGGTTCTTTCTGACTTTGTCATGAGTCTTAGAATACCTCAGGCACTTTTCAAATGGCTCCTCCCAGCTGTAGAAGCCCTTGGGATCAGAAGGGAAAAAAGTTCATCGAGAGACAGAACAATTTTTCATTAAATCAAATGTATGGGGGCTTTTTAAGGTATATGAATCCTGAGATTGCAAATTTCTATATTTAACAGGAAATGTTTGATAGCTTTTATGTCCTGTAAATGTAATAGTTTTATCACTGGAATGATTCCTATCTTTACAGCATTTTCAAGAGAACATCAAGAAACCACGTATTGATGGACTTCAAAACGAAGAGTTTTCAAGTAGTAGAAAGCCTATTTTCTTGAAGGATCACGTAAGAGCATTTTTTTTGTCTTTCATCTAGTTCTCCTCTGTAAACCCAAATAGGACACATATGCAGAAACCAGTAACCTTTTCAGTAGGAGAAGCAGCATCTGTGATCCCCATTTTACCTCATCTGAAAAGTAATCCACATCATGTCACTAAAAGGGATGTTGCTATTTAAAGCACTTTTCCATTAAGCTCAAGAGGGGGAAATTACAGCTTGAAGATCACTGTGTTTTATGCTTTCCTCTAATACCAGACATTATGAACAATATGAAATTTGTTTGGGGTTTGTGTTCTCTTCTCATAAAATCAGAGTATCCAGCTCCCACGGTAAGGGCAGGAAGCAAGCTCAGGTTTTCCTAAAGGGCTGGTTTAGCACTTTGCATTTTTACACATCACAAGGCATTCAAGTTTAGCAGAAAGCAGAAGTATGTCGCCTGCGTTGCATCTACTTGAATTTTTAAGTAAGTCTCTGATTATTTTTTACCATAAAATATTAGTGTCGGTTCATGGCAGAAAGTAGAACGGTTGCATTTCGAAAAAGTATTTTTAATTACAACCTACCTTAAATGGGACCACTCAGGATGTCAGAACAGTTTTGGGTTTATGTAACAGTGCACATTTTATGTAACAATTTGCGGAACAGAACTTATTCCCATCCTGTTTTATCCTCCTGATGCCACTGTGTGCCATTAGTTTGAGAATTTAAAACTATATTCATGGCTTTCCTGTAGAAATCAATCCTTATACCTAAAAATCACCTGCACGCAAATGTTTCATGCCATTCTTCTATCACGTCACTGTCTTTCAATGAAGGAAAAAAGCCTCAGATTTTCTAAAAGACAACTAAAAATTTGGTGATTTCAGAACCGTGACCTATTCATAAGTCTACGTCACCTCCGAAATAATGATGTCTTGATCCCAGATGGAACTGCTCTACCATAAATACTTTAAAATAGAACATAAAATGTGACTTCAGATTGTTTTTATTTTTGTTCAGGAATTTAGTTTAGCAAGTAAATCAAGATCTGGATGTTCATTAAGTGAAGATGTTTGTTTTTAATAAATAAATCGTAAGAGTCAATAACAAAGCATGCAACTAAGAAAATGACTACAAAAATGACAATGCAACCAATCCAGGGAACAAGCTATTATCGTGGGACAGCTGTTGAAATCATCTTAGAATAACACTGGGGCAGTGTGCAATGGCAGTACATTCTTATCATGTTTAAAATTAATAAACAGATTGAGATTGCTACTGCAAGTAAAGAGCTTTACCCTAAAATCATGAAAAAAATACCCTGCAGGGAATAGCTTCTGAAGAGGTAGAATGTATTCCAGACTCCCAGAAAAAGGAGGCAAAGACACTGACAGCTCTTGTCCTTCAGCAGAGGGCTTTTTCTCTCTTATATATCCCCTTTGAGAAAAGTACATAGGTCACAGCTCCAGGGTCACCAGTCTAAAAAGATCCTCTGGGTTTGAGCAGGCTTCAGCTGGATCTCATCACCTTTATAGCTGTGTTTTAACTCTATGTGTCTGATACCAAGAGTTTTTTTGCCGTGTGTAGCTTGATTCACTTCTACTACATTCTAGAGATGCACATCATTAAAAGAGAGGAAAAAAGTCAATTAAACAAGTGCCAGGTCCTACATCTGATGCTTAACTTTGAAAAAGGCTATCAAATATGCAAGAACATTAGAAAATAAAAAGTACTTTAGACAGCAACAAATTGTGCTGAATTGCCTGTCGGTAATTAAAAAGTGCATTTGTTGAAAAGACCATACATAGTTCTTAATGAGCAAGGATTCTGACCTTCTATAGCAGGGCAAAGACATGGGGCTTAAATTACTATAAATGAGTCCTTTATCTCCAAGCACAGACATTTTCTCTCTGGCTGATTTGGCTGTAGGAACTTAACATGAGCTCATCTGGAACCTCATACAAGCGTGGAAATCAAACTGCATCATAAAGGGGTTAGAAAACTGTCATTGTGCATTGCATAAACCTATTTTTGGAATCATAATCTGGTCTGCTGCTAATTCCTCTTACTATATAATCTTAGTGGTCATCAATTCCTTTGAGAAAATCGGAGGGCTGACAACGGTCAATTGTTCCATTAATTCATCACATGTATAAGGTGTCTTATCTTCCAAACAGTATTTTTATTTTTTTTGCTATATGTAAATAGATTTTAAGACTGAAT
The DNA here is from genome assembly GCF_017976375.1 of Cuculus canorus. Taxonomy (NCBI): domain Eukaryota; kingdom Metazoa; phylum Chordata; class Aves; order Cuculiformes; family Cuculidae; genus Cuculus; species Cuculus canorus. The sequence goes on along the minus strand of NC_071406.1, from coordinate 5,466,174 downwards.
GGATAGATAAAAAAGTATTTTAGAAAGATGATAAATGTAGTGTTAGAAAGTTTGATCTTATAGAATATGTTCTACCAATCCTACAGGTCAAAAGAAACACTCAGAGAGCAGCCAGCACCCCTGTAGCAGTCGCATTCAATAGTTGCACACCAGAAAACATTATTGTTTTGCACAGACTAAATCATGGTTGCATCCAGAATTTTAATATGGCTCATATTTCTCCAGATGTAACATTTTCCTAGAATATTTAGAACAGATTACAGTGAACCTTGTTACTGACTGGTCTATTTTCCCAGTTTTTGATTGCTTTCAGTGTTTATTTTTATTTGTCATTTACTGTTGTACTTTTTTTTCTTCTCTTTTCACAATTTTTAACTCTTTCACAATTATTTAACCTGTAGATTTAACAGATAACTCTAATTAAAAGTGTTACACCTGTGAGCTAAAGACTTAGTTACGCTTTCTTGACACAGATATTTGTGGAGAAAAGATGATTGAAATCTTCCAAGGAGCATATAATGAGGTCTGGAAATCAGGTTTTGTATGCTTTGTGCATGTTCTTCCTTCGGAGTGGAAGCCCAAAAGTTATTTCTCAAAGTGTCAAAGCGATCTTCACACGACTGAGTATTATCAATCTCACTTAAGATCGCTGGTGACATTTTGACTTGTTTATCATAGTTTAAGAAATGATAGTAACTTTTAAGTTTTAAACTATATTACATGATTTGAAAATGACTTAAGGATTTTTTGATTATAGTTTCACCAGCTTAAAATTGGAAAATGTAAGAAGTGGGATCTGGTAAGAAATTAAAGTTCTTGTCCAAGAGAAAAAATAATAGTTCTCTTTTTTCAGCCAAAGATTTTACTGTATGGAAAGGCAGAATACAGTGTATAGCATATTTACATGGCTAGGCAGCTGGATCTTGTGTAGAGGAATATGTATTCCACACTTACCCAACTTCCAGAATTTACCCACTTTGGTTAACAAAACCAAATAATTGTTGAGATGGGAACAAGTAAGGAGACCGGAATTTACTCCTGGCCATGAGAATTCAAATGAACACTCCTGGAGCTTCAAGTATTTACAATAATAAATGTTTAACTGTTTATTCCACAAAGAAAAGCACCACGAGGAGCAAAAGCACCCACCATGCAGAGCATGTTCGAGTGTGTTCATTTGTTTATTCACCTTGGAAAGATAAGAAGCCGGGAAGCCAAATCCCCTCAGGCAGGGAGTGAAAGAACTTGAAACAAAGTTTCATAATTTAGCTTGGCTGAGGACTCCTGGGGCAGAAAACTGACAACTGCACTTCTGACAAATTATGTGATGTTAGCCCTGGAATTTGCTCTTTTCTTTCTTCTTTTCCATCTTCAATTTGATACCATTCAGAAAATTTAGGTCAAATTTATGAATAGTTTTAGTAGGAGCAAACCCATGTTTTTCAGCGCATGTGCCTTTCACTTAATTTTCTTCCTCACTCCAAACAACCGGACAGCCAATTATTTTAAAACTCTGCTGGTATGAGCAATGAATATGTAAATAATATCAATGGAATAAGAAGCCACAATATTTAATAATCACACATTTCATTGACAGACAAGTGCTTCAGATGTGTTTTTCCTCATTGGATATAATTTTACTACTAGTTAATGTAAGAAGAATTAATTTAATTCTTATCCTATCGATCTAAATTTAAAAGTTGCTTTATACTCAGAAAAAGAAAAAAAATCCAAACATTATTCCTTCTAAATAAGATTTCAGAAAATACAAGTTACCCCCACAGCCTGACTATTGATGACAATAGCTGAAAACAAACCTCGTGCTCTTGTTCTCCCTATGCCTCAAGGTTACCAGTGTTTCATAAGCATTTGGTGTCAGCCCCGAGTTTCTCCTCATTAAAAAGCTCTCTTCGATGTCAATACATCAAAAATGCAGTTAAGATATACTCTGTGATGTGACCTAATGGGACCCGGGCAGCTGCTACAATTCCTGCTTGCGGGGTGAGTTTATGAGTGTCAGGATTTTTGCCATATGAATACATCTGAAACTCTTGATACAGAGATTATGCCCAGAGTATTTATGATCGTAAAACTACTTTAAAATTTATTTATACAAAAATCATCTTGCATTTCTTACCCAAGATAGTTACTTAAAGAATTTTATTAGTTGCAAGAGGGAAGCTTATAGTAAGTGCTTAATTTTTGTTTTCTCAGTAGAGGGCAGCCTCAAAACAGACACAGCAACCAACAACAACAGCAGGCAACAATAAATACCATTAAACTTAAATCTCTGGAATGTAGGACAAAGCTTTCTCAGATCATTCCATCCCAGTCCGCTACCATTCTGACTGGAGCTGTTTTCATCAGGTTTTTGTAGCCCTGAACACGAGCCAGTTATCTACCATCACGAGCTCCTGGCCCTCTTAACCACCATGATCTTGTTCACAACACGACACAGGAGTGTGTCTGTTACAATTTGTGCATTTTATTAGGCAAAGGGATCATAGGAAAACAGGAATCCTGGAGTTATAATCTCTACTCCTCTCATTTATAAGGAAGATTAAAAACAACTCCATGGTGCAACCATTCAAAACTGCATTTCCCACTATAAACACGTTTTTCATGACCCTGAAGAAAGTATATATATTTAATATCTGTGCTAAATGGGAAAACTGATCAATATTAGTACTAAGGCGGCGGCAGAACTGACAAACACTTGACTTTGCCCGTAAGAAACATTACCTATCATTTTCTCTCAGGAAAATGAATACTGCATGTTGAAATGGAAACACTCATTGGGAGCAGACAAGACATACATTACTTCTTAAATGGACAAGATTACAGTACTCTAAACAAATTGTACCACATAATGGTCTGTTATCGTATATTTTTATCATATATGGTCAAACATTCAAGTTCTACATTTACTTTGCCACACAGACAATGCTGATACCTTAACAATGGTATTCATTTGTGTATCCTGGCCTAAAAAAATCTCTTAAGCAACAGCCCATAAAAGATGGGATGAAATTACATCGCTGAAACATCTTCCACTGCTCTATCCCCCTGCCAGCCACCTTTAATTTGCTTCGCTGCAATAGGATTTTGTGATAGAAAGTTATTAAATCACCAAGCCCGTGACTTCTTTGTCTTGACAGCAGAATAGACTAAATGACCTTGGCTAATTTCAATGAGCCACATCATGCTCTATTAAGGCAAAAAGATTGGAAAGAGAGTAATATAAAAGAAATTGGATATTTGGGTGGTGAAATGAGAAGATACAATAAAGGCAAAAAAAAATCCAAAGTAAGCCTTCACCCAGACAAATGTAGTTATTTACTAGCAGTCGTGTTCCGAAGCAAAAATACCTACGATCGCCTTATTTTAGTGCCTACAGTTTTTTTCTCTTTTCTGTCTTATATCCAAAAGTAAAAAGCTTGATGCAGAATGCAGAGCAGTTGCAGAGGGAATCGCTTTGAACATTACCTGATGGTTTCAGGAGCCCCAGTGGTACACCAGGAGTGCTGAGAGATTTCCTGGAGGTTCCAGGATTCGGTAACCTGATGTGACACTTTGTATATCACAGTCTTAAAGAATGACTGATTTTAAGCTTGTCAGAATAAATTCAATTACTTTATATGGATTTCATTTGCAGGTGTGTGCTACTTCTAGAAACAGTCTCATGAGAAAATAGTGGGAATATTTATAATTCTACACTAATTTAGATTTTCTTTGTTACCTGGTAACACAACTTCATGAAAAAAGGAAAGAAAAAAAAAAAAGGAGCTCTGTAACATTCATTTTTATAGTTTTTCCTCAATCTCAAAAGTCCCGAAGTTTCCGTAAAATTCTGAAATTTGTATTTTCCCCTCTTAAACATTCCCAGCGTTCCAGCTGTAGAAGTGCCAGAACTGAACCATGATGCAATGACAGCAGCATTTATCTTTGTCTTACGATAGCAATTCATTCAAAAGGCCTAAACAGAAAAATAATACCCTAATTATAGGCTGCTACAAACACAGCAATTATTCGGCCAAATCTTCTGCATGTGTGTACTGCAGTTTTTTAATACTAAATGATTCAGAGTTTGCCCTTGTATATTTTATGCACTAGAGATTATGGTTTAGACCACAGTTAATAAAGATTCGAATAATCTTAAAAACTTGGAAGGAATCTACGAGATCTGTTATGGTCAGTCAAAATTTCAATTTGAATTGCAGAAGGAAGTATCTCATGTAACCTCTGTGATATTGCTTGGATATTTTTAATCTTAATGAACCTACTAAAATACACGGGGTTACATGTAATTAATATATCAAACAAATATTTGAAGTTATTTTTATAAGATACTTAGTCTCCCAAAGGTAATGCAGATCTCTGCCGTATGCCCAGGCTCATCTTGTCAACGGTGCCGGGCAGGCAGACAGGTGGACTTGCACACAATTTCGTTATCGATGGTGACTCTACAGATAGCAAAGAGGTTAATGGATGCTGCAGTCTTGCTATATGACTAATTTCCATAGGAGATGGTATAAGCAATTTGAATAATCAGCAATTCAGATGGGAAATGTGCAGTCACATTTTTCATTCAACTCCATCTTCCAAGGATGCCCTGATTCAGGACCAGGAAGAGCAGTGTCTTCAGCTTCACTGAGCTCCTGCACGTCACAGAGCTAGGACACTGGTCAGATACTATCAGTAGCTAATCAGTGACTAGAATGAGAGAAAGCATCCTCAAGAACCAGCTCAACTGTCCACAATTTAGGGGTTTTGTGCAAGTAGACATCCAGGGAATGCCTACAGCACTCTTGCTTTCCCATTCACAGAGCCTTGGCTCACCTACTCTCATCCCAAAGTCATACAGAGCACAATCCATGTCAAGGCTGTGACAGAAGAGTATTTAATGAGATCTCAATATACTTTCTAGTGAACGTGTTCACTGGAGAAGTGTACAGTCAGATTACTAACACTGTTTACTGTTTCATCTTGTCAAGCAGGATGGACAAACTTGCTGCAGAATTCCCACTGCCTAACACAACACAGTCCATTGAAAAGCAATGGATACTGCAGAATAATATAAAATACACTTCAACTTTAAAGTCAGAGCATCCGCGTGTAATCGGTGCCTTCACTGAACTCTTACCTAGGCCTCTAAATACCATTTTGGGTTTGCCTCTCGGTAATTGTTGCAAAAATGTTTCATTTAGTGATAAATTGGCATAAGCCAAAGGCATGCAGAGTTTTTGTAAGCATTTTTTTTTTAAGTATTTATTTAGTATTTTCTGGCTGGAATATCAAGAATTTTAGCATAACCATTCCCGCATCTATTAATAATATCTGAAGGGATAAGTTAGTTAAGTGAAAAGGGACATCTCTATATTCTGTAAAAGTTTTAGTTTTCTTCAGCTCTAACTCAGCGACAGGTCAAAACCTAATTTTGCCCCATCACCTTCAATTTTTTGCCCTATACATATCTATAAAGTTCTGATCTACAAAACTGCGCAGATCACCTCTGCAGCCCTATAAAAACCCTTTTCCAAGATTCATGGGAACGGGATTGTCTAGAAATTATCTTAAGGATATATCTAATCCTTTACCTACTCAAGGCCAGGTTACTCCATCTAATCCGTGACGGATATTTATCTAAGCTGCTCCTAAAGTCTTCAGCAAAATAAATGACGTATTTTAACCTGCAGAAGACTGCAAAATCAGGGGCTGGAGCAAGCTGTCATCATGCGATACCTGCTTTAACTGAGCACAGCCAGCCCCAGCCCCGTACCGGCAATGTGAGCTCATCAAGAGCTCACTGATATGGAAATAAGGTGAATCATGGGAAGGAAAAACCTAGAGTCAAATAGTCCATGTTGCAATATTTCGCTGATTCCTCTGTGGGAGAAGAATTTGCAGTTCATTGCATGACTGAGCTTTAAAAGTGGCTGAAAACGCAACTGAAATAAAGACCTGGTTCTCAAAAGAAACCTGAAGAGTTGTATTACAGAAAGAAGCTCAATTGTCCAGAGTAGCTTCGCATCATTCTTCTGCTCAAGATTGGGTCTAGTTTTGTCATTGGTGAATTCTATCCGAGCTTTATCAAGCCTACAAACAGCTGATGGGCTCCAGCTCCTCCATTCAGCAGGACTGGATCATGATGAAATTATCTGATGCAGCGCAAAGAGATGAACAGCCCCAGCCCCAACCTACACTTCACAGGAGGGGATAGTGTATATACTTTGATCCCTTTCTTACTCAGTCTCTCTAAAGCATTCTTTAGTAAAAAAATATCAAAGAACCAAAAATGACCAAATACAGTTGTCTTATCACTATTATATGCTGTGAGTTTCATTTTTCAGCGAACTACACACCCCTTCTCCTCTGAACGACATTGAAACGCATAACGTGGAACAACCATACATAACTTTTTTTTTTTTTTCCTATTTCATATTGCCACAACCCCTCCTGAATTTATGCATTACATTCACCAGCAAAAACGCATATGTGCCTGAAATAAAAGATGATGAGACAGGAATGTCATTGTATTTACTACAATTTCCTTGAAATTTCACATAGATTACCATTTCATACCGCAGATACAATCATATTTTTTACTTGTCGGGGAAAGGTTCAGGCCTCGGTATATCTCTCAAAGATCATAATATAATGACTTAAGACAAAAACATTAAACTTAGAGATGAAATCAGAATAATTCCAGTTACTGAATGCTTATACTCCATTAGTTCTTGAGCATTATTAGAAGTTTTCACAGGTCGAGTTATGATTTTTACTCTGAAATAGTCTTTGCCACAGTCACACACCCTGTGCACAGACCATGACTTATTTACACAGCATGAGCAGTGTTTCTACCAATAAGTTATTTTAACACAATCAGCTCTGCGACCAACTGAGTTGCTTGCAATTAAATATTTAAAACCAATACGATCCTCTTGATCCATCAAAAGTTGCACAGGAATCAAGAGGAACATACTTAGCCATTTTTGGTACTAACATCAAGAAAAAGCTAAGTATTTGGACAGGTTTCTGAAGCAACTTTACAGCTTTTGGCCATACAGATGATCTAAATATGAAATGGATATTCAGGACGTAGAAAGTGCAAAAGACTGACTCAGTGGTTACTCATGCATTGTTCTGACATATATATATATATATATACATACAGACACACACACACAGAGAATAATTTGTACTATACCACATTCATACCAGATACCTAATATACAGGAATGTATCATAATGACATATTACTGGCAGTTGTTAGTATCAAACTGCATGATCATAATATAAAATTACTGTTTCCTATATTCTTTGCCTTTGTTGATAGAAAGATGTGCATTAATTTCAAGAACTGCCTCCAATAAGCAAGTCCAAACAGTAACAGCTACAAAAATCAATATTAATGAGTCATTAACCATTTATTAGATGAGGTACTGGGAGAAATCTTTAAATTCTTAATAAAATATAATCTAAAAGAACTTCATTATCTACGTGTTCTTTATGGTTTAAAACAAATGTTTGCTCTGTATATTTTACTAAGTTCCATGGCAATTTTTTTAGAGCAGACATTAATTTTACCACTGGGAAGTTTTCATATTCGTATAGGATCGTAAAGAAAGGAGTGGGAATCAACATGAACCTTACAAGGTGTATTTGAGCATAAATTAAAAGGGCATGAATAAAGATTAGGTATTTTATGTGCAATCACATTCCAAAGTACAGGCTACATGTACGAACCATATTTAGTTTATACTTAACAAAGGATTTTATTTTTAGTCTATTTTTCTTAAGGTTCCATTAATCTCTGATTCAAAGAGTTAAACTATAATAAAAATAAAGATAATTACAATAAAATAATTATTCAACAATAGAAGTTTTTAATCCTCCGCCATTTAATCCAGAGTGATATATACAAATACATGAATTAAGCAGTGCTTAATGGGCCAATATTGTTCTCTGAGAAACATTCATTTGCAACTTCAGAAAGTTTCAGCATGGGCCAAATACTGCTTTGGCCATTTTAACTTTGGGGTTTTCTTGGATGCTGAGACCAGTGCTAAAATCAATCTGCTGACACAAGTTTTGATTTTGTGAAATGCTCACTGAAAAAGGACTATACCAAAGCAGAGCCTTCAAGGAAAGAAATGATTCCCATCACTGTGAATAAGAACTGTCATATATTTTATGACAGTCTGTATCCTCACCTGGTAATATAAAAAAAAACTATCAGTAGTTTTGTGGAGTCAGCAGTATTATACTGATTAATTCCAGCTGACTTTTTTTTTTTTTCTTATTTTATTTTATTCTTTCCCCTCTTGGCTTATTTTTGGGGTGTGCTTAGATTTTACTGTGACATTTCTGGAAATCTGTACACATGAACTTTTAAATTCTAATTTCACCTCCTGAACTATACCACTAATTGTATTCTTTACCAGATATTGTCACATCAGATTGCAGCAGGAGTCCCAAGACCTGCCCCTGAGTTTCTGGATTTGAACACGAGACCTGTTGAGGATCGTCAACCATCATTTGCCAAGTTAAGTCTATTGACTGAAAAAACTGCCATGTTAACGTCTCATAGTATCCAAAAACTCAGATTCCCATCATACAAGGTTAGTAACTATTAAAGTCTGAAAACTTGGATGGCCTTTTCACTTGCATTTGCCTCACACAAACTATTTGTTTCAATTACTTGAACCATGCATTAAAATATGCCTCTATCAATCCCTTTTTGTTTCATATGTCTTCCCAAGACTAAGAAAGTTACGGTGTTCCTTGAACTCAACAAAAAATATAGCAGATGACTTAATGTAAAAGCATTTTTTTCCTCAGCAAATTTACTTACCCCGGCAATGTACTCCTTCATCATAGCCATCAGAACAGTCATAAACACCATTGCAGAGCCGGGACAAGTGAATGCATTTCTTTGTACCGATGCAGCTAACATAATTTGGGTTGCACTTGAAATCTGCTTCCTCAGGACCTAAAAAAATACACAGAAAATATCTTAATATATCGTTGTATACCTACAACAAGGCAAAGAAAGTTCTAGACTGCATCTCCATTTCAAAGCTAATGGCACCACTCCATACAGGAGTCCGTTTTGCAGACTTTTAGTGCATTATCATCAATGTATTTAGGAGAATTAAAATCATCGAGAAATGATTAGTGCAATTAAAAAGGGAATCAATGGGTCATAGAGGATTATTTCCCCAAATACAAGTGTTTCGTAGATGCTAAAATTAAACCTTGCAAATATTAAAAAAGTATCATAAAATTTTCAGTTGCCTCATGAATATCATATAAGGAGTCATATCAAGAGCAATAGGCACCAGTATTTATATTCATTTTAATTTTAGATATTGATAAAACAGCACATAAATGTAACTTATTTACAGCTGCATTAGATCAGAGAAATTGTTCTTCCAGCCCAGAAGTCTAAAACCGTGCAGTAGAGGATGGTAGGGAGAGGATAAGGATGCCGTGATTGCTCCCTTTGGGATACTACCCCAGCCGCAATCACTGCGTGTCCCCTTATCTCCGAAATATCAAGTACAGGGATTTTTGAGGAAGTTCAGGGAATTTTTAGGATCTCTTTTGTTTATCTCTTAGATAGGGTTCTGAATGATAAAAACCCCAACAAACAGAATTTCACAACATAAAGCCTCTGAGATTTTTAGCATTGCAAAGAACATTTCGAGGTCTGAAAGGTTTAGCTCATTTAGATGACAAATCATAATTTGTGCAGATTATATGAGTAATCTACACAGGGACTGAAGGAGGCAGAACTCTTTAGGAAACAATTTAAAGCCCCTTGCTGCATGTGTTGGAGCCTTGAGTCTGTGCTAACCTCTGACAGCTTGTAACAGTCCTCAAGGGAAATATCCCCTAGGATGCTCCGTGCTCAAGCACAATATGCTTTCACCTTCTTTGAGGCACTGACTCCTCAACGAAGGACAGAAATCACAGACGGTAACTGAAAGCTCCCTTATAAGTGGGAAAATCTCAGCTTTGGCAGATCTGGTCTCTTGCAGTTAGTAGGAAGAAGCAAAAGAGATTTCAGGGGTGAATTTGCAGTGTATATAACAAATACAGATCACTCTCGGCACAGCCCATTAAATAAAAAAAAAAAAAAAAGCAACTTAAAAAATTGTGCCAATCGAAAAACATAAGTAAAAAAATCCCACTGCCTTGCTACACATCAGGAAACGGTTCACCATTTACAGTGGGCACAATAAATACCAGTTATCTGTGGTTTACTATGTGTATGTCTGCATCCTTTTACCCATCTCCCATCAGCACAGGGCAGGTGGTCCCCTTCCCCCAGCGGAGCAGGAAGGATACCCTCCTCCAACTCCTTTGGACCAACAGAGAGACACTAATTATATCCTCGATAACACCAATTAACAGAAACACAGCACAGTGGTACTAGGGATAAAAAGACAACGAATATGGGGATGAATGGACTCTGTCTCTCCAACACTTTGTGCGCCTCCAGGATGAAAAAAACAAACCCCATACATTTATGATGGCCATATGCTGCACATGGATGTGCAAGAAAACCGCGTTCCTAAGCCAAGGATATTAGGATCTACATATCCTTTGAACTCAAAGAAAAGAAACAACAATTCTCACTATGCTCTATGTTAAATAAGTGCTTAGAAAATGTAATGGCACTAAAACACTTCACAAAATACAATTTTCCTATATTTCCCAGTAAAATATAGGAGGGAAGTAACAAGAGAAAGTTGAGAGGTATTTAAAAGTTATTTAGTTATTAAGACTTGAAGACCAGGGTAATAAGAATCGGAGGGTTGTTGTCCTGGTTCTGGCAAAGCCCCCCGCACTACGCAAGAAAACAAGAGGTGGGGGCAATGCAGCTTTATGCCACTGGCTGCAACTTTGGTTGGACATTTCACTCTCTTTTTCTTCTGTTACCTGGAGGTGTTGCCTTCATCCCACAAAGCATCTCATGTGCATAAATCTCACTACAGTACCTACAACCCTTAGCAGTTCCCAGTGTTCCTCCAGGACTGGTTTAACTCTACAGAGATCTCAAAGAGGAACGTAAATAAAACAGCTTGGGATAGCCGAGTGCTCAGCGTCCGGTGGGTCATATTGAACTGAAAAGTTTGATTTGATTCCCACTTCAGTTGCATCAGGACTTGAAAGCACCTAACATTTAACAGAACCTAATTAATTTTTTGATTTGCCAAAACGAAGTGGGGAAAAAAAAAAAAAAAGGTCTTTTCTTCTAAAACTGAGAAATTTCTGTAAAAAATGTTATATCTATGAAGTACATAAAGCATGGTAGTTACATTACTTACATATAAACCCAAGATTGTTAGAGGGTGTTCAGCATTGATACCTCGTCAAACAGAAAACTGAGATCTGTGACCAAAAATATCTAAGCATATGCATTTATCTTCTAAATTTAATGAGTGAAAGGGATCTCCTTTAACAATTAAAATCTCGATAGGACTAGTCTGGTATGATCCTGTCTACAGATTTGGGTATTTAATTTTGATTTGATACTTCTTGCTTTTAAAACACAAGATTCCTTCAGGACACAAACATCCTGCAATTTTAAATATATTATCTAATGCAAAATAAGAGTAGGGATGCATCCTAATAACTAATCCTGAGTTAGACTTCTTTGACTAGGAACTGCATATGAGGAGAAAACAAAATACCATCCAAGAAGTAGTACTCCCATTGTTTTGTTATCAAGAGAAATTTTGTGCACCACTTCTGAAAACAGGAAAGTTAACATTAAAAATCATTAATTTATTTATGCAATTAAGTTGAACTCATATATGGTGTTTCCTTACTAGCATGACAGTTTGGAAGTCAACTCAACATACAAATGAAGATGAACTCCAGTTAAAAAAAAACTGTTTTATAGACAGCTTGTGACCTATCGTGTCTGCAAAATGACTCTAAAACAGAACTGCTCTCAAGCATCCAATGACATCAGTGGAACAAGACAGGTTGTCCCAAGGCCTCCCTTCCCACCGTTCCTACCATCTTCAGTGAACAAAAAAGATTAGGCAAACAAAGCTGCATGTTGTGATGCCTTTGAAGCAGCACATGCTTTTCCCTCTGATTCTTCTACAGCTGCTGCACTTTCTGAAATGCCTAATGCAAATAAAGATGAGTAGCTTTTTATCTCGTTTAGTCCTCTTCCTTTAGCAGATTCCACTTCTGGCAGTGTTATCAAGTGAACTTTGGGAACAGGAATTTTAAAGTGGTGTTCTTGAAAATAATCTCAGTGTATTTTACATCCAGTGTAAGAATGCTAAAAATATAAAAGATGGATGGTGTCTTTTCTTCTATTCAAAAGATACGATAATTCCTAACCTTGCCAGTTGGTGGAAAAATACTCAAAACTGCTGGCTGCAATGGTAACACTCCTATCTCAATGGTTCAAACACTCGTGCCAGGACATTGCTTGGAGGGTGAAGAGATTGGAAGCTGCACCACTCAAGAGACTCTGGCTCAGGAAACAGGGCACCTAATGATCTCCTTGGTATAACTGCCTCTTAACAAATGGTTAAATGAGAAACAGAAAATAAATCTGAATTGGCAAAAGGTGAGCCAGAGGCTGTACGGGATCCCCTTGGGGCTTTCAGCCCAGGTTGCCCCACGCTAACTAGCAGGTGGCCAGGACAGCCCCAGCCTGGGACATTGGGTATCTCCATGGAGATGAGGCATGATGTCCACCCATGGGTGAGGGACAGGATCAGGTCTGTGGGGGTACCCAGGTTAGACACAGCCCAGGATGGCCAAGCAGGGTGACGGGACGTTACTTCTTTCTCTAAATCCTCCAGAAGGCAAGCTGTGCCCAACAGCTCCGAGACTGAAATGAGAAGGATAGGGATTCATTTCAGATCCAGATTTCCTTAGCTGTCAAATCGACTGGGACAGACATCTCTGATTTTGTCACATGATGCCAAGGCTCAATGCACTTTCCCAGCACGTGCGAAAACAGCAAAGCAAACTGCGCCACGTTTTAGCAAGACCTGTGCAGAGAACAGTGAATCTGAAGGTTGAACAACGGAAGTGCCCTTAATTCAGTGGGGGACGAGAAGAGGTAAGAGTCCCTCTGGTATCCCCTAACAGCAGTTGATAGGATCAAAATAACACAAACTCTGGTTTCCTGCTGAAGAAGCACTGTGAGAAGGTATTAAAGGCCGCTGTCGGAATTAGCAGAGACGTTTTACCACACACTTTTGACACACTATCTGTCTTGAATTTGTGTTTAACCTAAACTGCACCTGCCTCGCTTCAGGCTCATTTTGGAAAAGACTTCTAAGCTCATTCAGTCCAACCATCAGCCCAACCCCACCACGCCCTGAAGTGCCACTTCTACACCCTTTCTGAACACCTCCAGGGATGGAGACTCCACCACTTCCCAGGGCAGCCTGTTCCAATGCTTCACCATTCTTTTGGTAAAGAATTTTCTTCTCATGTCAAACCTAAACTTCCCCTGGCACAACCTGAGGCCATTTGCTCTCCTCCTATCACTTGTTGGTTGGGAGAAGAGACCTTTCTCCACCACTGCCCTGGACAGCCTGTGCTAAATCTTCACCACTCTTTCAGTACAGATTTTCCCCCCCCCCCCTAATAAATTTCTAGCAAGAGAATGCAACTGAGAAGCTACAAGCTGATTATTTACACCAGGGTTCGTTATCATAAGCCCTATACAAGTGTTCTTCAGAAAAAATTACAACGAACATTACTCCATTATGTACGCTTCCTTCTTCTAGAAACATTCCCCCTAATTTAATGTAAATTAAGGTACAACTTTCCGTGCTAAGCAAACTAAGGAGTTACAAAGTATGAATTAAAGCCATTTGCAAAGATTGTAGAGAGCAAGACAAAAGAACACATGCTACAGAGCCCAGCGCTAATTCAAGGTCCACAAAAAGTTATTAGATTGCAGTCTAGCATACCCTCCCCTTCTTATGAATTCATTTAGACATGCTCATATTTGACAGCTGTTATGAAAAAGCGTCAAAGCTGCTCCTTCTGCATTTATTTTTCCATCTTTGTCTTTCTCAGCTAAGTTTGTATGCAGTGTTTCGGGGGTTTTTTTCCCAACATTTCAGGTAAGCAGTTAGGCAGCAGCTTGCACTTTTAAACAAGAGACTAGGCAGCCAAACGTAGTCCATACCTTTGACATCACTGCACTCAATTTTCTTAAGACCAGCAATGCCATCCTCAGCCACAAGACACAATTATAGCAAAGTGTGGGACACCTTCAAAATTCCCTCTTCTGTTGTACATCAGTGACTTACTGATGTAGGTCCTGCTCTCCTGAGTGCTTTTATGGACTCAATCTTCTCAATATGAGCAGTTATTCTGAACAAAACTTTATTCCACTGCTTGGCCTTTGAATTAATCTTTTTGCATTCGTAGGTGGGAACCCTGGAAAAGGTAGCTTTCCAAGTACAGAAACACCAACACACAGTGGATGGAATTTGACTCAAAGGCAAAATTGATAATTTAGATGCAAATAAAGGTCAAAAAAAAGACTTTTACTGTCCTGACTGCAGCACACATTCTCCTGGAGGACTTCTGGCACAGCAACTTTCCAGATCTTCTCTGTGGTATTATCAAATGAAGCTGCTTAGTGACTGTAATAAATCCAAAAAGAGCCAAAAGTTTAAGAAAGAATAACCCACAGAACTTTTGGGATCTCTCTGGATGACGTTGGACTTAATGAAAAACACTCCACTATGATACAATACAGGATGTAGTTTGTCAAATACGTATATAAGATCCATTTCTCACTGTTATCCATAATATTGCTGGTTTCCTGTTTCTTCTGTGGACTCAGAACACAGTATAACAAATTTAAGATTGCAGAATTGATTGAAAAAATACTTAGTCTTTAACATAACTTTTAGCAACAAGAAACAATTTACCACATGCAGCCAAGGTAACAGAAAGTATCAGATAAAGATTTAAAAGTGTGAGAAGTCATCCTCACAAGTGTTTTTTTACATTTATTTTTTGTCTACTTCATCATCAATAACTCAGGTTATTATAAAAAAAACTTGAAATCACATCATTTTAAAGTAATGTTTCTGACCCTGCCAAGACAAAATATCCTGTGCCTTAAAGATACTTAAGGTTTAGGGCTAAATTACGGCCATTAGAAGTTGCTTTTGTGTGAAAATTGGAGACTAAAAGGAAAAACGGACTACATTGCCATATTATTTAATTTTACATTAAATGTTTGAAAACTTCCAAGAGGTTGAATATTGCATATTAATTTCTGTAGTTACAGAGGGACTATGCATAAAGGCTTGTGGGGATAGGACGAGGGGGAACAGGTATAAACTGGAGAGGGGCAGATTTAGACTGGACATTAGGAAGAATTTCTTCACGACGAGAGTGGTGAGGCACTGGCACAGGTTGCCCAGGGAAGCTGTGGCTGCCCCATCCCTGGAGGTGTTCCAGGCCAGGTTGGATGGGCTTTGGGCAGCCTGAGCCAGTGGGATGTCCCTGCCCATCACAGGGGGGTTGGAACTGGGTGATCTTTAAGGTCCCTTCCAACCCAAACTATTCTATGATTCTACAGGTTAACGTGTAAAGTCTAAACTAAATGCGCATGATACCCCATGGTATCATAATTGCTTTAAAAAGTAATTTTTCACACAGACTAGATGGACGCTTTTAATATCAGGACTCTGAAACACTGGGATAAATTTATGGAAATTATTTAAACTCTTTACTCTTTGGTATCTTTTATATATGCAAAAAAAAAAAGAATTTCATATTTAATAAGGATTTAGGTATCATCAGTAACCCCTTATTCATTGCTACTCTTATCCATATGCTTTAGTCAATCACATAGACTGATAATAAGTTTGAAGTCACCTTCAGTTAAATCAGGCATTCGGCTGTCCATGAAAGAAGGAGAATAATAAACATTGGATTGTTAATAATAAACTTGGATGTAGACAACTGAAAAGGAGAGGAAAGCAGGCGACTATTGTGCTGTTTGCAGCAGAACAATACCTGTAATATCTGACCTCACAGACACAGCGTATTGTCTCCAAAATACCACAAAAAAAAGAATAAAACTGGTGGCAGCTGGCAGGTTTGTGAGTGTGCAAATGAAGGAATATACTTATAGTGCACCCTCATAACTTATGACCAAATGAAAGAGATGAGCTAAAGACTAGAGAGCAATACAGAAACAAAAGAGACAATGAAGAAGTTTTTTCAATAAAAAAAGATGGCTTTGAGTCATCACAGCTTGAAAATCAGTCTTCTGTGCTGATTCACAGCCCTTAAGCGTCTAGCACCAAGTGTCTCATCTCTCCTCTCTCTTTATAAATGAAGCAGTACAGACACAATCAGCCCTCTGGTATTTACCTCCCTTTTCAAGAAGGCTTTGCCTCAATGTACTTTGCGCTCAGAGAAGAAACACAGCTATATCCAAGCCGGAATTTGCTAAATCAAATCACAGATTTGCATTGATCTTAGCCTGTGCATAGAACACTGATTTATAATTTAGTCAGTCAAGGAATAATAATAATAATAATAATAATAATAATAATAATAATAATGAAGAAGAAGAAGAAGCAGCAGCTACCACTGAAATTTGCTTCTAAAGGATGGTTTCCAATTTTGTTTATTGTCATAGAGCACATAGTTCAAAATGTTCTCTATCTGGAAAGCTTAACAAGCCTGGCAGTGGCACACAAAACTCCAGTTTCTATAATCCTGTGATAGGTTTCTCACGTCGGTGCTACTAATATACACAAGGTGCAAAACACAGCATATGGATATCGGCTTTAAGATGCTCAACAGTTATTTGCCTTCTCCTCTTTGTGTGTTTTCGTAAGCACTAGACAACAGCAAACAGCAGGCAGCCTACATCTGATATTACGCAATAACTTTAATTGTTTAAACACTTCTTTTTGTCTAAAAACATGGTCATTGTTTGCATACTGCCATTATAATGAGTGTGTCGGGAGCTGCGTTTGAGATGGCTCTCCAGCAAACACTTTCCCTTTGGCTGCCTTTGTCATGGTCACTGCTTGCTGCGTGTCAGACACTCGCTCATCGTCCCCACACAGATGTAGATAATTAACAGAGCCACAGGACCCATCTCTTCTATTGCAATGTAGCTGATAGCCACTGGAGAGAAGTAGAAAAATGACGATCAAGGTTGCACAAAGGCTGATGAAGAAGAAAAAAGAGGAAGAGGAAATCTTTATAAAACAGCTCAGCTATGGATCATTGTCCATAAATCCCTCTGGGCACACATGGGATGGGGCTGGAGTCAGAGTTCTTGATCCAGCCAAAACCAACCACCAGAATCAGGATCTGAATGAAAAGTAGGGTTTGCCTAGCATAAATCTACCTACTAAGGCTGTGATAGCCACGGAGGTAATCAGGCTGATAATAATAAAATCAGCTCATAACAGGAAGATCCACTTAGATTCCTAAATGCAGTTGGACATCTTGCATCCAAAAAGTACCTCAGATAGAAAATTCACTCAGCCAAAGGGAGAAAAGACCACGTCCCCAGACAAAACCAGTAATTATTCATTGAATAGATCAAAAATTAACCATTTCTGGATTGAATAGCATGACAAAGTGATTATTTTAGTTTTTTAAAAAACAAACCTAAGGGTGCTGGGAGATACCAATTGCCACAAGGGGCACATTGCCCACCCACCAACTTTTCTGCATCCTCTCTAGTTACAGAAAAAAAAACCAAAAAAAAAAGTGTTGGCAGAAGCAAAGAGAAATGGAGAGGAAACAAGACTGGAGTCGCCTGGAGTGCTCTAATATTCCTTCCAAAGAGTTCATACACTGTGTCAGAAGATTAATGTAACAAATCAATTAATAAATACATAGTGCTTAAAGACTGCCACACTCTATCACAACGAAAATTAGTTTAGGGGAGAGGGTAATGCAGATACATAACTGCACTTTATAGAGGAACAGATAAAGACCTAAAGTCCAACAGAAAAATACATTTTAATGTGATTTTTTTTCTCCCTTCCTCCATTGTTTATTGATATCCCCAGCAAGGCTGCATCTTTAGGCAATAAGATGCAACAGAGTGTACTTTGCATGTAACACATTGCAAGACAACTTCATCCCTATAGAACTGATCAAAAAATTCTGGTCTTTACCAAAGTTAAGGCAAATTAATAATTTTTCACCTGTTGCCTAAATCAAAACCTGTTCTCTCACTGTTTCATTAGATGCTGTCACCTCATCTTTTCTGCACACATGATCTGACTTTCATTGTCCCAGACTTAACAACTATCCTCTTTTTTATGGGCTCTATACACACATATGTACAAATACAGAAAAAGAACACGTGACCTATTAGTGTGTTAACACAGTAAATCACACTTTCCCATTCCCCATTCTATAATACACTGGAGTTGTAAATATCAGTATTAGACATGACTCTCATGTAGTTTTTAAACTTCTGATTTTTTTTTAAATATTATTTAATTTCACCCTTAAACATTTTATATGCATTTGTCATAAATGAAATACTCTACGCAAAATTACATCGCAGGGAAGAAATGCATTATCTCTCACACCCTATCAACTCCCCCCTCTTTGTAGTCAGAAAATGCTAATAAAAACCCCTAAATGTACAGAAAACAGGCCGATATTTGAAAGCAAGAAGAATGAAAAACCGGAAAGAGGGCATATGTGACATAAACTTCTCTTAAAAATCAGGTTTTCTTTTTTGTCTTGCAAAACTCAGTGTGCCATTGGTGTTTGATTAAAAACAACAATAAAACAATTCTCAGCATCATAATCATCCATCACAACTACCCCGAAAAATATAGTTACACATCAACAAGTTTTATTATTTTTATATACTTGCACAATGACCGCAGCTTCAACTTGTGCAGTAAAACTCACCATATAGACAACAAGAGAGAGAGAATTTATGATCTTTGCTACAGTCTCTAAAAACTAAAAAGCTAAACAACAGTTTCACTAAGCTCTTGCACAAAGGGTATATGAGAATATAAAGGAAGATCCTTGTACATACTGATACGTAAGAAAATCATTGCAAATTTATATTCCCTGGTTATTTAGGGGGAACAGATTTGCAAACATTTGTCAATAAAGACTGTAGACTGATTAGGAAAAAAATGCACTCAGTTTCCAGGAAGCAAAAATAATTAATATTCTTCATCCTTGCAGAGACACAAATGCTTTGTTAATGGAATTTTTTGGTGATCTACTACAACATGCTAAAGAAATACTTTATGATCAATGAAGTAAAAAATTAATACTGTCTCATGTAGATGGTCATTCCTCATTATTTATAAGGAACTATTTTTAATTTGGAGATTTTTACTTAATTAGCGTCACACATCTCAAGGCTGGCTTGTGTCAACTGTTCTAACGACTCGATGCCTACGTGCAATACAGAATGTGTTGCTAATAGAGTCTCAGTTTGAGAAAAATTATAATGAGGTGAACAAAAGAAGTGTTAATTACTTACACAATTAAAGTACCTAATACCGGCAACATCGTAACACATCAACACTTAAGTTATAGATATTTGTGCATCCAAACTGTATCAATATCCGTGGAAAAATACCTTTTGATGTTCTGTACAGAATAAATCAGTGGTGTAATGGAACGGTTGAATACAACACAGAACACATCTAAATGCTGCGTATTATCTCCATTACACATCATAAAAACGTGTTTGACCATATTTGCACACATCGTCCATCATCTATCTTATTCCAGGTCAGCTCTTCATTAAACTGCAGAAATTCTACTAAAATAAGGGAACAGGAGGAGTTACAGACCGGATCGTATCTGTAATAGACTCTTGAAATTTTGATGGAAATCCTTCAATGGACCACATAGACATCAGGAGTTTGACTTGATAGTCCTTGTGGGTCCTTTCCAACTCAGGGCAATCTATTATTCTACGATCTTATGGATATTTATGTGCCCACACACGGGCTCAGAAGAGTCTATGGATTGAGACAGAATTTACTGAGTTCAAAGTTTAATTCAGTAGAACTGGAATTCAAGCCCCAAAGTAGCTTTCAAGTCCCAAAATACGTTAAATTTCACAGTTTGATGAGATTTATAACACAGGACACAAGTGTTTTAGAAGCAAGAAAGGACTAGAACACACACTGATACTGTCTCTTCTTATTCTATAGAGCAAAAAATAAAGTTTCTATCTCATTTGCAATACTTCAAGACTTTTTAATAGATGATGTTGTCGGTATCAACATGCATGTTTTATGTATGATTTTGGGGTAGAATTTTACCATTAAATTACCTAATTGTGTTCATAACCACATGAAAATTTAGTGGGGTGACGGGAGGGAGTACACAACATTTTCTAAGTACTTGAGCTGGTTTTTTTTGTTTCTTTAAAAAAAATGTTATTAAATCTGCGTCACTTATTCACTTTAAAGATGATTTTCTTATATATTTAATTCAGTTTTACCACTGAAATATCTCTCATGCATTTTTAAACTGAGGTAGGTAATTTGCAGTCATAAAGTTACTCATTTCTATTTTGTACACAGACACATAAATGTAAATTACATCTAATTAAAATAAATTGTGTGACTTGTTTCTTCATATGCAGTTACGCACTGAAATTATGTGAACCAATTTTAATTGTTCTAAGTACCAAATTTAACACTATAAAAGATTTAATCAGGTTTGTTGGAATATAAACTGTGTGAAAATGGTAAAGATTATAAGGCTTCATATTGTATTTAGTGGGGGTCCTATTTTATTTGGTATTGTCTTATAACTATAAACTCATAGATACCCCATCCCTGGAGGTGTTCAAGGCCAGGTTGGATGAGCCTTTGAGCAATTTGATTCAGTGGAAGGTGTCCCTGCCCATGGTAGGGGGACTGGAATTGGATGGGCTTAAAGGTCCCTTCCAATCCAAACCATTCTATGATCCTGTGACCCGGAATGCCTTTAATTTCAGACAAATTAACGTATGCTGTAATGCAGATGGAAGTAAACTTTCCATCTCTCGCACAATATCCATGTCTTTACTTCCTTAGAAACAAACAGAGGTGAACCAGACCTCAATATTAGAACAACTGGTAAAAAAGTCTTGTATTCCTTAGAGGAAATGTTAAATTAGTAGTTCTCTGAGCCTTCTAAAAGGCTTTGCAATGTTATAGGTAGTACAATTCAGAAAGAGAATTAGTTTCGTGTGCTTACCAGCTACAAAATAAAATCACCTTCCTTCCCCATTTTTGTACTCCTAGGATAATTCAAAAGAGGCATTAGCTGACGTGATTCAGCCTTAGCTTCATCTTGTTTACAATACAAAACTCAAAGTGACTACAGACAACAGCACGATGAAAGCAGACAAAGAACCCGTATCACACATAAATGAACTAAATCTTAGTGAACAAGCCAACACACTCCAGCCCTTTCAAACCACATCTTTCCCCATTATTGGACGTATATCAATGAAATTCATGTGGAAGTTTCAGCTCATTCAGCTCCATTCCCTTTGAAAAAAGATTTTGCTGAACTCGAGGCTGCGCCACCTGAGCTGCGACTGAACACAAACACCTAGAGACGTGATCCTTATCCACCTGCTCTGCGATTCCCGGAGGTGTCTGCTGGCGCACAGGCAAAGATTGCCACGAGTAGAAATGCTCAATGTATATCTAAAGTAATGCTTTAAAATGTCAGTTTCAGTTTAATTCTATATAATAATGTTTGAAACAAAAATTGATAGTTCACCACTAAAATAATAGTGCAGCACACTAGAATTTCCAGGAGCCCGTACCTGGTGTGTAAATGAAGCCTCACCAAGAGAAGGGGACAGGAGCATTAAAGTCTGAAGACCCAAGAAAAATTTCATGTGAAATACACAGAAGAAACAGTGGGAAAACATATTATTTGCTTGCTGAATTCCAGTCCCTGAGGAGAGCTACAGAGACTTTTTCCCCCTCATTAGCCAATAATGCAGTTTTTTGGAGTAAAACGCTTAGCCTTTTCATTGCTTATAATGTATTTTATGCTTTCTACCATGTCCTAAAAGAGCTGAATACTTCAGAGGACTCAAAATGAAAGGACATCCAGAAGCACAAGGACTTTGGTAGAGGCAAAGGGAAACGAATAGCAATACCCGAATGCCAATGCCTACTTAACACTGGAAGACAATCATCCAAAACACGTTCAGCTTTTTCATCTTTTACTGTATCAGGCAGCATTAATTCTAAAAGGAAGAATCCCCTAAAAATCAGGAAATTATATAGTTGTAACACAGAAACTCTCACCAAAACCTGCTACACCTGAAAGAGAATGATCAGTTCAATGTAAGAGGAACGTGTTCAAGTCTCTGGCGTGACTTGCTCGAGGCTCTCCTACCTCGCAAGACATGCAGTGAGAAGGTACTGTAGAGGGAGAAGAGAGCCACCCACTCCCAAGAAGGAGCTTAAATGAGGAGAGAGAAGTCAGTGGGTTTTGTACTCCTTCTTGTACTTCATAATGACAGATGTCCCATCCCTGGAAACATTCAAGTCCAGGTTGGATGGGGCTCTGAGCAACCTGATCAAACTGCAGATGTCCCTGCTCCTGCAGGGGAGTTAGAATCGTAGAATCATAAGATTAGTTTGGGTTGAACGGGACCTTAAAGATCACCTAATTCCACCCTCCTTGCCATGGCAGGGACATCCCACTGGCTCAGGCTGCCCAAGGCCCATCCAACCTGGCCTTGAACACCTCCAGGGATGGAGCAGCCACAACTTCCCTGGGCAACCCCACCACTCTCATGGTGAAGAAATTCTTCCTAATGTCCAGTCTAAATCTGGCCCTCTCCAGTTTATATCCATTCCCCCTCATCCTATCACCACAAGCCTTTACGAATAGCCCCTCTCCAACTTTCCTGTAGCCCCTTCAGGTACTGGAAGGTCACTATAAGATCTCCTCAGAGCCTTCTTTTCTCGAGGCTGAACAACCCCAACTCTCTCAGCCTGTCCTTGTAGAGAAGGTGCTCCAGCCCTCCAATCATCTTTGTAGCCTCCTTTAGACCCATTCCAACAGCTCCATATCCTTCTTACGCTGAGGATTCCAGAACTGGAAAGGACATTGGAAAGGACATTGATCTTAATCTCTTCTCCTCTCTCTTCTATAATCTAATGTTATTAAGCATTAAGATTCATCATTTGTGACCAGGAAAATCACTTCCATCAAGGGGAGCTTGAGACAGTGCTTACTAAATAGGTAAACCTTTACAGGTACTCATCGAAGTCTAGCAGAGAGCTGTATGTCATGGAAAAGACTTTAAAAATTATACTCCAAAAACCATTTTGGTCTATATAACAATGTATTTCAGTGGATCTAAGCCATTATAAAAATCCTAAGTTCAGAATCTATTCAGAACGAAAAAAAAAAAAAAATCCTCAAGCCAACTTCTTGTGAAATCTGAAATAAAATCAAACCCGTTCCATGTAAATCTATATGAAAAAGTAAAAAAATTACAAAGTAAAATGGACACAATGCAATTTGCCTGAACATCTGTGCATACTGTTTTTAGAAGGGTTTTAAGTTCTGTACTAGAAGTTTATGGTGAAAAAAATAATTAGTTAAATTTAGTGTGTTGAAGAGAGAAAAGAAGGTATGCTTGTATTTTTAACAGTCATAAAAAACAGTTTCTTGAAAGAATTTAATCTCTTTCACGGTAAGACCTGTAAAGAAATTTCCAGTTAATAAAAACAGAGTGTGCTGAGCTGGACTTATGATAGCTGTTAAGACCATTTGCCCCGATATTGGGCTTTAACTGTCAAGAAACAAGATTTAAAAATATATTCAGGTGAATAGTTGTAATGTTTTCAAACATCAAGCCCAAGGAAGTGTCAAAGTGGTTTATAAAGAAGATGCATATTATGCTGGGTTTATATATAATATTCTTAACTTCAGAGCATGCTACTCTGTCAAAATAGAAGTGGACTTTCTGTCCAGAACTTTTTTACTGTCTTGTCCTAATACGTTGCAACTTAACACTTAAGGAAAAAGTTAGTATAGAAAAAACATTATTTAACACTGGATCTATATTTAGCAAAAAAATCTAAAGTTCTTGTACAGACATATAAACAAATCTTTTCAGATTTAGACAGGAAAAGCATACAATTGTCCCTGTAATTTCACGATGATTTACAAAAGAGAAATTTAATCCTTCCCATTGATTTACCTGTAGCAATACAGACCAAGGCCATTTTGGCATGCATTAATTTTCTGGTACGTGCTTGGTATTTTCAACTCTAATTCTATACTGAGCTTTACACATACCGGCACAGTGATGTTAAATTGATTATTTTGCTATTATATTAAAAACAAACAAAAAAATACTCAAAGAAAGCAAACAAAACCCCCAAAATCTTTAAGACGTGGTTCCTGAATACTACTAGTGAATCAATATTCAGTAATTCTTGCAGAGAATGAACAGTACCTATAACATGGATAGGCTTACTGTAGATCCATATGAGTGCTTTGCTTTAAGTATCTTTGGAGCAGGAGCAGTTACTTTTCACTTTAAATAAAAAGTGGACATTTTCCAGGAAAGTGAAAGCACATAACAGATACTGTTGGGAGAGCAGTGGTTTGTGGTTTCCTTTTTTTTTAAAAAAAAAGTCTACAATGGTTGACTAAATAATGACAGAAAGGATATATCCAATAACTACAGAAGATGCATGGTTGAGTTTGAATGTTGTCAGAATGATTTACAGTCCTTACAGTCAGATTATAGGAGTAGTAGTTCACTTACTTGAATATAATTTCAAGAAATTCCTTTTGTACTTACTGAACCTATCTGCTTTGCTTTGGCATTTGGTGAAGCACAAAAATCACTTTATTCTGATGAAAATACCTCAGAAAGAAAAGAGTTTAATAGTCATTCTTTATCTCAAGGCATTCCTAAAGTCTTTAAGACATATATATTTAAAGGATTCCATTTTCAGGCTGCTGCATTGACAACGTTATCCTATTAATCTCCAAAGTTTGCCTTTGTGCTGTATATTTCTGGGTTAGGACCTAAAAAAACACATAATTGTGTTCCTTTTCTCAGCATCACTCACGCTTAACTCCTATCAACCTTAAGCAACTTCTAGAGGAGCAGGATGTGATTTTAGATATCACGTGTTCATATTTTTGTAATGATCCATTTCTTCCAACTTGCTGTCTCTCACTTCCTTCCAACATAAAGCAATCAATGGTATCCACAGATATTTTTACTTTAAAAACATTCAGGGCTTTTGCAAACACTTACTTTTGTGTCTGTTCACTACCTCCCACACCTCTGGGTGTTCTGGGTCTAGATCCAGAGCACGTAAGGCAAATGGAGTGAAATTACGTGAAATTTCAAAACCAAAATTCAATATTGAGATTGGAAAAGTCTACTAAGCTCAGTGGGTGACATCCATTTTCACCTCCAAGCAGCACTCTGTAGAAACACCTGAGGTATCTAAATAGAACACTGAAACATGGTGGCAGTGATGCTAAGTCAGCTGCCACAAACAAACTTTAAATTAAATTATTTAACTTGATCATTCACCTCAGCTGGGATCGACCTGGGCTTTCAGTGCTGCAACTATACTAATACCAGTTCTTATAGCCCTAAGGCAAAGAAGAAATTGAATATCACTTCTTATTTCCTAACCAAAGAACTGAATTGCAGGTTAGGAAGTATGAGAGCTGCTATAATAATAGACAAGAATTTTCATTATCTTTTTTTGTATTGTACTGGAAAAAGATGGAGGTAGGTACCTCACCACACTCTTCTCTTTGAGAGCTGTTCAGCAGTACACTTTTTGAACAGGCATAGTATTTTTGTACAAAGCCTGTAGGGATCCAATGTTGTGCCAATCTACTCATTTTTGCTTTGTTAATGTTGCTTAAAACAGGGAAAAAATAAACAAAACCAAAAAAAAAAAAAAAACCAAAAAAAAAAAAAACCATCAGAACCTGTCCCTAGTAAAACCAGCATTTGTTCTCTGAGTAAAACAGACACAAAAAACAATAGTGTTTGTTTTACTGTCAATTTGTGGCAGTCAACTCTCCCATCTTGCATGAGAATTTTTTTAAGCCCTTCTAAATCCAAGAAGATCAATAACTGGGATGACTCTTTATCCCCATTTTGCTGTTTCAAACCTGAGGTTTCATTCCTGTGCTGCTGAAATTCGTTTCAGTTTTAAAAGAATGTAGAAAATGCCTTTTTTCCTGATCTTTGACCTACACATCTCAATTATAAAGAGTATAAGTAAACAATGGAGTTAGAGGGAAGTACTTTAAATGTTACTTTTCCTCTTGCTCTTTCTCATAGAAGCTTTTTGCTTTTTTCCCGTGCTAGGGATGATTAAAAAAGAGAAGCCCACACCATGAAGAACAGTCTCAGCCTCTGGACCTCTTAACTACAACAAATACTTGAAGGGTGACGCTTCCCTTTCTCTCTACTATTGTCCTATGGAAGCTTTTATTGCAAAAAAAAATTCAATATGCTGTTTGGGGGACATTTCTCCCATCTTTTGTTATCTCTACATCCTGGTAGTCTTTGTTTTTTAAGGCTTTTATTTAAAAAAAAAAAATATATCCCTTTTAAGCGCTTCTTTAGTCCTGACTTATTTGCTGCTGCTCACATTCCTTTCTCTGACAGACACTGGTTTTACCCTGGTGCATTTACTTTACACATTGAAAGAAAGGTATTGAAGCTGAGATCACAATGTAAAAATATTGGCCCCGTTTTTCCTTGCAAATATATCGCCTAATTTTCACATCTGTTCTTTAGGATATTGCTCTTCAACTTTGCTTGTATCAAGTTTGCCTCGAGGTAATATGTTTTTTATCAGAAGAACAGTAATAAGTGAACCTCTTGGCCTATGAACCACTATCCAAATGCATTTCAAGGACTTTATTTTGCAGTCAAACAGAAGTGTTTTTTCCCCACTTACTTTCATAAAACAACAGTTTCGAGGCTTCGTGCTCCCGGCAGTGGCTCATGTTTACCTTGGAACATGAGTATTAGTTTAAAAAGTTTCTCCCCCTCACACTGCTTAAAGAACAGCTACAGAATCCATCAGTAAATATAGATATTAATATTAAAATGCATTTTAAAAATAAATGGTATTAGTACAAACATTTTTGCATAGTCAAAGAAACATTGGAAATATAACCTGGGTTCAGAGATGAAAAATTAGGTAACAGAAAAAAAGAAAGTAAGAAAGTATTACTTCAAACTCCAGACCTACATTTGCTATAATGGTTTTGTGCACTTCCTTCTTAAAGACCTACAATGTTCACTGAAAGGCTTTGATAAATGACTAAGATAATAGCTTCTTCCTTAATATAAATCAGTTGACGAAAATAAGGTCTCACTTCTTGATATATTCAATAAATCTTTTGTTTGCCTACAAATAGACGGACAGATACTTTATTTGTATGTCCATAAATAGACAGACAGATACTTTATTGACTGCCAAGGAGGCACCTTTATTTGCAGAAAGATAAAATAGAGGAAGATTTGTAGAGGTACATAAAGTTTCCAAAACCTCAACAGTGCTCACACTGCTTCCCTGGTGTGTTTACTGGTGCACAGATACAAACAACTACTACCTGAAAGAGTTTTAATCAGAGGTCTAAGTTAACTTCCTCAGTTCCCAGTTGAGCTCTTAGAGAAATTGCCATGGTTTCTGAACAAAGTTGCCCATGTAATAAAAGCACAAACCTGTTTTTTAGATATTCAAAGTCTGAGACATTCTGACTTTCAAAAAATCTTTTGTTCTCAGTGAATTATTCAAAGTTGAAATTTTACATCCACGAAATCATTTTATCAGACTATCAAAATTCACGTCCTCCGCCAGAATTTTAACTGGTTCAACATGTGGATTTTGACACAGACACAGCATTCTGTTCATCATTTAACTTCTTCTTCAGAGGCTTTATGCTATTTGATGATTAATTGCTGCACGGAACATCCTCTTTCCTGTTCCATAATTTGACTTTCACACAGTTTTGGGTGCCAACTTCGCTACTCTACAGCTATTTCATAGCATGACTTTTAGTTCACAGAAAATCTCTTCCCTTTCTGAACGTGAACTGCAAATTATACAATTAGTGTCCTTTTATATCTGAAGAAAGAAATCTAAATGGTAACTAAATACATTTTTTTTCTTCTTGATGTGTATTCACAATGGCATCTCAGTCATCTTAGTCCACCGACCATGCACTATTAATAGTCTTTTTTTTTCCCCCCTTCAGACTTACCATCTCACCTCATTTCTAAAACTATTTACCACCAAGATTTCATTTCTCTGAACATTTTTTCATCTTTGTTTTCATCACCTTCAGTGAGCCTCTGTGCCACAGAAATTCCTGGGAGACTGTACATTTTACCATCTTTCTCTCATCTTTTAGAGAAGTAGATTTCTCAGCAGATCTCAGTAAAAACAAAGACAACTTTTGAATGACCCGTTTTATAATTTATAGAGGCTTAGGCCTTTTTTAAGTTGACTTTTTTATTGAGAATTCCCCTAGGTTTTCCGTTGCTAATCTTTATTAGCCATTTTGCTACAGCTTACTTTTTCCTTTCCAAATAGGAATACAGTAGGAACAAGAAAATTGGTTTTGTTTTCTAAAACTAGTTCCTAGAATTCTGTAATCTAGTTGAGGTTTCTCAACTGGAGCAGAAAAACCATGTGAACTTGAATTTTCCATATCCCTGAAGAACACTCTAGCCACTGGATTATCCTGGGCTCTCTGATGCCATAAATTTCTCAACAGCATTTAATTAGAGCTGATACCGTCCTATTTCAACATTCAGCATCTCCTGTTCACCAGCAAAGTCCACGTATTCCAAGACAACCACACAACTCTTAAACATAACAGCATAAATCTCTGTCTTGCACCAGGTCATTATTTTTGGGACTACACCCTAAATATCGACTTTGTGCTCTACTGCAGCTCTTAAACAAAGTAAGATCAGTAAGTAAATAATTTTCATTTGTTTTTAATGGGCAAGCTGAGACTTCTTCAGTCTGTAGCTTAAATTGCTCAGCATCTCAGATACCATCTGGTTCGTGCTGGACAAATGCCACGGACAGATAAATACTTACAGAAAGAGATTTGGTTGTTATTGCAACATTCATCCTCTGGCTATGTTTTTTTTTGGAATGCAAGTCTTCCTGGTTTATAACCACGTTTACCTTAATTTGAAGGAAATCACCCTCTTTTAAAGGACTGTTTTACAATTTGTTTTAAATACTGCATGCATATGAACAGAAGAAAATAAGTAATCAAGTTTGATAACGGTTTGGAATGTTCTGCTGCCTCCCATTGTTTCGCACACAAACCACAAGTAGAGTCATCAGTTAAGCAACTTTTATACCAAGAATAAGTGATGCAGCAAGAGTTATTTCAGCCTTGACAGGGAACTCCACCCCTAGTCCCATCGTCATGTGTGCATTACAATTCAGTGAAATAAAAAGCTGTTTTCAATGGGGAGAAATTGATTTTATGCCTGCACTGAACTTGGAAAAACTGTTTCATAAAGAAAAGGGTGTTTTTTTTTTTTTTTTGTATCTTCCGAGTTTTGAAAATTACTTAAAACAAATATTTTTTTTGTCTGCTGTTTCCCTCCGGGTTTTATGGAAAGACAGTTCTCCCCATCAAAGACTGTTAGAAAGTTAGAGGCACAGTTACATTTATGGACTCACAGAGCCTGAAACCAAAAAACTTTATTCCCATTATGTCTTCACAGAGCTTCCCAGTAGAAAGCTGTAGGTAATTAAAACCTTTCTCCCTCCCATATGCAATTTTGCCGGGACTATGACTAGTGTTCTCTTTTATTATACAGGAACTCGACAGCACAAAAATCCAGTAGGGTGGTAATGCCGGAAAGTCAGCACAACCTCAGATATCCCTTGAGCATGGCAAGGTTCGATCACATTCATCCTGGAATGAAACAGTGCACTGTATGTTACAGAAATGGATTATCACTTTTAAGTGTCGTCTCCTGTTCAACCAAGCATGCCATCCTTCAAATCCATGTCTTTTTTTTCTGGTGGCAATGCTGTAACCACTAGTTCAAGCCCTTAGATGAAAATTTCTAAAGCCAGCTTCTTCTCTGAAGGCTGCATTGTCACGAGCAGCTGCATTAATTAAGGTAGAAAATCCAAGTGCTTTTATAGCTATTGATGCTTTGAAGGAACTGAAGCTTTTACAAGCTGCTTTTACAACCGTTATCTCACTTTTTCACTTAGCTCTCCTTCTGCCTTCTCGCAAGTGGTTTTTCCTTTGACCTAAGGTGATTTACAACTTATCTATATTCAACAACTAGGAAGACTGCTTGAGTGACTTGACATCTGTTTGCATGAAGCTAGAGAGCTCTCCGTCACCCTTGATCTAAGGACAGTTGTTGACACGCACAGCGATTCAAATGATTGTCAGATCTGACTGTAATCGGTCTTTTTTAGAGCTTCAGTGAACTGCTGAACAGAGATATGGTCTCAGGAGAACAAGTCCCACAGTGCACATGAGATTTATTCTCTAGGCCCACCTAACAATCAGGATTTGACTCTGTTTTGGTGGTTAATACAAAAATAACCATAAAAGAAACATCCAAAGGGAAAAATTCTAAAAGTAAACTGAAAACTCTCAAATTAACTCTATATAACCTGCATTTAAACAAACTTTAGTAAGTCAAAATTATCACAAATTCTCCCAGAACTACGAGATCCTAATTCTGACAGGGTTCATTATTTTAGTTTTATCAAATCTCTCCATCCTCTAGAAAATGAGTAAGCCACGTGTGAATCCACACAAACTACAAGGTGTAGTAAGTGAAGGCCAGGTTGTACCACTGGTCTTCAAGACATGTAAATAAACTTGTCCACACTGGTATGCAGGCAGATAAATAGCTGGGGAAATTGGTAGGCAGGTAGGTAGAGAGGTGGGACAGTTTGCTTATTTGTTATATTGTACGAATTTGTCAGAAGAATTGACATTATGAAAGGAAAGGAGAGCACAGAGTGAGTAGGGATATATACCCATCATTGATTTTTCTCTTTTTGCATTAGATGTGGCATACAGAAAACACGCGAAAATGCCCTTTTACAGTGACAGAGAGAGACTTCAAAAAAGAAAAAGGCAAATGTCAGTAAAAAGATACAAAATAATATATGTGAAAACATTTTTCAGAGGATGATGAACAGCAAGAACAGGAAGGATGAAGAACAGTTATTACATTTATAACAGAAAAAAGCTTAGAGAGCAGTGGATTTGATAGGTCCTTCAGTGGATACACCTTCAAGAGCTTTCATGTTGCTGAGCCTTTATTGAAGTGGTACCAACTTTTAGTCAGAAAACTCTTTTCTAAAAACTGTTACGAAGTCACTCAGAAGAAGCCACTTTTCACGTATTTTTTTTCCATCCTTTTGTATGGACACAACAGACCTGGTGTAGGCAAAATCTTTAATCTGAGCAAGCAGATAACGTAATCAAATGACAAAAATCACTAGTTGGGAGAAACAAGGATAAAAATAGAAATTAGATGAAAAATCAAAAACAAGCCCTAGTGGAGCAAGCAGAAAACACAGCAACAAAGTACAGGAAAAAAAACTGCACAAGAATTTGATGCAGGTCTGATGCAAGAACCTACAAACTACATAATAAAGAACTTTACATGCAGCTCTCAGTAATGCCACTACATTAAGAAGAGCACATAACACGTATTAAGTCTGCCATTGATTATTCACACCAAATAAACACTTTCACATACGAGCTGAGGGGTAATACAGACTGGATGGCCATCCTAAAGTCAAGTCTGGGCTGGGAATCCCACACACACCACCAGCGTGACGGCCTGATTAATTATTTTGTTTATTATTAACTATATAAAAGAAGTTCAAATGTCAAATTCCCAGTTTGAAACAATATATAAAATTATTGGACAAATTATACACATACACATGGAACATACAACTAAACCTGAACACTAGCAGAATGACAGCTCAGTTGCCTTTAAACTAAATGTTTCTACTAGTCGTAAGGTAAGTAACTACAACTGGCAGGTACACCATCATAATCTTCACATAACATAATCCCTCTGTACTAACCTCACACATTAATAAGAACTATTCATGTGGTTTCGTGCAATTATGATCATCACAGTCATCATTTGCTTCAAATTAAAAAAAAAAAAGTTTACTGTTATTATGGCACTCTGTAATTGCCAAAACCTACATATATTTATAGAAATCATCATGATCATCACGAAAAATTAATGGAATAATATGAAAATAAGATCTAAATAAAATCTCCCAACAAGGCTCAGATGAAGATTTCAAGATGATTTTCAATCCAGTCCCTGCATTCCAGTAAGAAATGTCAATATTGATACGTCCTCTTCATTTTTCTGAAATATATATTTAGCTCCATTTAACATAACCAATGACAGTTTAACTTGAAAACCATCAGATCAGGGTCTCGAGGGTATGTTGATGGAGAGACAAGATGTAAATTATTAAATCAAGTAAATGAATATACAAGAAAAGCAAAAAATCATACAAGATCATACATAATTGACTGCATACTAAGTTCATGCACAATACATCTTTCTAGCAATTTGTTTTTTAGAACCATAATTGATTTTTTTTTCCTTCTATTTGGAGTTATTAATATTCTCTAACCTTTCTGTAAGGCAGCTGATGTTCATTATTACAAATGTTGAAGTATGATGCTAAGAGGCTAATACACCTAATATCTATATATTTACAGGGAGATCGTGTGGCTATATTAGTTAATATTTTTCTTTATTTATTTATAGTGACATAAATCAAGAGTAAATTCACAGAAATCAAGGCACTTACAAGGCTACAAAATAGATGCGGGTAAAGACAACCCACTCCATTAGAATAAAGGTTCGTTATGGCTGTGTTTCAAGTAGGAAGTATTGATTGATAATGGGGCAACTATTTCCCATGAGCAAAGTATTCAAGAGATATAGAAGCCTCTAAACAATAGGAATGAGCGTATTTACTCATTATTATAAATTAGATGAATCATCAATGCAATGCATTTGCCAGCATAAGTTTCCTAGTAGGAATTTAACTCTTTAAGTATCTCATGATGCCATATAACTGCTTTCTGAATTCCTTCCCTGCTTTGATCTGCCTTCAATCAAGACAGCTGCGAACATCAGTTCAGAGGTGGATATGTGGATATTTCCTTTGCACAATTTTGTGAATAAAAGTATGTTTTAACTAAGATAGTAAAAAACAAGCAAGGCAAAAGTAAAAGGCCCCATGAATACAAAAAAAAAAAAAAAAAGGATTTTCTTGCAACACAGACTGGCAAATAACTTTTTGCAATAATGCCTCGGAGTAATTGCTGATATGTAATGGCATTTTTAGCTAAACTAAAGATCAAATCAAGGTTACTTACAGTTCTAATTATAGCTGCAGCCTCTGAGTACCAACTAGGTGAAAGCTAGATTACACCACTGGGTGAACTGGCTTTAACATCTCCTTGTGCTGTTTGTTGTTCATTCTGTAGTTCCACAACAGCCATAAAGCTGTCCAACATTAACCCTGAGTTTAAGACTGAAGAAAGATTGTGTATGCAACTATCCAGATTAAAAAGAGGAGATGGAAGGAACTTTGCATCCCTGCTTCCATTCCTTCTTCTCAAACTTCGTAAACCTTACTATATATGATAAACACAAAATATTAAGTTATAGAGCTAAGAAAATTTGCACCATTTCAACATAGTTGCTCTCTGTTTAAACAAACACGCGTGGGAAGGATACAAATTTGCCAGAACAGAAAAAAACTACTCTTGAAAAACTGCTAATACTTAATCAATGAAGTCTGTTCAGAGGACTGGAAGGTCTCCTTTATTCCCTTAAGAAGTGCACACCACTAAGCTGAATAAAAATGTTAAAATAGACACAGCCTGGTAGTAAAGTAGAATCATTGCTGTCTCCATTGAGCAAAGCTGGCAGATAATTAATACAGGGAAAATAAATTTTATAAAGATGAATTATTGTCCCAACCAAGGCAAGACGTGCCAGCTCCCAGGGAGGTCAACTGAGAGCTAATGCCAGCATAAAGGTGGAGATGGTGGAGCAGTCAGGGTGGGAATCACATCAGTACCACATTGGATGAGCTAAAATGTTAACTGAACACGTGCGCACGAAACGTTCTTCACAATGTCAGTGTCAGGACAGTTTGCAGTTGGACCAAATCTTACAGAATATTTCAGATGTGCAAATTTGAAGCCTGGGAGAACCAATGCTGAGATTCAGCTGGATGGTCTTTGGGGACAATTTGGTTAACCCTTCCAATCTGAGGCATTGGCGATTTACGTAGTAATCGAACAAAAAACTTTTTTTTTTTTAAGTTTAAAATTTTAAAATCATAAAATGTTAAGCTCAAATGTTTAATGTGACAGTGAATAAAAGTATTGAGGTAAGATTTTTTTTTTTTGGATGATATTTAAAGTGCATGTTTATTTCGAATCCGTATTTTCATACATTTAAACTTTTAACTACCTTTGGTTTAAATTAAGTTCACACCACTGAAATCTCAGCAACATCTCTGAAGCCTATCCAGAAAGTAACAGATAACATAAATCTATATCCATGTACACACAAGATTAATCTATGTCTTATTTCTTGCTTATTTTTCTTAAACCAAAGTACAGACACTAAGATAGGAAGCTTTTTCTGACATTAGAGCTGTCAAAAAACTTACCTAAAACAAGGACCTGGGAGACAGTGCTATATTTTAATTTCCATCTGATTTCAAAATAAGATATTTTTCTGTCCTACAGGCAAATTACTGCAGAACTTGATGGTCCAAATGTGCCATTGTTTCAGTCTGATAAATGCTGTGTCTTCAGCTACTTTTCCCATTCTTGTACTTAAAATACTTTCCCTTTTGTCTTTAGTTCCTGCTGCTTTTGCAAATATTCCTTTGACTTAATCTCCCATTTATTTTTCAGATTTTCCTGGTTTGGTCATCTACTCTTAGATTTGATTTTTTTTTTTTTTCTTCCTACCTACATTTATTAGTTATCTGATTTCTTAAATAGAAGAGCAAGCAGGAGTTCTCTCCATAGTTCCTAGTTGTTTCTTTATTTATTTATTTTTTCTGGTGGCTTCCAATAGCATTTTTAATCCAAGTCATTGCAGTAACTTGCCCATTCACTTTAAATGTCATAAAGGAAAACATTTCAGGTATGAAACTATTACCGCCCAATTATAAAGTCCCTTTAAAGATGTTTCATCTCAAAGAAACTCCGTTGCTGGTCTCTTTTAAGTTCACAGAACAATAAGAGGGTGACATGCCCCATAGCTCAAACACAGACTGTTAATCTAACGTTGATATAAATTGCTTATTTGTTACACATATGAAGGAGAAATATGCCATGTGGAATTTCTATTTGATGTATCATTTAATTGAATAATATTTTAAAGTAGCTCGAACACAGCAATAGTTAAATGGAAAATTCTTCACAGAACACTGTAGACCCTTATATACAGGTCTTGACTTCCACAGATCATCTTTTACTTTGATTCTGGGTAAATAAACTAAAGGAGGATTCAAAACACCTGTCTAAAAGACACTCTATAAACGTGATATGCCTGTATTCACCTCTCATTTTACTGCTCTTTTCCCTTAAGCACCAATTCTGAACAGCATTTGGTTTCCATGTGTTTGCAGAAAGGAAAACTTTTGCATCTTTCCGGTGTTTTCAAAAGAACTTATTTGTTTAACAACTCTAAGATGTTCTTTATCTTTCCTCTGTTTGTAAAAATGCAGGATTTCACAGAAATTAAAAATCTATTCGCCATTCATTACCCTGCAGACTAACGGCTTTAATTGGTCAAATAACTATTTGCTAAGAAGATTTCAGCCAATTATCTTGAAGTGTGCTGTTGGCAGAGAGGGAGGATCATCTGTCAAGAGGTTGCAGCTGCAGAACACATTCCATGATATCATAAGATAATCTGTGTTTGGATAGAATCACACAAAAGTTTGGGTAGAAGGGACCTTAGAGCCCATCCCGTTCCAACCCCTGCCATGGGCAGGGACACCTCCCACTGGATCAGGGGCTCCAAGCCCCATCCAACCTGGCCTTGAACCTCTCCAGGATGAGGCAGCTACCACTGCTCTGGGCAACCTGGGCCAGGGCCTCCCCACCCTCACGGTGAAAAATTTCTTCCTAATGTCTAATCTCAGTCTCCCCTCTTTCAGCTTAAAACCATTACCCTTCATCCTATCCCTGTACTCCCCATGAAAAGACCTTCTCCATCTTTCCTGTAAGTGAAAACAGGCTGAAGATTTTTTTTTTTCATTATTCTTTTTTGTTAAAGAAATAGGAAAGAATCCCGATGACAGCTCTCCCTTTTATCCAAAGCTCTCAATAAATTTTAATCTTTCAGAAGATGAAAAACCAAAAAGTGTCCTGCCTGGGAATCTGTCCCTGGTTACAAGAAAGCATCAGATATTCCATTAGGGCAGTCGCAGCTCTCTGAGAAAGGCAGCTGCATCTAACGGTAGAAAAGGCAACAGAAAAAAATCCGTTTGATCTGTGTGTCCTGCAGTGCTAACCGGCATTAATTATACTGCAGCTCTAGTAACTGTATAGAAAGCAACAAAGAAATTCTCAGTGGTTGTTTACAAGCAAAATTTAATTACTTTAAAATAGGATCTGTCTGTACCCAAGAACATGGCCTCATCTCTGCAGGTTTGTTTAGTTCTCCCATCGATTTAGATCCAGAAGACAGCACTTACTGAAATGATAAATTGTGAACAATAGAGATGGAGTATTTATCCTGTTTTGTTTGATCTTTTAAAACTTCATAAACCCTTCTTTTTTTTTATTACAATCAGACCTTCAAAATATTACTTATTTCCTGAGATGCGCCCCACACAGTCATTGTGTCTCACTCCGTGAGACATTTGGATTAGGAAAGTTAAGTTTTCCAAGAAAAATACCAAGTTCTTAACTTTGAAAATACTAAGATCTTCTCAAAGAACAACAGGGGAAACAATCAGAACGCTATGTAATAATTTAGAAAGACAATTTGCCAATCGTTTGCTCTACTCTGGGCTTCTGTGGGGAAGTTCTCCTAAATGACAACAATTTGACTGGGAAATTGTAGAGCTGCAAAAGCTCATCTCTGGCATCTCCATTAAAAGGCTTTCAGCTACTCCTTAGCGTGCTGAATGCAGTTTTATTTTGTTTACTTGTTTGGATGTAATTGCACGCAATTTGTAATTGTGCCTTCCCCTATAATTACATATGCCACTTTTCGTAGTGAAAAACTGATGCATCAACCACCAAAGCATGGCAGGATAAAGAGGTATGTGGTGAAAATTGCTACGATTTTCATGACTACATGTGTTTTTAATGTATATAGATATCATGTAAAAGAATGAAGACCTAATTTCTGTCGTGCATGCATTTCAAAGCTGCACCAGTTTTTCAATGGAAACTGAAAGATGCATTAAAATTCTTTTTCATTTTATTGATCACTGTATAATAAATACTTTGCTAAACAAAAATTATTTCATAGTTTTTTGTTGTTTTTTTTTTTTTCAGGTAGCTAAATAGACTCACAACACTATAATTAACTGAAATAGTGATATTATACAAAATTCAATATGGTGTCCAGTGGTTCTGAGTGTTATATAGTGCAGCATTTCACATACTGTGTTTTGTGAATTTCTAGAACTAAATCTGAAATACAGAGTGGATGTTTTGGATAATCCTTTTAAATATTAATTGAAGAACACATTGCTGATACAGAAGTGGGGACAAAATATTTAGCAGAACTGTACAGTAATGGAAACTGATGTCAATGCAGTTCACTGACATGAAAATTTGACCCAGAGTTTAAATCCAAACGTAAACAGTTCACAATACAACCCTGAACTCAATAAAGAAATTGCAGCTGTGGATATGAAATGATAAGAAACTAGAGAAGAAATTCTCCTTGTCCTTCTCCTTGCTGATCGAGAGATGAAGGGGAGACAAACCCTGACAGGAGACTCATGCTCATTAAAGCACTTGGTTCTAATGCTTAACCACTGCTTCAGGTTCTTTCCTTAGTCTCCTTTTCCTTTTAAGAGATGTTAGATCTCAAAGCAGTGGAGAATCCACAACTAAATATTAAGCACTGCAGTCTCTCCATCATACAAAATGTGACAATCCCAAAGGATCTTCTGAACACATGTACATGGAGCAAAGAGGCACGGGGTAATACTGGCTGCATATCAGATGTCTTTTAACCAGACACTAAGACTGAAACCAAACTGAATCCTCTAGTCCATAGCCTGTGGGGTAAGCATGGATATGAATCCTTAAGAAAGCAATGGGAACAGAAAGAGTACTCTGACAACTGAGTCACTATAGCTGAGCGGGACAGCAGCAACACTGCAAGTTCTTGAACCTCAAGCACTAAGTTAATAAAAGCGTCCTTGAAGTTTTAATTGTCACCGTGACTTACTTATGGACTAGATCTGCAGAGCTTAGCTGAGGCTTTATCCCTAATTCCTTGAGCTAAGGTGGTTTCTGGATGCCCAGCACAACTTCCTCTTAAAAAGAGAACTGCCCAGAAAGTTTCAAGAGCCTCCAGCTTCTGGATGAGGGCAAGTGGATCACACAGAGCTAAACTACTCATGGAATTATGACATTTTCTTTACTTCAAAAAAAGGCAATTTTGCTCCTAGTGCTTCACATAGGTGCCACTCAAATTTCGGACCCACAGATAGGAATTTACTATACAGAAAAGTACTTTGTACCCGTTTACCAAAATACTTCTGCGGTACCGACCGAATACTAGCAAAATATTCAGACACCTTTAGGTTCACCGTTAACAATAGTAAGAGTAAAGGAGCAAAACATCTCAAGCAACCAGCCAGAGTGAAAACATTTTAGTGGCTTAGATTAATGGCAGCAATTCCAACAACACCACTAACAGTGCAAAAAAGCTGCTGCTTAAAACCTCCGAAATAGCAACAGTGTCTGCGTGTTCTAGCCTAAACATTCTCTTCTGGCATAAGAGCATCCGCATATGGTGTACATCTGTATGTTTAGAAAACATGAATTATAAAGCTGGTGAGCAGTGTCACAGTTCTGCATACGAATCATTGGTCACGTTCATGCGATGACAGTTAAATTATAGTTTACCTGTCAAGTCCCAGTCATTAACTCCATGTGCATGTGTGTATTTAAAAACCACTCCATTTCCCAAGTATAATGCGCACAGGTTAAGCTATCCCACTCTACTTCGAAAAAAAGATGGGATATTCACATATCTTTGTCTGCTCATTTGAGAAGCAGTAACTTCCTCAACTACTGTAAGTTGTCTATGTGATTGTTTTCCGACCACCCAGCAGACGTCTGTCCTATTATCCTCATTTTACTGATCAAATAACTGTGACATTATAGTAAAATAGCAAAATGATGACAGATAAACTTCTGATTCTTCATTTCTACCTTTGTTGCTTCCACACTGTCTTTAAAATACAGTTGGTCTTTAGAAGTCTTCCATATTTTCCCTTTTTCATGGTAAATTTGACACTCTTTTTAGTATTACAATATTTACAGTATTTGTATCTATAAACCTTTTACAGGAAATGAAACTACTAAGGAACTTTACTATAACAAAGCATGTCAGGTACCAGAGAAGCTTCACTGATATCACTTTTTATTGTTTTCCAATTTTATTCATAAGTTTTACCCCTCCCAACCCCAATCCTTTTTGTAATGCTAGGCTCAACATTTCACTACCTCCATCAGGAGCTGGAAACACACTGAATAGGTAAATATAAAAATACCAATGAACTTGTAGCTGGTGGAAGTCCAGCAGTCTCCCTACAATTTCCGTTGAGCAGTGGGTTTTGGCAACAGGGCAGGTGGAGGGGAGGGAAGTACGTAAAAGGAGTGTCACATTCAAATGCCTTAGAAAATCTCCTCCAAAACAGAGCCTCAATCTATTTCTCCATCGGTGTCCTGACTGATCTCCTAGAAGCAAATCTATTTCTTACTCCTCCATCATCAAATGAGAATGAAAAGGAGAACAAAAGCAATCACTTCAATGGACAATGAGCATTTTTTAGGTATTCAGGAGAGGAGAACAGATATTTTCTGATCATTTCCTCTGCTCTATCCCCACTTCCCATCCCATCCCTTCACAATTCAACACCAGTTTGTAAACTGGGCACAGTTACAACTGAGTTTTTTTATGGTCTGTCATCCAGGTAGTAATTTACCGATGAGTTGGTTTAAGCATTGACTTGTTGCAAAGAGAATGCTGAGATGGGCTTCTGCGACGCAGCAGGTGGTGATGCCCCCAGTGACTTTTCGCTCCACTTTCCCCAAGTTCCATACACTTTTCAGTGACCATGGCTCAAGCTCACAAACAGTAGTTACTCCATATATGTGTATATATATATATATAAAGGCTCTAATTCTTGGCTCTAATCTATATTGGCTCTGATCGAGCACTCTCCAGTCGGCAGTAACGACATTGTTATATTATTATGTTATATTATACATATATATACACAATATATATTATATATATATTATATATACACACAATATATTCTATATATACACTATATATAGTGTATATATTATATATAATATATAGCACTCTCCAGTTGGCAGTAACAACATTGTAAGGATTGTATATATAGATACACAATATATATTTTATATATATACACACAATATATTTTTATATATAATATATATAATACTAATATTATATTAGTATACACTATATATACACAATATATTATATATATACACATATATATATTATATATACACACAATATATTTTATATATATAATATATATACACAATATCTATTTTATATATAAAAAATAGATTGTGTGTGTATATATATATATAAAAAATATATATTGTATATATATACACAATCCTTACAATGTCGTTACTGCCAACTGGAGAGTGCTCGATCAGACCCAACTGTGGTTTTGTGATTAGTGACTACACTTTCATAGGTAGGTATTCCTCGGGGAAACTTATGAGATATTTAAATCTGCTGTTTGCTTCATTATGTGTCCAGTGTTAGTTTCCACTAATGAAAAACAGAAAATAAGAGGTAGCGAACAGTTTTGAAAGGATAGAGGTGCAGGGCATTTCCCACCCCAGCTGTAGTTGCTGCCCATGCAGACGCACCACAGGCTTGGACGGGGGTGATGGAACGAAACCAAAGCGTAACAACAGAAAGGTGCATCCCTGCCACGGGAGCCTGGAGCACATATCTGCAGCAGCAGCACAAAGAAGTTCCAAAGCTTAAAGCAAAAGACAGGCAGGAGAATTGCAAATGCAAGGCCTGTAGCTTCACAATGGTGAAGGCACCTAAGGGACCACACGAAATCCTCTCACTGTGGTTGTTGTACTGCTGTTTGTATTACTGTCAGAACACTGTTACCTCCACAGAGGCCTTTCCACCAGGGTACCTGCACAGCAGAAATACTTCCCTCCTCCTTAGTCTGTATTAGCTTAGCTTAAATATTTTTAAGTCGCATTTGCCTTTATTTTTCATTCTGTACTTTGTCCTCAAACCAAATAACAAATTACCTACATTCTAAAAATTGACACTATAACCAAACTATCATACATGGTAATACTGTTCCAACATACTCAGTTCTTATCCACTGTACTACCAGATAACCTAATGAACCTGTTACCAAAAGCAACCTTTAAAATTTTGAAGAATAAAACCCATTACTATATGATACTCTGACTTTGAGATCAGCATAGAGAAGCTCGAGTTATATTCACTGTAGTGTAAACTAACCACAGATAAATCTGCACCAAATCCCAGCAATTTGGCATTCTAACTTTATCTGCATTGACTGTGGTGTCTTCGTCAAAACACTCTTGGGTAATTTGTGGCTTTGTGGCTATAAGATTCTGTAGTCAAGACAAGATTTTGTGCATCACTTCTCTTTCACTAGTGTAAATCTATTCTGGGATGAATTAGCTCTTCTCCAAGATGTTCCACTGCTGCAGACTTTCATAATGTATTAAAGATGCCCATTAAAAAAAATAAGAAGTTTGCTGCAGCAATAATTCACGGTTTAATCCATGAGTTTTTTTCATGCAATCATAACAGTGGAAGTACCGTATGTATTTCTCATTTAAACTCAGTAATTCTTTAGATGGCTTCTTATGTCAAAAAATAAGTGTGTTAGTATCATTTATATCCTTCTGAAAAATACATTACCTTGTATATCAAGAAAATTAATTAGAGCCAAGAACGTTGTTTTCTTGTTCTTTCGAAATTGTGCACAACCTTTTTATCGACACAGTGCATTGTCCCTGCTTGAAAGCGACGATTCTTTCAGAGTCAAACACTTAAATCTTTATTTAACAGCAGAGCAAGCCCTGAAGAAACAACATTCCCATGTGTCAAAGTAGTATATTTTTGAAAATATAACCTTCTGCAGAAACAGATTTCAATTACACTTCCTAATGCTTAGAATAGAGTGACCTCATTGACTTATTTTCCCATCTAGTTGTTACCTACAGAATATATAACGATTTCAATACAGATGCAGCTGGCCATAACCAACAACTAAATACTTACTTGAGAAATCAAATGCTACATTATAGATCATCACACAAATTGACTTTTTACACTCACAAATGTCACTAGCTCCAACCCTGCCCCGGCAATGACAAGTTACTATGGAAACTAATGTATAAAATTATGTTTTTAGAATAATTAAAGTATGCATTTACTTCAGCATTACAGTATTTATTAGAGCTATGTAGAAAACTAACCATCTTGCAAAAAGCATCCACCACCCCAGAATTGACTTCTGAACCCCACAGAATTGAGAAAGAATGCATTTTTCTGTCAATTAAGTACTTGATAGTTTGCCTAACACTACTTGTCCTCTTCAAGAGGAGCCGTTATCTATTCTGCATCACCGGCAAGCAGCAAACTAAGTGTAGAAATCAGAAGCTGTGTGTTCAGCCACTATTTGTCAGGGAGACAATCATTGTGGATGCTCTGAATATTAGCAATGGAAAATATTTCTGAAGTGGAAGCAGATCTAGATGTATCTTCCCGACCTTCCACATCTTTGCAGAATGCAGCAATGTTACTAATCATTATCCCTCTCATGTTAACACAATGATAAGCAAATGAAAAAAAAATAACAGCATCTTAGTCCCAAAAGATCCAATCCTTTGTTCTGCAGAGCACGTCAGTGTGTCTGTAAAGGGACCCGTGAAAGGGATGGAGTTAATTGCTTTGTGAGTCCACTGCACTGTTAATAGAAATTTCTTCTGAATAAATAATGTGGAAATAGGAGTATTAAATAGTTCATGATTTTCTAATTTACCTTAATTTGCACTCATTTCACATTGCCAGAGCTGAATGTGTTCTCCTTCTCAGCTAACTAAGGAGAAAACCTTCCCTCACCCCGGAGACCCATGGGAAGAGCTCCAGGACTCCAGCAGCAAATACACTCTCAGGTGCCTGAGTATGTGCATGGCATATTCCTCACTTTTAGCTCAGAGGGGTAAAACTCTAAGCCCCATGGATTCCCAAATCCCCATCACTGGTTGACCTCCTCCACTCTCAGGGCCAATGGCAACAGGCAGCATTCTGTGGCGTTGACTCTCATAAAAAACACCTTTAGAGGGACTTGATTCTCCATTACTTTGGGAAGTGGCATGTCTCTTCCTCC
Organism: Cuculus canorus; assembly: GCF_017976375.1. Classification (NCBI taxonomy): domain Eukaryota; kingdom Metazoa; phylum Chordata; class Aves; order Cuculiformes; family Cuculidae; genus Cuculus; species Cuculus canorus. Next base: position 5,422,402 of record NC_071406.1, on the reverse strand, counting down.
AAGTGAGAAAGGTTTTCCATGCCTTTCCCTTCTCCTCTGCACTTCTTCTAACAAAAAAAAAAAAAAAAGGCCAAATTCACATATATACATTCAAATCAAAAAGTTCTACATCTGCTAAAAGGAGAGAAGTAATTCAAAGTAATTTATAGTTCAGATTTATTTTTGCTTTGGCATCCATGCCGTGAGCTGTGTATCTGTATTTTTTTTCTATTTGACTAAAGTTGTATAAAATATAAATTAAATTTAAAAAATACAATACAAATTACAATAACAATAAAAATTAAAACCACATATACACACACAGAAACAAACAAGAAACCAAAACAAAACAAAAAAAATCATAAACAAATGTCCCCAAACCCTACCTCTTTGTTTCCATTTAGAAGCTGGCTGACTTCAGAGGAACCTGAGCCAGAGGGACCTGTTCCTGTAGTTGAACCGCAAAGCTGCAATAAGTCCTCAATTTCCTTGACAGTCACCATTTCCTATTTGAGTGGTAACCTCATGTTTTGTTGGTGCTCAAGTGTGATCTGCTGCTCAGGCTCTATGTCCATCACACATACCTCACTGTGGTGGCACTGAGGTGACATAAAAAGACCTGCTTCCCTCAAAGTTTTACTCATATTTCCTTGCTACTCCCCCGCATTTAGCCGGCTGAAGTTAACAGAATAGCATTTTGAGCGCAAAGTTTGCTGATTTTCTCTTTTTGATGTGTTTTGATTTGGTTTTAATGAAGTATTTGTGCCCAGTGATTAAGAGAGGATCTGAAACTCAGGATCGCTTGGGTTTTTTTCCCCATCTCTGTCTTCCTGGCTCACAATGCAAACTCAGGACAAAATATTGTTTTTTCTAACTTTTGTTTTTCCTTAATAATACTTACATACTTATGAAAGTAATTGTCTAAAGCATAATTAATTATGTGTACATAGCATTTGAACTCTCTCACTGAAAGGCACTATATAAATGTTACTTAACCTTGAGTTCATTATCACTATTAAGACTCATAATCAGAAGAACGGAATAATCTTATTCGTACTAAGTCATCATCTAAATATTAATCATTCAGAAGGTTAGAAATGTTATTAATACCAAATCTCATTTTTCGGTTTTATTGTAGAACTTCCAAAGGGAAAAATGAAGAGGGGGAAAAAAAAGAGATAAATTAGATCTTTTTAAGAGCAGTGGAGCTTATTAATTGCCCCACCTCCCATTAACTACCCCACCTCCCATCTCCCCAGGAACAACTTAGGAATGCACACTGTATTTGAGGCACTACATAGCACCATTCCAGACAGCTTTATGTTGTCAGAGCTGCTATTTTAGAACATATTTCAGCGACACAGAATCATCAATGTACACTAATCTGTAATTTCTCACTGCTGGGAATTTCTTTGAGAAAGACAATGTATCAAAATATCTTTTTTTACCTTAAACTGAGCAAGTTTTCTAGCCGTAATAAAAGAAAAAAAAAATCAAATTTTGCTATTCAAACCACAGAATCACTCCACCGGTGAAAATGAACTTTGAAAATTAGCTTCTAGAGAGCAATGGAAAACGTTCTTTAAAGGAAAACTTAGGAGGACTTCCTTCCTCCTAGTGTCTTGGGGTCTGCACAGTGTCACATTTTAACTATTAAATATTGAATTTTCTTCATTTTCCTTCACCCCATATAAGTTGATTATAGAACCTTCATTAAGAGATGGATTGAGATTTTCGAAATGAGTTAAAATTCTGTTTCACTACATCGCTAAATTTAATCACAAAGGCTAAATTTATATAGAACAATTCTTCAGAGGCAAGTCATTTTCATAATGTCAGCCTAGTAAAAATCCAGTTTAAAAAAAAAATTACTAAGGGAACCATCTTTTTCTCCCCTTCATAGAAATAAATAACTATGATTATCAGATTTGTACACAGATTCTTACATTATCAGGTCAGGCATAGTTAACTGTCTTAGTTTTCTGCTTAAAATGAGTTAGCAACTTGGTCACTCTGGCTTTAAAAAAAGGGGGGATAAATAAAACTGTTCAGATATTCTCATACTACACTAAAATATAGTATTTCACTCCATTTCTTTCTCTTTTTAGGACTAATGAACAACCTACGTGTGACAGATCACACTCACATGCTTGAACTATTACTTGCAGATGCAGTATTACAGCAATTACTATGTTATTATTATCTAAATAGGCTAAAAGGAAATAGGTATAGACATAAAATGATATTTCAGACTTTAGAAATTGTCTCAAAAAAAGAATCATAGACTCATAAAATGTCCTGAGTTGGCAGGGACTCAAAAGGAACATTGAGTTCAACTCCTGTCCCAAGCACTAACAGACGAAGGAAAAAGGATAGAATCACAGAATAGCGTGAGTTGGAAGGAAAGTGTATACGAACCCACTGAAAAGGGAAGAAGCTTCTAGAAAAGAGTAATTAATAAGCTATGTCTCTATGATAACCTTTTTTGCTAGTGCCCCTTACCCAAATATTTGAAAACAGCTGTATGATCACTAGGCAAGAGCAGGTCATCTTGTGAATTAATGATTCCCTACAAGATAAAAAGGAGATAGTACAACTACTTCTTTATTTAATACATATCATAAGAGATGTAGGCTATTTCAAGGATCAGTGCTCAGATCCATGGTATTCAACATCTAAGTAAATCACGTGGCAAGTTTGAGTGTTTGTACATAAGTTTGATTGAAAAGGAACAGACAATACGGAACGTCTGGTGATAAAAGTGGTAGATAGAGCTAAACGGCAATGAGCTGCACACAAGTAAAAATAACCCTACCCAGCACAATAATAGGCCCCAGATAATACATCACCACACACACAATACATCTGGTATCATGTCAGACAGTTCTCTGGAGGTCACCTTAACGCTAAGTAGAACTCAAAAAGGCAAACAGAAGACTATTAAGAATATCTCAAAAACATCATTATGTCGTCGTATAAATTCATGATTTATCACATCTGGGATTTTCCATGCAACCCTACACATCTTACCTCGAGAGAGTCTTAAAGCAGAACTATGGAAAAGTACAAAAAGAATTAAGATGCACTGTACAGAAGTTTCTAATAAGGATAAAAAAAGATATTTAAAAAAAGCCAACACGTACAAGTAGAGTAAAAAAAATCAGGCTGATAAAGAAACAGGAACAAGAGCAGAGAATATAAGCTAATGAATTTCATCACGATGAAATTGAAAGAAAACGTAAATTCATGTATTTCATTAAAAAAAAAAGGTGGATAAATTTAAAAAGAATGATTCTTGCAAAACCACCACTGAAACCACAGTTTTGCAACACACTGTTGTAGGATTTGATGGAAGTCAATGGTTTAAAAACAGGTCAGGGGCAGAGTCATTGCCTATTAGTTATGATGGCACAGATACAAATTCCAGCTAAGAAGTGCCTTTCTTTTCTCCTTTAGTCATCAGTTAAGACCTGTGAGGTATCCCAAGGTTGGGTACCTCTCTATTTCTCCTGTATCTTTTGTGTTTCCCTAACAGCCACTTTCCAAAAGACTCCATTGAATTGGCTGGACTGATTGCTTAGCTGATTTTATCATTCTAAACTATGCTTCTGAATGCTTAAGCCTATGTATTACAAGTGCATAACTCTTACAACTGACCTTTGACTTAGCTACCCCTCTAAGAGGCAGATTTAGATGAGATATTAGGAAGAGATTTTTTACTGTCAGGGGGCTGAAGCACTGGGACAGGTTGCCCAGAGAAGTCGTGGAAACCCCATCTCCAGAGGTGCTCAAGGCCAGGTTGGATGGGCCTTTGAGTAACCTCATACCTTGGAAGAGGGATTGGAACTGGATGATCTTTAAGGTCCCTTCCAATCCACACCATTCTATAATTCTATTATTTATCATTGGATAAGAGTTATCCTATCTAGTTGAAATAGGTTAGTGTTAATTATACAGCTATTTCCCCATACCAAACATTTTCTGTCCTTCCTTTTTTTTTTTTGTAATTTATTTTTTGATATTGCATTCTCATGGCTGTCAAAAAAAAAGTTATTTAAATTGCATTTTCTATGATGCGGCAGAAAGAACATGTGAAGAACATGTTCCTCACCTCACTCTCAAAGATTTATATCTGTGCAAAGGGGGTGGGGTGGGGGCGGTGAGAGCATCGTGTGCAAGGTGAAGTGTGAGAAAACGTTTAAACCGGTGTGGACCTATTCCTGCAGAACTATTAGCTAACTGAGAGCTAAAAACTGGCTGAAAATCTGCTGTGCTGTGAAAAGTGAAAGGCGACCTAATGGCAAAGGTCAAAGACTGAAATCAACAGAAAGAGATTCTGCCTGAGCCACTGTACAGTATTATCCAGTATTTTTCTCTAAAACAACAATATATCCAGCAAATTGCTAAATTCCTCCCAGTCAAGACACACATCAGTCAGGTAATACACCGGGATTGCAGACCCACGGTGGTTTAAAATATCTGCTCCTGACCTTCCTCTACAAGCCAGGCTTGGCTATCCTCCTCCCGCCACACCCAGCAGCACCCGTGCAATCCAAGCCTGCTTAGAAAGCTTGAACGTGTAAAAGCTGAGCTACTGACTGAAAAACTGAATAGTCTGCAGACAGATCAGCTCCCAGGGTGGCTCACTCTGCAGATGAACAGATTTTACGTGACAGTGGAGAAGGAAACAATAGAAGCGCTGCTGCTACTGGAACCATATGCAAATAGTCTGAGTCACTCTACTTTTTATCATCATTATTATTATTGTTCGGTGTAAAACAACAGCCTATAGTTCCATAACATCTTATTTCCATGAAAAAAAACGTTCCTACTAAAGACAAAAACAGGAGTTTTCTTTATTTTTTCTGACAACCGTTTGCCTTTCTCTAGAAAGGCATTTTTCTAAAGAGATTAAATATACTTAAAGTTTCATAGATAAAGACCTCCTTGTAGTACAAGGAGATCCTAATTGATTAGCAGTAGCAACATGTTCAGCGACATAAAAGTAATTGAATGGGTCAATGAGCAATTGTCTCTGCTACTCGTGCAGTGACATTAAGAGGTCACAGGAGAACCAAAAGACCATGGTGTGGGTGAAGGATCATGTCAGGTTTTGTATTTTTAGTATTATTAGCAGACTACATCTTGTTAAGATCCCAGCTGTAAGTACTAAATACAATGCAACAGCTAAAGACGATGTAACATTGTTGGTCCTCATGCATGCCATCTTCAGTACATTTTTTGTGGGATGGAATTCAGACAAATAGAGATCGAGCTATAGAACTCCATCCCAAATGGAAGAGATGACTCTTCCCTTAAAACTCATGACAAGCCACGAAGTATAACCGTTAGCAGTTAAAGTGTCCTGAACAGGTACACAGTATTGGCAGGTTGAAATGTCTCGTTTCAAATATATACTGTCCCTCCCCGCTTTCAGGAACTGCACATGTGTGCCCATCACAGACCGTGCTCAAGGTTCTGCTCTTCATTTCTCCCAGCATCTGATTCAGAGCACTCAAACACAGTCACGTTAGATGTTTTCAGCACAGTTTATACTGACGCGGTATTTTGGGAAGTCCTTTATCCCCTTCCCCTCTTCACCCAAAATATCAAACTGACAGATCCCTGCAAAATATTTTGCCTTCAGAAAGCCAACAAGCTCTACATAGAGTATTTGCTGTGCTCCAGCATCTGTCATATCAGAGGAACAGATAGGTTTCTCGGCTGCCCTTCTGACAAGTTTGTACACTGCACAGCAACGAGGCAGCAAACCGAGATGCTCCCCTCTTTTGCACTGACTAGACTGTCAGTCGTGACTACAACGTATTTAATCAAACCCAAACAAACCTCCCAGACACTAGCTAGGTTGAGAAAAAACAGAATGATTCAAAAGGGGAGGCAATTCTTTCCAAAATAATAATTTCTCAAAGCATCAATTGGTCAATAGCTCAAATCTGGGATTTCTTTGCCAGTTCACTAGGCTTACAGATTTCCTTTCGCATCTGATCAGAGCTGGATATCCTACATCCAGTGAATTGTATTTAGCTTCCCCAAAGGGAATTTATATAACAATTTAATTAAGGCTTCCTTTTATTCAGCTAGCACGCTTGGGTCAGGGGATTAAAGGGATCCCAGGTCTAGGCAGGATGAATGTGTGTTCACGTTTAAACTATACTGATGATGAATTACACCAACGGGATGGGGAGAAAAGAGACCATATGATATCACCCGGATCTTTCTGTACTTTAAATCTCTTTTAGTAGGAATGGCAAAAAAAATGAAAAATACTTCTGCTTTCAACAAGATAGTTGTTCAATACCAGTAAAAGATGAAATTAATAGAGCCTGAGGCTCAGTTATGAAGAGAGCTGTGGTGTTTCAGATGTTCAACAGAATCTCCTATTAAGACAGAATATTCGGAAACTCAGAAGGCTGCCTTCAATTAAACATTTATAGCATCCCTCATACTTCTAAGCACAGCACAAGGAAAAGTTTGCCTTAGATTATTTTCAGCAATTTCCCCCTCAACCTAAAGTCACGTCATGCACCAGAAGTATGTAAGTCCATACAAGCAAAATATATTCTCACTATGCTAAGTATACGGTGATTTAAGAACATTTTAACTTATTTGCTTCAGGCTTCCCCAAATTTGTAGTCTGGGGCGTACTGATGTTCCTATTTTAAAATCATAGAATTATAGAATGGTTTCAGTTGGAAAAGACCTTTAAGATCATCAAGTCCAAACATCGATCCAGCCCTGCTAAGTCTACCACTAGAGTTTTATTATCCTGTCTGCTCTCAGGACAACCAGAATTTATCTAGCCTGATAGACTACTGCACACAAAACAATAAGATCATTTAAAAAATATATATCAAAAGCATGGCTATCTTGAGAGTGTGCACTATACACAGGAGCACATACCTGAACACAGATTTATAACACTTATTGTTTAAGCATATGAACAGCAAGTGAAGCGCATTCATTCTTCTCTGCTCACAAAGGCAGCAGCCGAGAAGAAAAGTAATTTTAAGTGTGCTGAAAAAGTAGACTTAGAATATTGTCTAGGATCCTTTCAGAGACATATCTTAGTAATTTAAACTCTTAAAAGAAAAATTAATCTGACTTAGAAGTTTTAGGTCAGTCCTATATTCAAAATTAGCACTTACTTTCCTAATGCAAGTTTTTCTTCTCCCTCCATGACTAACTTCTACTTCTGCCCTTACCTCAAAAAGACTTCTCTTAATTTTACACCAACACTTAACACAAGATAACAAAAATAATGTAAAAAAAATCTTTGCGAATTACTCTCCATTTCATCTCTTTTACTTGTAGAACTTTAAATCTAGTTCTGTCATGATATTTACAATAAACCGAAGTAGAAAATCAAGAACTTTTATTGAACTATTTATTCTCTTTCTTGATTTAAGAAATGAATATATGTCAACCACTTCCTCAAGGAAGATCAAGTGTAATGGCCTCTTTTCATTTGCATTATGGAATGCTGACAAAATTTCAGCCTTCTCTGTCCTATTTCATTATCCTTCCTCACTTTTTATCAACATATGCTTTTGTCAGCACTATTCACTTATAGCATATTGCTCTGTTCTCTACGACTGTTCTATCTTGCTAAAAATAAAACTGGGAATTTGTCTTGCATAATTCGGGTATGGGGCTTGTTCTGTCTATCTTCTATTCTTTCTCACCTTCCAAAAATCCACTTACTGTCATTTCTGCCTTGAAGCTTCCCAAAATAATATATTCCAGTAAGGTATATATTGGTCTTTCTTGACAACTGCTTACTCCTTAACTTGACAGAGATTTTCCCTGATCTTATATGCAGCACTAGCATAGCCAAAATTTCTTCATTCTTCCGTTTGTGCATGGAATTTTGTAACATGCCTTCAGCTATCAGAAATTTCCACTTCTTACTATTACTTAAGTAAGTATTAACAAAGAAAGTAAATATTTTTCTTCTTATTATTAAGACAGAAATATTACAAGAGACAGTGCATATTTACCCGTACTACAGTCCTCGGAAACTTTTGTTGGAACAAGTTTTGATGCCCTCACTGACCAAAGCTCCAGGCTCCATAACTTCTGACTGTTTTGTTGGGCAGTAACTCAGCTGGCCTGACAAATACACCACTAACACCATAATGATGATAATCCTTCAGTGGAAAATGGAAAGGATCACTGCAGTAAGGTAGTTCCATCAGCTCTGTAACCAAGGCTAAAAAACGATCTGATTTTTCCACTATTTAGAAATTCAGCCAAAGCCATATACCTATGGTTTCAACCTTTAGCTATTCCTATTTGTTTGGAAGGTAAGTACCCATCCCCTCCAATCTTCTGTCCAGTTACTCTTCCCCATGCAAAACCAAAATCAGGCTTTAACTTTCACTTCTATAATTTGGACAAATTAAGATCTTTTCATTTCTTCCAGTTTTCAGTTACAGGAAAAGCATATATTGTTGAAGTTGTCAACACACACCTTGAACTGTGAACAGACCTGGGTGACTTTCTGACAGTATTTATAAATGAACGTAACTCAGAGGTTCCATTTTTCCATTCCTGATACACTGTATGCATACATACGAGGGGATAGGACTAAGAACTCATATTTAATTTATTTCCATCAAAATAACAGCCTGCAAGAGCAATGGCCTTCTAGGTAGGATCTTCCTTTTGGATGGAGTGTCTTTATTAAAGGCATGGGCTTTTTTGCACGCTGCTTGCTTGCACACAAGAAATTTTGGCCACTCTGGATCTGATCAGTTACTATCACCGTTAACCACATCCCCAATCCCTGTGCGATACGAAAATTTAATGAATACTCATTTCATATTTATATAAAAAGTGTTAAATAGTACAGAAAAAAACCCCTCAAAACTTACCTGCTCAGTGATGTCAAAATTACCTTAAACAAAATTGTTTTAAGCCACAGCAGTTGCTTATTTCTAATCTACTGCAACTGTGTTATTTTGCTGTTTTTAAGGTATCATGTACTACTTTTTCCATGGTATATGACTGATGTCAACATCTTTTGTTTTATCAATCAAGCTTGTAATCTCATCAAAACAAATATCAAAGTAGCCTGGTAGGATCTACTTTCCCTTCATCAATGCTGTTAGGCATTAATTAGATTACCTTCCTTACACTTTTATTAAGCAAGCCTTGTATTAGCCACTGCATTATTTTGCTCCAGATCAATAGCAGGCTAACAGGCCAGCAATCACCAGGACTGTTGCATTTACCCTTCTTAAATATTAGCACAACATTATCCTTCTGTCTGGCATCTGTACCTTCCCCAGAGGAGTTATTTTAGTTATTACAAAGAACAATTCTATACAAACAATAAAAATACCATTGCTGAATTAACTTCAATTTGACATTTTTGGTATAACACTCTAGAATACATTTTAAAGAAGCCTTAGGCATCTAAATCCATAAACATTAAGCGCTTACATCCAGCTTTCTAGCGCTTCTGGGCACCCAAAGCTCCTCTTACAGAGCAGACACAAAAACGAGGTCTGAGAATATTGAAGTTTATGGTCAGGACTCATCAGGGCAAGACTCCACTCAGCTCTTTCAGTTGTTGGCTTCATCATGTAGATGAGCTCTGATCATTTCAGGAAAAGGAGAAAATAGAGGTGCCCCCCTGCCCCGCTACCCTGCTGCTAAAAAATTCCCCTTGGGAGATCCTGGTCCATATCCTCCTCCAGCTGAGCAGACTTTAATCCCTATTTTACACCTCCTTGGAGGGTTCCCAACTGTTATGCTGTTGTGTATTATGCAACTCCATCTGTTTCTACTACCACATTTTATATGCATGACGTATGTAGTTACTGAGCTAAAAAGAGGGGAAAAAGTAAACCTGCCTCTCCGGTGCGGGTGGAGGGAAAAGTTACATCACCAGTCCCTGCATTCAGCATTTTGGTAGTGCACTCTAGCAGTTAAGAAGCTTTTGAAGATCAATGTCTCTAATTGATTAAGGAACAAAGTGTCAGGCATTGCAAAAAATTATCGCAGAGCAGACAGTAACACAAGTGATTAAAACCATCCAGAAGGAAACTGCTCCTACAATTTCTTAAACTTTGTTTATATAGCTGTATTTTTCTATATACTCATGTATTTATATGTCCATAGGCACAAACACACTTCTATTGATATACTGAAAAATAAAGACCGCAGCGAAATAAAAATTGGCATCCCTATAGAATATGAATTGTATTAGAAGTTCTGAAACAAATGAAACGTCATTTTATTTTCCTTTTACTTCTGGATATTATACTGTACTGTGTTATGTAGAATAAGTACCCACGCATCTTATTAAAAGAAATAGATATTGATACAACATAGATTTATCATAATTTAAATAGAGGTAAGGAATCAAAATTATGAAGTAAAAATGAAATGCTGCAGATGTCGAATTTAAAATTTTGACACTACCAAAAGAAAATGAGGCACTTATGAAAACCTACTGTAACTGAAGAGAGCAGAGATACAGAGGGCAGATAATAAAACTTTAAGAGCTTGAAAGAAGTTCATACTTTGTTGATAAACACTGCATATGAAATTGGTGTATCTGCTTTATTATTCATATCTCTTAATATTTTTTTTCAAAATACTACTTTCTGAAAGCCATTCTCCCACAAACAATACAGTATTTCAAATCAGTGCAAATTATTTAACTTTATTTCCCTAAAATGCTAGTATCAGTGAAATGACTACGATTGTTCTTCTATCAGCTAATTTTTCAAAATATGGGATATCGATTGCTTACAATGTTCAACTATATTCTCCCCAAGAGAATTCCTTTTTGCTTTCTCTTTACAAAGCTTTTGAGGCAGCAGTACTGGTAAACCAGAGTACACAGTACCCATAGGAGCAGTTTCTGTTCACCGCCTTTCTAACTTCACCACTAAAAGTAACCATATTCTTAATTACTGCTAATCTGTGCCTAAATGTTCTATTATTTCTTTTATTGACAGTTCAATGAAAATAGCAGAAAAACAGTATAATGACACTTAACCACATCAAAAAAACGCTCTAAACTGACACAAGGAACACGTCTTTGAAACTTTTCCAAATCTGCCTCAGAAATCTCAAACATTACGTGAGTTGAAAGTCTCTATGATATATTCCTCAAAGCAATAGAACTCTGTTTATTTTTTAAGGATCGTCTTGGAGCCTGTCAAAAAGGGAAATTTTGGATGTCTCCAACACTTTCACCCTATGTAACAACGACAATGAGATGTTTGCATTTAAGTGAATATGTGGCACAGGAACAATTTCAACACGCATGAATTCTTTTCCACATTACTGTGCTCTACGCAGTGTTAAAATGCCAAATGCTTATCCATTTCACTCACCACTGTAACAAAGATGCATAAATAATGCAGAACAAAAGATAACTATATCTAGACTCGCCACAGACACCCCATGTCAACTAGTTTTTTTCTATTAATTCTTAATGCACTGTTTCTCAGAGTACTTTGCTGAAGCATAGCAGTTGATCCAAGTAAAGCGAAAGCAACGTCTTGTAGTAGAAGCAGGATGATTTTTCACAAGCCAACACAGAGATGATGAGTTATTTTTGCTGTGAAACAAAAGGAGTAATCTAGAGTCCATTGATTTTTAGACACAAATAAATCCAGGCCAGGAAAGAGGGAGAAAACTAAGAAAACTATTTGTTCCAGAAAGCCTTGGAAACCTCTCATAGGATCCACAGAAAACCAGAAAGGTATAAAATATTTCTTACAAACATCGGTGTAGCTTCAGTTAGCCAAGCCTGCTTGTCCCAATCATATATATAATTGATATGAAAATCCCTGTAGCCTTTCAAAAAGTACTCTGTTATTACAACAATAGCCTAGAAGGTTACTAATTATGATGTTACATCTTTAACAAGATTAGGGAAAGGATATGGCTAAGAAAACAAGCTCGAACATAGATTAAATATGCTGCAAAACTCTTATCAGATAGGTTTCAATACAGCCCTTCTGTATGCTATTTATATCAGAAGAATATTCTACATTGTCAGCCTTTAGTTTTTACCCTACTGTATTCATAATGTGTGAGTTGGAACATTTTCATCGTGCTGAGTTCAGTCAGGAAACTGCCATATTCCATAATGGTCCAAAGCAAACATTTACTTGTGGCCTCATTATTACCAGTTTTTAACTAGCATAACGAGCGTTTAACAGATTTTCAGACTACAAGCTATTAAAAGTAAGTAGTGCGTGCCAGACGTGAGGATTAAAGGTCCTGCTGTGAATACCAGACCTCTTTGTGCCCTCCTCTTCATCTCCAAATGCTGGCTCAAACACACTTGTTTTCTAAAAGCAAGATACTTTTACCATCCCACGTGTTGATAGCGTTCGGGAAATAAAATGGAATAGTTATGCCATCCTTGGGAGATAGGCACCTTGGGAACAGACACACGTGGTTATTCCCCTTTTTCTGGTGACCTGTCCTTGTTCTAAACAAGAATAGGACAAAAACCAACCTAGGTACGGTGCTCTGAGAGGAAGACTCAGCAAGACTCTTACTTGCTGTGAGGTTTTGAAATAAAGACATGTTCAACAGAGTAGTTACTTGAGAAAAAGTTCCCTTCCACCTCCTTTAAGAGAAGGTGCTCAGGTAAACTTCGCCACTGCCAACAAGGCACTACTCAATAGATTGTGGTCATTTCCTACCTCCAAGGTGATCTCCCTTCAGTGCTTCCATCCCTCTTTTCTGGGTGCCTATCCTTAACATGTTCTAATTATTTGACAGATTGGATAAATTAAACTATTAAACCAATTTAAAGAGCATTCTTTTTAAAACATGCTGACCAACCTTTCTGCAACAGGTCGAGAGGAGGCAGAGATTTAAGGAACATCTCTGGAGGCTCTGCCAGCCAGAAGTCTACATAACAAACCTTATTTACATGCTCGATAAAAACACATCGACAGCAACAATATTCCACCTGGGCACTCTCTTTTCTCAGTCTGACCACTAAAGCCTCTGTTTCTTTGAAAATATTTTCATTTGTTTACTTCCAAATAAATTGCTAGTGAGCTAGGGGGATTCTAGATATTTGTAGCTACCCAGACTGATTAATTGGTTCTCAGAATACTTTGGTAGAAAGCTGAAAAAAATCACATTTTAAATCAGACTGTGGGCTTCAAGGGTCAATATATGTCTGAAGTGAAGTATACAGTTCCTGAGACTACAATAAAGGCCTACTTTAAAATTGCTCAAAAATACAAATTAAATAGCTCTTTTGTTAATGTGATTTTAAAAATTAAATAGCATTATAGGAAACATATCACAGTTTGATTTGGAGTTTGTTTTTTTTTTTTTTTTTGAAAACTCAAAATAAAAGTTGTTATAAAGTAAAATTTCATAAATACTGTTTTCCAAATTGGAAACATGGGGTTTAGGGATTTTAGTTGATTGGTTGGTTGAGGTTTTTTTGTAAATTCATTTGGAGTTTGATATAGGTTCTAGATTTGGGGAAATATAGAGCTAGAGGGGAGAGGGCAAAGAGGAAATGGAAATGATAAGAAAGAAATTAATCCTCCTAAACACTAAGTGTACTTCCATGGCAGAAAAACACAGAAAATTAATATGTTTTTTTATCTGAATTAACTCTCTGCAGAGGAAAAGCCTGTAATTTGAATCCTTTACCAAATAATTACATAAAATTATAACTAGAAACAAGACTGAGATCAAGTTTTCTGCTTTCTTGTCTCAGCCACTTTTTCTTTCAAAGAGACAAAGTTGGAAGCGTCCTACACGCAGTTTCGGTGGCAGCTCTGTGTGCTGTCATTTAACCTACAATGGAGCACTAAACAATGCAAAAGTAAGTACATGCAAATTTTAGCCAGCAATTAGCGTGGTTTATGAGCTCACTCAGAATGTTATTCTGTGAACTGATGGGAAAAAAAACGTTATTTCTTTCATAAGCAGTTGACATTTGTGAACAACAAGGCACCAGACCATCAGGTGGCTAATTTAAGCATTAACAGTCCTTGGCAGGAGAGACAGCCAGACTGCATGCAGGCATTTATGACAGCATTTCTAAATGTAGGTTTTAGTCTGTAATCCTATAAATGAACATTCTTTTGTGCAATATTTTGACAAATCAAGGGAAAAAATGCCAGGAAAAATCCAGCAGATAGTATGAGTCACACCTTTCCTAAGCCATTTCAGACATCTGTTACTATGGGACCATATGGATAAAACAGAAGATGCAGGTACCTTTTCCAGTCACAAATATTCTAAAGATATGCACATGGGTAGAAAAATGCTAAAAAAAGAGACTTTGATTTCATTGTCTGTTAATACTACGTACCAAGCTTTTCTCTTCTCTTCTCTCTTTTATCGTTGTTATTCAGTATTGCGCTTTACACGCTGACACCCAAATGCCAAAACAAGAAGTAAACCACTTCACTTTTAAAGTTGTTTTGGTTTGTTTAAATTAGAGGGGTTGGAGTGTACAGAGTGTATGTATGTCACCAACTAAGCTCCTCATACCTCACCTATAATTCAAAATTTGATTATTTCATTTTATTATACTGTTAGAAAATGAATTAGTTCAACAGAACAGCCTAGAATTGTATTTATTTTCCCATATTGGAAGGTCACCGAATGATGAACGTGAAAATAGCTTTGATACAATGGGTTAATGGATCATTGCCTACATTTGCATTAAACAGATTTAATTGCCACTGTTCTTTTATTTTATGGCCAAGGATTATTCAAGAGGTATCACCACAAAAAGAAACAAAAAAAAAACCAAAACCCAAAAAAACCCTCAATCCTTCACACATATTAATCGCTATAAATAACATCTGCTTACCTCATGTATTTCTATATATGGGTTCTAAAGTGCTGGCACACTATCTATAAAGAATCAAAACCTTGGAGGCAGAATAACCCCTGCTGGTACTACATATGTCCTACTGCACTTTGGAGAGAGACACTACAACTAAAAACCCAGTTTTTAAAGCAGATATATGAATTAAGGCACAAATCTCCGGGGGGTTAGTCATTTTCTATAAAAATGATAAAATAAAATTAACAAATTACAGCGTAAGAACTGTTTACTATTATGATTTTTGCACTTAAATCATAGTATATATATATATTAGCTTCAGATTTCTAAAAGTACCCGCCAGTTTTACTGCATTTTTCCCATTTTGGGTATCAGAAACATTTTCAGGAAAAGACTGGTAAGCATTTTTCAAGCTCTTCTGAAGGTGTGAATGAACGTGAGCAACTTTCAAAACCATGAGAATTGGGGGAAAAAAAAAGAAAATTAGAGATAAGTGCCATTTTCAGGCATTTAAAGATATCTCAAACCTAGAAAGCAAAGTCGGAAATAATACGCCTTTTAAAATGCAAATTCCGGTACAAATATATATAAATCTGCGTGTCAGAGCTTAAGTCAGTTGGGCTAAACTGACTGCAGAAGGTAAATCAGACAGTGACATTAGCGGAATTTGTCGCAGTATTTTGAGGAATATCCAAGTCTTATAATAATTTAACACTATGCTGGGGTTTTCTATTAATTTCTTAACTAAGTGCTGCTATTTTGAAAACTTATTTCACTTTCCTTTGATCTGGGTCTCGGTTCTTTGCTTTTCAGATATCCTTTTGACCCCGATGCAGGACTCGATGCTGGTTTGGATGCAGCAGAAATAGTGACACCGTCAGAGCTTCTCTTCTACCTTCGATCCTGAAGATTTTTAAATATAGCATTTCCTTTCCGGTTTCCCTATCAGTAAATATATATAGTGCTCCCCATGAAAGCTGTGTTATTACCTCTGGCCTTCCAATGACAGTTCTAAGAGAAATCAGCTTTAAATCAATTAGAACATCAATCAACCTCAGTGCAATTCAAATTCAATGGGATCTTGTGTTTGAAAATATCCACTGGAAAGAGGGTCTGAAAAGAGAAAGATGACTTCTTTCTCTCAGTTGCCATGTCTTTTTATCATAATGATAAGCAATGACACTTGAAACAAAAGTGTTTAAAATCTGAATCTCACAGCCTGAAAAATGTTAGTGTTTCAGGACATTAAAAGAAGAAAGAAAACCAAATCAAAACCTAATGCTGCCTATTTTATCTTCTGCGCTTCTTCCCGTCAAGTGAAATAAAAGTACCAATCTATAGAATATAGGAGGAGTATAAAATGTTCTTTCTTTCCCCGTATACCCCTTGCTTTCCTGCACCAAAGGTAATTGCTGCTTAGCCAGGAATTGTTGAACGATGAGAAGCTGTAACAGGTAAGTGCAATTGTAGGCATAACACAGAGGAGACAAAGGGCCCATTTCCAAACACGCTCTATTGCAACCCAGCGTCTTCTCATATGTCCTTTCAAATCAAGCTAGAAAAAAAAAGGTTAAGCTTCTGTTAGAAATCATTTTCAGATCCAATATCTAAATAAACCTCATCTATAATGATGTGTCTGTTCATGTCTCTATTTAAATTCCTATTTCACTGAAATTCTAGTTATTTTTCATTAGTAAGACATATCCACTACTAATTTTGACTTGCATTCCCCCAAGTGTCCCACCACACTGTTGCCAGTACAGTGAGAATAACAGTAGAGCTTTGCACGACCATAGAAATCCTCTAGTTGCTCTTCAAAAACTGTTTTTACTGGACCCTTCTTTAAATTGTCATGTATGTAATCCAACACACAACACAGTTAATGCGAAGCACATCGAGAACAAATATGGTACTGATACAGCTTTGACAAATATCCTGATAAATATACAGAGGACTATTTTAAGTAACTTTGCTTCAGGTGGATCTCAGAGTACATTATTATCAATGAAAATAGATGGGATTTTTTTTTTTTAAATTAATCAAGAAAGATTATGTTTCTTCCTCTATTTTCGCCAAAGGATGTAATCAAGTTCTATTTTGAAAACTAAAGGATATCATATCAGAATTATTTTACTATGTTTAATTAGA
This sequence comes from Cuculus canorus, assembly GCF_017976375.1. Classification (NCBI taxonomy): domain Eukaryota; kingdom Metazoa; phylum Chordata; class Aves; order Cuculiformes; family Cuculidae; genus Cuculus; species Cuculus canorus. Next base: position 5,405,451 of record NC_071406.1, on the reverse strand, counting down.
AATTCCAATTTTCAGTGTTATTATTAAAATATTAATTACATGTAATTTAATTATGCTTGGAATTAAAGAAAAAATTCCTCTCAATAGACCAGTAAATTACATTAATTTATGGCAACAGATTATGGGTCATCTGCCCATGTATATAATAAGAAACGACCTTGATCCCCAGCAAAAGCAATACAGAGATATTCCATGCTGAGGAAAAGACAAAAATGGACACCAAACCCTTGCTTGATGTCATGATAAAAATACTTCAGAATGTTTATTTGATGAGAAAAGGCTGATCTTAAATACGTGTAAACATCAGTAAAGAGAAATGTCAAACATATTAAGTATATTATGAGATTCTAGATCCTGGCTTTGTGCACTTGTGGATGGAACTTTTGTTCTATTCCAAAACAAAATTCAGGTTCTACACAACAAAAATACAGAAATTTGGGTTCGTTTTTCTTCTGTGTGCACGGGTTAGTAGGATTTATTAATATATTTTTATCTATGTTTATATTTATGCACTTATATATTGTGGCAGCAAGAGAACCAAGCAGGGAGAGAGATAACGGAGAACTTTTTTTATATATTTTAGAAGTAAATTGCAGTTTTCTGTCTTTTCCTTTCTTTACAAAAGGCGGTCAAGGTTGAGCTTAAATACTAATATATCTATCTGTAAAATAATTTCATTAAAAAAAATGGCATTCCAAGGTAACCGAAAATGAACCGAGTTTTTCCCACTGTAACAGCTATTCTGAGCAAACAATGGGAGACTGCACTCTGCAGAGAAGGACTGTGTTCAGTCATGAACTGCTTTTACTAAGTAGTAAGAATGTGAAGTGATATTTGATCTTAGGGTCAGGATACGCATCTCAGCGGTCCTGGTATCCCAGTTTAAGGCAGATACTGGTGTCCCCAGTCTCTATGGTTCTTCCCAGCTGAAGGGTGTTAGGAGAGGATGGACCAGAGAGCTACAGCTCCTCCGCTCATGTTCTTAAAAGTATTAAGAAGCAGCAAGTGAGGATAGCAAAGCTCAGGAGCTGATTTGGTAGAGTGGTTAATATAGTTTGTCCTCAGGTGGTTTAAATACTTTGGAATTTTGCAGCTGCAGGAAGAGAACTGAGAACATCTCTGCTGCTCACACTGCCCGGAGGTACAGAAGACAAGGTAACAGCGAACAAACTTTGCTTATATTGTTGGTAAAAAGTCAGTCGGATAATGCTGACTATATGTCACAGCCAGACATGGAAAAGTTCTAGAATACTTGAAGTAGTGGTTTATCTCCAAATAGCTCTCATATGGGTAACTCAAGACTTCAAGGGAAAATTCTGTCATGTGGCCAGTCTCTGCTATTGAGGGCAAGTTTTGATTATCAGTGCAATGTGCTGATGAAGATGTCTTTACCTAAGAATTAGTTAATTATTTTATAGCTTTGTTTCTATCAAAGGCAGTTCAAGAACCTAATTCCCATGGTGGCTAAAAACTTTACTTTTGGAAATGAGCAAATAATAGTATGCAACGATAATTCAATGTAAGCCTTGGACCAAATACAATTTCCACCTGAACTGAATGTTTTGTAAATATTCTCCAACATTTATAACTATTTGATCTTGTTTCCTACTACGGTGAATTGTAAGTGTCAAACCAGAAAGAATAGAAGAGAGTTGCATGGAAAAGTTCAACTGGAAGATGACTACAATGATCACCAAATCCATCTGTTCAATCACTTCAGGGATGACCAAAAGTTAATAGTCAGGATGTGTTTTAAACACTGACAGGCAAGGGGCAAACCACCAGCAAATATTTCAGTGATGCTTGCAAAGAAAGATAACCCACCTTTAGAGGAATATCCAATCATATTAATTTTCTGCTTTTGGAGGTATAGCAAACAAAGGGTTACTTTTCTTGTTAAAGCTTGTAAACTGATGGGTAGTGTGGGATTTTTCTACAAATTAATATTTCATTTTTAAAAAATCATACATTGTTATGTGGAGTAACTTAATTCTTTTTTAGTTTACACATTTCTCTACACAGATCACAAACTTTAGGAGTCATTTTTTGTCCATTTAATAATCTACATATTTCTTCACAAGACTTTCTCCCTTATTTCACCTCCATGTAAATACACCGTATCTTTAGGCACGTATTCCATTCAAATCAGAAGCAAAGGCAAGTCTACTGTAATAAGCAAAAAGCTACATATCTTTACACAGATGCATTTAAAGATCTCTTAAAGGGCATTATACTCTTGGGAAGGCACTATTTACAGTTCATTATCCTAGCAATCTTTCCTTAGCAATATTTAGCAATGCAGTGTATTCAGGGCAAACCAGCAAAGCCGATAACTGTGTGCTTACATTTAAGGATGTACTCAAGTCCATCTTCCCTCTGCACAGGCTACTGACCCCCATTCAGCAGAGCGCTTATTAATTCCTGCATAAACCTGAAAGCACACACGCATTGGAGAAACCGCAACGTGCATCACCATCAGTTTTGCTTAGAAGTAAGGAAATTGCCTACAAAATACTGAAATCATTGCCCTCGTTGTAAAATATTCTTCTTCCTGTTAAATGTTACAAACTCTTCTCTTGGGAGCTAATAGTTTTGCTAAATTAAATGCTATTAGAATAAACTATACAGAAAAGCAAGTGCATAGAAAAAATGAACAAGATATTCTGTACTGATGGTGAATGTTGCCATTTTCATCTAATTCTACAATCCCTTCCAGAATATAAACCTCCCTGGAATATGGTTAAACATCTAAATGGTTACATGCATTTGCCACTCACCCTTTTCGCTCTGAAGAACCCAAAGTGAAATAGAGAGGCAACTTGCAAGATAGAGTCTATTTAATATCTTGGAGGGGGGGAGGGTGTTAGAGGGAGAATTAGTTTAGATTAGAAAAAATAAGATTTGCTGTTCTCCACCAAAGACGCTAACATTGATGTGATGTTATCCTATTATTCTTAATGCTCCCCCAATAAGTACTAACGTTTAAGAGAAAATGGGCACAAGATCTGACTTATGGTTTCGAATAGCACCTCCTAAATATCCAAATGACCGGTTTGACCTTCTGGAATCTGCTGGAGGACAGAGATTTCCAAGCAGTCTGCATTTTGGTTGGGTCGTTCTTTTCTTTTTGGCTCAAAGATCATAAGATTGCAAGTGTTACTGTGATTCAAAGTACATTTACCAGACTTGTTCTTCTATCCTCCACTCAGTTTTTAATACTTTAGACTGTTTTCTCTTTTTCCTGAAGTTGTTTCTCTAGTAAATCAATAGATCTTAAAAAGAAAAAGGTCCAAGGAATTTACTTTGAAGAATTACATCAGTAAGTTACAAAACACGCATAAAACCAGCTTCAAGCAGAGAACTTCCCAAAGCCACTTCTGGGAAGACAAAACTGTTCTTAGTATCTGAGGTTATTGTATAGAAAACCCTGGAGAATTATGCATTTGCAAATCAGACGGCATTTGAATGCCATTTCATGATGGTTGGTTTCTGAGAGGCAGTTGTCACCTGGAGGCCCTCTGATATTAACAGCAAATCACTCCTGATGATAGTGTGTTTTGAATCAGAAGTAAGAACACGGTTATAGCATTTTGATCTTATGCTAAATATTCATGTAATGGCCACAGGGGTGAATAGTAACTATTCTCAAATGCAATTATTTTTGTATATAGGTGTCAAAGTCACAGGAGCTGAAGATTAATCGTTCCCTTTGGTTGCTACAGAAGTGCATGAATAGGATATCCGACTTCTTAAAACTGCCACGTAGACTCTGAGGTTTTGCGTGATTGTTTGTATCATCTTACCATGAACTAGAGACAAGATCTCAGCTTTACTGGATGTTAAAACGCTGCATTGCTATTCCACTTCGGTCCATTCATTTCAGCAACTACAGTGACCTAACATCATCTGTATTTTGAACTTTTTTTATACTGAACTACAGGACGTTAAGTAAAAGACAGAGATTTAAGGAAGCCACATAAAATGAACCCATCATAAAATATATTTCTTTCCCTTCATCTTGCTTTATTTTGTGTTTAAAGCAAATAGATCCAGCCTTTGCTAATCAACCACTAGAACCCAAAAGTCTTCATCCCATTTAGCTAATATAGCTGCCTTGATGAGTTAAAGGCTGCTACCATGCAAAATATTCTACTAAATCTATTCTAATCTTGTATGGACTTATCTTGGATGCAAGATTATTACAAAACGCAATGATCTGGATTGTAATCAAAACCAATAGTGAAGGTGTTGTAGAATTGCATATGACTAATGATGGCTCTACTATCGCTACAAAGAAAGCAGACTATTACCTTTAGGTTCTTTATCTCTCTGTAACTGGAAGTCAGTCTTTCCCTTCAAGCCCTGGCAGAGGTACGACACTGTGGTTTGAGTCAATACCCTGTAGGAAAGCAAGAGGGAAAGGAGCCGGCCTACAGAGCCTGATATGCAATTCCCCTTCTACTGTTTATTTCCCTCAATAAGTGTTTTGACCACAACTGATGTCACTGCAAGGCATTAATATACCCAGAGCTGAGAAAAGAGAAACGATGAATGACAACTGCCTGGTGTAGGGATTAAGCTTACTTTTATCCTAAGTATTTTGGCAGGCCCTGTCATCATGCTGCAGTGAGCAGAGATCGGATACCAGCTGGCAGAACCATACTGCAGGGCTGGAGATGAACACTGTATGCAGAAGAAAAGGGACATCACCAGAATGGCTGATGCTCAAACTGTCAGCTAACAATTTCTGAAGAGTACAACCAAGGTCCTTAAAAATGCCTGAACAAGACTAAACGGAATCTTTAAATACATTCTAAGGTGGTGGTGAGGAGAGTTAAATAAAAGGCTCTACTCTTGGAACAGCTTATACCCCAAAGCTAGCTCTCTTCTATTTCATGCCAAATAAAAGCTGTATGGATCACATAATACAATGTTATGGCTGCTGGCACAATTAATTAAAGATGGAGGGCAGCACAACTTTCACCTCAAACAAAAATCCCATATTAGGAGAAGAAAAGCTGTTAAAATAAAATATTGTGACCATTTCTAATTGATTCAGTACAGAAATTAGATGCAAAAAAATTAATTTACAGGAATTAAGGAAAGTATGTATTGCTGTAGCATTCCCACTATATGGTAATGTTTGTAAAACACTTTCTGGAGATCATACTGGGATGATGGTGAATCAACACTTCAGTTGGCAGACCTCTTGTCATCTCTACTGTTTCTTATGGCAAAGAAATGTAGCAGTATCTTCATGGGCCAATTAAGTTTATGGATACTTTTAGGGACAAGAAACTTCCACAATTAATTCAGTGAGCCCTAAAGTTCTCCTTCACATTCTCAAGTCTGAATCTTCCTTCTACACATCAGTTATATTCCTTTGAGCATTTCAGGAACAAGATTTACTCAGGGTTGCTCAAGACTGGTTACGCAATCAAAGGATTTCTCAAGATTGCTACTGCAATGTAAACCCCATTGGGTAATTTAGTTGTGGCTGGGTTCACGAAGCACCATCCTTATGTAATTTGAGCACATGAAGTCCATACGCCACATGCTATGATAACCTGCACCTCACAAAAAGCCAGGAAACACTTTAATGACATAATGAAGCAACAGTTTTGAACCAATAAGAATAAATCTTTTTTTTTTCAAATAATATTTCTATTTCAAGCACAATAATACCATACTTGTGCACTGTGTATGTACATGTACAGTTCCATTTAAGTTGACAGAGTTACTGGTGCGACTGCTTAATCCTAATTAAAAACTTGCGGTTCATGGAATAAGTTCTACTTCTCTAAAGTCATATGGCGGATGACTGGGTTAGGAGATAGGCAAGAATAACAGCACACAAAGAGTCACTAAGAAAAGGAAAGCTAACTAGCATTCAAAACATACCTTCTATTCACCAAATATAACTATGACCAGTCATTGCTGTTAAGAGACACAGTTAGGACCCAAGTTTTGGCGAGCAAAGACTAGTCTATTCATTTTAAACTAAATAAAGTCAACCTAAGCAGCATATTATCGTGTGACTTAATGGATGACTGCCAAGACATCAGTTGTGACACTGACTATATCAGTTAGCACAAATTATAATATATAAAAGTATTTTAGAAATACCTATATATACATTGCAATTCAGCAGTGTTTCAGGATCCAGTTTTGACAAAAGCAGACCACAATTACACAAGTTTCATTTATAGTCTCCCTGTATGTGTCAGTTCCGACTTCCAAAAATATCCACTTACACCCAGAAATTACATACATCCATTTTAATTATATGTAATTACTAAATAGGTCTTCAAGGTTTGGTTTGGTCTTGTTTCTTTAAAAACAGAGTTGCTGTTTACTATAGAATCCAGGAAACTTTCCGCAAAACAAGCTGTTAGTAAGAAAGACTTTTCTTAGTCTTATGTTTTGATATTATGGTTTGTATGGTTTGTTAGGCAAGAGTTATGCTTGACTGACTCAACGCAAATTGCTACACTACACAGATATACTTCTTGACACACTTCTGTCTCCAACAAACCTTATTAACAATGATGATTGACAAGAAGCTCCGTGTCTTAGAAATGAAACTTAACTAGGTTTTCTTCTGTGATGTTTACCCACAGGGAATGCAGAGAAATATGTATTCCTAGTTAGAATTTTTCCTCCTTGCATGTAAGAAGAACCAAGTTTCCCCTAGGTATACATCCTCCTATGTTTATGAACAGATGTAGGAAGGAAGCATAGTTTATGGTATACTAGTTTTAAATCGACTCATTTGCGATTTCATTAAAATGCAGAATAAATTTGATATCCCCAGGCAATATTTCCACAGAACTCTTTAGGTTAAGATTTTCTATTTCTCTAAAAAGCAAAAGAGATTTTTAAAAGGCTTGCTGATTTTATATATCGTTAAAACTGCTGTTGAAAGAGGAAAGGAGAAAAGAACAAATTTCAGTCATCAATATTCTTCTTTCCTTCTTAAAGCAGCATATATTTTCACGAACCTGAGAAACGTAACCAGAAAGTTAAGAGCCTCCACTTGCTAAGTGTCTGTGCAAAATCCACATAAACACCTTTGCATGTGTTATGCTTTTGACTTCTCTTACTTCATCTTCCTTTTCTATTAAATGTGTTTATTCTGGGTTAGATTCACCTGATTGTTATGCACTAAAAGCTGAAAGAGAAAGCTGTTGGTATGAAGGCATATAAAGCAAGAAACTACAATATGCCTTCACATCAGAAGTCATATTGAAGGCATATCAGAAGTCCATAAGATGGACTTCATATCAGAAGTCCATGAAGATATAAATATGAAAAAAGTGACAGTCCTTGAAAAGGTGGTTTAATTGAGATCACTGAAGTGCTTGCAGTGGTGATTATCATAAAATTATCTCTACTGTCACTTTATTTTTAAATATTGAGCAGTCACACATCTTCATTATCATTATCTTTAATTAGGCAACTACCTGGATTCTGAACAGGAGCAGAAACCTGTAGGGAACTGTTACTTTGAACTGATCACCATTTTCACCCCTAAGAAGGAGCTACAGGCTAGTTTGCTTGGCTGAGAAGCACGGTGTCACCTACCAACAGCAGAACCTTATTTCTAGAGGAAACAGCTTCTAATTAAATCAAAACCACACCACGCTTTATTTTCCTCCGTGACCTTAAAATATTGAGTGGTTGGCTGAGAGCGTACATCAATGATGCTTCACCAAGGCAGAACAGAAATAAAGCGTTTCACGTGCAAGATCGTACCACCCTTTTCCTTAAGCTCAAAGCCCAGAGATGTAGGTTTAAAACAACAGTAAATAACAATTGGTCTTGAGCAGCCTGATCTAGTGAAAGGTGTCCCTGCCCATGGCAGGGTGAGGTTGGAACTGGATAATCTTTAAGGTTCCTTCCAAGTCAAATCGTTCCATGAGTCTATGAACAAAGTTCAGTATATCTCCTACAGAGGTACCTGTGAATATTGCCTAAATTCAGTGATCAACCAAAAATAATAAAAGGCTTTATTGTTTAGCGCACTACATTCCATATGAAATCTAATCTTACAAATTCTTATGATTATGAACAATAACTCTGAGGAACAATAAACAGAATTAGTGTACTTCAGGTTAAATAATCATTAGTCCCAGAGGCTGTTATTTATTTTTATATATATATGCTGGAAAGATATTATATATCTTTCCAACAGCATTTGGGCCATGGTTTAGTAGGCATGGTGGTGTTAGACTGATGGTTGAACTTGATGATCTTAGAGGGTTTTTTCCCAATGTTAATAATTCTATCAAATTTCTAATAATGCCATTCAGGTGCACTAGTGACTCTATAAGCTATCTTCAAACAATTTTTGAACTAATGCTTGAAAATTTGGCGCACACAGTACGCATCCGAAATGCCAAGGTGAAAAATCTTTTCAACATTTTGTCATGGGAGATTTCATCACAATCAATTATACTGAGGTGTTACAAGGCAGGTAGAGAGAACCGCAGACCTGTACCGCAGGTGATCAAGGGATATTTTCATTTGCAAAACAGCTGCTTTTTCAGTTGCAGTCATGGTAAGTACGCAAGAGTGACAGGCACAAACTACAGCACCTAAGTCTCACAGCAGAGGGTATGGTTTTCTTCAGATCCGAGCCTGTATTGGATTCCTGTTATTAGCTATTTCAGGTTTACTCTTCATGACAGAAGTATTCCTTATGTACTACAACATCACCGAACTGTGGAATACATGAATTTCAGTAGAAAGTGTGAACTCTGCCAAATTTAAATACCTTCTTAACAGTTGGACTTTTAATTCAGTACCAAGAACTGCTTGCCAAATGTAAGTATTGCCCCTTAAGCAGGAGATATTACATACAATTCAACTGAAAATGAACCGTTTCTTCTCAGTAAAGCCATAAGGCAAACAATACAACACGATATTTATTCTACTATATTTATGATGAAGATATCATAGAAAGGTAGGCATAAAAAATTAGAAGTTTGGGGTTTTTTTTCCCATAATGCCTGCACCGTACAGATCCATCATTACAATTATTATTCTGTTAACAAAGAGTAAAATTTAGTTTTTAAAGTTTAATTAAAGTTGTTGGCTTGGACAGAACCAGTTCAGATCTGTTTACTTCAAATAATCTTACTGCTCCTTCAGTAGTTTGCGCGTTTGAATAACAGCAATGATTTAAGTAATATAACAAACTCTTCTGCTACAACTCATGCAGAGAGAAAGTAGAGATTTTCACATGAATAGCACCTTTCTTGGTGTAACATACTACTACAAAAAGTGAAATAAACATTTTGTAGCATTTTTGGCAGCCTGGGTTGCTTATTTACAAACTGGCTATTTGAAATTCATGACATTCGGATTGCTGGAAAGGATTCCCTGAGGACAAAAGAAACATTGGCTATGGGAGAGGGAAGGTTAAGAAACTGATTCAGCGTTTACTCCTCAATTAATTTGATCCACTGGGAGTTTTGAACTTTTCTAAAAATTTGAATTCAGGAGGAAAGATGCAGTATGACCTAAGTACCTGCGACTGCCTGGACTGCAACAGCCATGGGGACAATCAGACAAACACTTTTCCTTCCTGCATAACACAGGAACAAAGTAACGTAAAAGAAGGCAGCATTTCCCAACTGACCACCAGAAGCATTGCAACAGAGGTTTTGATTAATGCTGTCTTAACCGCTTATCTTCTGAAAAGCCATTTCTCTTTGAGAGAGATGAACAGCTCATTGCAAAGTTAGCTAGCGAGGACTTTGGACCCATTGGGAAGCTGATGTTGGAAATGGAAGGCAAAGTCGCTAAGTAATAAGCCCTATTTACCACATTAGAGGTTTTCTTTCATTTCGGTTTTGTGTTGAGAAACTGTAAGCCAGGGAAAAAGCCAGTCTCCAAAAACCTTAATTTAAAAATAGCCCTGTGCTCTAGCTGGGGGGAAAGATGTGTTCTACTTGATTAGGTTAGAACTGCCCTGAGAACAGTATAAATGGAGTAGAGAACAACTATGGGGTACAGAAACACGTAGGGAAGGGAAATATCACTCCTCTGGTATCAGCATCCAATTTCAGCTTGAGTACATCTGTTTTTTCCTACTAACACATATGTACCTTTACTAACTTGACTACTTACCTTCACAAATTTAGTTTTGCAAATGGATATTTTAAGAGCGTATAAGACCAAAGTTGGCCACACATCCTCTGAAGCTCATTTTTATATCTATTTCCCCCCTGTGCTTGATAACACCGAAAATCTCGTTCAAACCTTCTATACATTGTGCATTGCTTACTTCCAGCTCACACAGGGCTAATTAAAGATTTGTTAACTTTTGCAAGGTTTCAGCTCTGGCTAGTCACACCAAAAGGCATATCTGAAGACTAAATATCTATACGAATAATCTCCCTATCTAATAAGCAGAATAACGCACACTTATTTTGATGAATTCCCTTCTATTAGTTGACCTTTCCTGGATGACACATAAGACCATGTTTGTATTTCTAAATATTCCCTTTCCTGCACTGGATCTCTCTTCTCTGCTTCTGAAGCAGGAAACAACTCCTTTCCTTGTCCCAGATCACCAGAACTGGGGAAATGGAAGGTCTTAGAGAAGGGGACATATGGGAGAATCTGTTTGGCCACAAGCAGCCTCACCTTTTGTGTTGCACAAACACACAAGAGGAGAAAGGAGGAGCTCAGGATTGGCTCATTCTTTTTAGTCCTGAGATAATGTCTGATTTGTGCTCGGGGAGCAATGGAGAACAAAAAGGATAAGAGGAGGAAAAATAACACTGTATGTGTAATCACTTGCCTGGGAGTATGTAATATATTCTTTAAAGAATGTACATGCTAAAATATAAGAAAATATCTAGTTAATATGCATGAATTTTCAGATGTTTATACCTCGGCCAAATATGGAAATGAAGAATTAAGATACTGGTGTATCTCGTGGGCAGGAGCAGAAATAGAATACGTATTCTCTCAACAACATTTTTTAATTGTGGTTTGAATAAAGAAGGTCATGGGTCACTTTGGAGAGGGATGGAGGGATAAAGAAATTTGGGAAATGTTTCCTTGAGTCTTCAGAGCATCTCAGTCTGTACCATTTGTATGTAATACTCAGCCAAACAATGTAATTCTCCTTAATTTCTCTTTCTTTTAAATAATGGACATATTTTTAGACTGAAATATCTTAGTATTTAGCTAAGCTCATTACACACATTGACATTTCTGCCAATATATTTAGAGCTTTGCAGAAAATAAACAACCGAAAATAGGGTTTCACGTGGGAAGGCGGTAAACAACCTCAACTCTAACCCCTGTTGCAAGTTCTTCCAGTAACAGATATGAAGCAGAGTTTTTCCCATAAACCTCCAAAGATATTACATTAGATTCTTTTCAAGTCAAGTCAATAAAAGTAGTAGTCTCCTACCAAATTATGAACCTGTCTGTGACTGAAATTAGCTGCTGATTTGCTACATCTTATGCGGTAGAGCAGACATCTCTTCAAGAGAGCTTGCAGGAGCTGGGACAGAGAGACTTCTGACATCTCTAATATTTGCTTAGAAGAGTAACAGGAAAATTGGTCTGTCTGAACAGTATTCAATCCAAAAAGCAATTTACATAACAAAACAAAGTACATCTTTGAATGCACTTTTAAAAAAGAGAAAGGGCACTTACAAACAAAGTATTCAGCAGCATGTCTATTTTAATTATAACTATACACACAAAACGTACACCATAGGCATAGAAATGGATAACAATTCTATATCAGTCTTCATCCTTGACCTAATTTCAAAACATTAGATAAGATGTCAGGAAACCATTTTGAGGGATCGTGAACGTTTTCACTTCAGGACTTATATAATATTATTTTTTTCAATATTTCATCTGCGTGTCCCCTGCCTTCTTAGCTGGAATGTTCTTTATTAGCCCTCACATAACAAGACTGAGTGCCAAAAATGCCAGCGCTCTAAATGATCAGGATATTTCTCTCTTTAAAATGGTAAGTATAACTGAATACTACTTGCCTGAGGAGATTAGAGTTGCAATATGTTTTTTATAACCTAGCTGATTGGATAATATACTAAATGGAACATACCTGGGAAGATGAACTGCTTATCTGGGCATAGCATATGTTTCCAGGAAAGATAAGACACTTGACTTTTTTTTTCCCCCTCCCCAACTGATAGTTATTGATAATTCACTTGTTTGTTCATTTGCATGTACAAATTATTTTATGGAGTCTTGTACACCCACTTATCGAGAATAAAATGCACAGAGGAGGAACAAACGAGCAGTTGATCCTAAACATCTCTGGGCTCCCCTGACCCCCAGCAGGTCTACAAGGATAAAGCAGCAAATCAGAAGACCTTCCACACATCCTGTGCTCTGTAAAAGGGCTGTGGCAAGAAAAGCAACAGCCAACTGAGCCCAGTCAGCTTTACAAGGGGCTTGACGTTATCCCAATCATTAAGCATCCTGGAATAAAATTAAATGTACAGATCCCTCCTTTACCACACAGCCCTCTATTACTTGTCAGCTGTTGTCAGAAAGACATCTTAAACGTCCACTCCTAGCGACTAAGAACTTTTTATTAATCACCAATAATACCTAAAGTTCATGTTTACAAAAACCTCCTTCACAGCCATGAACAGAGAGGTAGACATTTTCCTAACCCTGGATTTAGGGTGGTAATTATAATCTCTCTCTTCACTTCAGTTAGATATAATGGAATTCAGGTAGGAGGGTCTCTTGTTTCTGCCACAATCCACTTTTGTGCCTCAGCCAATAACATTGTCCACAACTGAAATTACCTTCTCTGTACAGAAAGCCTTAAAGCAACACAATTATAAGCAAATAGCAAGAAATATTATTCGAGTATTATGACTATTTTTATTTGGTGGCATAACCCAAACCCTTCCTGAACACATCACAGATCTGATAATGAAGGGGCAATGTCCATTTAGCCCATTAGATTTTACTCCGGAAGAAGCAGGGAGAGTAAGAACAGTAACCTGTTCTGTACTTTCCACCGAGAATACAACCAAGCTACCAGAGCTGCCCTTTGAGTGACTGTCCACACATTTATTTCCACTGTAGCTGATTACATGCAGAACTCACAAATGAGCAACCAGAGGCTGCTCCTCAGTAACTATTTAGTTCAGGATAGCAGTATAACACTATCTCACACATCAAGCCAGAATCATACAGTAATTGGGCCGGTTGCGTGGACAAGGACGGTCCCTCATGGGGATAACAGTAGGAGAAGAGGGTCCATCACGGGAGGCCACAAAACACCCAACAACCAGCATCCTTCTGTCTAGGCCAGAAGATAAAGTGCAGGTGAAAACAACTGAGATACCCAGCAGTCTTGGTTTTTTTTCTTTTCTGCAAGCTCTCCTGCGCTGATGCTTAGTTGTCTGGGAAGAACATTGTCAAAGAGTACCAGGCATAAACATTTTATTCTATGATTCTTCTTTTCAGTTTCTTTAACAAACAGAGATGAGAGCTATTGTTCCGTGAAAGGATGCAGTCAGCCTCCTCTGCAGCTACTTTGAGCCTTACATCCCAGAGCTTTACTCAAATGGCAAGAACAAACTCAGCCTTGGGGAACAACAGATAAGGTGGAAATGTTCCCGAGTAGGTCAGTCTTTGCTTCGAGAAGGGGATTTTAGTCCCAAGGAATCAGAGTGGGATTTGGCTCTGAAGAAAAGCTTCTTTCCGGTGGATTTAAGTGGAGGCTCATGGAGCTGTAGAGTAAAGGCTGTGTCCTGTTTGGCTCTGCAAGGTAAGCAGGCAGGTACCCTTTAATAGCACGGCTCTCTCCTAGGCAATAAGGGCACCACCTGTGGTGAACTGAGGTAGGAAACTTGCTGAGACAATAACCAACATTTCTAAAGCCATTTGGCAGAGCCCTGGCCAAAGTCATGAAAACAGTCGCATGAAAAAAAAAAGAGTTGATAAAAAAAGAATCTTCAAAAAGCCTAAAGATTCTTTGATGCATTTTGCTGCTCCACACGTAGGTCCTAACCTACCTACGCCTCTAAAGAGCAGAGAGCAGGACAGACTTCCCCCTTAAAGGGCTCAGGGTCCTACAGAAAGATCAACTAGAGGAAGGCAAAAGGGCTCCAAAGAAAGATGCTGCCAAGGGATAGAGGAAAAAAAATTGGCATTTGGCAAACTCCTTTTACTTTCATTACTAAGGGAAGGGAACAGACACTTTTTACTGCCAACAACCTTGCTAGCCAGTAGCTCACAAAGAAATGACTTAATAGATTTAATAGGTGAGTCATTTCCTATATTAAGTTACCAATAACTGTAAATACAGCTATGACAGCTAAAGTTCCATAGTCTTGGTAGCAGGTCACCCTAGGGCCACGTTTTCTCATACTACCTGGGTTTGATTTAAAGGTCAGTTTTAAGAGCTTGACTTTAAGAACTCACTGAGTCACCGTTAGCACGGCAGAAACAGATTATGGCTCATGGACGTTACAACACTCAAAATTTCTGACACTGCTCACAACTCAAAAAAATAAAACATATTCAAAGGGATCCCTTACCTGCAGCCCTTTATTTAGTCAATGTAGAAGCTACTGAAGGCTGGAGACGCATTGTAGTAAAGAATTGGTGTAAATCACCATAATACCACATTAAATTTAATAGTACTTCCATTAGATTTGGAGAAAATAGTGTAGGAGTTGGATTTATGCCATAAAAATAAAAACATTCCATACTGACAACATTCCTATTTGAATAGGGCATGTGTACTCCTGATATTTAAAATATTCTCCCTTTCAAACACTTCAAAAGATTTCCCTTCCATATGCTGCAAGCCACCAAATGTTGTGAACAAACCAGTTGTGATAAGTAAGACTACGAGATCTAAAATGTAACATCTTTTTACTTTCAATACAGGTGATTTAGAGCAGGATAGTGTCTATGAAAATAAAAACCAAAACACTCCAAATATACTCCTTTTCTTAGCCTGTGTTGTTGTTTTTCTTTTGTTTCCAATGCTATTCCATATAAAAATCTAACAAAAGAATTGTTAAGTTTTACAGTCTACGTCTAAAAATGCATTTCAATAAAGTGAACCTGCAAGTGCCATGCTTTGAAGAGAATAAATATACCAGCTTGGACAAAATGATACAATTTTATCAGCATCAACAACAAAAATGAAAACAAAAAAGAAAGGGAAAAAAACCCCACACATATGGACAATTGTGGCACTAAATATGGAACAGTGAAAGAGAGAAGAAGCAGTATTTGAGGGAAGGGAAAATCTACCCTGCTAAGATTTACCTAATTTAGACTGATATCTCAGGAATTACTCCAGGCATTCTGAAAATGAGGAGTTTGACTGGGCTGTTTTCATGGAAGACTGCTCTTAAAAACACAGATTAATAGTATGAAAAATAGAACTGATTCACTATTTCGCATAAACATCTTACTCGGAATTCAACAGAAGGTATTAAGTAGTTTAACATTAATTACATTTGTGAACAGAAAATGAAAATGCTTCAAAACCAGTCAAACTGATAGACAGCACTGAAACTCCTAAACATTTAACACCAGCATAAAAAGGATACAACCACACTAATCCATTCTAAATCCATTAAAACAAGTGTGGTTTCTCCTGCATCTCAATATAAAGCCTAATTGAAACATAAATACTAAATGAAACATGCATGTGGCACAAGAAATTATTAAATTGTTTCAAGTAATTTTGATGTGTGTTTGTTTAGAATGGTCAGCTACAGAAGCAACACAAGTCAATGCCTGCCAATAAAGCAGTCGGAATGTAGACTGCAATACCGATGAATGCTTTCAGTCTTGACGTATGTATTTCCCTGAGACTAAATTACATAATTCATTTATATTTTCATTCCTTCATTGTCCACAATAAATCTTCCAAAATGTCTTAAGGACGAAAGTTCAAGGTCCACCTGATCTCACAATCAACTTTATCTTTCAAAACAGTTGAAAGAAATTAGACCAAAATTATTATCTTGAATTTTACTGTGGTTAGGGAACGTGTTGTTTTCAGACATTCCAATTAATTATGTCCCTTTGAATTTTCCTAGGCCATGCTGCGGTACAAGTAACCCATATTGTTCTAAGAAAGGAGCACTGTATCCTAAGCTAGGGGAAAAAATTAAACCTCAAATGTTGAAAGCAAAAGGAAAATCAGCATAAATAACCAAAAAGCTTCTGCTCTTTCGACTGTGAAGCACATTACCTATTTGGCTTCGCATCTTTCAGTGACCACAAAGAGAAACTTAGGTTTCTGTTCAGCTTTTTAAGAGAAGAATTAGCAAGACTTTAGAGCTGCATTTTTTATTTTCATCTAGATTTCCCTTCCCTGTTAAAAACAGTGAGATCACACAGATTCATGTGTCCTGAAAGAGTTTTTCAAGTAAATTAATCTAATTTGGATGACCTTACCTGATTAATAAAATGCTCAAGCCTCTTTTTTTTTTTTTTTTTCATTTGGATAGACAGAAAAGCTAACACATAAAGCTGCGCAAGAAAAGAAATTTCAGATGTTATTGAGCTGACAAGAAGTATTACCACTCTTTTATTGATAAAGGTATTCAGGGTGTAACCTCTACGTTTGCCTGCACATGGATCAGTATATACTGCTCCTCCCTAGTGCAGTGACACGTAATAGTGAAAAAAAACTTTCCGAGGAGTTGCCTTCCATTTTTCAATGGTCTATCCTTAGTTACAGGGTAAAATCCAAGGATTTTTTTTATATACTCTCAGCATTGACTTAACTGAGCTTGACAAGAAAGTTTATTAACGACTTCAGATGAAAAAGCAGTACACCAGCCTCTGAAAACCCATCTATAACAGCATACGGGACATGGCAGCTGCTGCACAGTGATAGTGCATAAAAATTTAAGTTATCTTAATGACAATATGTTTTTAAGCAGTTTTGAAGTACTATTTTAAGTGATTACCTAATCTGAAACTCTAAAAATGAGAACTGGATAATGTTATATGTTAGCATAACATATTTCAAGATGTTCTATCAGTTTAGCATCAACAGTCATACGTTACTGACGTTCATATATAATTTATTAAATGTTTCTGCATGTTAGCAGAGTAAAAAATGTTTCTGCTTTTGTTTTTAAAACACTACGATGAGAAACACTGAAGGACTTGAGAAACTGCAAAGGCAAAATCACAGATCATTTGCTGCAGTAACCAAATCCTACCTGCAACATCCGTCTGATTGAGTAGAGCATTTGTTCTTCGCTGCTAACCTGACAAGATAAACCGTACAGTAACAGAACATGACTCCAGAAACCTCCTCATCACTTGTCAGCTTCGTACAAAGATCAAAGTTTCACAGCAATGCATAAAGTTGAATAAAATTATAGGGAACTACCTAAAGTTATAGCAGCTTATGCAGCAACGCCTAAAGAAGCACCAGAAGGATTTAGGGGTCCACGCCTTCACTCTTTAATGATGCAGGCAGTTAAGTCTTCAGTGCTGAGGTGCATTTGGAGTTGTATCATGGGAGGGACCTTTCCTGTAATGGTGTGGACCCACATTCTTGCAGCAGCGCTGTAATCATCATGTTGTTTAAATGTGATTACCAGACTTTAAAGAATTTGCACTTCTTTCTCATTTACAACCTGATTTTAAAAAACCCTATTTCAGCACATAGAATCATAGAATGGGTTGGGTTGGAATGGCCCTGTAAAGTTCATATAGCTCAAACTAGACAAACAAACTTTAAGTACAATTGCATTCACTAACTTCCAAAGGATTACTGTTATGATACATATCAGCCAACATTTATAGTAAGAGAAATGTAAAAGCACTGGTAACTATCTTCATGACATCCATAGGAAAGGTTTCCGATGTTTGAAAACATCAAAAATCTGAAGTTTTGCCTATTAAAGGAAACAGAATCCGTTTCCTGTAATTTTAGCTGTAGGAATTACTAAGATCGCTCTCTGTCTTGTTTGTTAATAAATCACAACAGTGAGAACAAATAGTATTGAGAATTTTTATGAAAGTGTGCTCATTAGAATGAAGTCTCCCTTTCTTGCAAAATGTCACTCTTCTTTTTAATAATCGCAGCTCAAAAAATAAGGTTAACCTGATCGTACACAGAACAACAAACATAACATTTCAAGCATCAGTGCTGCATCGCTCCCAGGAGGCAGAATACGGACCAAGCCCAGACTATCCATGCTTAGAGGAAGGCGAAAAAGTAAATAAAAATGAAGGGTGAACTAAGCCTACAGTGAAACACCAGGTGGTCATGACACAGCAACACTTGCTAAAGACATACCGATTCTTTGCTTTTGTGTGACTGTGAAGAGGGCTACAATCTCGCTCTAATGTGCAATTTGTCTTTGCTCTCCTTTTCTTTGGAAGAAAAGAACTAAAACGAAGGTGGAGAGATGCACGGTCCCTCTTTGTGCTGCAGCACCTCTAAGTACTTGATATCAACTTCCTGGAAAGACTGTACGTCCCTAGGGAACAACGAGCCACTTGGAGAAGGTCAACTCTTTGCAAAGAAAATGTGTATATATGCGCCTGTTGGCCTAAGGACATCTTTTTTTTTTTTTGCCTTTATGTTCATTTGCAAAGTACCTCTCTGACACTTTACTGCTGTAAGAAACCCTTCATACAAACCTTGTTGATAAAGTCTCACGCATTGCTGTTATTTGTGTTTTGAATTTTACATAGCAAATTACCAATGTAAGATGTAAGCTGTTTTTGCAGTAATGTGATTTTAACCTGTCTTCCATGGTTTTTTTTTTTTTCCTTGATTAATTGTAAATTGCTGTGAATATTCAGTGTCTTTTAGTACTCCACTTCTACGTATTAACAACAAGATAATTATAGGTAATTCACTTTAACAAAATTAAAAGCTTTCACATGTGCAACTTTTAGCCCAAAGATGATTTGCATTCCTTCCAATAAGACTACAGATCATGGAAAGGTGCCAGTGCTTTTCTGATTGCCAGCTTACTCCTGGAGTTTCAAAGGGATTTTATTTATTTTTTTTTTTAAGCCCTTTATTTACTTCCACACTAGAGCAACATCTCAAGCTTTTGAAATAAAGCCCAACATCATCAAAATCAATGTGAGTAATTTCTGTTTTAATGAAGCAGTTCATATCTGGCATTCAGCAAATACCCTTGGTAGAGTCTGAAGGGGGTGGAGGAGCTTAGAAGTTGCTCAAACTCACCACGATGATTTGCAAATGAGCTGGCACAGGTGGCATCCTTGACTACTTCAGGTTCCTGTAAGACCTTCTATAATAAGATGTATACTGGAATAAAGCCATGCTCTGGTTTTCCACCTTTTTTAGGTTCCTTTCATCTTTGCCACTCAGTGTGAAGACCTAACCTTATCGTTAATTTTTTGCACGGCACTTCCTCACTGATTTTATGTGGATAGATGAAGCGGGCTGATGACTGGAAACCACAGCACCGACAGCTGAGCCAGCTTCATGCCAGCCGAGGACAGAGAGGCCTCAGCACCCACGAGAGGCAGCCAGATATTTAAGGGTACACAAAGTCACCCATATTTCCCAGAACATTTTAATTGACTTGCTAAGAGTCTCATGACCATATTCTCCTCTTTGTGAAAGACACACATGACCAAAATCAGTCAGAGAAATTATCTGGTGAATAAAAGTTCATAAAAAGCATAGAATGGTTTCGGTTGGAAGAGACCTTAAAGTCCATCCAGTTTCAACCCCCCGTGCCACAAGGAACACCTTCCACTGAATCAGGTCATTCATCCTGGCCTTGAACACCTCCAAAGATGGGGCTTTCACAACCTGTTCCACTGCCTCACCAGCCTCACAGTGAAAAAGCTCTTCCTAATATCTAATCTACATCCACTGTCTTTCATTTAAAGTTGCTTGCAAGGAGACACTTAGCAGGAAATAAACCTTTAAGATCCCCAGCTATTTTTATTTTTTACTATGTCGTTAAGCCTCACACATTTGTGTCCTGGATTATCTAGACAGAAATACCTATACATCCGCATGTATCGTATTCGGTGTATCTTATTTGTTTGGACTCACTGGGAGCACCAGAACCGATCTGTTGGCCTACTCTGGTTCAAGAGCAGACCTGGGGTTTTCCAGTCTATCCCAAAAAAACTGCCTGTAACAACACTACAGGATGTCTGGTGTCAAGTTTTCCAGTCCAGTCAAAAAAAAGATATTCATTGGGAAAATAAACATATTCAGGGAAATAAAGACATGCAGTATTCCGAGTTCTGCTAAACTAGAAAGAAAGAAAAAGAAAAAAAATCTGCCTTCAAACATATTTCTGCTGGTAATGTCAAATTGTACTATATAATTTTCAGGAAGCAAAATAAATAATCAAAACTAAAACCAAGAATAAGAAATAGCGGAAGAATATAAAACAAAACAGATTCAAACCTGATCAATATAAAAATGTATACATAAAATAAGACTTCAAAATTGTCACCATTAAAGGTGGTAAATTTGACAAAACGATATAAAAATTCTATAATCTGTAAATAGTTTTAGTTATTTGTACAAAATTGGTAGAAGCAAAGTAGCTGAAACTTTGTTATAGGCATTGCAACTAACTTTAGTTCTTTAACTAACTGAAAGAAAATTATTTATTTCATTGATAAAATACTGTCAAGAGAGCACTCTTAGGAGTCTCAGATAGGCTGAATTCTGGGTTAGCTACTGGCTTTTTCATGCATTTTCTGTGTAACATTATTTTAGTAGTCTCCAGATGCAGCAATTGCTTTTAATTCTGATGTCCCACTAAGACAGCACATTGAGTCAGTGCTGTATGCTCACGCCATGACCTTCTCTGGTTACGGATCTTTCCGGTGCAATACCAAGTCTGACCTAACTAATCAATCCTAATTGATGCTATTGATTCATTTGGAAAGAAAAGACTCAAGCTTCCAAGGGAAGCCTAAGCCTTGCTAAATAGATCATTTGCGAAAGAACCTCCTCAGGAAAGTAGAAATCCATTGTTTAGGAGCATTAAAACACAATGTGACAAAATCCATCGTAAATATATCACCTGGAACATTATTGCCCTGGAGGGAAGATTAACTTCTCTGTCTTCTCCCCAGTGAGACTAAGCATATTTGCTATGTATTGAGCTTTGTGTCATGTGCTATTCAAAGCAACTTTGAGGCAAATCACTTATCACTAATTGCTATCTGTTCACTGCGGTACGAATATGTACACATCAGTTTTTAGGGCGTCTTTTCCTTATTTCATTTGTAATTTAAATTGATTCTCAAGTGAATAGGAAACATCCCTCCTTAGTGCAGTGACAAGCTCTTAATTATTTTTGTAGATATAAGAGCTATAAAAATCAATGTTATTATTAAGACAAATACATTTTATGTAAGTGACAGAAAATATTATTACAGGCTAGTCCCTTCTTAAATGTATGCTTTATTTTCATATTACTAAAAAAGCACTTATATTAAAAGCACAATTCCATCTATTCATAAATCACAAGCTACCTAGAAAGTTTTCTAAGTGAATTAACCAGACCTCAGGGAAGACCACAGATTCAGGCAATGGAAAAGTCAATTTTTTAAGTTCAGGAAGGCCATGCTTTTTTTGCTAAAGCAGAATTTATCTGCACAAGTTTGACTAACACACAACTTCTTTATGAATCTGAAGATCCATCCTGACAAAGCACAGTTCTGAAATGAAACCCTCATGCCAGTCATCGAGTTAACTAAGTAGAAGTCAACTCAAATAAAAGTTCCACTGATATTTCTCAATATTTGTATCACAGAATCACAGAATCACAGAATCTGTAGTGCAGATTCTTGTAGTGCAACTTTGCCACGTCACAATGATGGGCTGCAGAAAAATCACTATCACGCCACTGACTATTTGGAATTGACTTAATACACTGTGCTTCTATGGACCAGAGGAAAATTTAGAGATATTCTACCCCAGATTCTCGAAAACTAGTTATTTACACACCCCTTTTACGCTAAAACACCCACAGTATCAAGGAAGACAAATTGCACTTAAATTATTCCTAAAACCTAAAAACCAACAATTTAATGTGTTTATTTCTTGGCAAGGTGAGACATAAAATTAAGTTCCTAACTCCCCAGCTAATGGGATACTGAAATAAGGAACTGATGTATTTTGGGATCTGCTTTATCGTTTTCTTGCCTCATTGTGACATTATCTCCCTCGTTCTGTTACAATTTAAATGTAAATCTATTTGGGGTGTTTTATGCTAGTAACTCTACAATTTAGTATTGCAATACAGAGAGTCCATTTTAAGTGCTAAGTGCTCCCAAAAGATATCTGTCAAACTGCCACACTTTATTATGCTCAAACATCAGTGAAAGAAGGGAGAGGACGAATGCTCATTCATTATGATGCTTTACATCAAAGTTGTTTCCTGGGTCGTGCAGGTGTTGGATAAGTTCTCAATTATATTGATATAAATGCTCATAAAAAACGTAATTTTACTTTTAAGGTCATTAATACTGAAACGTAAGGAATGTGATTCAAGCTACATCCTGTTAAAGAAACTGAAGTTATTTAAATAGATTTCTTCAAGCACTGCTTTCATCTCACAAGAATCTCTACAATGACATACTTCATAATTTTCCAGCAGCGTCTTTTGCAGGTAGGTGATACATGGAGGCAGCACAGCTTCCCTTAAAAGGGACACGTAATTCCCCATTGGCCAACAACTCCTATCACCACAACCAGCTTTTTACTAGTGATATTTAAAATATCATCATCCATCAGGGTCAGCAGAGAATGTTCAGAGTACCCATTTCATTGACAGGATGTACAGAGCAATGTCAATGATATCTTTGGCTTTTTTTGGCCAGAGATGACTCCCCTGCTCCCTGCAGCATCACTGCAATAACTGGCTGATCAAAAACATCATTAATAATTACACAATTAGCAACATCATTGTGATAGATTACATAAGATGCAACAGTTGTTATTTAACTCCAAGTACCACGTAAGTATTAACACATAAATAGCAAAGCATTTATCCCACTTGACATGAACACAAAGTTTCTGGGAATAATGGTCTCTAGGTAGAAATTTATAGGTAACAGAAAGCCGAGCTCTGAAATTTCTCCCTATAACTGAGAATTCAACTGATATTCTCATCAGTCCACTTTAAGCAATCACTGCGGGGAAAAAACGGTTTCAGTACTCAATACACAATAGACAATCAAAAAGCTTTTGAGAACACTGAACATATGCACAAATTGGTAGTGAGGAGGGTGACCGTGAAGGAAACCTAGGGATATTTCTGCATCTATTTTACCAAAACAGAACAAAACAAAAAAAAAAAAAAGTATTAAGAATTCACCTTGCTTTTCCCATAAATGTTTTTTTCATGAAGTTCTGTTCCAAGTGCCAGGCGAGGCAGCGTTACAAAAGGTACAGCAGTAACAACCAATCAGTACAATTATTTTTTTCATAAAAACTAAATAATAACTTGGAGAAGAAAAATCCATCATAATTTAGAACAGGAACATTATTCAGCGTATGGTCTTATGACTTGCCTAAATGCTACTTTTGTGCTATATATAATACAAGTTATAATACTCTAAAGTCAAGTTTATTTTGTAATGTAAATGCCTATGAAAACATGCTGTGTTGAATTGTGCGAGATGACCAAGAGCTACAGCATTATTATTGCAAAGTAGTTCAGCTTGTACATTCTCTATCATCTATAGGATGGCAGATTAACTGATATTTTTCTCCTATACAAATATAATCAATGAGATTATTATAAATATGAATTCAGTATCATGAATTATTTCCTTCCAAACCAGACTTTCATGCCTTTGAAAAATATTCAGTAAAACATTACCAGATTTCTGCAGCTCCCCAGTCCATGTCTCACATGTAGGGGTGACTTTCTAGCTCACTTTTCTTTAAGTTGTATTTAGATGTTTCAACGCTCACACAGCTCTAAGCAATATCTTCTCATTTGTATGTGTCTGACCTAATTTGATTCCATTTTTTTTCCTAAACCTCAGAGGTAACATATAAATGTCAATACAAATTAAACTCTGGCCAATGTAAATCTCTTTGGTTTTTTACTTCTTTTTAAAAGCAAACACACACAAAAAAAGAAGACAACAGAGAAACAGAGAGAAGCAGGCTGCAAACTCACATGATTTGAGTTTGAAAATAACCATTTGACTTAAAATAAATATCCTGAGTTTAAACAGCTATTTTGCCTTCCGCTAAATGGTAAATGTAAAAATTATCATTGTTTCATCTAACGTGTGCAAATGACTATAAAAATTTTACTTAGGTCTTTAAATACTCTGCCCAGCTTTCCATCTGATGTTTATTACAGTATCTTTAAATTCAACAAATCTGTCAAAGTGATTTGTGAAATTGAAAGGTTACAATAAGAGTAGATTCAGATCCTTTGATAAAAGGGTAAAAAAAAAAAAAAATCTAGATTTTCTAGGCAGCTAAAAGAGCAATTACAGCATTTGCCAAAGTACCTGTGTAGCACTTCAGTCTTCTTGCTGTCTGAATGGAATATGAAGTCACAAAAATCAAGTATAAACAGCAGTAGACAGAGTTTACGCCTTCCTCATTCTGAGCAACAGAACACCTATCCATGCCTTTCTTACAGCAGTAGTCCATGTCTCCAATTTATAAACACATGGGATGTATATAATACACATCGAGACAGGGTTTGTTTTTTTTTTTTAATATCACTTCACTTTTTGTTCAACTTGACAGTGTGAAATCTGGGACGAGCTCTAATCTCTCCTTGCATCCTCCCTCTTCCGCTCAGATCCAGTCTTACCTCTCACCACACTGTTATGCCCACGATGGAAACCAGACACATCCAGTCTTCAGCGTTTACTTCTAATGCTTTTTAAAAGCTCTTTGCAGGAACTTTTCTTTTTTTTCCCCCTCCCCCAAGAATTTAATCACACTTCAGCAGACATTCCGCAAACATCAGCTGCTGTATTGGAACTGAAGGATATATTATAGGGTTTTTATCTTTGTAAAGCTCTATAAAAGCTACACGCAAGATTGCTGCCTGCTTTTTTAATCAGTGCTGATAAACAAAGAGGTATAAACCAACTGCTTTCTACTTTATAGCTTACAGACTCTGGATTTCTTAACGAATGAAAATGAAATGGTCATGCTGGCAAAGGGCACAACTTTCATTCCTGACTCTCTCTAGTTTCAACTACAAGGTGAAACCTCTTCTAAATCAGCGCAGTGTGCAAACCCTGCTCAGAGGTATAGAAATCCCCAGCTCTGCACTCCTGAAAGTTCTCTGCTTTTCCCCTCTCCTCCCAGCTCTCCACATGGTGTTATTTTCATAAATAAATATTGTATCTCAACAATCATCACTACTGCACATCCAGAATGCCACACAGTTCAATGCCAGGGCTGTTCTTAGTTCTGGATTTCCTCACTACTTTATTTTTTGGCATTGTGGAAGAAGGAAAGAAAGGAAAATATACTCTTAGCAACAGACTTTTCAAAACTACATAAATAACATTCATTGCTCAGAAAACATTAAAGAAAGACATCCTACAGCAAACTGGTGGCAGTAGCTTGAAACAAATTCTGCTAATTGTACTTTTCAGAAAAAAAACCCTGCGGGTAAGATAACTAATCTGCTGGGAATATTATAATCTGGCAAAGAAAGCTGTCAATTGAAGGAGCAATTTTTAGCATGGCTTATGAGCTTGAATTAGGACAACTACAAATGTTTCATAGTATTTGGCAATATTTGAGGAAAGGCTACGTTTTAAGTAGGTTAAAAAGAGAAAAATTCAACTTAAACTGATCAACAACAAAACAAGGTAGCTGGGAAAAATAATATATATAAATATACACTTTTAGCACTACGTGTGTATGTACAAGCATATATATATACACACACATTATACATACATTCAGTGCTAAAAACGGGATTCCAGTGTTCAATTATTCTCATTTTCACTGGAGAAACCACACAACCCCATTGTGCCTCAATGTATCATCCGAAAACAGCAAGGATAATAAGTGCTATGAAACTTTAAAGTATACTGGGAGACTTCTGTGTTTAGGAATCCTCAGAAACCGAGAGAAAACACAACTGGTTGGCAGTTATAACGAACAGCTCGGAAAACCGCGCCTTCCCTGATGTGACCTTACACTTAGATCTTTTAATAAACCCCCTGCTGCTGTTTGCTTGTC
Organism: Cuculus canorus; assembly: GCF_017976375.1. NCBI lineage: Eukaryota > Metazoa > Chordata > Aves > Cuculiformes > Cuculidae > Cuculus > Cuculus canorus. The sequence goes on along the minus strand of NC_071406.1, from coordinate 5,379,236 downwards.
TCAGGTTCCAACTCCTCCGTTCTCTCCCACGTTGCATTAAAAGCTAACTGGTTCAAATTGGTCATAGATTTTAGTGGGACTTTTTTGATCCATTACAGAGCAATAAAAAGGGAAGAAAAAAAACGCAAACCACAAACCAACAAACAACAAAAAACCAAAACCCACAAACAACTCCACATGAAAAAAAAAAAAAAAAAAGACAAAAAAAAAATTCCACCACCATCAACTGAGCAAACCAAATCCAGAAAAGCATCCAATCCATCCAGGCTGACACAAGCAGTCAGTGTCAGCACCTGTCCCAGAATGTATAAGTACCTGGTAAAACAATCCTAACTCTAGAAAAAGAAAAAAGGCGTAAACATCAAAGAAATTTTAACTGTCCTCTCAAACTCTACATAGAGAGGTAGCATTTGTAATTACAATAATGATACTAGCAATTCCCTACGTCCCTGTAAATACAGTGCATAGTATTCCAGGATTAAAAATCTGCAGAAAACCAACACTGAAGATGACAAAACCATTCTGGCTTTCAGTCTACACAGAAAGACAGAAGTGACGAATGTCTGAGAGTGAACAGAAAAAAAAACCATAGAGAAGTGCAATCAAAACCTCAGCTAATTTCCTCCATTTCCAAATAACAGTCTCTATGTCATAGAATCATAGAATGTCCTGAGTTGGAAGGTACCTACAACAACTATCCAGTCCAACTCCTATCCTTGCATAGGACAACCCCACCATTCACGTCATGTGTCTGAGGGTGTTGGCCAAATGCTTCTGGAATATTGTCAGGCTTGGCATAGTGAATGCTTCCCTGGTGAGCTGTTCCGGTGCTCCACCACCCTGTGGGTGAAGAACCTTTTCTTAATATCCAACCTAAACCTCCTCTGACACATCTTCCTGTCATTTCCTTGGGTCCTATCATTGCTCACCAGAGAGAAGAGATCAGCACCTGCTCCTCCTCCTCCCCTTGTGGGGTCTCCCCTCAGTCCCCTCTTCTCCAGCCCCAGCAGACCAAGTGACTTTAGCTGCTCATACTGCTTCCCCTCTAAACCCGTCACCAACTTTGTGGCCTTCTTCTGGACACTCATCAAAATAACACTTGTACATTCTAATTTATCATTTTTATACACTAAATAGTTACATATTGTTAACTCTCATCATAGATCTATAAAGAAAAAGTGGTCTTGGACCACACTCATCCCTTGCTGAAACAGCACCAGAAATGTACAGTCTAAAGACTTGAAATAAAGGAAATTTGTAACGTGGTATCTTTAATTGGACTAGGTAGTATAATTGGGGTGGGAAAGGGGAATCCCCAACAAACAAATAAGATAAAGAGCCTTTTCAATACCTTGTCTGTGCAATGCTTGCTTGTACTTTCCATCCATATCAAGCAAACGGGAGATATTATCTATCCCTACAAAACACGCCCATCCTCAGCCTTATAACAGTAGAATTAGTGAAGATGAAATGACGTAGCAACAGCCTCACTTCATTTTAGCTTTTGTGAAGAAAAAAGGAAAGATGAAAAATAACTTTGGACCTCCATGCATATTTAAGGAGTTCCACAGACTTTCAGTTATTCAGTGGGATATATGAAGTATTTGTACTCAAGGCTAATAAGATCATCAGGGGAGTAACCACTAATGATTAAAAGTCAGAAAACAAAATTTACAACCCTAAACGGAATTCAGGATGAAGTGATCTGGCACATTTAGGAAGGATCATATAGCAATTAAGTAGCATACATAAAGAGTTTATGGAAATGTGAAGTTGTTTTTTAAAAGGTAACAAATATGTTTAATATTAAGAAGTAGGGTATTTGCCGATGCACATTTTATATGATCTTTCTTTTTTCTTTTTTTTTTTATAAGAATTACTATGGGATCCATAGCAAACTTGAAAGACTAATGAAGCAAATCTACAGCTTCTAAATTAAAGCAAATAAAATAATGGATAATAGATGGGAGAGAAAGACAACTAATGGATTGCATTAAGTAAATGATTCACATAAGTTCAGGTATAAAAGCAAAGGAAGAAGCTTATTTCAAGTCACTATAATCTAAAAGCAGTAATGTACATCCATAGAAACAAAAATTACTGAGATGGAAGCTAGGACAGTGCCAAGCAGCACTCACGCAATAGGGAAATGACGATTAAAGAAAGAATATGAAGGTCATGTTCTAATTGAAGAGCAATTGATCCTGGTCCACTGGAATCAATGAACTCTTTACTATTGACTTCAGTGACAGCAAACTTCAAACTGCACCCACTGCAGCTTCTGCTCCAAGGGCACAAACCAAACCACACAGGCCTGCACTGGTTGTTCCTTACAGCTGAAGCAGAGGGTGATGGGAGTAGAAGAAAGCCAACCACAAATATCACACTCATCGTGTATCACACTACGGAGTCCTTTAGGCTTGCTTGGTAGTTTCACTTAGTAAAAATCACAGAAATGTGAGCTGCAAAATTCCTGTCAACTCTGTGATATGGTGGAGTTTTAAATGAAGAATCTACACTGTATATACATATAAACTATAAACCTATATGTGTTACCATAAACAAAAGAAAATGAGTTAATACTAAAAATAAGGAATGAATCAGTGGTCTGATACACACAAAAAATCAGACATTACTTTTGATGCAAGATGGACCATTACGAAACATGCATTTTAAATGATACCTTTTTATTCTGGATCTCCCATACACTAGCATGCCCTGAGAAGACAGAGTTTAGAACTGCTAATAAAGGCATCATTAGTCACTTCTAGTCCCATTACCAGAACTTTTTTCCTCACTACAATTGCGACACGATCCATCCCGTGCTCCTCCTTTTACAAACGTTGATCTGACTGTGAGTCAAAGTGACTTATTTTCTGACCACATGATTGCCACTGAAATGATTCTTAATGTTGACATTGAGATAATTAAATCACCTCCAAAATGTAACAACAAAACCCAAAAAAATGTATTCAGATTTCACTACTAATTCATCATGAAAATGAGAACGTAAATTATTTTTAACATCTTAATTGCATCAGAATTGTTACTTTTGGAGCTCAGTATATACCAGATGCAAGTGCCTGTGTTTATGTTTCACGTCAGCTCTATGTAGCATGGTCCATGGCATCTTGGGTTTACACAAAAAACACTGTTCTGGTGGAACTGAACTGGTTGAAACAACAGTAAGAAGCTTAGGGAGAAGTTTGAAAACAACACAAGGTAACCAACATCGGGCACAATTAAACAGAGAAATTTCCAGCAACCTCTTTCAAAATGAATATGTTCCTAACCAATTTCAAAATATCTGTTCTGAGCCGCTAAGAAACAATCAAAAGAGACGATGTTACAAATCATTGGTGTTGTGTTTATATGGAGTCCATTGTTCACCCTCCACGAACGTAATCATTTCTGGAGGGACCAGGGCATGCAAATGTATGAGCTCTGATTCCAAAGCCACAGCCAGATGTTGTAGGCTTATCATTAAAATCACATGGAGAGGCAGTGTTTGCAAAACAATTTCATCCCATAATCTCTTGGCTGATGCTTGAACACAAGCCCAGTTTGCCAACTGGCAGCAGGTTGGGAAGGCTCTTGAGCAACTCGGCACACTGCTATCCCTCGCTAACGCTGCACACTCCCTTCTCCCTTCCCCATGCACAGAGCAAAGGAGCAAACATAAGCTTTTTCTAGAAACAACAAAATCACTTAAGATTTCATGCCCTTCTTTTTATTTCCACCACCACCTCCCAGATCTTCCTCCCAAGTGAATCACATATTCTGAACAGGTTACAACATGAGGATGGCTGCTGCTGATGTACAGTGGATGAAGTCTCTATATTTAAAAGCAGCCTCAGCCTCCCTACTGCTATTCCACAGCTTTCCCTGGTTTACTTTGCCTTTTAGCAGCCAATCTTGTCAAAAGGTGTTAAAGCTCTCCAGGTCTCTGCGGACAACAGCTAAGAACGAACAGGGATTGGAACCTGCTACACCTTACATTCATCTTTTTCCTCCTACAATTAAATTAAATCACTCAACGTCAGTAGAAGAGCGGCGCTTGGGCTTTCAGTCTCAGAGGCTGCAGGTTTGGCACTGCCCGGGAAACGGTGACCACCAGGAACTGCCCTAGCAGAGGCACTTTCCTGAGGATATGCTCGTTGAGGGTCAAAAGCCTGGACTTACACTTTAGTCACAGGCAACTGTCTTAACCCTGTGGATGTAGACTTTAAATGTTCCAGTGTCCGGCAGCCTAAGCAGACCAGAAAATGGCTGTGTAAACATCCTGCTCAACCACAGCTCATTCCCAGCGAACACCAAGCTGCCTATTAGGAGTTCATGCTACGGATGACACTGCAAAGCACAGGATGCCACCGGAGCCTCCACGAGGCTCTGCCTCGCAGGTCCAAGCAGCGGCTTGGCGACCGGAGCTATTCTTGGGAAACTAAAGTTCTCTCTTTGGTTCATCCCCTTACACCTTCAGGTCAGGATGAAGGAAAATGCAAGATCAAGAGATAGCATCTTTTGACTTAAACTAAGGTAAGTCTGTCATAGCCTAAAAGAAGAGCAGAAAGTGAATTGAGGTGCTGAAACAGGTCAAATGCCATTTATGATTAATAAGATCTTGTATTTTTCATCTTTCTATGACTAATTAAAACACAAAAAAAGCAGATATGAAACATAGTCCTTTACTTTGTGGGATTAAGATAAAAGCACAGTAGTGCTTTCATTCGCAATTCAGTGCCCTAACACCACACCTCTGCAATAGCTTGTCTTTCAAAACCCGACCCAGACCACATCAGAAGGGTCTAACCGTTCATGTCCCACTTATCCTGCTCCGCATGCTGCCCTAAGCAATGTCTTTGAGCCAGGTGCAGCTAGCAATCTCATTCTGCTTGCTGGCACTGCTCCATTTTACATACATAAAATTCATCGGGTCAGCATCAAAAGAGCATTTTGAGACAAAAAAAATCATATTCAAGAACAAGCCGGTCAGGACATTCAGCTAATGACGACCACTTCACTTGCAGTCTCACTCCAATAAATGCCAAATACTTAATTTACAGCTGCCATAGGATTTCCTACATAAGCCAATCCGTCACACACCCAGTGCGTAGCAGAGCACGATTCCTTGGAAAGCGCGAGCAGCTGGTTGAAACTGCCAGTTTGAGTGGCAGCTGAGCCGCTTGTTGAGGATCAAAAGCCGGAACTTACACTTCTTAAGTGACAGGCATCTGCCTTAACTCTGGGGATGTAGCCTTTAATTGTTTCGGTGCCTGGCAGCCCAATCAGATAAGAAAATTGTCGTGTACGTGTCCTGCTCAACCACGGTGCATTCCCACTGAACACCAAGCTGTCCATGAGGAGTCTGGGCTACGGATGATGTTGTGAAGCACAGCACGCCAAGCATGAAATAGTCAGGAAACTTCCCTGTCAGTCTGAATTGATAACCTACACACAATGTAAAAAGTGAATCCTGGATACTTGGGGAAGTGTTTTGTCTCCAGAGGTAGGAAAGCCTCTACTAGAAGCAGAGGAACAGCTCCAGTTGTAATTCCAATAGGAGAAAAAGCAAACGGCTGCTCCCTGGAGATCTTGCTCTCCCCGCTGCTCCCCTTTTGTGACCAGAGAGATAAGGAACTTCCTCAGGCAGCGTAAGAGAGACATGCTAAAAACGTCAAAGTAAAGCTAAAGAACCCAAACTTGTAAAAACACTTGAATCCTATGACCAGTTACGCCCGAGCTCTGGAAGCAAAACTTCCCTTGTCCCATACTAATCTACTATTACTCCTGGAGCAGGGACACCAGTTTGTGAGAGAAAGCAATTTTTGCTATAACTTTCCATTCAATTACATTAGCGTTTGTATCTCTTCCACAAAAAAAGAACGAGTGCCTTGAAGATACGGGAGGATTTCTGTTGCGAACCAGAGGTTTCTTCATTGTACTTTGAACAAGGACACCTGGGAGAGCAGCGTAAAAAGCCCCTCAAGGGACTCTGGACAGCAAATTACTAATTACTAATAAGATTCTTTATGCACAAAGAGGCAGAGAGAAGGAAGGAATACACGCAACTTCATTAAGATACATACAAACAGAGAAAATTAAATAATGCTGTGGGAGTAGTCCTCTGTAAAAAAACATACTTTGGAGCACTTTATTGCTCTCCACTTAATTAAACAAATTATTGACTAATACAAAAAAAAACTAATTATGTCCTTTATAAAAAAAAGACACAATATTTTTGTAATTTCTTAAAAAGTCTAATTATCGATAAGATTGAAATAATAAGTTTTCTTTTGATAAATGTGAGGAGTTTCAGATAAAAGAAATTAGAAAAAAAGAAAAATCACAGTTCAGAGGTAACACCAATTAGAATCTGATACACAAGTTGAGGGGTGCAGACCCTCAAAAAACTGGAGATGATTCATTTTGTTATATCCAAACTGTTCTGGTTTTTTTTTTTTTTTTTTTCCCTTTCAATTAACGTTAAGCATTTATCTGCATCAAACATAAAAAAAAACCAACAAAAAAAAAGCTAAGATTTGGGGTTTTTTATCAACACAAGTGATTTAGGTTGTCTGTATCAGAGAGAAAAATAAAACTATAATTATTTCCAGTGCTCTTCTGGCAAAAAAACTTGTATTTTAGTTTCTTTCTGGAATCATGAGAGCATTGAACCAGAAGTGATACGGAAGTTGATGACACATTTCAAAACTACAGAAGAGTTTTAATTTCTGAGCTGATGTTTCAGCCACTGGCTGTTACATAAAATCCAACTTGCCAATTTTAAAAGCACTAAGAAATCTGTCTCAAAAATATTTTCTTCTTCTTCCATATGATTTGATTATTTTTTTTTCCCTCCTTGGAACAGTGTAACAATGACTGAGAAACTATTTAATTGGATGTTTAAAAAGAATGGATACATATTATGTTACATAAATCAGAGCAAGAGCTTGAGAAGAGTTCTCTACAAGAACCAGTTTCCAGGGCTTAAAAAGATGGTGTTTCATAATACATAAATTCTGGAAACCATCTGACTTTAACAAAAAATTTAGGTTTTTGTTGTGGGTTTTTTTTTTTTTTTAATCCTAGGAGATTTTAAAAGGTAAAATAACTTCTGATAATATAAGAAAGTTAGCACACTAAACCATGGGCTCACAGTGATAAGAAAACCATCAATTAAAAAACAAACAAAAAACCAAAACAAAACAGGAAAAAAAAACCAAAAAACAAGCCTTTAATTTGTAACTATTTGCACTGTAATTATTATTGCAAGTATACTGCATAGAGGTAAATGCACCTTTATGTTCTGCTGGCTTGTTTTTATATACTTTTCTATTAGATATCATCATGATTAAAAAAATTGCAACCCATTTTTATGACAGATGTTACCAAAAAGCCACAACGATATGAAAGGTCAGCCAGAGAAATTCTAAAGAGTGCATACAATATGTAAGAATCTAGTCCCATATATTTTCAATTATTCTTGGTTGATTCCTATTGGACCACTGAAAAGGCAAATTGATCAAAGAAATTGAGCTCAAAATCCAAATTTTCTGATGACAAGAAGTCTCCTTCACAGTCCTCCTTCATCACATACAGAATTAATTTGGGTGCATTACATAAAGATGCTCTACCAGACAGCTTCTTACAAACATGCTGCACTTAGCTGTTCTTCTCTATGTACTCAGGGCTGATGCGTGAGCAGTTTTGATGGATTTTTTTTCCTCCTTTTTAAATCAAAACACATTATTACAAAACAAAAAAGAACCTGCCAGTTACAGTACTATTTTTCTAACTGTTTTACAGAAGTATTTGTAGACTCATATCATGGCTATTAAATAGCCATAATGCTAATTTAAAAGTCTGTATTTAAGAGTGATTTCCATTAGACACCAGAGTTGTCGCTAACTAGTGGTTATCCACACTATTTTTCATAAATATGCATTTTGGTTCCTCAACCAAATACTGCAAAGTCTGTGTGGGCTTTCTCTCGCTAATAAAGACCAATTATCTTACTAGAAGGAAGTCATCATTTGTAGAAATCAGACTCAAAAGGCTTGGAAATACCAGTTTTCTGAATTCACAACCCTAACTTAATGCTAGATGGAAGATTTGTTTTCTTTCAACTCCCTCCCAAACTCAGGCTCCTTTTTTCTAGTCTCTGGAGCATCCTCCAATTTCATCAGCATTCTGTTCTTTTTATACTTCCCTTTTATTTTTTTTTGGAGGAGAAAAAAAAAAAAAAAGAAGAAAAGGAAAAAAAAGAGAAAAAAAGATGCAGCAGTGGAATCTCAACAGCTACCAAGGACATGAAAGAGAAGAAACAGCAAGTAACAAGCCACAAGTGAAAGAGTTTTAGTATTTGGCTCCCTAGCTACTCAGGGCAAACTGTTTTCAACGTCAGCTGGAAGAGCAAGAATTTGTGGGGCGGTCAGTGGCGACAGAGAGCCCAGAGTTGTCCATTCCCTTTGAGATGTTCAACAGCCACAGGGAGCTCGCCAACACAAAATCTTGGCAGAAGCTATAGAGGCAGCTCAGGAGTCCCATACAAGCTACACAATTGCTCATTTGCCTCCCTTGTCTGAGCTCAATACCCCTCTCCCAGTGCGGTATTACTCTTCTCTACAGGAATGCTGAGAACTTTCGCTGTTCAAAGGCAGTGATCAACATCAAGGTCAGCTTCTTGTCTAACACGCCCTTATTCTTAAGATGAAACTTAGCGTTCACTGTCTCTGACTTTTTTGGAAGGACAGGGACTTTATACATTATTTAATAGAAATTTTAAAATGAAACTAACTCTGCAAGGCTCTTCCGAAAAGTACAGGAAATTAAGGAAAATAAGAGACTAAAGCTGGAGATGCTAAAAGTGCCTTTCATGAAAACCAGCAGGCTTTATGTCCATCTGCACCGTTGCTCAGAGAAACAATTTCTGATGTATTTTCCGTTCTGTGACATCGCTTTTGTGTGCCATTTGCTGCATAATTAAGAAATCCAAAAGTACCATGTCACTGGTTTTAATAGAATTTATTTCAAAGCCATGCTTAGGCAAAATACCCATTATACCTACTAACATACTTCGTCTTCTATGCTACAACGTACTGTAAACAAATGAAGTAGCTGTAATTAGCAGCCGAATGTCTAGACATGAACTAAACTTAATGTTTGGTTAGGATGGCACTGCGGCAGTAGACGATGTATCACTGCACATGTATTATAGTAACCACTGTCACAAAAATTCTGTATGGATCAATTTAAAATAACCTTGTAAAGTTTAATTGCTATCTAACAGGAGTAATGAATTGAACAAATGTCAGATCCTAGTAAACGTGTCTTTTATCATAAATCAGTATTTCAAATACAATAATTATCCCATTAATGCTGAATGAAATGCTTATTGAGTGTATTTAGCATGCAGTGTAAGTGGTTGAAATGACCAGGTATACGTAATAATTTCATGACAGACACAGTTAAAAAAAAAAATCAATTTGAAAGGCAAATTATACTTGTTAAATAAAGGCACTATGCTGAAGATAAAATTTAATAGAAGCGAAGGTATAGCGTCTTAAGTTCACTTCAACAGTTTTTGAATTTACTAAATGAAAAATACAGTAGTAACCTTCAGCATCTTCCCAAAGGAAGAAGGCTCTCTGCCTCACTTAGGTTTAATTCTGTCTTGTAAGATAAAGAATGGAGAAGTAGTTGCCAATTTATCTAACTTAACAAATCCCACACTTGCCAAGTATGCTGTGATAAATAGCTTTAACTAGCTTCTCCTCATCTTTTTATTAAAGGACATGACAGAGAATTGTAGATTAAGTCTTCAGCTTTACTTGTGACACTTCATGGAAGAAAGCTGAAAAGGGCACTTTAGAGGTTTCATATGAAAAATACAATTAAAAAGGCAAACAAACAGCGAAAGTATATTTTACACTGAAAACATCTAAGATTTTAGAAAAGCCTTTAAAGCAAGCTAAATATTATGATCACTGAGCAATGCCATAAATAATCATAATAGTCTTGCTTTCTTTCTGAAATATGTTTTTACAGATTCTGTTTACCTGAGAAACACACGTGTGAGTACACTTCTGTCTCAGTCCGGTACACTGAAGAAAGTCATCCTTTGCTGTCATGTGTAAGAGGAAATCAAGACAAATGTACAACTGTCCCAATAAGTCAATTCAATATGCTCTGCACAACACTGCTCTAACGCTCAGATAAACACAATGACGCCCACAGTCAGATTAAAAGCACATCATCAAAGCTTCAGTTTTGTCTTCTTTTTGGTTGCTCAGCTCAAATCCATACACGTCGCTTGCGTAGGCTTCAAAACAACAACTCCTCTGCATTTTTCTCTTTTGCCAATCACTATAGCACGAGGTTTGCATCCTTCTGAATCAGTTTGCCTGCGGGCCACCACAAATATTGCAACAGCTTCTTTGAACAATTTTATGCTGTTGACATCAGTGAAAGAAATGCACGTATTTTTATTTCCTACCTTGTAAATAAAAGACTTTCTAAAAAGGTTAGGAAAGCTTAAGAGTGTGCCTCCTGCTTCATTAGCAATTTATGTGCCCCAGTAATAACCATTATCATTAAATCATTGTCATTAATCATTATTATTAAATGGTCCTTACCCTCATCCTCTAGACCACATTAACCAATCGTGCATCATGACATAGAAGGTTTTTCAACTCTTTCAATAAATTTTGCTCAATACATCACACAGGTCACCTGATGTTGTGAGGCATATTTTGCCTGATATAGAAAGTAAGGAGGTGTCCAAGTCAGTAGGCAAACTAATTCACTTCTTACCTGTTATAAACCACAACTGTTTTCCAACCATCGCAATAAAGTAGTGGTTCTTAGATGACAGTTTAAACAACCTTGTATCCCAAAAACTGTCACATGAATCTTGAAGTACATTATGATTAGAAGAGAGAAAGAAATATGTTGACCGGAATATTAGTGAATAAAGTTCAGTAAGTTGTGACTGAATTCCTGATACGATCAATAGTTTAATTATCTTATCGTTCTGTCATCAACATGACAAAAGCCTGGCAGTTGTTACAAAGCCCTCATCCAACAAACTGATGTTCCAGAATCAACACAGATTTGAAAGCCAAAGAAAGAAAACCAACATGTTTATGGAAAGCTATAAGCAAATATAGATGGGACAGATACCTGCCAAATATGAAGTCACCACAGGCTCTAATTCTGCCCACTCTATCTGACATTCAGTAGGCTTTGTCCATGTGTTTAGAACATTCTGAATAATGTTTTATAGGCCATTTGATAATGTGTTGCTTTAACTTTTAATTTGAAGTGTAAAACAAAAATATTTCTGGGAAAACAGTGGAAAACTGCTTTACTGATTCTTTTTACTAAATTTATCTGAATTATCACTTCTAATAGAATTTAAAATGCTTTATCTTTTAGTTATATCTACTGTGTGATACCTGTGACACCTATAACAGAGTACTCTACCAAGTACTCTCACTTAATATGAGATTCTTTTAACATATGTAGATCTACTCCAATGGATATTTATCCAGTACCAATAGTCTGATAAACACTACACTCCACAAATTTTATAATATTCTCTATTCTCTATAATCTCACTGGTTAAAAAGAGAGAGAGAGAGAGAGAGAGAGAGAGAAAGAAGAAAGGAAAAAATAACCTTTTTCCTCATTATTGAATAATGACAATTCCTGAAATAATAAAGTATCGCATATTTTAATATTTCCCTTCCAGACAGACCTAGATTCTTTATGTACCACTCCCTATTTCAAAACCAAGCACAGCTTATTTTACTGGACTTATTTAATTTTTTATTTTCTACTCAAGTTACAACATACTTCACAAGTTGAAGCTGAAAATTCTTATTAAAGAGAGGGGTAAACCATTTTTTTTTCCCTCTTATTCCTAGAACTTCTCAGAGTGGCCTTTGCACGCCAAAACCTGTGTATTTAGAAGTCTCTGGGAAGAGTGTGAAAGTGGCTGTTATCTTACGCCAAAGCTAATATTGCAATATGCTGGTCACATTTTTGTTTTAACTAAATTTCCTCAGACCTTTCCTGGATGAATGCTTACATAATAACATTTGCACTGTAAACCTGTTTTTTAATGACATGGGTGAAATAGAGCCCTTTAAAGGTTATCCTGTCTCTCAAAATATGGAGTGAAAACTCTTTTAGAGCAGCAGAAAGTTTCCAGGTGACTCGCATTAGAAAAAACAAACTATGAAACCCAGGGACCACTGCAATTCACTAAAATACGAGAAAATAGCGAGATATATTTCTCCTGTATTACAGAGTACAAAAAGGAAGAAGAAATACAGAAGAGATTTGAGGTGATACAAGACCGAAATGAGGAATTACACTCCTTATGAGTGAATTAGCCCATAAATAATAATTAAACAAATAAATGTAAACAAAAAAAACCACTAAACTTAAGGGTTATAATTCATAGGGATGGGCAGCACTGATTAACTCACTGGAGGTAACATAACGTTAAAATCAAGCTACGTTGAGTATAAAGCAAAGCCTGCGTGTCCCCAGTCTTACACCCGAGAACATAACCAAGCAGTACAGTTACCCTTCATCTCAAGACAAGCTCCATTTGCGCAGGGGTCCGCGCAGCACTGGCATCAATTCCTCCAGAGTCTGAGTCGGGTTGTGCCATGTTTCCACCACTCAAAGCATCGCCATAGGGCAAGCAGTTGCCTTGGCATGCAGAACCACTCTGGCAATCAGGCTAAATCCACAAAAAAAGCAAACAATTGAGGCTGTGTACCACATTGGCCAAAAAAAAAGAACCAAAATTACATCACTTCGCAAGAGTTTGCACAGCATAGCAAAGACCACAGAATCACCTCTTCAGAAGACAAATTTTTCACAGAAGTAACAGGTGATATCGCAGCGAAAATATTCCGAATCGACTATTAGCCTTCAGTAAATGGGGTATTTATAGGTTTTTAATTGTACATTAGTGCTCAATCAACAATATTTATATTGCACATCAAAGTGCAAGAATAAGAAAGGAGTGAGCTAAAACTGAAGACTTGGATTAGTGATCCTGTATGCCCTGAGGGAGTATAAGATCTAAATAGATGCTCACAAAGTAAATAAGATGCATTGACACTGGGGGAATAATGCCAACTGCGTCAGCAATATGACAAAGCTACTCTTCAGAAAATGCAAGGGATATCAGACTCCAATCTCAAAATAAAGTATGGAAACTGAAGGGATTTAATTAACAGACGGAACAATCCTGAAAATAGAGCTAAGAATGCCTCCAAGAAAAACAACCAACAGTCCTTTCACTGTACCATTACAAGTATCGTACCACCATACATAGCACTCAACGAGAGCTGCAATATATTAGAATGCTATACCAGGGGTTTATATTTTTATCTTCAGAAGTTTCCCTCAGAGAGTCTGTTAAGCATCAATATATCGGTATTAGAAATTTCTGTTTTCTTCCTGTAGCTTTTAAGTTCTGGTTATTAAAAAATATAAAATGCTTGTCTATTTGAATAAAAAGACAATTTTGACCTCACTATGCTAGTGTAAAAACAAAATGTGTTGTTTTGATATTCACAAGATGCCAGAATTAGCTGCACTCCACCTTCGCCAAAGCCCCTCTGGAGAGGGAAGAGAGGGGAAAAGAAATCAGGAAAAAAAAAAAAAATCCAGTTGCCAGTAGAGGGTTTCCACATGGAACTTCAAAACACATTGAATTTAGCACCTGAGCTCTGTAGACAAAGGATTCATGAAGCCCAGACTGGAAGCAGACTCAGCAGATAGGGAAACTCTTTTCCAACACCAGCTAAAAAGCAGGCAGTGACTGCCAGCGCTGCCGGGCAGGATGCGCTCCGCTATCCAGGCGGCAGTGGAGGGTGCCACACCGATTAGGGAGAAATCAGTAGTTTGCACAAGCCACACTCGTGATTTGCCCACCATTCCCTCTGTCTGGCACAATATGAGACAGAGGATTACGTCTTTGAGATGCTTTGGCCATCTATGTACAATGGCTGTTATACAGTTTGTTGCCGGTGAGCCACACGGAACGCTCGGAGCGTAGGCACCAAGCAAAGCAGGAATGCAAGAGACCGGCTTTAACTGATGACTGAATTGTCAATAACGAGTAATGGCAACAGAGTGAGCACTGCAGCGGCGTCACAGACCGGCTGTGCTGTGGGTGGCTGGAGGAGGCCCTAAATGCTTCCAGAAAATATGTCTACGCTACCACCAAGCTTCTTCATTTTGTCAAACCTCTCTCCATCAGCATCAGGTCTTGTACAACCTTCCAGGATTTCTAATTTTTGTGGTTTTTTTTACTCTTCATTTCAATAACAAAGATCCTGTGTGCCTTCAGAGGAGTATTAATGATGGAGAAGACCCAACCCTGAACCCTGTGAAAGCCATTACAGTTTGCTGAGAGTAAGTGGGCTGATGCCAGCTCAGTTTATTATCTCGCCTTTGTTTGTTTCCCTGAAAACACAACACTACAGTGAGCCAGGGGATGTTAATGTATTCCCATGCCAAGTCGCATTTGTTTTTATCGCCAGAACGCTGTACTTAATATAGCTGACACCTTCTATGAGGTTAAGACATCCTAATGAGCTCAGCACAACCATGCACGGAGTTCTCCACCAAAGATCCCTGCGTCGTGAGCAGTTTACTGGGGCGGGCATGGGTCCCTGTCCAAATATTACTGCCAGCTGCAGACTAACTAATGAAGCTTTAACAAGCTCAAACCATCTTGATAAAAAATATCCATCATTATAAATGACACTAAAGCGGGCACGTGGTGTCATAAGTTTACCAAGGCCATCACATGGTGGTAGGAGTTAGCTTTGCTGCTCAGGATGTTTCTATGCAGATAATGATTTTTTATTTTTTCATATACTTTTTATTTTGGCAATTTCAGTTGCTAAGAGTGGTCTTACTGTCTATTTGATGCATATATTCTGTATAAGACAAAATCCCTCCAACATCCTAGTATCATTAAATTGTACCACTAGTAAGCCTGTGCCCAAGAAGTCCTCCTACTCCTGGGCACTGAAACTGCATTCCCCTGGGCAAAGCCTTTAATCTCAACTTCAAGAGTACATACAGTACCGTCCCAGAGTAATACCAGATCTGCTTTCAGGCTTAACCTGAATCTGCGCACATCCCTGTGCATTTACAAGGATGGAGCTCCTTATGTGCTATATACAACTAAAAGTAGAATTGTTATAGAAAAATACAAACACATTTATGAGAAGGCTCTTTTACACTGCTCTAAGAAGAGAAAAAAAATCTTTAAATTCAAACATAAACAAAAGTACATCTGACGTAGTGTTCCCCCGCGCAGCCAGGAAAGTGTAAACAGAGCTCAATGACAAAGCAATGTCCCAGAAGACACAGCTACTTGATAGCAACCTTAAATCCAACGCTTTCTTTTGCTTTGAGAAACTTTTCACAAGGATCTTCAAGCACTATGTGTTTGTTCTTTCTCTTATAAGAAGTTACCCTCCTGTTCCAATGAGGCTCAGACATGCAAGGAGTCCAAATCTGGATTTTAAAAAAAAGTGAAAGTTTAAGATAATTACGGGTGCTGCATCACTGCTTTTTCTACACAATTGACTCCTCAGTTGCAATTTTATGCATCTCTCAGCATTTTTCTCCGCAATGGAAAAGGAAAATTCCTCCTGACATGAAGTTTTTCAGTTATTTACTGTTGAAAAAAATCAGATTGAAAATAAAGTTAAATTCTCTTAAAAAGAATCTCACAGTATTTTTTATGCATTTAAAACTGTAAGCCTACTGGCAACTAAAATGTGACCACAAATACAACTGAGTCATGTTAAAAAAAAGAATAAACATACCATGATGCATAGTTTTATGATTTACTACAGAAAAGCAACTGAGCTGTCTGGATCACTGCAATTTTCTCTTCCTTCCTAGGCTTGGATCACTTCCAATTAGAGCAAAGTATCTCAATTAATTTGAAAACTAATTCCTTTTAAAAAAAAAAACAAAAAAAAACCCCAAAAAAGTATAGACTGCAGACAGGCCTAGAAGATAAAGTTGGTTGACTAAGAAAAGCACTCAACGCCACGCTGTGACTAAGCGTTTGGCAGATCAGGCAGGGGCAGGTGAATCACGAGTGCGAGACTGCATGTGTCGCTGTCTGGCAGCAGCCGTTTGTAATCCAGGCTGAGGTGTAAAGGTTGCACAGTTTGCATTGACCTGTGTAGGCTGCTAGGAGACATGGGAACTGATTAGATCCTGTCGCTCCTCCATCTACAGTTTCCCCTCACGAGGCCAAGGGCTCTTCCTCAGCCATTTGTCCCACCGAGGCTCTCCATGGCAGCTGCAGCACATCATTGCGCCGGCATTAGCTCCGCTCCCTACATTACTGAGCTGAGGATGCATTACAGACGCTGACCGCAACACCACTCTGTGCTGTCACACCTTTCCAGCTACCATTCCTGATAGCAGCAAGCCAAAACACAGAGAGACCAGGTCTTGAAGGTCAAGGAATATTACATGTATCATTTCAACCTATCATCAGCTCAAAAAAGAGCCAACTACCAAACCCATTTTTCTTTAAGCTTGGCTTAGTCTAAGTTCACCTTGTTCTAGCTTATTAAGAAAGATTTCTCTATTTCATGTAATTCCAGCGCTTCTAGTGAAATACAAAAGAATGTTAAATAGAACATTTAAATCTATATACATACGTGAACCAATTATTACCATGATTCATAGCAAATTAGCTAAGTCCCTTCCTCCAGCAGGTTTTTCTGTGGCAAACTAAAGAACTATAGAATCATAGAATAGTTTGGGTTGGAAGGAACCTTAAAGATCATCCAGATTCCCCCCCACCATCATGGGCAGGGACACCACCCACTGGTTCAGGCTGCCCAAGGCCCATCCAACCTGGCCTTGAACACCACCAGGGATGGGGCAGCCACAGCTTCCCTGGGCAACCTGGGCCAGGGCCTCACCACTCTCATGGTGAAGAAATTCTTCCTTATGTCTGGTCTAAATCTGCCCCTCTCCAGTTTGTACCCATTGCTCCTCTTCCTATCCCCACAAGCTTTTACAAACAGCTCCTCTACAGCTTTCCTGTAGCCCCTTCAGGTACTGGAAGGTCGCTATAAGTCTTCCTCTGAGCCTTCTCTTCTCCAGGCTGAACAACCCCAACTCTCTCAGCCTGTGCCCATAGGGAAGGTGCTCCAGCCCTCCGATCATCTTTGTAGCCTCCTCTGGACCCGTTCCAACAGCTCCATATCTGTCTACGCAATGGCTTCTTTTAACGTTCCCGGTTAACTATACGATTAGTGTGAATGATGCTCATGAACAATGAAAGGAGCACTTGGAGAGCAGCCCTATCTCCAAATTCAGCACCAAAATTGTGCTCTCACAAGCAAAACCGGACAGTTTGAATGGTCCTTGTATTGATCTTCTGCCCAAGTATGCATTCTACCTTACTTATATATGAACTCATTCTCCCTCTGATCATCTCCCATTTTTTGCTGCTTTGGTGACCCATTCCTGCTAAGCCAAGCTGAAAACTGCAGGCCAAGTTCTTGTTTGTCTGCAAAAAATAAATATCAGCGGGAATTTTCCAATTCGGGGCTCAGTATTCTGAAGTATATAGAAAGTTCATTGCATAATATTTTCTGTCAACAATACCAGATGCATTTCCAGTACAAATAATTTGTGGGATATTTATGTATTGGCGTTTCAAATTAACAAACATTTTTATATCTTAATCTTAATTATATTTTCTATATTTTTTTTCATCTGAGCAAAGGTTAAGACCACCCCTGGCCCCTTCAGTGGTGTTTCTTCATAGGTTAGAAGTCCGTTTTAGGTCAGTGTGGAGAGCTTGCAGAAAGTGAAGAGCACATAGCTAAATCTTTACCACAATATAAACTGATGATACCTAAAACCCCAAATACATCATTTCATCCTGCAGCGTATCTCCTTAAATTTGAGCTCTAACCTCTAACAAATGCTCACGGTGACCACAGAATTTTTCTCTGTCATACATCCCATGGACGGTTTTGGACAGGTAATTCACAACAGTCTGTTCCTGCAGCCTGGACACAAGAAGCACAGCTAAAAGGCAAGAGACAATAACTCCAAGGACCAAACCCTAATGCACATGTGTAGAGAAGACACCGTTCATCACCTGAATCGTTTCAAAGCCAGTCCTGTTTCCTAGGCTGCTGAAAATAGTTTGCCCATATACAGTAAATATAAAGATCAAGGTTCTTGACATGGTAGATTAGGTTCTCTTCTGCACATTTTGCTTGCTGTATAATTTAATCATTAACAATCTTTGGGCCAGTTCCAGATAAAAATGTCCTTAATGTCTTTTTTAAGACAGCATTTTTTTTCCTCTGTTATTAAAACCTTTTCAGGTTATTTTTTTTAATCGCAAAAATTTCTCACTGCCAGTACTAGCAATATATTAATTATTTAACTGAAATAAATGCATCTGTTAATGTGTTTAATTAACCATACAAAGCTCTTTATTTGATGTTATTTGTATTTAAGATTTCCTGTTTTCCCCTAAGTATTTATTATCCAAGGCATGATTCTTCTAATCTTAAATATACTCTGGGACTAAAGTACTATTTTATATCAGTGTTTCTCAGTTGCTTTTATCATGAATAGATATATTACAAACCATGTTAATGAGCTGTTTAGTATTCATATATTAGACTTTTCCTCATTTTATATGGAAATAATACTATAAAAATTCTAAGAATACTAGCTTTATGTGCACGATAATGATGAGATTCAAAGCAAATAAGAAGGAGGAAATCTGTGGTGGCAGTGAATATGAAATGGATTAGTACATCGTCAATGTGCTTTACATTGGTATAAAATTATTAAGTATGTAATTAAGTAGGATCAATTGCACTGTTTGTTTTTGGGGTAACGTTTTAGCTATTTTAGATGTTTCATCTTCAAGCATTTAATTTCACACTTTAATGATCTTCTTGTAATTTCCTTCTTCTGCTAGGAAGTCACATAGTCAGGATGTGCCTGAACTCCTCTGCATATCAAGAAACGACCAGGGTGGAAGGCCAGGCCAAAGTCATTGCAAACGAAGATACGAACAAGGCAAATTAAATAATTTCGTAAATACAAAAATAGTTCAGTTCAACTGACCTTATTCATCAGTTGCATTCAAATCACCAGGATTGTTAGCAGGAAAGAAATTATGTAGTTCCTTGCAGCAACTGCAGCTTTGACCCGGCTGACCTCAGCGACATCTCCACTGCAGCCAAAGTGAAATTAGATTTGGCATTATAGGAGCCTAATGAGTAAAGTCGTCAGGCTTCAGTACACTTAGATCCACATGCAGGTCACAGAAATAAATAAAAACCTAAAAATCTGGCTTTGGTTAAGGTACAGAGAGGACTGTTCTCCAGCATGGAGAGAGAACTCACTACTGCATCACTGAATAAACCCCAACTGTGAAAATGTCTGTTATTAAACCAAATTGTCTCATTTTGAACAGGGAAATACAAATCAATGAAACAAAGCATTTGTTATTAGGGAAAATCCAACATTTGAGTAGGTTCCCTTATTAATTTTATATGCTGGACACAGCATGTGCTGCCCCTGCGGTCCCAGCTCACCGCGTGGTCGACTTCCCAGGGACTGAAAGCAGAGCTGTAGCCACCACCAACGCTACCGATTGAAGGGGATGTAAAAGTTGGAGACAAATGCATTGGGAGGAAAGACAGCAAGAGGCACTATTTATTTCACTGAAAACACAGAGAAGATAGAGCATTACTTTAATTAAATCTTTTTTTTTCTTTTTTGTACTGAACAAGTATCATTCTTTCTTAACAGTACAGCAGATGTCTATTATTGATACTATCCATGACTTGTACTCGGTCTTTTTTACTTGAACTTACCTATGGGTTTAGATTATGAAGGTCACTTGCAAACTAAATTACTTCTTCCACTTGGATTTTGTTACAACACTTAATAATGAAAAATAAGTTTGCCAAATCTTTACTTTGAAGTGACTCAAGTTATTGCAAATACATTAACAGCTATACCTTCTGAGAAGCTGTGCCTTTAATGAGGTTATAAATGTCAGATAAAAATTAATTTAGTATTCTCCGTGAGGAAATCATATACACAAATTTGAGTCCAATCCTATAAACACCTGTTCTCATGAGTAGAACTCACTTAAAATTATTTCACATTGGGTATATTCAAGTTTTACATACAATTTAAGACCTATTTCTGAGGGCACAGCTCACAGTCCTAAAAAGTAGATGCACATTAATGTTTGATTTATTTTTGAATAATCTAAGACGAAGGCATTAAGCAATGCAGACGTTCAAACGTTTAATTTGGCACAGTTAACCTTCACCCAGAAGTACAGAAGTATGAGTAAACAGTGGCTAAAACATGAACTTTCAGGATTAGACTCGTATATCCATAGATTAACATAAGGAACTAAATCCTAAAGGAGACTTTTGGAAATGAAATCTTTTCCATCATTTCCTTTTCTGCTTTATCAAAAGGCTGAAATGTAACCCAGCTGCACTCAGACCACCGGCCTCAGTGAGTAGCACTTCTTTGTCAAAGTTATGCATTATTCTATGTGAGCAGAGGTTTTTGTCTGGCATTATTTCTTCACCCATAGCAAAGTGCCCCCTTTGCTGACTCAAACTACTGAGCATTTTAACGCTAATAGCACATCTCAATTCTTGTTTCAAATCACAGCCCTATTTTCAAAAAAAAGCAATTTTACTTTTCTTCCAGAAAGCCATCTGCTTGCTAATGAGAGTTGTTTTCATCAGTAATTTTGAGAAGAAAAATGGTTGTTGCACTTTAACACTTTTTAAGTGACAAATAAAGAATACCATCAGCCCACTACTTAAACTCACTACATTTCTCCCAGTACAGGACCTACAGGCCGTATGTATCATTATAATCATAAATGAGTATTTGTAACGAGGTTCAATGCAACTGAAGTCCACAGTGAAGCAGCACCACCTTAGATAAAAATCTCTCAACAAGAAATTTCATCCATACGATTGCTGTAATTTATGAATTCCTGCACTGTCAAAAATTATCTTTTTATACCAGCAAAGCCAAAAAGGCTTTTGATTATGCCATCTACTTAGATTTTTTTCTAAATATGTTGTTTTGTTTTTTTTTTTTTAAATTTGATCAATGCCTAATCAATAGACAATGCTGTCATGCAGTAATTTCCCTGCCTCCCTTTTACCTTGTAGCTATTCCTGGTAGAGTGCAATGGCAGCCTAACAATCAAAGCTCTCGCAATCATCTTGATATTTGGCTGAATTATGCTGCTTAAGGTGCATTTCCCATTTCCCAAAATACTCTCTTTTCCTGACGCTATTGAACAGTGGTATCATAAGACAGCAAAAGACAAAGGACTGTTAACAGTAAGATAAAAACTGAGATAGAAAATGAAAGAATAAGAATTAGGACGCGAGTGAAGAGAAAAGAATGAGCTTTATGAGAGGGGAAATGGAATCTGTTTAGGATAACGACAGAGGAAAAATAAAAGAACACAGAAGATGAAAAATAGTTTTCATAGTAATTTCAGTAGTTTTGTCAGCAGAACGAAAAAGTCAGAAAAAAAGAGTGGGAAAATAGTAAATGAAGCCACAGCGAGGATTAGGGCTAAACAAAAAAAAAAAGGAGTGAAAATGCTGAGCTGGAGTGCAAGGGGTAACGGAAGTACAGAAAACCCCGAAAGACTTGCAAGGACTTAAGTATGAAAGCAAAAATGAGAAAAGAAAGTATGCAATAAAATTGTTAAACTGTAAAAGAGAATACAAATTAAATGGATTACAGACAACTGTGCATGGAAATAGGGACAAAAGCCTCATGGAAAAAAGGCCAGATGTATACATATCAAACTAAACTAAAAAGAAAACAATCCCACACTGCAACCTCACATCCTTTCGCTCCATCGCTTGCCTGATGAACAGTTCCTGCCCCACTTTTTCAGGCAGACAGGCAATTTCGCCTCAGTGAATCTTATAGATTCACCAGTACATTTTCTTTCAACCACAATGTTACCTCTTAGCTCATCACTGGGGTCTCCTTCATTGACAGTGCAGGAGACACATTCCTCCTGTGCATCTGTAGCTGAAAGACAGCCCAGGTCCAGCCTACGATTAACACTGAAACATGTCTTATTTGTGGCAAATACTGTCAAGATGGTCAACAGGATGGGGGGGAGGGAGGGGTGTCATTAGGTTAGACTTAACAGCCAGCACAACCTCATGAAAAGAGAAATCATGCCAAGTCTTTCCAGCTTTTCTTTCCACGCATGCACATCTTTTAGGTGTAATTTAAAGTTTAGCTACGAAAATAAAATTGCTTTGAGTTAAAAACCTAAACACAAAGTCTTGGTCAAAGTATGAATTACTTTTCTAAGTTTTTCAAAAGATTGATCTTTTCATTTTCTTGTCTTATGAGTATATATCCCATTAGACCTGCTCCTGTGTAGAAAGTGCAATTTTAGCAAGCAATTAATCCATAAATGAGCTGTTTCAGAGTTTTAGGTATTGGGCATCATCCTTCAAAGGCTCTATCCTGGCCTTGTATTATACTTACATGTTTCCACAGACCTTAAAAGAGGCTCATTTTGTCAGCAATCATTTAATTGAATTCCCTGTGAACCACTTTTGGAAAACCATGCACAAGATAATCAGCCATAGACAGAAAAAAGAAAAGTAGTATTTCTAATGACCATGTAACTGAGAGAATACAATGACCTTGAAGTCCTTCAATCTGAACTTCTTGTTGCACACGTTATTCCAAAAGATAATACGCATCCAGAGAGCTTCAGAAATTATACTTGTTCGAACCTTGACCTCTTGCCAGGGATGCTAAGCTTCCCTGCAGCAACAACACTGTGATTCCTTATGTAGTTCTCACTGTAGACCAGAGGTTCTGCGATTTCAGCACTACCACCCCGCCCAACACTTTGAAAAATTTGCCCCATGTAGAAAACAAAAAAGAAACATAACGCTGCTTTTTATGTTCTCAGATGGTGACGTAAACTGTAGCGCTCTTCTGAGCACAAGGGAAAATCTTACCTTGAGATCTTTTCATATTATGAGCTCAAAGCACTTATAAAATAGAGAAATTATTCTTTTTTTAAAGTTTTTAATCACCACACAGATCTCACACTACGCATTTTTAAGGAGTAAATCATTACTAGTAAACCAGCAATGAGCTAGCCTTACAAAAACAACTACTGTTGTATAATAAAAGTTAATGTAACTATTCTGGTAAGTTGTAAATAATTGGTTATACATATACAACACACTAACTTCAGAATGATAATGAAAATCTATTACAAAGTCCTCAACCATTATTTTAAGGCCATTATGTTTGGCTGAAACAGGACTGGGAGTAGGGTCTGTGTAAAGGACAATTTTAAGAAACTCTTTATATTTCTGTTATCAGTTGGACAAACTTCCACCTTTCTCTTGCAAGATTGCTCTTGTGTTCGGTATGGTGTAAATTCAAGTTCCCACAGTGTAACCTGGCTTTAATACGATACAGACAATAGGTGTTCAGTGTACCGTGGCAGTCCATAAGCATCGTGTTACTCATCTTTCAAATATTCTCTCTTACGGATCTGGTCTTTTTATCCTACTCCACTTCCCGTAGTGATCATGGACACACAGAACCAGAAACTTTATTACTAAAAATTTATTAAAAAAAAAAATAATTCAAGCAGGCATAAGCTTTGTTATTCCAAACTTCAGATGGCAAAATGCCACGCAGCTCTAAGCAAAAGCCACCTCCTTCTGGTGGGACCCATCAGCCCATGTTCAGCGCTATACTCTCATTCAGTGCCACATCAGCACATTCGCTTGGCTTTCATTTGCCACAAGCTTAGATACATATATTGGTTGTATAAAAGCAGCCTGTATAATATCAGGATCAGACAGAGACAGTAACTGAGGCCATGTGCCAGGCACCAACCCAACTGCTCATTCACTCCCCCCTCCAACACAGCATGTGGGAGAAAATAAGATGGCAAAGCTCATGGGTTGAGATAACGACAAGGAGATCAATCACCAGTTACCATCAAGAAAAACATACTTGAGTTTAGGAAGAGTCATTTAATTCTAAGCTGGACTGCAGTTCCTGTCAGAAGAACGTGTTCCAGCACAAACTCCTCTACACAGGCCACAGTTTCTTTAGGAAACATCCACTTGCTCCATCCATGGTCTCCCCATGGGCTGCAGGGGAATCTCTGCTCTTGCACCCACAGCACCCCAACCCCTCCTCTTCTTTTGACTTTGGTGTTCACAGGGCTGTTTCTTTCCACACCCCTCACTGCCAGACAGCTCTTTCCCAAATACATCTTCCTCGAAGGATGATCAGCGTTGCTGCCCATCCATGTCCTGCCCTGGAGCCGCTCTGGAACTGGCTGGACGTGTCCCACACCAGGCAGCCTCAGTGTCTCCTCACAGAGACCCCCACAGGCCTGGCCACCAACATCTGGATACACATACCTGGTCCAAGTCCAAATAATAATAATAAGTTCCACAGTAAGGTCACAGCCATATGTTTAATCATACCAAATATTCACAGCCGCTCACACAGAATGAACGAGCTAGAGAATGAACAATTCAGACAAGGATAACACACGTATTTCAGTAATTTGACAATGTGCTTCTGTCTCAGAAGTAGTATTACCGTCCGTTGGGAAATCATAAAAAGGAATTGCCTCTAAATGTTCTCTAGAGCTACAATATCATCGCTTATATGTGATGTGGCAGAAATTAAGTGCAAACACACAAAGGTTATTCCCTGGCCCGAGATGAGCGTTCCCCTGCACCCAAAGATGGGGCAATCCAGAGGGAAAAGTGAATTAGTGATGAGAAACATAGGAATATTTCCACAGTACGAACCCTCTCAAGAAGACAACTTGGCCTCATCAGCACTGGTCCCAAATGCCACAGTAGAACAACTTGAACTCTTCCAGACCAACTGCAATACAGGATTTGTCTCAATGGGGTGCTTCTCTATAACCTTTCAAAAATGCTTAGAGGGCGTGAACACCATTAACATTCATCCTTTCCAGACTGTTTGCTCTAATATTCGGTTAACTACCAGAACATCAGCAATCCCATCACACCAGCAAAATGACCTTTCCTAGAGGGGCAGAGCACAGCAGTTTTCCCAAACGACACAGTAAGGAGAAAGGAGTTCAGAAGCTGAAGCTACGGAGGTGTTCACTGCAGGGAAAGAGGGCAGAAAATGTTAAACTGCCTTAATGGGACTGAGTACAGCAGACCTGACAGTCTAAAGGCCACAACACAGGATGGCAAAAAACATCTGTTATAATAAATACATCTTCATGCATCTTTTCTTTACCAGCAGTTACCCACCACAGTAAGTTTGCCAGGGTAAACTTCAAGGAGACCTTCAGTTGGAACAGTGTTTTCTTTCAGGTCTGTAACAATGCTATCAGGAAAGTTAATCCTACTCCAAAACATTCATCTTGTCCTGTCAGAAGCACTTCTTTTCACCAGATAACATAACACCATGGCAATACTGCATTGCTGCCTTAAGCATTTAACTTAATTTTATGTAAAGTAGCAGAAGTTTCTCAAAATTTATGGACATCTGTTACTTTGTTGTGGTTCACTCCCTATAACAACTTTATAACTTTTTTACTCTACTGATATGATTCAGACCGAAAAAGTCAGTACGCATTCATCATCTCAAATAAAGCTGCTTCGATTAATATGATCAGTAACACAGTCAAGTATCCGGCTGAAGAATAGGTGTGAGCAGCTATTAGACACAGCAGATTCCTTGTTCCATAGTAAATGGAAGCGATAACACAAGATCACATTTCCCTCACGTCCAGCATTTTCTTCATTTACCTTCAACATGGTAAATGGAGCTCATCTTCAATGTACGCAAGGTATTTATTTATCTGAGATTTTCCAAAACTACTTCAGATCAGTTTGGTAACCTGGCTTCTACTGAATTTCAATGAATCTACTCATAAAAGAATTAGGAGCTTTAGGAAATTTAATCTTTATTGTTTCATACTACAGGAGCAACATCACATCCAATTATCTTATCCTTTGCTGGTAAAAGAACTACAATTGAGGCACCCAATTAATAATTGTTAAGCTTGAGAAACTAGCCTTATATAATTAGCATCCAGAGAATGAAAGAAGCTATTTTAGCAAACAAAGTGAGACACAAGCCTTTAAACAAGTTATTTCTGGTTGCTACATTTAATTTGCTCCTCCAACTTCATTTTAATCATGGTTATAGAAGATGATATTCTCTTAAAATCCTAGAGAAATATTATTATCAGAGATAATTTCAAT
The DNA here is from genome assembly GCF_017976375.1 of Cuculus canorus. Lineage (NCBI taxonomy): Eukaryota > Metazoa > Chordata > Aves > Cuculiformes > Cuculidae > Cuculus > Cuculus canorus. The sequence goes on along the minus strand of NC_071406.1, from coordinate 5,352,852 downwards.
ATGCTATGGTAAGGCTACTCAAACTTCAAGAGGCAATGACCATTCAAATTTGATGATTTGTTAATAAAAACTGGGGTTCTTTCAATTCAGGACCAGTCAGCTACAATAAACTGCGTGTGGCATGTATGCAGTCATTCCGATAGCATTTAAGAAAACTCAAATACAAGAACAGTGCCAGGAGAACAAAGAATGAATAGTTGTGGACAACACAAAGGAGAGAATTGCAGTCTGGCAGCGTAGAGCGAGTTGTTTTCAGAATGTTGATGCTGTTAAAATAACTGAGCATCAAGTAGTTTCACGTCTTGGTAGTAGTAATTCTCATACTGTACTGTTTTTTTTTCCCCTCTCATAAGATATTCAAGATATTCAAGCAGTACTTAGGGTCACAGATATTCCTAATAGGCAACTGTACCATAACTAAGCACTGATGCCCGCAACACGCCACTGACGGATAACAAAAGAGCTCAGGGTATACTTGTGCAAGACCTCAAGGCTCTCTTCAAAGGGTAAGTATTAGGCAGTGTTACAGCACTTTTCCTTCTTCATGGCTAAGAGACAATAAACCAGCTCCTGCTGGAACTGCCGTCGCACCAAGCATTACAAAAACCAAACATAATCAACGTGTACGGTTCCAGAAGGAAACTAGAAAATAAGCAATTTCTTTTTCCTGCTCCTTTGTTTCACCTTGCTTTAGCACAAAGCATTCTGACAGAGAAGAGTTTGTGAACAAAGATTAAAAAAACAATATGCAAACCAGACAAATCCTGAAGCTGCAAACACAAAAAAATTCTCAATTACCAAGTGGATGGAGTCATTTGCCATTATAGCTTGTAGATCTCAACCCTGTAGGACTCTGAAGAGGAAACAAGGTAGTAGTACATCAAATCAAATATTTAGGTTTCAGAAGTCACTGATATTCCATAGGTAACGATATGGCTTATTTAAAGATACATATACAAACTCCGTTTTCCACCAGTATGCAACTCTTGTAATTGTACCACCAAAATAGTTTGGCAGATGAGTCTACAGACAGTGTTAGAGGTTTTTTTTAAGACTTTTTTCGTTTTTTTTTTTTTCTTTTTACAGTAAGGAAGTCCTCTAAACATTTTCATCAATCTCCAGGCCAACAGCTATCTGTAAAAGTCAAACACGTCTGGCCAGATTCTGGGGCATCTGATAGAGTTCTATTGATTTCAAGTGAGCTTGCTGATTTATTCTACTGAAGAACCTAACATCATCCGATTAGGTTAAGCAAATTGATTTTTGAATCCTGACTATTTGCAAGAATGTTATAAACAACCTAAGGACTTAACCACCCAAGAAATGATAGAAAGCACTTGGTCAAGAGTATTATTAATATTTTTTTTAAATCAATATTCTTCTGAACAACTCACGAACTAAAAAAAAACAAAAACAAAACAATTTGTTCACTAAATTACAAATTACTGGATCAGGTTCTTTAGTACTATAAAATGCAGAAGCTCCAGGGAGAGTAGAAAGAATCACAGCTGCTAAGAAAGAGGGGAGAGAAGACAAGTACAGGTACTGTAGGAATTATTTTTTGGTTTTACAAAGCTATTTGTGAGATTATTTAGTGGAAGATGGGAGAAGTAGAAGAAGAGATTGGTGATGGAAGCTGTCCATTGACTCAGAAGAACACAGGCAGTGACAGGAAACCTGCATTATGCTCATTAAAAGCCCACGAAACCAGTGGCTGTATAAAGCCCAACCTTTGCCAACACAGACACTGAATTCAACAACTAACAGTGTCATTTTTCTGCCCTTTCCATCTCTTTACTAACACTAATAAAGGGACTAGATTGTATGATTTCAGGTGGATTCCTTAAGAAATTACTTGATCTAGTCATATTACGTGTGTTTGTAAAGTCTAATAACTTTCAGGTTCCATTGCAAAACCTAGTTAAAATGCTACCAGGAGAGAGCCCACAAAGATATTAGTTCCTCAAAGTTTTCTGCAAATAGATGGTTGAGCGATGAGACTAGTACAACTTTTAATATTCCCACTGTGGGAAAAGATGGAGCATCAGAATTTCTCTCCCTTCAGACACCTTGCAATCGCTGTAGGTGAGAAGTTAAGAACTTCCACTTGCCGGAAAAGCTTTCATCAATGCTTGTATGTTATTATAACCCAGAGAATCATACTACTAGGCACAAATCCACGTGGGAAAACAAAAAAAAAATCAAACTCCATTTGTTTATGGCTATAGGAACAACTAACAATATCTGTCAGGCTACATCAAATAATTCATTGTTAGGTAAGTCAGCAAAAAGCTGACAAATAGATAATGGAAGGTGCTGCGTACCCTACATTACCAACACAGACTTCAAATATTTCATGAGAACATTTTTAAGGTAGTTTGTAACTCCTTACAGATAACTGTGATGCAAAGTATCAGCAGGAAAATCCAAGAACATTATATTCACCTCTAACAAGAAACAACTTACCTGATAAAGTACATACATATATTTCAAGAAATACTACATTTGACAGCAAATTACGCTGCTGAACAAATACAGAACCATCAAGACCAAAATATAGTTGTGGGAAAGTTTTACCCAGCACCCCAGTGCTGTTGCTTGGTTCTCACACAAAGGTCTGAGGCCGAGCTGAACAGCAAAGGTGAATCAGGGCACCAGACCCACCACATTTACCATCTCAGCCTTTAAGTGTTGCCCAGGCACCACATTAACCAGAAACTCATCAGCAAAGGGCTGTGTGAGATGTGCACGCGTAAGGATTCAAACATATTTCTGCTCCACAACCAGAAAAGCAACGATGCCAACTCTTATCTTTGATGTAGGACAGCCTAAGTAACGCATCCTACAGAACTGTTAGCATTTGCAAAAAGGAAGGTGTTTCCAAGAGGACGAGGCTGGGTTGATGTCAGGAAGAGCGTAGGCTTGTTTTCCCACCACATCGCTCTTTCTTCAAGCCATCAACAAACTTCAAAAGTTGTGGTTTTAATATGCTGTGACTTCGAATGGCACCACTGAACACAGATCATCTAGTCCAAAATAATACACATGCAATATACTGGGAAGAAAATACTTGGGCATCCAGAAAGCCACTGGATCTGGATCTATGTGTTAAATGTTAGGAGGCAAATTAAAAACTGTGTGTGTGAATGCTTTTGTGCTTTTATCACTACATTCATTACTTATGAGAAAAACTTGTAACTGCAGATACTAACGCTATGCTTGAAAATATTGCATTAGACAGTAATCAATCATCAATGCAGTCATAAAAACTTAAATGCACCCAGTGCTTCCCATTACCGCATTTTTGTTTCGAGAGTCCCAAGAGTTTCAAAGGTGGAGAATCAGAGCACCCTCACCACAGCCCCGGAGGCAATTTTCCTATCTGTTCCAAAGAACAAACGGTGGGAGCAGGAAGGCTGCAATCATCAGTGCGATGTTTGCCCAGACAGGAACAGTTTCCAGACATCTCGACTTTCTATCCCTCATTTTAAAGATTACAGTCCTAAATACTGTCTGATGTTTGATATTTTCTTTTCTTTTTAGCAACAAACCACATTTCTAGCCTTCCTGATTGCCAGTATTGCTTTGATACAAAATACAGGGTTCTTCTCCTATATTAAATGATTATTCTGGGGATAAATCAGGAGATTTCCTCATTTTCCTCTGAATGCAGGAAACAAGGCAACATTAAGATTTAATATCACCTCATCAATAGTCTACAAGGCTGATAAGAAAAAAGTCCATGAGGTTGCTACTCCGGTCTTCAGAAACTCTTAGCTACATTCGAGAAAACAAGGTCTTTTATTATAATTAAACATGTTTTATTAAAGCTTTCCCTCATTTTCCTTTCTTTGCTTCTTTTCCCCTCATAGTTTTCACATCTTCTTTCATTTCTCCCTTTGATGTTTGCATGCTTTTCATACTTTTATTGAAAACATTTTGCACTATTCAGTTCCACCCCACCTCCTCCCCTCTTTTAGCAGAATACATTTTTCCCTGTGCGTGACACTGCCTCTGCCCTCGCTACAGCTCAGTGAAAGGACAGGGAACATACGTTCTGGCAACAGTGTTAATTACAAAGTGGCACACGAGCAAAACACCTCCCATCTCTTCCATTTCTTTTGTCTCTCACCTGCAAAGTGAATGTAACCCGTTTCCCTCCCTCGATTCATTCAGGATTTATTAAAACAAAACAAAAGAAAGAATACATTCTTTCAACTATACAGTTAATACAACTATAAAGGTTACTGCTAAGAGGAAGATGAAACAAGAGTGGATCCTTCTTTACTTACATGTGTCTAAAGATTCATCAGAATCATCGGGACAATCAGGCTCTCCATCACACAGCCAGTGTTGGGAGACACAAGTCACGCGATCATGACACTGAAACTCTCCTACGTCACATAACTGATGTTCTTCTGCAAATGAGAATGGTTTAGAATGCAATGATTAAAAATGAAGGAAAGCAAAGTGGTACAATGTAAAAAAAAAAGTGAAAATGAAGTGATTCTGAACTTAGGTATCAAAGTATGCAATAGAAACAACGGGAAATAATAACTTAACGAGATATCTATGCCCTTCCCTAGGCTGTCGAGTCCTAATATCCCACTTTGGTGTTCCAGTAGGAGCACCTTCTAACTGTTCCAACCCAACCAGACGTGAACAGCACTAGCAAGTAGAATCTTAAGAAATTCTGTGTTTCTCTATTTCACTGTGATGTAAATCTATTCACTTGATAGAAATCAGCAAGCTTTAATTTCATATTATCAGCACCCCCATTTTCCTCTCCTATCCCAGATAATATTTGCAAATTGCTGTTTCGAGTAATCAAATTTTCAAATACGTATTTTGGTAAGCAAAGATTTTTTTATATTAACATATAGTTTTTACTATTTCTTCAGATACATATTTTAATTCTCAAATCCTATCTCAGTTTATATAAAATCTATTTTATATTTCATCTGCCAAAGTTCCCAACAAAGCATTTAGTTATCAAAAGCCAACGTTGAGGCATCTTGAAAACCTGAGTCCTTAAAAAGAGGGCAGTTTTGGAACCCTGGCACACACAAGGAGCTTGCTGCATTCAGCCATTAAAGTGTGACGTACTTGAGATCTAGAGTTAATTAGCTCAAGACTACTCATTAATTAATATAAAACTATTTTAACATTAGTTGAAGCTCACAAAGCCTCTGTGCAATACGTAACATTAGTTTTATCAATATATAAATGACAGTAGTGCCTTCAACATGGTTACATTGCAGATCGCCGGGAAGAGGTTTTTTGATTACTTTCTCACTGATGTAAGTGAGAAATAATTTCAGTGAAGCCAATACTGTTACAGAGAGATAAAACCAGGTATAAATAAAGGAGAGAATTAAGCTCAATTCCACTTGTAGACCTATCCATCAGTTTAGTTCATATCGAAAGCCAACAGATATTGTTACTTTCTTATCACTATGAGAATGCTGTAAGTTGGTGCCCCGTACACCGCCAGCTTTGGTGCCCGCCAAACTGAGTTACTCTCTTGAAAGACCTTTGTTGCTGCAACTTGTGATTAAGGGCTTAGGTTTTTCAAGAAGCATTATGACACTGGTTTCTTAGTCTGATACAACAACAGGTATTACGATAACAAAAAACCACTGTTCCTCAGAACAACTCAACTGGCCTCTGAACACAATATCTGTTTTGCAGACGCCATATACATGTTGCATCGTCCAATCGCTCTAATATATACTACTAAACACCCTTGTAAAACTGCCTGCGAGCTTCAAAGGAAAACTCTTACAGTACAGGTTTTGGGACATCTACTTAATATTACTCCAGCAAATAACAAAGGGAACCTTTGTTATTAGGAATGAACCTATCAGTTCATTCGTGCACACCTCATTTCCAAGGTCAGTCTCTAAAACTATCGATGGCTGGAGTTTCAAGTGAGATCAAGGCCAGGCTGGATGAGGCTTTGAGCAACCTGTTCTAGTGGAAGGTGTCCCTCCCATGGCAGGGGAGTTGGAACTGGAAGATCTTTAAGGTCCTTTCCAACCCAAACCATTCGACAATTCTCAAGTTGCAACTACTACGCAGACAGGCTTCATATTGCTTAACCCAGCTACAACACCGCATCTATAACTGTAGGAATCAAAGCGTTTTTGTTACATTTTAATCCCTTGCATTTACTACAACAACAAACAGCGCTCAGTCCTTTCAGTTGTCTATCTTTGGATAAAATGAGTGACTGCATAATTAGAAGTGTTAGTTTGCATGTGTATGGAAGTGGTTTTCTTAAATGTTTCAGGGAGATGATTAAAGGTCCTGCTTTGAAAGCACTTCTTGGAAAAACATCTTGGAAATTAGAAAGAAGGAAGGAGTTTAAGTTTCAGCATTTCAAAGATACATGGTAGTGTGAGCAAAACCTGTTTCAAGAGCTGTTTAATATTTGTTTTCTTGAAATCCACAGTAAATTTCTGTTTCTTTATGGAAAACATTTACTACAGTGTAAAGTATCATTTTTTGAGTAAAACACGTTTCTTTGTAAAAGACCTGGGAATATTAAAACTCACTCAAAAGTAGTTATCTATCATGTCCATGTATTTATATCACTCAAGAACAACTATTTCTCAGAGCAAACAAAGAGTTGAAATGGCTCACTTAATGAATTAAGATTCATAAAATCAAATTACTTCAAATTAGATTTTTTTTAGTTTTTTAATAGATTTCTAAACTGGCAGCTAAGAGGAAAAAGTTAAAGAATAAATAAAAAAAAATGTAAATTTGTGAAAACACTTATACAGTCAAGTTTACGCAAGTGGCTGGATCTACATGAACTTAATTACCTACATGCAAAATACCTACAGAAAAAGAAACCTTGTTTCTTTCCTAAGTCTGGTCAATAATCGGGTAAAAGGAGAAATCAATGCTGTCATTTATGTCCAAATCTAATACTCCCAGCCTAATTATATACTGCACCAAGGAGAGACCAGTGTTAGGAAAATCACATTTGAAACCAATGAAGAATTTCAGCCTAGTTTGTAAACAATCCTAACAGTGATGCCAATGAAATCACTGTGAAATGTGCAGAGCTGTTCTTTTGTAGGTTTTTAGTGCAATGTCTATACCAAACCCTGTCCATAAGCCCTGTGGCTTTCCCAGAAGGAACCCTAGGAGTGAGAGATGAAGCTGGTACAAAAAAAAAGATCCCATTGTACATAGTCCTTAATATCACTCCCAGAAGGCCAACGGTATCCTGGGCTGCATCAAAAGCAGCGTGGCCAGCAGGTCAAGATGGGGGATTCTGCCCCTTTATTCCTCTCTTGTGAGAATTCATCTGGAATACTGTGTCCAGTTCTGGAATCCTCAACATAAGAAGGAGACAGAACTGTTGGAACGGGTCCAGAGGAGGCTACAAAGATGATCGGAGGGCTGGAGCACCTCCCATAGGAGGACAGGCTGAGAGAGTTGGGGCTGTTCAGCCTGGAGAAGAGAAGGCTCAGAGGAGATCTTATAGCGACCTTCCAGTACCTGAAGGGGCTACAGAAAAGCTGGAGAGGGGCCATTCGTGGGGATAGGACGAGAGGGAATGGGTATAAACTGGAGAGGGACAGATTTAGGCTTGATATAAGGAAGTATTTCTTCACCAGGAGAGTGGCGAGACACTGGCACAGGTTGCCCAAGGAAGCTGTGGCTGCCCCATCCCTGGAGGTGTTTAAGGCCAGGTTGGATGGGCCTCGGGCAGCCTGAGCCAGTGAGATGTCCCTGCCCATGGCAGGGGGGTTGGAACTGGATGATCTTTAAGGTCCCTTCCAACCCAAACTATTCTATGATATCTTCCCTGGGAATGTAGAATTTAAGGCAGAAGTAAACATATTGCTACACTGCCTTTAAATCAAAGGCCTTTCTCCCCTGCAACATCTCCTTATGCTTTAGACTTCTATCAGGAATAAACATCCCTCTTCTCTGAGTGTCAACTGCCAGTCAAAACCCATCCAAAGAGCGCTGCTGCCAGCCGTAACGAACAGGAATCCAATGGAAACATCTGAAACACCATAAATGCCTGAGTAAATGGCATTCAACCAAGAAGCTATACGGAAAAGAGAAGTAACCTACCACCAGGCTCAAGGGTAACAAGTGTCTGACACAAAGAACTGATGGGAAATAAGATATCAAGAGCAACATGGATACAGCAGTCACTGAGCACCACTGTTGGTGATTATCCCCTGCCTGTCAGTGCACCAGGTTCTTCTAAAGCTGTCACGTGTCTACACAAATAAATCTTACATTTGTTCTTATTTTGGGCAAAATATATGAAAACAGCCTAACTAACTGGACATAAACAAGTTCTGAAAAGCTATTTCCTATATGGCGCAGATTCCAGTACACGTGCCTGGAAAACAGGCTTAGTTTCTACTTTAAAAAAAAAATAATAATAATAATTTAGCTATTTCCATACAATTAAATTCTTGGTTTGTATTTTATGCGGCAGAACAGAAATTATGGAGATCTGAGCTTTTTATGCTCTCTATCTCAAGAAAAACCTAGCAGAGTGAAGAAAAACACTAACTTAAAACACACTTTGAAAAATAGATCTTGTTTAGAATAAAGCAGCTTAATATTAGCTCAGGGTTTTATTGGCTCTGAAACTGCTTCTTCAAACTGTTTTTTTTTTAGTGCATCTATAGAATTATCTTTATTTTCAGCTATCATTGCAAAATGAATTAGAGCAGTTAATCATACACATGCACTAATTAGTGGGCTTTCTTTAACAAACTTGCTAAAAAAATTGTCATCTAAGATGGTTTTATTTTATAACTGAAGACAACAGTTATTTTCAGTGACACTTCTTGTACACCGTTTCCTTCAGTATTGTGTGTGCTGCACAGGAGGGCTCCCACTGGAAGCGAAAATTCACATATTTTTAACATATCAATTCTTTGAGATACAGAGCAGATGGTTAGAAATCATCTCTTTATGGGTAAATGAAAGCTCAGCCTCCCCAAGGATAGTACTCCTCTCCTACGTTGCGAACACCTGGCAATGTCTCTTAGAAGGAAAGTTTCACCAAAAAAAAAAAAAACAGGTGCCTTTGTTTCCAACTCGATGTTTCTAGAGCCAAAAATGTTTCTTTCTAAAAGAAGATAAAGATCAAAATCTCCATTATAATAAGTAATTGCAATTATAATTTATGCAGTTCCACTAGACTTGGAAAAACAGAATTCCACTCTGCCGTTGATAGACAAGGGGCAAAAAAAGGCAAACAAACAAACCAAACAGTCAGCACACAAGACAGGAGCAGTGCCTGCCTACAAGAGGGATGCTCCCACTTCAGTAAGGGAAAGAAAAGACACATTCAGCTCCTAAGTGATGAGGGAGGAAGGTCACCCGCTGTGATCACGTTGACTGGAAGAGGTCAAAGGTATCGAAATCTTCCTTATTTGAGGGAATGCAATTATGAAAAGTAGGTCAACAGGGTCCTTGAAAAGAACTATACAGGAGATAACATTTATATAATTGAGTGCTTCTTCAGGTCTATCATGAGAATGTAAGTTATTTCCTGTGAATCTAATTAATTAATATCTGTTTTCATCGGGGAACCAGATGCACAGGGAAGCTGTTGTACTTCTAAATTGTTTTTCCCTGCAGGCATCAGCATTGTCCCCACTTTCAGAATTCCACTGTTTGGGCTCTATGGATCTGCCAGGCTTTTGCTATGGTCTCGGTGACCCCACCACCCCGCTTCGACGGTAGTTGCTTGGTGCGCCGTCTTCAGAGCACTTCAATCTCCATCTGCTAAGAGCACCTGAGAGCCTGAAAAAAACAAACCTACCATATGGCGACACTTTTCAAAGTGAAAAAAATTCAGTCTACTAAAATTTTGGTCCATTATAGCAGGGAATATGCTCATTAGGTTTTCACTAAATGTTCATAAAAAAACACATATGCAAACTAAAAGCTTCTAAGTGTGGGTTTTTGGATTAAGTGATATGATATAGTACCATACAAATTAATATTTAAGGATTAAAGATCATGACAACACAATTTTTAAAGCTTCTATAAAAATAGCTGAAGACTAATCAAGAATGTTTAATTAATTCAATTTAATGACTTCTTGCACTTTTTAAGAAATTAAAGGTACTTTTTCTGTGGTTCAAGTGAAACAAACAAATTTGGAGTTTTCAATCTTCTCTTCCAGGAAAGGAAAGGGAAAGAAAAGATGTGTATAGAACAGGTGGATGTGTGTATAAACATACTTTCCCTTATAATTTGGGAATGGGTGAGATCAAGAGAAGAACCACGATAAAACAAACCAGATAAACACTAAGTTCAGCCGCTTTGACCCCAGCCGCATACCCAGACAAAACCCCCAGGGAAGAGGGAGCATGGCCTGCCAAAATAGCAATTTTTTAAGACATTAAGGAAGCCAGAGACTAAGAAAAGAACAGAAAGGCCAATAAGAATAGTCAGAAAACTAACAGAGCTGTACATTTTCACTGTGATCCACCAATGACTGTGTCACCCGTCTGCATGGCCAGGAATGTCCATCCATGACAATAAGCCTGTTCTGCCATGTTTCAGGGATATTATGCAGTCAAAAACATGTACTTTTAAGTTCTTAATTAGTTTTGCTTTGATTTTAATTAAGTTATCTTCATTACAAGAGCTTGAAAACTCAGAGCTTCCCCCTCTCTCCCCCCCCCAAGCACGTTTTCCATTTGGGATTTTCTTTGATCTCTCCCTGAAACATGGAAGGGTTTGCAGATTAATTTCTGAAAAATTTACTCAAAAGTTGAAAAGCATATTCTGGTAGTAATTTACGATAGAATTCATCATATGCTAAAACCTAAATTACTGTAACTGAATAGGAGAAGGGAAGAAAAAGCATACACAGCATTTCCCATTTATGACTTTTCAGACTTTTACATAATCCTTTTTCAACCTTTTATACCTTTTGAGTTAAATCTACATTTTTAGAGCTCAGCATACAGTACAATATTTATGTTTTGGCCACACTAAACGACAGACAAAATCCTTTTGCCTCTTGCAAAACAGTAAAGAGAGTTTTTACATTCAGGGTATAAAAAAAATGTTATCATTTATTTCTGTCCTACCCGATTCAACACAATGCTGTGTTCAACGTCAGGGAGTAAAGTTTTATTCACAGGAATCAAAAATCTCTCCCAAGATTTACCAGACCACGATTTGAGCTTCTGTTGCGGAAAGGGGCTTAAGCAGCTGCATGTGTTCACATCACTATAGCATTCCTGAACAGGAATATATATATGATTTATGTTTATTTATTCAGTTGCTGGCATGGTATTTTTCATTTATTCAGCACTTAATAATCAACTAATTGCTTCATCCATAGGCAAAGCACATGCACAGGTACCAGTCACTGAAAGCACCATATGGTCAGTTTATGCTACATATCTTTTAACGCCACGTGCAAGCTTTCCTCAGCCTGCACATCTTCCTCCCAACAAGGTCATGGACATCTTGTTTAGCATCTGGTCAGTCTTTTAATTGACATCAGCTACCCTACTTCTCAACCCATAACCTAGACCTTTAATATTCACTCTCAAATCCCTCATTTACATCACACAGCTACAATAATTCTTTATATAGTTCAGACTCGCACGGTGCGACTATTACTTATGGATCAGGCTGAGCAAACATTGTCAGAGATCAGTGTTAATAAGACGACTAAAACTATCCACTGGTTCATACAAATCCTGAAGTATTTTAGAGGTGGGCAGCTGCTAAGTCTAGGGACAGCCTTGTTCCTCTTGGTTTTGCTCTTTCTTTGACAGAAACATATTTTCATTAAGGAGGCTGACCCCGAGTCCCCTCCTGTGGATTTGAGGCAGAGAAGGTTATTATTCAGCCTTAATTTGGCACACTTTGTGGACAGAGAAATCTAAGAATTATTCAGATAATGAGAAAGACCCAAATATTCCCTATACGTTTTTTACCTAATCGGCAAAGGGTCACACAATAGTACATATCTCAGCAAACTACAAAATGACATGATAGTGATGTTCTCTAATGACACAAAAATACTAGAGAATAGCCAGATGCCTTCTTTAATAAAATAGAGCTATACTAATAGTAAAACATTACCTGTAATCTTGTCATTTGCCACTCCCAGTAGCCTTATGCAGAACAGAAGCTCAAGTCTCAACAAGCTCACTATGAACCAGTTCTTCACAATTACATTTTACGTCCTTGAAGACTGGAGGAAACATGAACACGTTCCCCAGTGTGAAGTCGTCCTTCTTTCCAAACAGCCAGATTTTGACTGAATGCTAACGTCAGGATGAAGAGTCAAAGTGACCAGCACTTATTCCTCTACGTATGAAGGGTGACAAACCTCATAACAGAGCCAACAACACGATCGTTTAGCTGCTGACAGCCAGACAGTGCCAGGGTGAACGCAAACGAAAATGCTCTCATTTGTGGAAACTCCTCTAAGGTTTCCACTGAAACAAGTCTTCTCTTCTTCCCATGTCACAGAACAAAATGTCTTTGAAGAAACCATTTATATGGAACGTGAAAACCCCTGATCCTCTTCACCTTGGTCTGTATTAATTATCACAGACTCATAGAACCATTAAGTTTGGAAAAGACCTCTTGGATCATCAAGTCCAACCATGATATTACCATTTTGTTGCTTTAGTGCAAGCCTCCTTGGCAGGAGGAAAGGGTTGCAAGAGAACACTTACAAATATTTACATAAAGAAAGAAAGAAATTAGCTCCTATTAGGAATGATGAGGAACTTAGCAGGAACTTTCCGGGGACACCCTCTACGCTATACACTTCCTAGTCCAAGCATACCCCTTGGTAAACATCACAACTTTTCCCATGCAGAAGAAATCCTATAATACATTCTTGTTCTGTACACATACACGCTCGCTGCTTCTTTGAGAAGCTCAATGGAGAAAAAGACTGAGGCTTTCAGCTACTCCCAGGATCAAATCTCAAAAAGATCTAACAGACAAACTCCTGAAAAGCAGAAGAAATGAGCAGACGGATTGGGACTGAGAACAAGTCACCCTGAGCCAATTTCAAACCCAGTTCGATGCAGTGGGCCACTTACTGTGCCTCTAAGCAGGACTTCAAATGAATCTTTGTAATCGACTATCTGTGTTAGCTGTTTTAACGCAGAGATTTCGAAGTTACACTTCTAACTGCGCTAGCTGTAAAGACTCCAAATTTACTCAATGTTTTCAGGGGGAAACTGCTGCTTCTTCTCAAATTAGGATGGAAATCCTGACTTCAGACAAACTATTTTAAAAAAATGCCATACACATTATTTTCTCTCTTTTGGAAGCTGAAAACATTCATTACATAGTTTATTACAACACCTTTGATAAGTCTTCTGTTGAGCAGATGTTGTCTAGTTGTGAGTTTTCATATACTATTATTTTTAGCAAATGCTGGAAGATAATAAATTTAGATACATTTCACATACCAAACGCTAATCAAGGATGTCATTGGTTCAATTCAGTAGGTTTATTACCATGTAAAAAAACCAAAACCATTTCCTTTGATTTTTTTCAACCTCTAATAACATCTGCCCAAGACAGAAACAAAAAGCACAAACAAAAGCGTTGCAGTATTTGAAGATACCAAGAACATTGTGGGAATAGAAAAATTCTGCTCTGTTTATCATCACTTTGAATAAAGTAAAGTTTTGGGTCTTCTTTAAAATTTTAGATAACTTCATGAAGGAAAGAAACAGGTAAGATGTAGGTAATTCAGATGACTATATAATGGGAAAATAAAGTTATACTTAAAAAAAAAAAAAAACAGAAAAAAAGGAACCATAAGCAGTGAGTTATCTTAAAGGATGAAAGATCTCAAAGTAGCATGGAAGGAACTCTAGTCTATCTGGATGGAACTGAACCATCATCTTTGCTTTCTCTTATTTCCCTAGATAAGGATGTTGAGACTTTCTTATCATTGGCGGCCGATTTTCTTGGTTACTTTGTTTTAGGACTCAAAGGCTTATTTTATTCCTTTTGTCAAAAAATAACATTTTCAATATTGTACTAGATAATTTAATCCTGGAATTATACAGTCTGCCAGCAACAAACCAGTTCGTTCAGGAAAAATCCCGAGAGCTCATATACTCTGGCTTCTTCTGTAGGCTTTTTTCTCCCCTCCCTCTCACCCATGTGCTTCAGGAACAACTCGGAATCATCAGCAGCTTCAGAGAACTTCAAAACACACAGGACTAGCTGTGGTCGCATGAGATTACCAGTCCAGCTCTTGTGATATAAACAACAGCCTCATTTCCTAAGGCCACATAGTTACCAATGCAGTTCTTAAATCCTGCAGTGACAGTTGTGTCCTTCTTAGCTCATCTATTCCAGTACTCAGCTATTCGTACGGAGAGAACGTTTGCCATAACAGGCAGCCTAGCTGTCATCACAGCAATCAGATAATTTTTACCCAGCTCTGAACTGCTGCTTCCAGCTCGCTCTTAAGTGCGGCAACACGGGGCTATCCATCTTCTCTACCCACTCTTTTGTCATTCCATTGCCAATCATTTAATACTAACTGCTCTGCTAACCATGATCAGTGTCAGGGAGATAGTGGCCGAGCTTGATGGATAGCAACACTGTTCTATCCCACAGCGATTAATGTAATGGGTTGGGGGAGATGTATAGAACTTCCGACTTGCACACAACCAAAGTACTCAAATGTAGTACAGAGTGACACAGAGCATGGAAAAAAAGGAGGACTGAGGACTAAACTCTTGGAGAAAACCTTATCAAAAGGCAATAAACATGAAAATATTTTTGCATCTAGGAAGGAAGCCCTGTCCTACCACACTCTCACAGTCAGGAGTGGCAAACTTGACGTCCCTAAGCATTTCTTGGAACGATCCCACTTAAAATAACATGAAATAGCGATGAACAGGTTTCAATACCAGATGGACACCTATTACATAATTCAATTCTAATGACTAGATGAGTCTTAAGTATGAACGGTTAGCTTTGTGCAACGAGAGATTTATATGAAATGAAACAGCCAAATCTGCCACTGTAAGCAACTACATATGTTTAATCCATGATCATTTCATATTGGAATAATTAATCTACAGGGAAAAGAGGTTAAAGACTGTAAAACAACCGTATACCAGAATCAATGATTAAAAGGATAAAAGAACTACAGAAAACCAAGCTAAATTTCCTTTATAATTACAATCAACGTAAACAATTAAGAGTCTTATTACCAGCACTAAGTATTCAATTCAAACTGGATATCATATAGCTCTAATACAAAAAAGCTCAGAACAAATACGAAAAAAATAACATTAGAAACTTGCAGCTATAAGAACAAAAAAGGGTTTCATAAAAATAATTTTAAACTTGACTCTAATCTTGCAAATGGTTCCATATTGAAGTCTATCCATTATTTTAAATAACTCCAATCAACAGCTCTAAGTTAAATTGTAAGAATTAAGTCACTGGTACACTACAGGGTTGCCTAATATAGGCTTAATTGCAATTTAACAGTTGGGAAAAGTAGTTAAAATTGTGATCTTCTGCAGTTCAGGTCGGACTGTTTTGATAGTGTGATCAAAGACTGATAATTTAAGGTATAATTTGGAAATGTATTCATTGAATAATAACTTTCACACACAGAGAGAACAATGTATTGTGATTTTAGCTGCTGCTGCCAATATGCTTTGAATGTGAATATCCGAGTAGGCAAACATGTTATTTAGTGGTAGACGAAAGATGAAAGATGAAATATTTAGTAAAAAGTTGCTACTGGAAAACTTCAAATGGTATTCACAAGAACAGTTCGTATTCTGTCTAAAATGGCAAAGTTACAAAGAAGGATCACATCAAAATAAAGGATGGGCTTCACATCTGAAGCACCTTTCTTCTACGTAAAAATATAGCCAACACATACACACATTGCATCACTAGAACAGCACAGTGTCACCCAGCTACCTACTAACTAGTTTTGGAACTACCCCTGCTTGGATTTATTATCCCACCCAGGACAACAGGAATAGCATTGGGTGAGTTATGTGAGCCTTGAGTAACGACTCAAAGGATTAATGAGCACATATGCCCATTTTCTCCCTGGAAACAAGGAGGAAAGTGTCAAAGCTTTGACACTAGGGAGAAGAGTTGAGTTGATAAAAGGATGAGGGGACTATCACAGGTCTCAAGCATGGACTGATAAGAAAAACTTTCATTTTTAAAGCAAGCTAGGAATCACCCATCTCTGATTAAAGCTTTCTTGCAAAAAGTTGCTCTTCTCTGACATCAATACTAGGATCATTAGTGGTTCCTCATGCAAGGAAAACCAAGTACTATCTCTGTGAATTATTTAATGTTATACAAAAAATCATAAGAAATATATTTATTGAATGTTTTGAAACTTCAACATCTTTTTAGAAAATTAATCAGATACATAAATTATTTGTTTTGCCTTTGAATTAAAATACCTTCAGATTACATAATTCCCTGTGTTAGCTGAAATTCTATTATCCTTCATAAGTGCTAACTCATATTTTTAAATACTGTAAAAAGACAGTAAAACAGATAAAAAGGAAAATAAAGACAAGTCTTGATACAATGTTAACAAGCAACTTTGTAAAAATCACTTTTTTAAAGTTTGTCAAGTGTCTGTGTGTGTTGGCAATAAAGAACCCCACATCCTTATGGGGGAAACATTGAATCTGTAGGCAGTGTTCCTCTGGGAAGACTTACAGCACCTTATTGCTGGTCCAGATCCCTGCCATCCCTACGCCTACTTGTGTCACACGAGATGGACAAGAGGACAGAAACAGTCCAAATGAACACTAAAGGCAGCATCAACAACAGAATTTATATGATGGCATGCAAGACTGCACAAATGCCAACTGCGTGAAAACTAAGGATGAAATAATTTCACTTTTAACATAACTGCTTTCTTCAAGCTGTCCTGGTACGTGGAGACGGAAGGGTGGCCAAGGTAATCTTAACTTCTAAGAAGTTCCACCGCAGTCACGGAAATCAGGCTCATAAGGCTGACGTGCTGACTAAGGAGTTAGCAGACACCTGAATAAATATGACATCCCACAGCTTTCGCAGAGGAAGGCCCCACCTTACAACAAAACTGGCTGGAGGAAAACCATCACAAACACAAACTCAGGCTTCTCTCTCTGTCCCAACTCTCCTCCCTCCAAAAGTCTTTTAAGTTCCTTTTGAGACTTTCCACGTGTGGGGGAACAATAATTAAAATTCAAACTGAGGAGACAGGAGAGGAAACAGAGAGAGCTTCATACTCGGGGAAAACTGGCCAGCTTTAAATAAAAATCAAAAGAAAACAGCCTCAGGTACCAAGCTCAGGCTAAAACCCGCAGATATCATCATTTTAGCAGGTCAAAAGGGTGATCGATATCTAACCTTCATTAGTAATAACCAGATCTCACTTGAGCAGGAGGGGTGCTGAGGTTTTTATTACCACCTTGCTAGCTGCCGAGATTGTACCGAGAAAACTATGCCTTGGTTTTACCACACATAAAGGGGAACAAAGACTTTATTCGCATTGAGCTACTTTGGCTTTAAATGCTTATTACTGTTTACCTTTAAGTGATTTCATGCTTATTGAAGGTGAGCCATGCCGGAAAACCTCAAAAACTGTCACTTTCTCGACAGTGTTACCACTGTCGTTCCCAACTACCTCCAGGTGATGTGAAAACATATGCTTAAACTATCTATGCTGGGACTTACTAAGCAAACAGTATGTTCTGTAGATTAAGCCATAATTAGGTACGACGCCGGTATAGTAAAAGCGCAGTAACAATGC
Source organism: Cuculus canorus (assembly GCF_017976375.1). Lineage (NCBI taxonomy): Eukaryota > Metazoa > Chordata > Aves > Cuculiformes > Cuculidae > Cuculus > Cuculus canorus. The sequence goes on along the minus strand of NC_071406.1, from coordinate 5,335,046 downwards.
TCCAATTTGTTCGACTCATTTCCTTAGCACTAAAAATGTGAAGTCTCACAGACTACTGTGAAATCAATAGTTCACAGGTCTCCTCACATCCTAGGAGTAAAAATACTTGTGCAAAACTAACAAAGCAAGTACTTCCGATTTTTTTTTATATAGTTTCTTTTATAATTTCTAGTGTTCAGAGGACTTTGGATCAGGATGTAAATAAGGAGCTCCTATTTTTATGTAGTATGGAACACTTAATACAGTTAAAGTACCATGCAATCTTACACCGTCTCTTCCCTTGAGGATAAAATAACAGTAGATGCCTACATAGAAATAACAATATTAGGAAGTATGTATTTTTAGCAACTTTAATTATATCCTAACAGCAGGAAAGAAAGAGATGCAGAACTATACGACCAGGCAATTCTCCCCAGAAAAACAGACACGGCTTTGGAGCTCCACAGTAGAACAATTTTACTTGCAAGTGATTTTGAGTCAGAGAATTACTGAGAAGGCTGTTTCTTTGGTGCTGCACTAGTTACTCTTTCCAGCTGCTCTACAGAATGTCAGCCACTGGGCTAAATCATTGGAAGCAGACACAGTCCTTATAATTCCTTGGAAACATAGGTCTATGTACATACAGCCCACAAAGAGCTGGTTTGACCAGATCTACGATCAACAGCAGTATGTTTCAGTGCTTGTAAATATTGTTATTTATGGCATCACATTTCTAGAAGTCCCCCAGCTGCTTTCATTAAGAGCAGTGCACTGTACTTTAGGACATCAGCAAAAGCAGTTTTACCTCTCAAATCTGCTGCTGTTGAAAAGATGCAGACCTGAATGCCAACCTACATTGTGAAACATTTTTAATATGCATCCTAAGCAACCGATATTCCAGACATAGAATGCTCAAAGCAACACAGGAAGATCCAGAGATACGGAGGTTTGAAATATCTCAGTTGATGAATTCAAATAACTGCTTTCAATACACTAACAAAGTAGTTTTTCTGGGCAGCAGGCTGAAGGAAAGATACAGGACAAAACATGCAAATCATTACTACTGATCACACACAATCATTTTTTCATTACACCTAATACTTTTGTTGCATGCAAAGCATGATGTATAATTTAGATTTCATTTAAGATGCAAGTGAAAAAAATGCTTCATCCCATTCATAAACAGCAGATCTTCCTGCTGCAAAGTCTGTATCTCTCACGGAGCAGCATAAATAAATGCATAAATTGATAGAAGCTCAGCTTAGGAAATACTTACATCACAAAGGTAAATGTTTAGTTTGGTGGTTTAGTGCCATATTAGTTTAGGGGGGAAAAAAAGTCTCACATGTTGACTAGGCAGTGCTCGTGAAGCTGCTGGAGGGCACCTGCTTTGTTCAGGAAGAGCCCACACTGCCTCCATCACCAGCCCACAACAGCAGCAGCAGCTCCCACCCCAGGGGCTGCTGTCTGGTTTTTAAGTTTTCACAGATTTTAGACCTGTAGTAGGAAATTACTACTGTAGCAAGTGATACAGCATCCCGTATATGTTGTGTTTTCAGGCTGGATGTTATCAGCGTAGACAAAAGTCGTACCTACACTAGGGACCTAGTACTGTAGAAATAAATAAATAGTGAAAGAAACCCTGGCCCAGAATGATATCGCTTTATGGAACAGCATTTAAATGCACCAGTTCTACAATCTCTGTTAAAATAACGTTAATAAAAACGACACACTTAAAGCATATGAACATACACTCTTGAGGGCGTATCTATGACAGCTTCAAGAACCAGGACTAAATACTCCCCAAGATTGCAACCCGCTTATGACAGAACATCCATAAAGAAAAGGATGAAGGAGGTGTTCGGATGCGACACAACTTTGATGCCTCATTCCCTTCCAGGTGCCGTAGTGTCCCTAGTCCCAAACATTTCAATGGTCATCACAATTTGGGTTACCTTCAGAGGAAAATTACCCATGAAGATTCCTTAACACTCAAAACAAAGTAAAACATAAGGGGTTTAAAGCCTGGCAATCAATAACCCAAGCGAAGGTCTCTTGCATGATGGGTCTCAACGTTTTACAGTGCCATTAACACATCCTTGCACACTTCAATGCTTCAAGACTGAACTTCGATATATTCTTTTATAATCTTCCCGGATTATTATGTTGACTGCAAATTCTTAGCAAACGAAGCTGTACTCGCTCAAGAATACTTTCTATCTTGAACTCTGCCAGGAACATATGTTCTGCCACGTTCACTATGATCCCCTTTGTACAGTACTTTTGGGGCCAGCTGAAGAACTGGTTCTTATAAACCAACACTAACAAAGCTTTTTTTTTTCTTTAGAAAAGAAACAAATCAGTACTTACCTCATACTAATAAAATAATTAACAGCATTAACTGCTTCAGTCATCATTTTAAGGCTTATGTAATAAATACTATAAATATTTTATTAAAATATTATATTAACTTTTTATTAAAAATACTTCCTTAAAAGTAATTGCAATAGCTCATATTATGGCATAAGAGTCAAAAATCATTAACTTTAATTTCATTTACTGTATTTGCAGACCAAATACAAGCTGATTTTGGGCTCAGGGAACGGAATATTTAGATTGTATAATCTAAATATATCTCTCAGGGAAAAACAATTAATTATCTTTGTTAATGCCACTGCTGCTGAGAACAGCTGCAATTCCTGACTTGCCAAGTTCACGTCATTGCGGGTTATTCCTATTAATATTAATTAAGATCTAAACAGTTTGAGTTTTTTCAGTAATGATGCTCAAGTAGATTTTAAGTGTCATTGCACAGAAAGCACACCTGTAGCAGAACAAAGGAACCTATTCTTCTCTATCTAAAAAAAATAAAGTATTAAAAAATACACCGATAACCCACCAAAATTCACTAATTCCTAAGGTAGCTTCAAAGACCTGTGTATTTATTTCCACTTAAGAAGTGCAGTAAAATCCTTGTTCCTTAATTGAATCAGAGATACTGTTACACAATCATTTATGGACCACAATTAAATCAGCCCATGAAGTTGTGTCAAATTGGTATCAAGCACCTTGCATGACTTCACTGCTGAGTTCACTTCCAGAGCACCATGGCTGGAAGAAATCCCTCTGTGGACATCTCAGCCTTGAGTTCCACCCATCTAAACTACGGCATCAGCAGACAAATTCAACCTCTCACTTTAAGAAAAGTCCATGCTTTCCCTCGCTTGGCTTGGACTTTGGTGCCAATGACTATTTTATGCTATTCAAATATATTTCTAATGAAATTATTAAGGGTTGAGTAGTATAAAGAACTAATTGCCTTACAATTAGTTTCTTTGACCTATATGCAAACAAGTTCAGATACCACAAGACTGATATTGACTGAATCAAGTCTAAATAAACTCAGGCTTTGGAATTAGCAAATTAATAATTTTTCATTATTTTCATTCTATTTGACTGATAACAATACAGGACTTTTTTTTATTTTTTTTCCCCTCATCTAATACTCTATGTTTCAAGAACATATTTTTAGATTCACTTTCTTCAGTGGCATTAAAGAAAAGAAATAAAAAAAAAACAATGGTTTCACATATATTTCTGAAGACCACACTGAAAGACTAAATTTATGATGGGCTGGGAGGAAACATTAGACAAAATCCAGCAACATACACAGGGAGTTTTGAAAATTGCTTTGTGCATATGCACAAAGACAATATTTTTTTCTGGTATTTGCTACCTAGTAATGATCACTATCATCAATACAAAGAAAGCAAAACAAGCGTTCAAACTGCGGAAGGTACAAATACCAGAAAAAATCCGAGAGATTTTAAGGACAATTTGACTACAAAAATAACCATATGTCTCATTTTGAAGAAAATCACATGTTATCACTGAGGACAAAAACAGTAATCCAAATAGAAGACATGAATATTGAAGAAGACCCAAGGTGATAAATGCAGCGAATACAAAAGGGAAGACTTTTTTTTTTAAACTCACACCACCTGTATAAAGTTATTTTGAAGGTCCCTTGAGACACACATTAAAAATGACTGGATATTTTAAAGTACTTTAGAAATCTATCTTTTACGGAAATAGAAAGAAGATAGCATTGTAATATCGCAAACACTTGAGAAAAACATTCATAATTTGGAAGCCAGAGATAAAAATCAGAATAAAAATAGGATAAGATGCCCGAGTCACACAATATTTTGTACACCGCTTTGCTAAATGGACCGAGGATTTTTTTCTCATTATTATTAGAACACGACAGAGAAGATGGTAAGTCATATATAGGTAAACATGACTTTCCCAAAATCTCCAGCTGGGAACACTCATGTGTTTTGAGCAGTCACTGGAGGGGGCAGAGCGAGTCCTCCTGAGGATGAGCCAGGTCAGCTGCATCCCACTGCCAAATAGCAGAAGATTCAAGGTTCTGTTCAGACCTCTGCACACCATTCCCATCATCCCTATGGCCTGAGGCATTAACATGTAAAACCACCTATGTTATACCTCACAAAAGAAATATTTTTCAAAGAGCCTTGGCCATTGGCTTCCATTTGCCAGTTAGATCACTTTTTCTCTTTCCACCTCCTGCCGCGTTGATGGAGATCCACGTCAGCACACCACTTTACTTCAGCCCAGACCTTGGGCAACATTTTCCTTTGTTCAATCAGAAAAATCACACCGCAAATCCGTTTTAGCTAAAAAGGACATGACACAATGCAGTCTGTGGAGCAAAGAGGCAGAGCTGGGTCCATAGTTTCCCTCTTTGGTGGACGTGCAACCAGCTTAACCTCCCATGGAGATTCACCTGCCATTCCAAATTAATCTTAATTTCTGCAGCAGAAATACTTGTATATTTGTGAGCAATACGGAGGAAAATGAAAATCTTTCATATTTTACAAAGATAAGCAAGGTAGAAAGCTGTTGCCACAAAAGTTTTACGAACCCCACTGATTTTACCCTAGGAAAATCAGGTGTTTAAGGCTTTCATTGGATACTTGCATGAGAACAGCTTTTCATGGTTTCATTACCCTAATTGTGTTTGACCTCAGCAAGGAAAAAAGATGTTGTTTGGTCCTCATGTTTTTTTGTGCTGGCCCAAACACATCACTGGACACCATGTCCTCACTCATCTCTAGAAAGAGACATTACTTAATGATGCCCCAGAAGAGCTGCTGCGAGGAAAAAAAGTGTCTCTTTTTTGAAGAGGGAAAAGGCAAATAGTTCCATGGGACAGTTGATAAGGAAGCAAAACTGAGATGAAATGATATTGGAGATAAGACAGAAAAGAAAGAGATGAAAATAGAAACAAATTAAAAAAAAATAGTACAAAACATCAGGATGAAGGTGAACCAAAGAGCAGCCCAAAGGCTATGTGAAAAAAGATCTCCTGTACACAAACACACTGCACCCCTACACATCCAGAACCCAGAGAGGAATCAAGTGAGTCAGAAGGAACATTTCATCAGTGTTACACTAAGTTTGCATCAAGAAGACAGAGAAAATAACACTTGTAACTGAAGTCGTATTTATCATTCAAAGCCAAATGCAGTATCACTCCTGTTTAACTCAACGCTGCTTCTAATAATACAGTGCTTTAGACTCACCCTTTTTTGCTACAAGCTCATTTTTATTCTGATCAGATTCACTGATAGACATCGTTGTGCTTCCTTGTTTTGTCGAAAGAACAGAGGACCGAGACAATCTCAAGGCTGACATTTTAGTACATAATAGTACATTTATCAGTCAAAAGAAAACAATTTTAAAAATATCCCAACTACTATCCTGCGGCAGGTAAAACTCCTTAAGTTCTTCTGATCACGGTTTGGTCACAAAACAACAACATAAAAGAGAGAACTTCATGAAAAATTCCTTTTTTTCCCCCCAACCCTGAAGGTAACTGCTTTAAGCACTGCAAAAATTAAAATTCAGCAACACTGAAATTAACCTAGATAGTTACTTTACATAACTTAGCAGTGACGAGTAACAGAAAACTCTGCAGAAATTACACAGATTATAGGAAAGTTTGTAAGGAACAACCTGTTTGAATAAACTCAAGTTGCATTTCTTTTGTCTTACCAGATATAAGCTAATATTTCCCACTTTCTGCACCTTCTATTGTTTTTTCAATTAGTTCATCAGAAATCCTGTTGCCATTTTTTAGACTTTCTGGAGGTGCTTCACCTCCTCTAGGCATGCAATTATATCATTAACCGAACAGACGTATCTTCTCTTATTTTTCTTCTGGACTTTCCACAGAAGGACATAAGAACACTAAGTCCTACTTCTACGTGCAGTAATCCTATATCAGTATCATACAACTATATTTGTATATACAAAACTAATTCATGCACAACATGAAGTATAACTTTTCCTTGAGAGTTCAACACTGATATAAATAATTCAGAAATTCAGCTTGCTGAAATGTCATCTTGGGAATGAAGAGCACCAAGAGAAGAGACCAAGTGAAAATAATTTATTTAGCAGAATGAAAGTAAAGCTGATGGGAATATCTTCATAGATGAAGATGTTGGAAGAGGCATTGGAAAAAGGAATGTTTATACAGGTGTCCTTGTAAATTAGTATCTAAACTTGCCATGACTTAACGTAAAGAAGGTTAGAAAAACCTAGATTTTCAGAGACTTTCCCCGAAGACCAATAAAGGGATAAAATAAATAAATAAATTACAGCAGACCCTAAAGAAAGTTATGAATGGGGTATAAAGTTGTTTTATATGATACAATTCTCGATACTCTTGATCCATAAAACACGTACGACCGAAACTTTCCACAGTTTGTACTAACGAGCAAGTTTGCACTTTAATTTAATGTGTTTACTCAGAGTTATTATCAATAGCATTTTTTCACTGCATTATGAAGACCAGAAGCTGGCATCAGCCAACTTGCATTTAAAAACAGCAGCCAAAAGGAAAGTTTAATGTTATGGTGCCATACGCCTTTAAAAAAATCTCTGTCCTCCACTTAATTGCAATGACCCTAAAGTAATAAGCATTTCCTGGAACATACAAAGTATTCTTTTTTGTGGAGAACAGAATATATTTGTTTCTCAAATTAGGTGGAACCCTACAGATGTTGGCATTAAATATACTGATGGGAATCATGATCATCTGTCAGAAAAACGTATAAATCCTTTGGGCCCTATAACAAGTTTACGGTGTTCTTCTGAAATACTAACTAGGCACAATGCAGACATTGACATTTAACTCTGTATTTCCACTGGATTTTTTTCTGACTCATCATTGCTCTCTTCAGTCGTCTCAGGCTCCATATTTTATAGAAATGACCATATGTTTAGATTTGTATTTGATGGCATAATTGCCAAACTGCAGCAAGCGAGCAGCTAGAGCTCTGCATGTCCGCCGGGTTGTGGCCACAGAGGCGAAGAAACCTTCTGCAATGCAGTGGAAGCACATGAACAGCTTCCACGTCTCTGCAATGAAATGGGTATTTATCCTGTCAGCTATAGTAGAAGCATGAAACCAGGCAGCTCATAATATAAACTCGGTCCCTCCCTTACTTTTACAGAAGTAACAGAGGAAATAGTAAACTTGAATCTAACTTTCTGGTTTCTGTGGCGAAGAGCAGTTGGCCTTTCTGTAGATCTATCATCATTCGCAATAGAGCAATATGGTAAGACAGAAACTTCATGAATGTTTTATGAAGTTGTAGGTGGCAGAAAACTGCTTCTTGCTCAAAAGAGCAAAATTAGAGTTAGAATCTTTTTCTCGTCAAGAATTCCTTCATGAATCCAAGGACCCTCTTCTTAATTAAAAGTTTCACTGCGAGTGGTTTGCTTTCCACATACATGGAAGACATTTCACTTTTTGACAAGCAGATTTCTTTTCTGATTAAATCTACCTAATTTAAAAAAAAAAAAACTTCCAACCAGCAACTTTTGAAACACTCCGAAGAGAATGAGTTCATGGCACAGCAGCACTAGAGGTGCACAGGGCTGGGGGTTCTCACAACTGCAAGTATCTGTCTCATGGGCAACTCCACACATTATCCCTCCATAAGCGCTCCAAAAGATAACAAGTCATCAAATGCAGGACTATATTTCACTCTTGAATGACAAAACCACTTTCTAAAGGTTGCAGTCCTTGACAAACTCACCTGAGCACATAAATGTATTTTTGAAGGCACTGAAGAAGCCCTGAGCGTTTTTGCCAAGGTGACCTCTAAACTCTAAAAGCAGAAGACAGTAACTGAAATTAAGATATTAATGAAACCCTTGACTGCAGCTGCACATTGCTTCCCACCGACCTCAAGGCTTCATTCCCATGCCTGTAGAGCAGCACGGTTCACATCTATCCTGTGCTGCACTAGTGAAACCTCAGCTGTAAATAAGACTCCCACTGAATTAACAGCACGGAATTCCACATAAAAATGAATATCTGTAGAAATTTGTAGTATATACTTAGCCAAAACTGCCATTAGGGGGACTCTTTTATTAGCATGAGATCCACACCACTACCTTGGTACCAAATCATTTTTTTAAAGACCAGTCATACACTAATGAACCACATAAGGAGTAAAAACTACACAGGCAACAAACAAACAAAGTGGAGGTGGTCAGAGAAGCAAATGGAATCTGTTCCCTCACAATATACAGTGCTGTGGCCATAGAAATGCTTTTCAAAGTCAGGATAACAGTATCAGACGGGGGTGTGAGCGCAGCACGGCATCCTGCCAGCCCTTAGATCTGCGCGTTTCTGAACTCTGCCGGTGATACAAGCCCCAGCATCAGATTCCCCAATCAGGTGATTGCTCCATGCGGTATTTTTATTTCAATTGCTTCTCTTTTTCTCTATTTTTATTTTTTTTTAACTGTTCACAAGCTTTAAGATCACAACTGAAACGAAAGTAAGCGTTTACCTTTACTAGTGCTTTTTAAATTTCTTTATACAATAATCAAGGAAACACCTGATTGTCTTCAAATGCTACAGAAAGCCAAAATTCAAACTCTTTCATGGAACAAAACTTCTGTCCTCTGCATTCTTCTAATCAAAATATTAAAGTAATTAAAACCCATCCAATGGAGCTAATTATCATTTCAATAGAAACAGAGCCAAGATTCAAGAAGGAAAGTGCTATTAAAAAAAGACCAAACATACAATCAACAAAAACTTGTACTCTCTAGAAAAACATAATTGGTCTAACTTGATATAGATGTACATTAGTTCTTGGATGCAAAAAGCGAAGCTTGATTACAGCACTAGAGAAAGCTACCATGATTATCCTAATTAAAAATTTGCCAAGTTATTTATAGTATAATACAAGGAAATGACATGCATTATCCTATAAAATTATTCAACAAACCATTAAGCACTGTAATAAAATCAACTGGCAAAAAAAAAAGGTGCAATTATATTTATATTCATGTAAACTCTTTAGTGAACTAAAACCAAACCATCACCCAGTCCCCATATTCTTTATACAAGCAAAGCAGAGGTGTTGAAGAGATCTAGAAATATAACCCTCTCTCCTAATTAAGATGATGACAGTTGGGTTATCAGTTAACTTCCAATTCAGTAGCCAATCAACAATGACACGTGAGGTTTGCAGAGCATTAAGTTCAGAAGAAGATAAATTGTAAAAAAAAAAAAGAAAAGAAAAACATCACTCAACAAGTCACAAACAAAAGTCTAAAATTATTTTACCATATTTTAAAATGTGTTGATTTATTCTTAATTAACTGATGAAACAGCATTCTTAAGGCTTTCTATCACTACACGCACAATTAACTCATAAGCAATCAAGGAAATTAGAGGAAAATTAGAAACAGGATTGTCATAAAGCATTGATCATCTACACCTGCAATACACATCTGCTGGAATTTAACTTACATTATGAAAGACTGGATCAGCATAATATTTTTTTTCTTTTTTAATATTTTAAGCATAACACTGTCCATAATCCAAACTCTTTAAGTTAAAGAAAATAATTGTCTTATAGGTCAACCTTTTTTTGATTCACAGTAACAGTCAAAACCAATTTAGATGAACCAGAACACATTTCACAAAGATAGATGTGAACATACTATAATTTGCCAACACCTTTTCGGCTCCAATCCTATTTAAGTCCATTTAGAAAGACATTACACTGCTATCCTACCATTTCCACTGCCCTAACAATTTCTCAGGCTAGAAAATAAAAGTTCATCACGCTTATCTCTATCAGCATGTCCTACACCAGCTCCCACACCCTGCCCAGGGCTGACCTTTGGCTACACTCCTCGAGAGCTGCTACCTGCCAGGGTTTGCTTTCACATCAGCTACACTGGAGAGCAATCTCTCATCGATTCATTTGGCATAAAGTGCAATACAATAAATAATATTTTCTTTCAAGCTCAAAGGTTGGTTAAGCACCTGCAAAAACAAAATGAAGTTTTGTGGGTTTGCCAACACACATATATTTTGGAGAAGTAATTAACGTCTTCGAGGCAGTGTGTTAGTGCAAGGGGAAGTCTGTGCTTTGATCTCATTGCAGAGAATGAATCACGACTGGAATTCACCTGGGTAAATAAAACCGGGAGACTAAGCTCACATCCATCTCTCCTACTACAGAAAAACAGGAGACTATAACAAGGACTTCTCCACAATAATGTGCATTATTCTGCAGACTTATCCCGTTATCTCCTAAAATGACAAATAAAATACAAACACACTTATTCTTTTTTTTATTTCTAGGTAGCCTATCTTTTCCTCCTTTGTTCCAAGAGACATTTGACAACTTCGATTTCCAAGAACAAGTTTAGGAAATGTTTGTACCATATCTTACGCCCTCTGGAAAAAGGGGTGCAAATTAGTTGCGCATATTATTAAAAACCTCAACCCTTCCACACGATTGCTAAAAACTTCGAGATGAGCATTACCTCAAGTGTAAGTTCAATTTACAAAACCCATTAGTTACACAAATAAATCTAATGCCCTGAATTTGGGCTATAAGGAACCCATAAATGCCAGCTCCCCCCACCTTCTGCTCCATCCTTCTGCACCATGGAAACCACCGGCATTTACTGGCAGCAAAGCACTTTGACACAGCGCTAAGCAGAAGGATGACTGGAAATCTGTAGTTGAAGCTTGCAGAAACAGCTGTTTTCTCTCTGGTAATGTAGAAACTAAGTTTCATATCACTCACTGTCTCATGAGAAATATAAGCAATGAAAAATCCAGTTCAACCCTCCGCTTTCAGTCTCCGGTTGAGAAAAGGGACATCTGTTTGGGCTGAAGGCCCCTTGCCAGCTGACAACCTTAAAAACACTCAAAGGACCAAACAACAAATAGCAAATTCTGATGCTTTCTTCCTCTATTATTAATATTTCTTCCCTTACAATAGGGTCTTTTTCTTTTTTTTATTCCCAGTGTACACTGAAGAGTCAACATGAAGAATTTGTATCCATACTAAGGAGGAAAAACAACAAATCTAAGAGCAACACATCTTTCCACTTAGCTGTGGTGTCCTTCAGGTTTACAATGCAAGTGATTATGTATCTTCATGCCAGCAGACCAGGAATTAGAGGGGGAACTATTCATTATAAGGAAAGGAGGCAGCAGATTTTAAAACCATCTGTAGGGCTACAAGTGAAAACCCGAAGAGAGCTTCAAACCTGCCCGAACCTCTCCAGCTGAAGGTAGCTGCTACTCAGCTCCAGACAGCAGTTCCCTCCCTTCCTTAGTGCCCTGCCAGAGGGTATGGATTTTCCACTAGGAATTACTGAGCAACTTCTTATAATTATGTATATATACACCTTTATATGATAGTTAAGGGTTGGGGACCTAGGATGGAACAGTTCAATCGTACAGGACATACAACGATCATCTAGTCCGACTGCTGTATAACACAACCATGACCAGCCAGGTCTTAAATCTCTGCAGCATAGCCAGTGAGCAGGATTTGGCCCTTCAAAGCAAAACAGTGAAGATTTGCATTTCTTGCCATGCATTTTCCTGCATGGATTTCAGCTTCATGTCATCTGATGCACTGACAGCACTATTAATCTCAGCTGGAGAAATGTAAGGCAATTAAAATATTAGCTACTTCTATAAGCCTTCTAGAAATTGTGAGCAGTGCCATTTCAGAAAGAGGAGGAGAAAAGTTCGACCTCGCTCGTCCTCCCACCAGCTTCAAACTTGCACCTTTAATATCAACAGTGAATTTAAGCAAATTTAATGGTTTTATACGACTACATTTTACAGGGTAGATGCTATACAAAGCAATGTGGCAAAAGAACAAAGACACAAATGAAGTTCCAGCAAGCAGAAACAAAATTAAATCTGTTTATTATCCTGCTTTTCTGAATTTACACAGCGTTACAAGCCTACCATTTGCAGAACCATTTGACCAGTCCCTTGGCTGTGAAGACAGTCTACGGTTGGGGTTATCAGTGCAATGGATGTTCTCAATGCAAAGCCAAGAGGATGAATTTGGGGAGCAGGGCTATGAAAAGCCAGATTGGCTTTCAAAAAGACCTATCTTATTTTTAATAATACAGGAAAATTGAAGGAGCTATATGCAAGGGAACGAGTCCATCTAAGAAAACTAAACACATTTCCTGTTTAAGTAAAACACCAGAGTGGTAGCAAATATTTTTTTTTAGTTCTAAGAAATGTTTATGGTGTTTTGTTTAGTATCATTGAGAGAAAAAGTGAAGGGGAGGATGAAGAGGAGGAATGTGGCATGTGATAAATTCAGTGCGAGAACACATTCAGAGTGAAAAACCTCACTTTCTTCCAAACTCAACTTTCACAACCCAGCAGACACTCGCTATTTTCGCCCCACACAAACTTCATGTCTTGTTTTGAAACAACTGATGACCTGTTTACGACTGCAGTTATTTGTCATGAGCCACCAAAGAGACCATGTAATATTTTCTCAAACTAGACTTAGAAAACAACTTTTATAAACTCCAAAAATATGATTTAAGCCCCCTCAGTGCTGCTAGCACAAATTCTTATCATTTGCCAAACCCCAAACCTGCCACCCCTTTTTAATTACTTGATTACACAAGGACAAAGTGAGGCAAAAATCTGTTTTCCTCTTATAATCTGACCAGACAGGCTACTACCCTTACCATATATATTCTGTGTTTGCTGAATATTATTCTCTTTTTGCTTTCCTTTTTAGGTTATTTCAATTTTATTTAAGCAGAAGCTAAGGATGAACACCTTGCTCTTTCAAAAGAAGACAGCTCTCGTTAGACGTCCTTCTGCAGTGACCATGTTTTTTTCTGAAGGCTTGGTTTAGTAATGGGAACAGCTACGGGCTGAAGTTCTTCAAAAATATAGACCCCAAATTACCTGCCGCCGTCTCTAAGCCTTCTAAAGAGATAAAGAAAATGAAGACAGGGAAAACATTTGATCTTTCATGCTATCTCCCGGTAGAAATTCCTTCCTATCTTTTAAATACATTTAAGGCAAGTCCTGGAAGTAAAAGCATATACGCAGGTGAAAGTAATTGCATGATACTGCAGAAGATCTGGCTTTGAAGAAAATTGGAATTCTTCAACATATAAATAGTACATGTGCTGCATTTTGCCTGGTTTTAATGTTCTGCAAATTTGGGGGGGGTGTAGTGAGGTTTAATCTAAGTCACGGGAAAAGGTTATTTACTTGTACAGTCTGGTTGATACATGGAAGATTTAAAGGCTGAACGAGTCAATGGCATTTTGCCACCAACTTCAAAAGGGTTGGGATCTTCCCCTTGGCAAAATTAGTACAAAAGAACTACAGAGTTGTTATTTCTATAAAACTTTCACAAGATTAGCATAAAATAAGCAAAAAGCTTTGCTCACAATGCCATTAACACTTGCCAGCTCTCAGTGCAAGAGCAGCAGCGTCCTGCTTCTAGACGGTTTATTTTCTTTTAAAACATGCCTGAGAAAATCACGGAGAACAGAGAAAATGGATCCATCCCTCACCATGTATCCTTACCAAGCTCCTAACATCACCACTGTCTTCATTTCAGAATGGCACTTTATCATTACAGCTAGACAAAAAAACCAACTGAACTTTCTTATTTGATTTTAGTAGGGTTTTTTTCTAGAAAGAAAAGTTTAAAGAGACAATAGATGAAAAGTAAATGCCTTATGCTTTCCAAACTAAGACTAACAGGATTAACAGTACTTGAATGTTAGAGAAATCAGTGAGCAAAAGAGGGAAAAATAAATATTTTAAAAAAAAAATATCCAGCACCACTCACACTCTTGTAGAGAAACAAAAATATGCTGAACCAGTAACTACGCTCTGCCCAGAGCCAGAAGATGCTCCATTATGCACTCTCAATCTCTGCTAGGGTTATCAGGGGTACCACAAATTGGTTCCAGAGCAGTGGAGACAAAAATCCCCAGCTAAGGGAGCGAGTGTGTGCCGGTACTCTAAAGGATGCACATTCAGAAAGACTAAACTAGGATTAAAGTTAATGAAAAATGCCACCCACACAGGCTTGAATTCTTGTTCCTTCTAGAGCATTTACTTCTGATTTAATATATTGGCATGTGCTTCTATCTGCACAAGAGCCACAGACTAGAACCTTTTCCTCAAGGATGGTATCAATACCATTAGATGAATAAGAAGAAATGTCTCACTTTTTTCTTTCAAATCACACTGAAGAGCCACTTCCATAGCAGTCAAATGATTAGTGTGCGCGTCAAAGCAGTTGGCGTACAGCTCGAACTCAGCTAAGGAAGACATTTCACCCAAAATTTCCTTCTCCAAATGGAACAACCAAACCAGAGCTTTTGGCTAGGGACTTCACACAGCTGATAACAAGGTTTTCTGGTTGAGAGAGAGCATTTTCACCAAGGAACCCATCAGATCATAGACCATCTGTCAGGACTGGGCTCCAGCCCCTGCTTCTAGGAGGGCTCAGACAGTTTTCCTTTGAACAATTACTGAACGACAATAAAAACAATTCAACAATTGCCTTGAAAAGCCTCAACTGTGAGATCTTTCTCTTATTTCCTGGAGGATGCTCAAACCTCCCTGAGAAAACTTAATGCACAAGTTTAATAAACCTATCTAGAACAACCAACAAGAAATAACTGACAAAGAAGATCATCTTCTGTTAAAGATAGAAGAAAGCAAATCACTCGGGCATGGCATTTATGGGCTTCATGCAAAAAGATAGTGAAACGGTCTTTTTAGACATTAAATTGAATAAAAAACTACTAGTAGCTAACTGTAATGAAATAAAATTCAACTAATACAATGCAGACATTACAGGATTTTCTAAAAATATTTCGTTTATTGCAGTTCTTATGTAAGAAAACTTACGTTGAAAATACCAACAAGTTACCTAGACTTGAAAATAGCTGGTGGTTAGTCACCACGTAGCCTAGAATCTATTAAATTATTCTGCTCCTTAGTAAAAGTCGCTTTCCCTTGCAATTAAGCTCTCAGGAAACAATTTTTGTAGGCAAATGATCTCCCACGCATTAGGGCAGCACGTTACTGACCTTGTGATCACCGAGAACAACGTGCAACACCTAACACTTCAGAACAACGTCCAGATTATGTAGTAACATCAGGACTGCTGTAATCAGCAAACAGAAACACGTTCCTTCGCACTACGCTCTATTCCCCAAGGACTAAACGATGACAGATGCTGGCAGGCACTGAAAGGAGAAAAGCTCAATGAATTACATAAGCTGCATTAAAGCAGCTTTCGCATTAGCTCCACAATCAAGGGACAAAGGTTTTGAGGTGGGAAACGGAATCTTAAAATACAGCATTATCGTAAAGTCCGATACACGGGGAGGTCCAGATGATTCCCCATTGCCAGCCTCTCACTACATTATCTCAGCAGCTGAAGTCGCAGCATTCTGCATTCAAAACCCTGATATTTCTAACTTGATAACAGGCTCTTTCCAGGCTCAAATGTGAGCTATGTGCAAGAAAGAAACAACTCCAAGAGAAGCAGAGACAAAAGAAAAACTGCTACATTAGTACAACGATCTTGGGGCCATTTCATCCATTCAGTTTGGGTTTTCTGAAAGCTATTTCACCTGGTCTTTTCATAAATGTATTTTAGAAAACAGATTTTGGAAAAAAAAAAAAGATGTTTTAACAGTTCAGCTATGTGACAACAGCTGGTTAAACCTACTTAAAGTTTTCTAACATAACAGAATTATACATGCGTCGTGTTATTATCCTGTTTGTAAATGCCACTGGACGCAGGCCAGATAATCAGGATTTTAATTAACAGATAATTAGAGACAGAGGCCATCTCTTGGAGACTCCCAATAATCTCTAGATATCTCCAAGATGGTTATCACATCCTTTACAACAACTGTTGTGCACAAATTGGAGTGATCCCTCTTTGCATTTAATGCTTCACTTTGGCCTTCCTGAGTATATCACTGATTAACTGCAATAGAGAAGCAAGGTCCAAAGTGGCCTAAAAATCAAATTACTTAAAGGTACATGGAAAAGGTCAAGTTTTTCCCTAAAATTTAAATAATATTTATGCTTCCATTTACTTAAAACCAGGCTTTGAAAGTCTGATAAAGTTTCATCTTTCAAATAAATAAGATATGACTATTTTGAATGCTGTTTCTTTGTCACCAGTGCACAAAATTGAAACACCATAGAAGTTCTCATGTATTTCAGTGAAGGAATGACCTCATTACATCTGTTTAAATATACACATTTCTTTATATATACATATTAATCAGTTGAACTAAAAGGAAGGAGGTGCTTCCTGCAAAACTCACCTTCTCCTTTGGGCAAACATATTTTTGATTAGCCCTGTCCTACAACGCTCAGTGCAGAACAACACAGACAGGAAAAAAAAGAAGAGCAATTTAGATTGTTCTGGGACTCAAGGGAACGCTACAGCATCCCAAGATGTAACCCTGACATTTTAAATTGCACAGTATCACTGCAACTGCCAATCAGCCTCAAACACCAGATAGTGCTTCTCAATTCTTATTAAGAAGGCATTTACTGTGTGATGCTGATTAGACTGATAGGTTTTGCTGACACAACCAGAAACATTTATTTTAATATAAAGGAACAAGTTGCTGAGGCAAATTTAAGTTTGACCTTGAAAATAAAATATTACGTAACTGACGGACATGAAATGCAGGGATATGTATAGAAGTACAGGGAAATGAAAGCAGTTCACCTGCCAACCAAAATATTCAGCCATGGGTGTCAATGGGATTTAGCCTTATCTAACCAAATTTAGGATTGGGCCCCACGTATGTTCCAGACTGTCTAAATGATGCTATTTCAGAATCCTCTTTGTGTTCGACCTTTCCCCCCTTCTCCAAAATAAAAGGAAACATGAGTGAGATCTTTGCTGGAAATTTGTATAGTTATTATCTAGGTGTAGGGATACAGCGCACTGTGCCTGAAGCTAAAAATACGCTACCTCTGCTTTTCAAAGTGGCTGCATCAAGCCTCAGGAAATAGAATTGATACAACCCAGACACACAAATCACTTTCAAGTAGACAGTCAATCCCACTTCTCTATCCATTTATATCCAAGAAGCTAAATGATTCGCCTCTGCTTTGACCAGAGATACAGTCTAGTTCGGCAAAAGCGCTCTGACACAGCAGAACAACGCCAACAGGTATTCTTCAATCTGAGTTCCTCTAAGACGTATGTATATTTAATATAGTTTGTTCCAATTGATAGAAAGACAGTGATTATATATATATATATACACACACACACACACAAGAAGTCTTATCACTGCACAAGCAAACTTCATAGCTGACTCCACATCATACAAAATCCACCCTGCTTTAACAGCTGACTTCAAAGAAACCACCAAGAAGCGTTTCTGAGGTTACAAACCTGATCAGCTCCGCAAGGCTTTGTAAGCCACTGGGATAAGCCAAGGTCAACACCAGTTCTAGTCTAAGTTTCCCCAGTGACACCAGGGCAGGTGTTTTCTTTTTCCTTTCGCATACTTAGGTCTCCCCAGTTGTTACAGTGCTGTTGTGCCACTGCTTTTGTACAGCACTCAGGAGTCACAGTTCAGCTAGGTCTAATAACCCACAATTTGAATGTTTCTCTATTTCATACCCCAATCCCACGCTCCACATACATTTAGGAAAATTCTTTTAGCAACAGACCTGAATAAGAGTTACTTTTCCTGAACACTCAAAATAATCTTTGCTCTTCCCTTAAGTGTACCCCGAGTAGCTATTTTCAGGAATAATTTAGAAAGTATCAGTGCATTAAATTGTCAGCAGAACTGAGAATCCCACACCCAAGATCACTGGAGCCTCCCTGGCTTTTGGCCCTGGGGCATGAATACTGGAGACCAACCCCAGGGTCAATATCCTCTGCCTTACCTTTCTTATCTTCATCAGATTTGCTATTCTTTCAGTGTAATCATTGCCTCAAGGAAGTTTCCCATTTCATTTCCCAGACCCCCACCAGCCTCACCCACACTAAAAGCAAACAACACTCTTTTTCCACTTTTTGTTAAGACAGCTCTCTCCTTTCACCCCCAAAACTGCATATTTTATCTAAAACTCGTAAAGCTCCTACTACTCACCCTGTTCATTCGGCACAATTCTATTTCTCGTTATTCATTCTTCTGGCACTGAATCCCGAAGCCGATTTCTTTTACAGCACCATAAAAGCTGCTGGATTTCTAACCTTGCCTCCTGAATCCCTACACGGCCCAGGTGTTTTCCACCAAGTCCAATGAGGAGGCAACTCATTAATCACAGGTGACCTCAATTCCTCCTCTCTTTAATCACACCTGACCTGAACTTCTACCCTCTTAAAGAAAACTTGGAAGTCCTGCAGCCTGCTATGTAATTTTTATCTACAGTCTTTTAAAAACTGCATTATAGAACACACATATATGAGATAAAAAAATGGAACTAGCTTGCTTTATCGCAATGGTACGTGGTTTTAGGTTATGGGGCTGTTGGAGGACATGAGTACTTTTTGCAGTGTTTTGCTCAGAACGTGCAGTGCCTCCTCATTCTGATCCCTCACCCTGGCCAGGAACAGCCCTCAGGGCTTCCTGGAAGGAGAAAGAGCAAGCATACAAGTTGCTGGCATGACCTCAGTCCTTGAGTGTTTCATAACGGGTAATCCCACCACCTGCATGTTTTATGGATGCTGGAGGAGACTTATCTCTACTCTGAGCCAGTTACATCTTTCAAGAAGAGAGAGGAGCTTCTGCAGATCTTTAGATGTCTGGGAAAACCTTAGCCAAAAAAAATCAGGAGATGAAGGGTGGTTGTTGGATCTCAGTTCTAGACTGAGTACTTAAATACTTCATAAATCTCACATTAGTGTCTGGGTCTTGCAGGGAGGATCCAGTGATGGCGTTTATAACGTTATAATCACTGCCATCAGATGAAGCTTAGAGGAAAATGATGGATTTGTTCAGGCTCACCTGCCAGTAGGGCCATTTAAGAACAAAACAAACAGAACTGGAAAGTATGTTAATATATGGGTTCAAAATAAAATGGATTCTAAGTTCATGCAACTTTCCTGTAGCATTGCCTAATGCACTGCCTTTCTTGGACTATTTTTCCTACCCCAAGAACAACACCTTTAAGCAAACCTGTCAGTCTCACATCATCAGGATTGGGTATCGTGGTCCTGAAAATTTAAAAAGCAGCAGGTTGCTAGAACTTCTGGTTAAAGCCTGGTTTTCCAGTATTGTTTTCGACATTACTTTTTCTTACTGCCTATTGATATTTCCAACAAATTATTTTTACGCCACAGCCTGTGGATCGTAAGAGACCAGAGAAGACATCTCAAATTAGCAGCTGGAAACACTGATTTCTTCTTTTTGTATTTTTCTCTTTTTTTTACACATGCTAATTCTGTGCTGGCTGCACTCATTCTGTACGTGTCCTGCACAGGTTTTTGGAAATTAATTTTAAGGAATTAAAGACAGATTCTAAATTAGCATTTCTCTGAATACTTTAAAAGCTTCATACTTACTGAGAAGTTAAAGTTTACAATTAAATACAAATATCATAACAGTGTATTTATTATTGTTCCAACCACATAGGAATATTCTTTTTAAAAATCATTTTATGTGGATAGATTGAAAAATAGTAAAACGGAGCAAAACAGACAAAATCACAAATCTGAGTGTCAATATGAACTTCTGACTCTTGCAATAGAAAACCATCATATAATAAACTAATGCTTTCCAGGGACATCACTGCTACATTTCCGTTGTCTAAAAACGATGCCTGCCAGTGGCTGACCCAGAGGTATAATTCTTTTTTCTAGTGTTCACTTTTCCTTTTCTACCCTTCTTTTGCCACGGTTATGGTGAACAGTAATTAGGATCACCATTATTTCCTTCCATATACTTAATAGTTCTCTGGAAGAATAGCGAGTATCATATACAAAGTAGAATGTAGCTAATAGGTTATAATGTGACATCATAATTTTGTATCATATTTGCATATTAATAGCGCTGATGGGAAGAACAAATTGAAAGCAGTTATTAGAACATGTAAGCTGAATTTTCTTGCATAAGCCATTTTCATATCATGTCACCATAAAAAAAATTGTGATGAATGTTCCCCCTGAAGCTTACAAGTTACAAGGGCTTGTACTGAGGGAATAATAACTCTAAGATTCATAAAAACGGTAATTACTTTATCAACCTTCTAGTCACATTGCAGACACGTATACTGAATCACTCCAAGATAACACTGACATAAAAAAACCAGACTTTATGTTGATACTACACTTCTTACCTGAGATCTCCTTTAAAAAAAAAATTAGGTCCAATATATCAATAATTGCCCTGACACCAAAAAAATCAGGGTTTTCCCATTAAAAAAATCCCATTCTCTGATGGAATAGGGCAAAAAGGAGTAGATATCAGGAGGAAAGAAGTAGTCAGTTTAAGGATGACATTGCCAAGGAGTAAGTTATTATATATTTTGTCGAGGAAAAGCAAAGGTTAAGAAGTTGACAGCTCCTTATAAGACATCGCCTTCTTGGACAAACTCCCAGGAATGACAGCAGAGACAAAAAGTACACCATAAACTCAATCATCTTAAAATGGAGTTTGATTAATTAATAAAAGGGATTATGTGATCCTGTCACGATCCAGGAAGGTCTCCTCTGTCCCACATGCACCTCTGGCTTGTCCATCACCAAATCAGCGGTGAATGAGATCCACAAACAGGTCCAAGCAAACCCTAAAAGCACATTTTTATTTCTCATATGAAACTGCCCAATGTATCTACAACTGCAGAGGCAAAAAAAGTGATTGGAAATAGCTACATGCATTTAAAAAAGGCCATTCTTGTCTTCAGGTAGAACTGATGTGCTTCTCCGGACCACATCTGGAAACCATATAGAAGACATCTGAGAAAAGCAGTTCTATCTGCAATAAAGAGGACAAAATGCTCATTGTGATAACGGAGTTTATCACAGAGCAAAGAGGGGATCCCTGCCCTCAGTAACCAAGCTTTGAGTAACTGTATAACATCTGCCAAGTTGACACCTTTCCCTTCACGTACCGATTTACTCCTCCGTCAAGAGAGCAGCGCAACCCGTCGCTGCAGGTGGGATCCCCGCCAACTCCATTTCCAGTACTTAACTCTCCTTGGCCAGTCAATGAGGATGGCAAAGCACTTCCCCGTGACTGCGAACGCTAAGAGACGGTGGAGTGCTTTGCCGCCACCATGCTGAGCTGTAGAGCACTCTGGCCCTTCCCAAAGGCCTAAGAGTTAGTCCTTTTCAGTGCTCAACGCCTTCGTTGACATCCTTGTGAGATAAATAGTATTACCACTGAGGACAGGTGATAGAAGCATTTAAGTGAGCGGATGAGCAGCATTTGTTCTGTGTTTCAGTAACAGGGTGCGACTGGAGAAGGGAGATGTTCATTACTTCTTACTCATTCCTTTTAATCCCTACACACCGTTGGACCATCTTGGAGGACTACAAATGTCACAGGGATGGAAATAAATGGGATGCTGTTTCCTTAGCTTTTACTGTTTTGTTGCACTTTGTGTCATTCAGCAAACCAGAGTTTACCTTTTTTTAGATTATTAGGTTTGTGTTCTAATAAAATACAGCTTTAGAGACTGGAAGATTCATGGTGGGGGGAGGGTTTATGTTCTCACTTCAAAAAGTGTCAGCGAATTCTCCATCAGGGGAACGTTGGGCCCTGAAGCAGAGATTCTGTTTGGTGAGGAGAGAATGGGATAAAATGTATTTCAGTGCATAGCATCCACTGAAATGCATGGGATTAGAAATGTATGGGATTAGAAACATATAAAATTAGAAATGTAAATATGTTACAATATTTAAAGGCTACTCACTAGACTGAGACAAAAAAAATCCCGAAAGCGATGCCACGCTTTTTCTGTCTCAGGTATAAAGTCAGCGTTCTTGTTATCTCTGTGTGAGCTTTAACTACCCTTTTTTGAACTATTCATCCCAGTATTTTAATTTCTAATGTCAAGGCAAAGAAACAGCTGGACATTTCAGCACTTTAAAAAGAGTCTCTTGCAGATGGAAACTTCACTACAGAGCGGCTGTATCTTCCCTGTGAGCTTCCAGGCTCAATCTAGCCTGAGAAGAGGCAATAGCTCAGCCTTTGTTCCAGTCCAGTCCTTGACCTCGTTGTTTACAGTGCTAATGGGGACAGCAGTTACTCAGAGTCAAGATGGCATTTTTAAGTTGTGAATAATCACACAAGAAAACAGACCAAAACAGTCAGTACATTCACATTGCCTTGCCAAACGCAGCTATTAGCTAGGAATGATGTTCAGCCGCTACTACTGATCTATATGGGAATAGCGACAGTGACCTATAGGAAATACAAGCCGTATCCCATTACCAACTCCCTGAGACATTTTTCTTTTCCTTCTAAAGCCCATGTTTTTCAATGACATCTTTCTAGAAAGACCCTCTTTCATGTCACTTTTATCATTCTGACCTTGTTCTAGGGGGAATTTCAATTCGGTCCTTTGAGACATGCAAATGATGCAATATTGCACTTTTCTCTTGCCGCACAAAGATCCACAGAGTAAAAGTCCAGCTCATGCTGTGGGCTGTGTGACCAACATGTGCTTCTGGTCACGCCACACAGGCTGCCTGTTCCCATCGCACAGTCACAGCTGGCCTGTCCGCGTAGCACCAGCTACGCTGCCAAGAAAATGCACTATAGAAAGATTTGATATATTCCATAGATATTATACACAAACTAGATTTGCAGAAGTGTAAATTATCCCGTTCGACAATATAGTCTTTACAAGTAAAAAAATGTAACATCCAAGCCATCAAATACCCGTCTCAGTGTTTTGCCTGGCGATCGAAGTCACAGATTACAATCCTGGAGATTTTAACACACCTCTTCCAGTCCCTTGTAATGCTACTTGAGTGAGCGTAAAACACTCTACGTTTAACCACCGTGGCCTGGATTTTTTTAATTATGTTGGAATCAAGTTAAAGATTTCCCCAAAGCACAGCTGTGACTCAATGGCACTCAGGTTTGCCCAGCTAATGGGGTCAAAATCTCTGCAAACATCAGGATCACAGGTGCCATGGCCCGAGGGCTGTGGCCTGAAGAATGATGCACTCAGCAGAGTTGTAATTATAACACTTAAAACTATTCAGAAGAACAAACTCGTGCAGTAAGCAAAAATGGCAAGTATAAAATACAATGCAGAGAGCAGACAGTTTGCTAGAGCTCATGGTTTTAAGCTTCCTAGTTTATAAAATTCAGCATTTATCACTATACTTTGCATCTGACCTTTATAAAAAGATTGGGTTTGGTTTTGGGTTTTTTTTCCCTATCTTGGTGTCAGTAAAACACAGGAAAAGACAGAAAAGTACCTGAGATGATCAAGGCTATGTTAATTTGAATTTCTGATGTCACATTCCCTACTATTCTTTATTATGGCTTTGAAAAGCAAGATCTGTGATTACTGGAGAACTTTTACCACCAGTGCTGGGGTCCTACACTATGGCTGGAGCATAAGATGATTAATTTTAGGACAAGGAAACAAAAAAAAAGAAGAGATTAGATTTTATTTTTCTACCTTGTTTTTGGAGCTTTGATCAATATGCCTTAAAATTTCCTAGAAACCTCAGAAACCAATCCTCTGTATGCTCATGGAATCACAGCCACTTCTAGCTTGATTAACATTCTTGATAAGTTCAGTCGCCTGTTCTTCCAAGTCTCACTTGAATGCAGAGAAAAGCCGTATTCTGATTTATCAGTCTAGGAAATGCCAAACTGGTAGCATGTACAGCATATACAGTAATCGTTTCCTTACAACAACGCTAAGGTTACACAAATAAGAACTATCATTTCCAGTCTCCCGTATTTCACAGATGAAGAGAGGAAAGCCATTCTGTCTACTGCAGCTTTTAAGAGGCTTGTGAGCTGTATATACAAATCTTAAATCATTTCCATGAGAAAAAAAGAGCTTCTGCTTAACTCTCAGTTTTCCTTTAATTTCAATGTATTTAATTTTCAGATTAAGTTGATATAAAGAAAAGTGGTATCAGTGAAATGCTATTAGCCATCTGACTTTCTAAGCAGAGCTACAGTCATGAAAGATTACTGGAAATCATGTGGTTAAAGCACTGCAGTACATGGAGAAGATGTAGCAAGTAAGGTCAAACTTGCAAGCAAATTCACAGGATAAGAAGAATTGCTTTGATGATTTTTAAAACATCATAGTCATACTATATTGGGTCATCCACACTAGCTTGAATCTTTTTTTAACGATATAATAAATTGAAAAATCCAATTTCTTGGATGAAATATTTTTATTTTTAAGTCAAATTCAAGCTTGATTGAAATGTACTTGCAGGATTTGCAAAGTAAGCCAAGTCTGTAAAGCAATCAAGAAATTTTGATGTAGGTAGCTGGAATAGTGTCATACATGATCACCAAGTTTCCAGCACAAAGTTTCCCAGTGAAGTACAAGGGAGAGGAGCTCAGGGGTTCAGCATATCTAATAGATATATTCTGTTCTGGTGGAACTGATGTATTTAGTCACTCAAACTAAATGGGAATGATTTAAAGTTCTATCTGAAAATGCATTTAAAATCCCAAAAAAGCTCTGTTTCTGATCAGAGGAGGTTGAAATAATGTTTCAAACTTTCAAGTAACTTTCAGCAATCAGATCTTTCCTATGAATCAATAATCCATTAGCTGCCTTGTAAACTCTAATTTAAGCAGACAATACTGATTACATCAGTAATCTTTCCACTGAAGAATATTCTTGCATCTATTTCTCTGAGTGAGAGAACCAAGAGCAGCACCCGATCCGGACACCCCATTCCGCCTTCATCACAAACACCATACACAACGAGTTATTTGTTCCAAAGTATACTTTGGGAAACTTGTCAGTACACAGCCCTGTGCATGCACTAGCATGTAAAATTTCACAGAATTATTTGTTTTAAATCCAGCTATCTGCAAACTGCAAATCCAAATCCAAATGGGAGATCTACCTCCAGTGTCTACTGGCTGTTCTTTGAGGATTTCTGGATGTCAGCATACAACCAGCATAATCCGATCTTTTTTTTTTTTCTTTTCCTGAGAAATAAAAGTATTTTTCCACTGTCTACATTGGTTGGAATGTGATTATCAGGCCACGGATTCAGTGTTATATTATTGTCTGGCAGCTCTAAAATAGAATTGAGATACTACATATCTGTTTCTGTGATAGTCTTTGCAAGATTTTGTCTTTGAGGGTGTGTGAAGCCGTGTTTCACTTGGATCTCGTCGTGAAGTGCTGTGACCCGTCTCTGCAGCAGCCTCTGTGCCCTACATCTTGACAGGAGGCTGTGGCATGGCATCCCGCAGCCCAGCCAGCAGGGTGCTCGAGGCCAGACCCGCCGGTAAAAATGCCACGCAGGTTTAGGATCCTCCCCACAGAATTGGTGGGGGGATGTTAAAATAGAGAGCAGAGAGCTGGGCTAGGAAGGGATTCAGACAGCAGGCTATTTCTGGGTGAAGTGAACTGCAAAGAGCTTTTGTTTCTGCGACAGTTGGCGAAGTCGCAGCTCACTGGCAGAGAAATCTCAAAGCAGGAGATGAGATTTTGGATGCTGAACTCTGTTTTCCACAGTCTTCTTGTAGAGAGAGGGGTAAAGGGATCATCCTCCAAAGAGGCACTAGCATATTCGTTCTGCAGGTCGTCATCTACTGTTACTCTGAAATAATACTATCCTGTTCCCTATACTGTTTTAGGAAATGGAAAAATAACATTGTGAACTTGGAGTAATTGCTCCTGGACTCTACCCCAGCTGCTGCCATCTCCTCTGCTTTACATGCAGTGGATGTCCAGCACATACATCACATTGCTCTACAGCTTCATGTCCACATCCTGTAATGGCTCTTTAGGGGGCAAAGAAAATGACTTCAAATGCAGTACGGGTCTATCGGTATTGTTTTCTTTCCATGAGCTACCGAAGGATAAAGCAGTTTGAAATAAATCTTTCACATCATCAAACAAATCATCATACACTTAGTCATTTGCTGGGACAAAAAATATCTATGTATTGCTTGAGGGGAGCTTTCTACTCTTTTACTGTACCTATAAGAACGATTACTTCCAAAAGTTCAAAGAAATGAAAACTTAGCAGGTGTGACATATGCCCCTTTTACAACAAGATCAACACAGGTTTTCACTGTTTTTTACCCTTAAAATTATCTTAAATTGGCTTGTTGGGACCAAACTGATTCTCCCCAAACAGTTTTGGTGCAGCTTTGGAGATGAGATAGCCGGAAAACATTACAAAATACCTGCTGTGTCCGCAGGCTTTCTGGAAGGCTTGAAGTCGACTTCACTGCTCGAAACTGCATCTCTCAAAGGCTTCCTTAGCACTGTATTTTGATCAGTGCAAAACCATTCTTGCAGAGTGCATACACGCTTCCCATAAGAAATCCCAGATGGAGGAGATGCATTAAGGTGGACAGGGAGGCAGAAAGGTCTGCACACCTCCCGAGCCTCCCCGAGCTTAATTACTCCCAAGAGGGAGAGTGTTTCAGGGAAGGGGCTGGATATTTCTCACATCTTCATTGTCATTCCCCAAGGTACCCAGGGAAGGGAAGCTTACATTCAAAGACCATCAATATGTGGGCTTAGCCTTAAATTGCCTGTCACGCCATGTAGGTAACGTTACAATTACCGGCCCCTCTTGATGCTATACTCTGTGGAACGCCGATGAGCATTACTGCAGAAGGATTTCCTTAAGTTTTCCTTAAGGTAGGTCATAACACAACGATTTCCCTTTAAATGCTCTAATTCTAGAAGCATCTCATTCAAGTATTATTACTGGTTTTTTAACCTACCTGCAGTTTTTCTTTGTTTCAATTACACAACCACTCCCAACCCCTACCACTCGAGACACCTGCACCAATAATGGGTGCAGAATGGGCTCTGTACTGATACATATCTGCTATGAACCTGCAAAGGCAGCTTTTCTTATTAAACAACAACTTTATTCGATGACCTGGGTGGTACAGCAGAATGTAACTTATTCCCCTACCAACCCCACCTTCTAGCACAAAGGGAACACACACGGCTCATTCCCAGAAAATTCTCTAAAACTCAGGAAATTATGGTAAGTACAAGTAATTTCATCAGAAGGAAACTAAATTACTGCTATAATGTCACCGACAGCTTTAAAAATGAGCTAAATTGAATCAATAATAAACTAACAGCAGAACACATAAAGGGAAAATAATACTAATAATGTGACACCTGAGTAAAGGTGGTCACTAACAGCATCGTAGCCGATAATGCATATGCACATAGCTAAACAGCCACAGAACCAAAAAGTCCGAGGCCCCTTAGCATGGGAAAAATAGATGACAGGTGACTTTCTTTTGTTTCTGTAAGCAGAGTGAAGTATTTAGAAGCCTACTAAGTACCCCAGAACGATACACTAAATATGAGACTCCAGTGAGCATTTATGCTACCCTTAGATACTTCACATAAGAAACCAAAGGCTACTGAAAGTGTGATTTAAGTCTGCAACACTGGAAATGCCAACTTCTTAACAAGTAGAAGAAATAAATAGTATTCAGATCATGTATCAGTCTTTTAAGTTTTGACTTAAGGTGCAAAAACTTAACTATCACATATATAATTAAAGAGAAAGTTGAAATTCTTTTTAAATACAAGCTTTTAAAGTTGTGGCTTCAATACTGTTTTATTATACTGTCAGTAACTAATTACAATGTGCAAGACTCTTTAAACATAATCCCCCCATCACTAATCCAGGGAATTTAAAGATAATTTCTGATTTAGATGTTCTGTTCGGTTGGTTTTATTTCCAAGTAAGACCATTAGGAATGCACCCTTGTGGAAGCACAGGGCACTTGAACAAATCTTCCCTATATAGAGGTGGCTCCTGAAAAAAGTAACTTATTTTCTATGTTTTTTTGGATTATCATCTACCATGATCCCATCTAGGATTAAGATACCTTGTAATGGGGACTAGGAACACATTCAGACGTTTTTTAGTAAATAGTTGGCAAAGCAAAACTACGTTATCAGCTGTAGTGAAAGGTTCTGCCCTGTAATGATATGATCTCTTTCTAGATAGAGAAAAAGTGACTCAGGATCCATCATGACAGTAAAAAGCTGTTGATTCCTCAAGGAATCTCAGTAAAAACAGTGGCAAGACATTTCAACCGGAGGGCCTTCACCTGAGAGATACGCTCTTTTATTTTGCTGGAACCAAATGCGGCTGACTTTGGGATGCAAGGCAGGTACATTTATTCTGGCAGGCTTTTAATCGAATCTCTCCTCTGGCGGAGCGGCAGTTCTTGTGTGTGACAGTAATGTAGATTTATAGAAAATAATAAGGTGATCAGCTGCCCTGCAGAGTTATTATTTTGTTTCATTCAAAAAAATAAGACGCTAAGGTTAAAGTGATAGGTTGCTGTATGCAATGACACGTGGTGCCTGTTTCATAGTTCAAGGATGTTAATGGAAAAACTCCCACTGCCCTCACTTACGTCAGCAAGTTTAAAAAGAAGGGGAAAAAACAAAACCTCAGAAAGAAAGAAAAAAAAAAATCTAAGGCTAAGTAAATCCCAGAACAGTAACCAGTTAAAATAGTTTCTTTTGATTCCACTCTTGTCCCTTTGTGTTCCCTGGGTTTCGATATTTCAGCCATTTATTTTAAGGCAAGAGTAATCACTGAAGCAATGCATTTAAAATTAATATCCCAGACTATAAATAGACTCTCATTAGGATGTGAATTCTAAATTTATAATCGTATTTATGCAAAAATAATTATTAATAGTTTTCACTCATCGACCTCCTGCTAGAACCTCATTCTGATGACAAAGTGTGTCAGATCAATAGAAGTTCTTTTGTTGACTTCACTGGGCATGGAAGTAGACACCTAACTGGAGAATAAAACATGCTTCATGATGCGGTGCATCCAAGTAAAGCTTGGATTTCAAATACCAAGCTATAAAAGCACTAAAACACTAATTGTCCTTCGCTAAAAAAAAAAAATGAGAAATGAAAGATGATGCAGTTACACATATGTATTCTCATCTTTTCTGTTAGAGCACAAGGAAATAGCCACGTCAGTAATAAACGCTCAAACAGCTCTGAGACAAAGCCTTATGTCTGAAATTACAACTCGAGGCAACAGTTTGTGTCACAGAATCACACAGAATGCCAGTTTGGAAGGGATCATCTGGTCCAACTTTTAAGGTAATATATAGTTTAAATGAGATGGTTATCAAGCCAGAGACATTTCCAGGAAACCTGACATTTTCAGATTTTTAATTACTATTTCCAAAACTTCCTTTCCTGCACACAGAATTATTTATGCTGAAATAGCTGAAAGTATGAGAAGAAACCAGCAGGCTTCACAAATATTTTTACATTGGTAAAAACTGTGGTTTTCAGCAAATAACATATCAGCTGAAAAAAAAAAAAAAGAAAAAAATAATTCAATTATTTTTCAATTAACCACAAGCAAATTATCAGGATTGCAGGCAGGTCAAGTTGAAAAGAATATACTTCTCCACCAGGACACAGACTAGCCCGGAAATGAGACTTATCAGGTTGTGTAACTACTAGGGCAAAGCAAGCCCTCCAGAGCTGATCCATTCTCTACCACCACCTCTTTCGCAATGGGAGTCCTTCAGAGGAAGCACTTCCATAGCTCATTTTTAAGCAGAGTTGCTTGATCCTGATCTAAAACCAGGTGTCAGCTTGTAAATGGAGACTTGGTGTGATTGTACACTATCTGAGACACTGCTCAGGAGAAAAGAAAATACAGTGAGATGTCTGATTTACCTCTAACAGGGCTCATCTACATCCTCGCAAAACTCTGCCCTGCCATCAGGACTCCAAGGCAGATCCACCGTGCATGTTGCTCCTACTACAACAAGACAATAAATAAACAAGGCAATAAATAAAGTACGTTCTGGCGAAGTAGATGCTACAGTAGATGCTTTTTCTACTGAACCACTTTTTCTGTACTGAATGGTAACGCCAAGTCCTTTCAAACCAAAAAGCATAAACTACGCACCATCCTCTGAGCCTCTTCAGAGACAGGAAAGTTTGTAACTCAAGAGAGAGCAATCTTATCACTTCTCCGTGGGATTCTTCGGCTTGCTTGCAAAGTTTTACTCACAGAACCAGAGGAAACTGCCTCAAGTTGCACCAGGGAGATTTAAACTATATATTAGGAAATATTACTTCACCAAAAGGGTTGTCAAGGATTGGACCAGGCTGCCCAGGGAAGTGTGGAGTCACCATCACCTGCCATAAACGGAGGTATTTAAGGACAAGTAGATGTGGTGCTTAGTGACATGGTGGACTTGGTGGTGTTAGGTTTGCAGTTGGTCTTGATGGTCTTAGAAGTCTTTTCCAACCTAAACAATTCTGTGAATTTTGTATTTTTTTTCATTACAAAACACATAGAGCATACTCCCTGTGCCTCTCAACACCGCTGTTTTACCAGGACATCAGTTAATCTTTGTAGACTTAATAGGGATAGATACAACAAAATAAAGATAGCGAAGTAAATTAAATAGAAGGGTACTGCCATAGCTAATGGTTCTCATGATCCCACTGTTAGAGTTGCACCAATGTACCTCTTGAGATTTCATCCAGGTCTTACCCAATAGCTCTGTTCAGCGGGCAGGGAGGGCAACACCAGGCTAGTGCCCAACGCACAACTGCTTCCTAGGCTAGCTTTGAAAAGACATCCTTTTCTTATTCACCTTTTCCCTCAACCTCTGTTTCTAGCTTTTTCCTGGGGGGAAAAAAAAAATCCACTTGAGGATATCTAAATTTCCTACCAGCTACTCTGAACTGACCACAAAGTCAGGAATGCAGGCACTGCTGTTGGACAAAGAAGGTGAGCAGTTCCTCTGAGTGCATTGTGAGGAGAAATGTTTTGCCTGGGTTTGGTGGGTTTTTTTTGTAAATATAAATGGAAGCAAGCATTTAGGATTGAGGTATGTCACCTTAACTTATTCTCTGTAACTTCCATACAGTCTTCAGCGTCAGCAAAACTCTGCTGGTGATACTTAAATAATTTACTTCATGCCGCAAGTTATATGATACAAGTATAAAGTTCCTCATATTCCTCGTGGCAATGCTACTTGGAGTGGCAGGATATTTTTTTCCCCTCTTCATTAGGCTTTTGAGTCCAATCCTGACATTGATCAGAGCACCAAACTCCAAGTGACTTCAACGTGAGTTCATATATAGCTCACCAGAAAAGTGGGATTTATTAACACACTGCTGGAGCTCACAGCCTGTTGCTGCTACCTTATTGATCGGCTCCTGTGAAATGGCATGTCTACCCAGGGAGATTATGGATATAACCAAGTAAGGGGCATCCAACTGACTGATATTTTTACAAATTTCATATTGCTTGTTATTTCCCTGGTGCTCTGCGTGGGAAAACAGAGATACTAACAATGCAGGAGGGGAATAATCTCTAAAAAGTGAATGTAAAATTAACTTAGAAAAAACTAAGTGGTATCTACCCTAGGCAAGAAAAGATTTTATCGGAGTCTTATCAACAGTGCTTTCCAAGGTATGAAGTCCCCACAGTAGATCTTCTTGAGTTTGTTTTCTTCTTCTCACTTAGCTTTAACCTTTCCAGCCAATATAGCCCTACAGATTTTATTATTTTTTTCTGTTAAAAATCCCCAACTGACAGTGGTCTGGTGCCTACCTAACTGTTCCAGGATTTAGAAACCAAGTTTGCTTTCCCATTGGATACGCCTGGGCTCGAGGCTTCAGGTGGACTTTAATTAAATGCACACTGCCCTTTGCTTGATCGGAACAATCAGCTCAGAAAATTTCCCATTATGACTTTTATAAGAAGAAATAATAGCGTGTATTCTTGCAAGCAAACACAATTTAAATGAACGAAATTAATGGCTGTTTCTCTTATTTTTTTTTTCCCCCTGCTGATGTAATAGGGTATATATGAGGTGCAATTGCACTAATGTCAAAGTCACTGTCGAAAGAGTTAATCCCCTAGGAAAAAATTCCCATCAGGAAAAAAGAAATAATCTATGGTATGCAGATGAACTGTTTATTTGGTAGCTCTTCTGTGATCAAAATGAAACTAAGCTGAACTGCTGAAACAATAAAAGTAAATTGTTACTCGGGGTTTGCAAACCTCAATTAAATAAATATTATGCAGTAAACAACAGTCCGGATTTTAATTAGGATAAAACAACTGAAAAAGTAGTTACCAACCACTTGTTTTTATCTCATAGTAACCTTCAAATAATTCTTACAGCAGAGTATATAACAAAGAGGTTTAGCTTAAAAAATAAAAACACATAAAAGAAAACTCCAGTGTTACTTTCATCAGCATCAAAAAGTCATCTCAATATACATTCCCCCTCCTGAAAAGTTTCTGTAAAACTTTAAATTAGCTAAATATGGGTATTGATGGTGCTTTTCTGGTCCCAGCTCTTCAATTACTTTTAAGAAAGCAATGCATTTTGAAAATAAAGTGATCAATTTTTTGCACTTGCTCTAGCAAGACGAAAGAGTCGTCTAATTATCCAGCAAAACAAAACTGAATGCTAACTGGGGGGTAACTAATTTTAAATGGCAGATACCAGGATGGAAAATCAGGCCTCGTTCTGCATTTTTTCTGGTAGGTGTAAAGCAATGCAATACAGTATTTCCATTATTTATTTGCTTTCTTATAACGCCACACACTTTGTAACAGAGTAGAATTCCTCGCTGACCTACCAGATTGCAATACGGCTTTTGCAATTGAGCTCAAGCTGATTTCTCTGGATATAGAAGCCACGATCCACCCTCTCATTCCTCACTAGTTTATCCCAGCTCTGCAACTAAGTTCCTCCAGCAAACCCCAGCTGACTTTTTTCCTCCCTGAGCATCGTACATAACAGAGAAGCGCAAACTGCAACATCCATTATTATGGCTTAAAGGAGAATAAGATGTCTTGTTACTTCTTCAAGCAGTGCAGTCAACACACCCAGTGACGTGCCCTTTGGGCAATCTAATTGCTTCCAGGGGAGCGGCAGGAGCGGCACATACATCACGCGCGTGTCCACGGGGCCGTACCAGCACCGCTTGGCTGGGGCACAAAGCGCTAAGTGCTCACCGCTTGGCTGGGGCACAAAGCGCTAAGTGCTGTATTACTCATGGATGCCACCAGATCTGTGCTCCCACATCCCGATCATTATTTTTAAACGGGCTGCCTGAGAATAGCCAAAGGAAAAAAAAAGTATTGCCAGCGTGTAACAAACAGG
Organism: Cuculus canorus; assembly: GCF_017976375.1. NCBI lineage: Eukaryota > Metazoa > Chordata > Aves > Cuculiformes > Cuculidae > Cuculus > Cuculus canorus. The sequence continues at coordinate 5,301,329 of NC_071406.1, read as the reverse complement.
TGGACCTTTGCCACCTCGGGGAACATGTAGTGTAGGAGCTTTCAGAATAAAGGCCAGAGATGCAAGGTGTCTGCTCCTGATGAAGCCCTAGACAAGCCTGATGGCTGATAGTGGGTCTCTCCACTAGCTACTGGTCACATCTTTGGGTGTTTTAGATCCTGAGGGTGCCTAAGCATCAAAATCTCCAGGATCTTCTGCTTCATCTGGGAGATGTGGCGGGAGGAGATAGGATACAAACCTTCCCCCTACCTGCATGAAGGTGATGAAACATCACCCTGGGGAAAAAAATGTATTTATGTATGTTAAGTGTCAATTAATATCAATTAAGCTGTCTTTAAAACGCTGAAATGCTAGCCTTCTTATAAATATTGTTCCATTATTCAGCAGAAAGACAGCACGTTCTCAATGGAGACAAAATTATTGGTCTAAAAATGAAAAGTTAAACTAGTAAAGAAACAGCAATGACATTTCTAGGGGCTGACATTTCTGCACAACATGGTGAGCTATTAATTTGCTAATTACTCACATAACACTATTTCAGTGCAGAGCTTAAGCAACAATTTAAATTAAATCCGAAGATTAAAAAAAACCCTGTCCTAAAGGCTTGAATTTCTCACCTCATTTTACACTACAATCTCTAAATTAACAGGCTCTAGTTCTGTGTGGTGTACTCCGGAGGAGAGGCGAGAACCTCGATAGTCAGTCTGCACTGCCCGGGGGCAACAGTCAT